>NC_140583.1:786443891-787043891 GCF_964204655.1 Triturus cristatus | reverse complement strand
CTGGTGTAGCATGTGTCTGTATGTCAATTACGTCAAGAGTAGGATCTTTAACTGTCATACAATGTGTCGGCATCGGGACTATTGTCTTTGTCATGTCGGATGTTTGAGTTTGAGCAGTCTGTTTAGCTATTCTGTCGGCTAAATCATTGCCTTGAGAAATGATATCAGTAACTTTCGTATGAGCTTTACATTTCATAATTGATATTGCAGTAGGTAGATGTATTGCATCTAATAAGGCATGAATGAGGGGTCCGTGCTGAATGTGGGCACCATGGGAAGTTAAATAACCTCTCTCTCGCCACAGCACGCCGAAGTCATGTACTACTCCGAATGCATAACGTGAATCAGTGTATATGTTGACTTTTTTACTTGTGGCTTGAATACAGGCTTGTGTCAGAGCGATAAGCTCTGCGGCTTGAGCTGACAAAGTATTTATACGATTAGTTTCAATGACTTCAGTATCTGTTGTGACTGTGTAAGCAGCCACTAACTCTCCTGTACTTGTTCTCATACATGAACCATCTACATACAACGTCAGGTCTGGATCTGACAATGGGACATCTGTCAAGTCTTGTCTGGGTTTTGTCGTTATAGTAATAACTTCAATACAGTCATGAGCTAGTGGGTCTGTTCCGGTTACTGGCAAAAGTGTGGCAGGATTCAATGTGTTACAGCGTCTGATTTCTATATGTGGCTGAAACAATGTAAGTTCATACCCTGTAAGTCGTGCTATAGTCAAGTGTTGTGTTTGCGTTCTATTCACAAGGACTTCTACTGTGTGTGGTACTTGAACTGTCAATGGATGTCCTAACACTATGGCATCGCTTTGTCTGATTGCTAAAGCTGTCGCTGCTACTGATTTCAGGCATGCAGGCAAAGCCTGAGCTACGGGATCTAATGTACTAGAAAAATAAGCACATGGTTTGTGTGCTCCTGCTTGTTCCTGTGTGAGTACTGACAAAGCAGTACCTCCGCGTTCTGTAACAAAGAGTGTAAACTGTTTTCTGTAACATGGCGTTGCTAAAACAGGTGCTTGACATAAAGCTTTCTTTAGGCTTTCAAAAGCTTGTGTATGTTCCTGAGTCCAAGGGAGAACAGTCGATGTGGCTGCCTCCTGGGTTGTCAACTGAATGAGTGGTTTTGCTAGAAATGCATATTGCGGTATCCACTGTCTACAGTATGAAGTGAGGCCTATGAAAGCCCGCACCTCCTTTTGTGTCTTGGGTATTGGCATGTTAGCTATTAACTGAATGCGGTCTGGTGTAAGCTGCCTTCCCTCCTTGGACAGCGAGTGTCCAAGATAAATAACTCGCTGGACACAGAATTGCAGCTTAGAAGGGGACACCTTGTGCCCCTTTTCGGCTAGAAATTGTAAAACTGTCAGTGAGGCTTTTTCACATTCAGGTTCGCTTCGGGCGGTGATCAGCAGATCATCGACGTATTGAAGCAGAGCAGTGTTAACTGGCATGTGTATACTGTCAAGTTCTCGTTTCAGTGCTTGGCTATAGATGCTGGGGCTTTCTGTAAATCCTTGAGGTGCGCGTGAGAATTTAAAGCTACGTCCATTTAAACTAAATCCGAATAAATATTGGCTTTCCGGATCTATTGGGACGCTGAAAAAGGCATTCTTGAGATCGATTACAGTAAAGAATGTTGCTTCGGAATCAATAGCTGTCAGTAATGACGAGATATCGGGAACCACAGGAAATTGTGGCACAATGCATTTGTTTAACTCGCGCAGATCAATAACCAATCGATATACTGGCGGGGCCTTAGGATCTGTTCGTTTAAGAATCGGAATTATCGGGGAATTACATACATTGGAGTCTGTTTCTACAACTACTCCTTGGGTAATGAGCTCGTCAATGATTTGTAGTAAAGCCACTACAGCATCTGGGGGTAACTTGTATTGTCGCATTCGTGGTAGTACCACTCCTGCCTTTAGTGTGACTCGATATGGTGTAATATTCATGCAACCAACATCAGTAGGGCCTTGTGCCCATAGACGTGTGGGTAAAGTCTGTAATCGGGGATCCATGTCTCTAGATACATAGTGACCTTTAAAATCACGTAGAAACAATCTTACTCCTTCCGGAGAACAACATATTATAGCTCCTAGAGCTTTTAATGTTTTTATTCCTAACAGGTTTTCTGGACATGATTTAGTAAGCAATAAATCTGTACTTCGGGTCAGAGGTCCTATCGTAAGTGGCAGAGGTTGTGACACTTCATTAACAATAGGTTTTCCTGAAAAACCAAGGGAAATATTTTGTGAGCCTGAGAGGGGTGCCCCTGGAACTTCACTACGTTTTATAGTTGTTCGACTTGCCCCTGTATCGAGTAAAAATTTTCTATCTTGACCTAATAATTCACTGTGTACATAAGGTCCTTCTTGATCTACAGGTATCTCGATAAGGGGTAAGTCAACTTCCCTCTCTAGGCTAGTTCATGCGTAACGCTGATACTCAGGGTATTCATACTGTGCGGTCTGATACATTTGTCGTGTTGTTGTTTGTGTGGCAGCAACAGGCAACGGTGGTGCAGCTGGCACAAACTGTATTGGCTGTTGTGCGGCTGGCATGGCCTGGGCATGCTGCAGAGCTCCTTGTTCATTCTGATCTTGTCTAAGTGGCCGTGATCTTTCTTGTGTTTTACCTATGCTGATATTATGTTTTAAAACTGGACAATCGTGTACGTAATGACCTGGCTTTTTACAGTAATTGCATGTCCCTTTTACAGGTCCTGCTGAATCGGAATGTGTCATACCCTTCTTATGTCCTTCAGCTGGAACTGTCTGAGAAACTAGCATTTTCATTTTCGTGTCTTTCATACGTCTGTGTTCATGTTCTTGTTCCTCTCTAATTCTATTGTGATGGTACTGTAACATTTGTAACATTTGTGATGGAGTGTTACCTTGCCAGGTACTCTCGAATTTTAATACTCTATTCTTTACTGGGGGCAGAGCATTTTCTACTAATTTTGTTACAAACAGATGTGGGTATGATTCGCTACTTGCTTTTATGCCACTATTTATACCAAAACATTTTTCAAATCGGGCATAGTAATCACTAGTGTCCTCATCTTGCTTCTGTTTACAGGCTGAAATTGTACCCCAATCTTCCTTTTTCGTAGTTAATAAACGCGGCAGTACCTGTACTAGTAATCCTGGTAGTGCTTTAGTTTTATCCCCAAGTCCTGCTCCTGCAGTTCGGGCCTTTTCTTCTGCTTCTAATACTGACCATTCTATCTTTTGGTCTCCTACCTCCCACTCTTTTTCCTTGAGTTTCTCATAAATGCCAGCAGGCATCAATACCTTTAATATTGTCATAATGTCGGGGTAGGTATACTCTCCCATGAGTAACAGGTCTTTAATTTCTCGGTGAAAACCCGCTGGGTCTTTGTCATGACTGGGTACCACTTTCTTCATTTGTAACAATTCTATTTTCGATATGGGCGTATATACAAATACGCGTTTAAACTGATTGTCCTCGCCCTTTATTGGGTGCACTTCTCGTAAGGGATTCTGTCTATCTATGTGATACGTAGTTCTTTCCTTGACGGGCAATGGAACATGTTCTGAACATACAAAAAGAATATATTGCTTTCTTGATTCTAGAATTTCTTTAATTAATTTAGTACCTGGACCTCTCCATCTATTCATAAGTAATTCAGTCAGTATGTCAGGTAAGGGACCAGGGTCCGAATGCTGACTTCGATATAGTATAATGAGTTGTTGAATCATATAAATCCCAGCTAACCTCTGTTCATCTGGGGTAAGATTCAAAAATGTGCGTACTACTGTATCATCACTATATTTTCCGGGACTGTCCACCCAATGGACAGCTGCCCTGGCTAAATCTTGTTCATCCATAGAATCGAGAAAATGATAACCCCTTCGTTCTCGGAGTAATTTGTCAGCTGTTTGGAACGAATGCTCATTAGACCTTATATGGACTATGGGTGTTGGGAAACTCCTGTTATTGTCTGGACATATCGGGCGTATCGGGTCATTAAGACATCTCGTACTATTACAAGATCTTCTTTTACCTACATAGGCTATAGTTTCTGACTGTCCTGTGGGCGGTCCTGACCCTTCTTCCTCGCTTTGTTCGAACTGGTCTACCTCTAATCTCTCTTCGTGTAGGCGTTCTATTTCTTTACGGATCTTTCGGCACATGGCTATTATACAATTTTGTTTATCATGTCTCCCTTCTGATATATTCTGGCTCCATCTTGTAAGAATTTGCATTGCTTCCGGGTCTACCCCCGGTCGGTCTTGATTTCTGATCACACAGTTTATGAGGAAACGTAACAGTTCCCCCTGTATCTCTACTTTCTGGTATTCCATAGCTCTGTTAATACATTCTGGATCTCGCCCTGTTTGGACAAAATGGTATATATTATCTAGATGCGCAGTCATTCCTGGTAACTTCCCTAAATACACTGCGGCTCGTCTGATACGTAATGATGCTAGGGTCATTTCGTCCTCTTTTCCAGGCACAGGGTCATATCTACAATCTATAAGAAGTTCCTTAAGCGCACGGGCACTAATGAGTTTGGGTGTACGTGAATGTGCTGACTCTTGAAAAGTAAGTTTATTTATTCTGGGTGGCGTAGAAAAAATATTGGTAGCACCTCCCGTAGCCCCATCTGGGGTGTCAGGTGTGAAAGGATTCGTTGAACGTGATACAGCAACTACAGGTGTGGACACAGCTATAGAAGTAGCTGTAGGAGCGGATGCAGAAACAGATGTGCTTGCCAGAACTTGTGACTCGATTTGTTGCTGTAGGGATACGGGTGCTGGATCTGGGCGTTGGACCTCCCTGGTATGCGGTCTATGCGGGGCGGAATTAGCATATTCGGGAGCTGCGTCATCTAAATATGAGGAAAGAAAAACGTCTTCTGCTGTTCTAGGATGCCCCTTAGGATGTACCTTTATTGGGAACAATGGGGGTGGCAAGTCTTTCGGTATTTCTGGGGTAGCCTTAGGTAATCCTTCGGCCAGAAGGGGATACATACCATTCATAAGGGCATTTCTTTGTCTGTCTACTTGTTCTGATTTCACTCGGATACCTTCCTCAATTAATAGATTTTCTCGAACTTTATTGGAATTCTCTTTACTCTTCTCTTCCTGTCTACGTGCTTTTTCTGTTCGTCTATGTGATTCTTTACGCCATAATTCAATGGCATCTTTCTGTGACTGTCTGACTTTCCTTTTCCATAACTCTTCTTCTACTTTCATGATGCACTCTGCATCCCAGGTTCCCGCTGTGGGCCACCTCTGACTTTCTGGTAATCCCTTGGTGTAGTCTACCCATAAATCAAGAAATAATATAGCGTCTAAGCCATGTTTATGATACATGAAGTACCCTGGGGTGTCCCTAGGAGGAATAGGAACGGCTTCTTCGAGTACCCCTTTTCTTGTAGTGATCTGTCTTAATTTCGAAAAGAGCGGCATATTGAGAACTGACCTTATACTTGATTTTGACCAACTGACCCGATACTTGATTTTGAACAGACTTAATACAATAAACACGATAATGAACAGTCATTCATACCACAATATACAGAACGTATTTAAACATATTAAACATTAAACATTAAACCTTTAACTGAAACAACAATGATGATCGTCTGCATAACTAATCACCAAGCTTAATTCTCGACAATAACTAGACAATAACTAGACACTTCGGAATACTTCGGAATACTTGATATACTGCTAAACAGTACAGATACACTGCTAAAACAGTGCAGACCGGATTTGTGTACCCAAACCCGTCTTGACCGGCACAACCTATGTGCACGTCAGAAATGCCTCCCCAGCAATGGTACTCACCGGGTAGCTTCGGAAACGGAAGGCCTCAGTAACTTGAACTTGAACCGGACTGGACTCGACTCGACTCGTCGGACACTGGGCTTGACTTCGGACTGGTGGGTCTCTGTATACCTCGGATCTTGCTCTCTCAGCTAGGCTCTGGTCGGGATACTTCGCACTTCTCACCGCCTCGTCTGGGTGTTGATCGCAGTCTCAGTCGCCCCCGCTTGACCGGAGGGAGATACAGGAAATCCTGCTGGTACGCGTTATTGTCCGTCCAGCTGTGGCAGGAGACCGGGCCTGCAACTCACCGCCGGCGCGTGAGATGAGAAAGTGTCCCTGTTCGGGCGCCATTCATGTGGTAAATAATTTTCCTTTACCGGGACTGAATTTGATACAGAAACATAATAAAATAGCTCAGTAAAATGAGAGGCAGAATCCGTGGTATTAGAGGTTCGGAATGGGCTTTATTCCATTAACTCGATTATAATCGGTTGCTCCAATGTTCCGTCACCACGAAGGTTCAGGAAGTGAAGCACACACATTATTGATATGAAATGACTTTTATAATACATACATTACAATGAAGCGAATGCAATAGGCGTAACAATTGATAAGGAAAATGACGAGTTGTCTGCGTAACCGAAAATGGGTGGAACAAGGAGTAAAAAGGAACATAATTGGTTATGATGTCACCTATAGGTGGATCTATAAGATAATACTTGGCATAGATGCGCGCGCAGCAGCATGACGTGTAATTGACGTGTAACTAGGGGGTGAAGGGGACTTGACATTTAGCTCTACATGTGGAGACAAGAAGTCTGAGGGGTCAAGTCAACCTAATCCCAAATCATATCTAACATCCTATGTTTAAAGAACTATGTTATCCACAAAGGAAGGACTCTCGGACAGAATCTATTCTATACTGACTGTGTGTGCGTGTACAAGCGTCTAAGTGTCTACACTAAATGCGAGAGCAGGAATCTTCCATAGTAACAGGGCTATGAATTACTTGTATTAAGACAGAGAAGCCGGGCCCTTTGCTTGGTAACTGGAAGAATGTTTACTTAAACTACTAGGCAGGAATGCATCGGCTGAGGGGGAAGCAGATAACTCGAAGGTGAAATACAGTTCTTGGCAGAGAATAGGCTGATGTCAGGCTTCGTGAGCCGCGCAGAGAATGAGACAAAGTTCATGGTCACAGATGCAGGCTCAGACTGGAGCTTTCAGAGGCAGAAGGCAAGAAGAGTTTTGATGACAGAATCAGGGCCTACTTGCCTGGACTGTAAAATGGCATAAGTGAGCCATATAAAGCCGGTGGCCTTTTGTACTTAGGAATGGAATATCCGGCCTATTCATGGCGGATCTGACAGAGGACATGTTGACGGTGGACGCACATGTATTTGCGTCTTCATAACTGGAACTGGAGGGAACATACATGTACTTGTGACATGCACATAGAACCGTTGGGGTCCAAGATAGGGGACATAACTGACCAGAAAAATCCATATTTCCACAGGTGTACAGAATTACCTAATGTGGTGCACACGTGGAATTAGCAAACAAGACTGTGCCGAAGGACAGTTACAGAGTGAGCTGCTATGTTCACCAGGACATATTCAGGCAATCTTATTTCTCTCGATGGTCAGCTGGCTGGCATGATATCAGCTACATTAGGATACATCCAGCAGTCTGCTCCAGTGGGTGCGGTGGAAGGATCTTTCTACTTTGGTCTGGGGCACTGGTGTAATTACTGAAATGCAACAGAGTCAACACAGAACGTCTGCACCATTCTCCATGGCGGTCTCCAAATACGATAGATTTTACTTTGACACTGGCAAATCTGACACAACCTCTGCTCATTTGGACTTGATTCAACAGTCGGGCAGAGAGACTGGAGATGGGGAGAGAAGGGGTGGGGAGAGAAGGCGGGTTGTGGTGCACTCTAGCCACTTGACTTGCCTTTTCTTCACTCTGCCTCATTTCTTCTTTACCCTCCAGACCGCATGTTACACCGAGCTTAGCAGCTGGGTTCCCCTCCACAGACAGGGAGACTCCTGCTGGACAATGCTCTACCCTTTTCCTTGTCTACATTGGCAAACCAGAAAGGCTTCTAGAAACCAGACAATGTTTTCCCACTTTCAGAAGGTTAGCGATCACCAGACTTCTGGAACAGTGGCTCTTCTGCTTGGGCAGTTTAGCAGCTCGAACTGGAACTAAGCGGGACAGTTTGGGACCCACATTTAAACAGAATTCTCACATCTGGGGCGTAGATCCACTGTCTGGGTTTATTCTGGTTTGTTTACATAGCTAATTTTGTCTCTGTACCACAGACAGACTTTGTTGTACAAGGCAAAAGCTAGTCACAGCAGGTGACCCCTAGGAGGAGAACCCACAACATGAGCACTAAGTGAGAAAATTTCCACCTGGCTCTAATCAGTATTCCAGGATGACCAGTAACACAAACTTCTTTCACTAGCAATTGCCTCTGCTGACTTGCCCCTATTACCCCACCATTAACTAATGGAAATGTTCTCTAAAAACTAACCAGCAATCTCTTGCTTTAATCTTTACACATAATTTTTTAAGACAATTTTATTTTTGTTCACCACACATCTATTTCTAATTACACCCTCCTCCTCGGGAACGCAGGCAATGCACTTCCACCATCTGGAGGCTGTTTTTTGCACAACTTCCATCCTGCGCCTCGTCAGACCTGGGGAAATCTAACAGAGATCCCACTGATGACAACATGCTTACACAATCGCAAACAGAGTCCTGCTAGCATACACCGCACATGCACTCAACATTCAAACAAACGCCATCAAAGGGTCTGGTCGTGAGACACGTGTGGAAGTTTACTGGAGCGTGCCTTTACACATCATGCGCATATCAGTGAACAGATAAAAAGTTCTGTGCAGCTACTGATCGCTCAAAATATAGCGCAATGCCCCCACCATTCATTGTACATGGCCAAGGACAGACTGTAGTCTCATACCCAGCCAGGCATATCATTTTGGCATCCTTTCATGACCACAGAGCCAGACTCTGGGCCTTAATGCCAATTTTGGGCCAAGGCCTGCTGGATCTATGCAGGATTTCATGCGTCAAGAGGCCAAAATAAAGTCAAGATACCAGATCCACTAAAACATGTCACTTAGGGCATGGGATCATGGCGTTTACTATGCAGGTAAACAGTCCTGTCCAAGCAGGTGCTAACATGCTTCTAAAAGGTATTAGTTTGTTTACTCCTGAAGAAGTCTTACTTAGAAGCAATTGCATCACACTCTCCAACTTAATGATTTTGGAAAAGATGCTAGATGGAACAGGGGATGTGGAATTCTTATAGCCCGATGCCCAGTACATAATGTTTAGGGTCAAGGGCAACACGTTTACATGTGTTTTTTGTCCTTTGGACAAGTAGGCCCAACGCCCTACAGAACATACCGTTTGACTGCCCATTTGCAGTATTACATTATGGATCAGGGAAGGGCACTGTCTGCAGGCAAGGTAATATTTTTGCCCATGTGTTAATGCTGTTAAAACTTGTATTTATGGTTAATTAATCGAAAGCCATTATTATTAGGGTGAGCGCTCTAAGTAAATGTTGTAAGCTCAGGTTGCACTACTGACAGTCGTTCCAGTATAAAAATGTGTACACGTTTTCAATGTCCAGCAATATGAGGCTATGTATAATGCTCCCAGAATGCTCTGATTTGATACAAATATTTGCAGAATGCAATGTTGATGATTCTTTGCTTTCAAAATAAAATGTTCATAAAAAAATGAAAGCAGAAAAAAAACATTTCGCTAATCTCCTGTAAAATTTCAGGTACCGTTTCTTTGCAGCATCATTTAGTAACGTGTTGATGCATACTAGTATTTCCCCCAAAAAACTGATAATCGGAAATCAGTGTAACCAGTTTCAATAAGAATTTGGGGGGCGCAGCAAGCATTGACAAAGCCAGTAGGTCTAAAATTGGTGGTCAACTTTCGTTTTGTCAATGTGAGACTTGTTTTGGAATGGTTTTTGTAAAACCTTATTGGTGGGGGAGCTGCCGTGCCCTCACAATTATAACAAACATTGGCAAAAGCAAACATTGTTTTTTGGTCTCAAAAAGCACACACTGTCACAGTAGTTACTGGCACTGAACAAAACTACTTTGTGTGCAGATATGCTCCTCGTCAAAGAGGAGAATGCATTCACTCACAGTGAGGGAGAGAGAGGGAGGGGGGGGGGGGGGGGGGGGGAGAGAGAGGGAGGGGGGGGGGGGGGGGGGGGGGGGGAGAGAGAGCCAGCCAGCCCTTGGAGATACTCGGCAACAGGTGAAGAAAATTTAGTCCAGTCCTTTCCCTGCCCAAGGCAGAAGCAGCGCCTGCAGGCAACCCAACAAAGCAACAACACAGCAAATGGGCAGTACTCCTCCTAGCAGTTCTTCCAGCTCTTCTTGGCAGGTTCCTGGATTCAAGCGAGTTCTAAAGTTCTGGGCCCCAATATGTATACTTAGTTTCTCTTTGTTCTTCTGGGGCAGATAGTGTCTGTGCTCAGCCCAAACCAGTTTGGTCCTCTCTGCCCTGCTTCCCGGCAGGAGGTGGAGACAGCATTGTCCAGGGCAGACCAGGCCCATTCAGGTGCAAGGAAATCTCCTCCCACTACTCTAAATGTGACCCAGGTCTATTTAGACCAGCCATGACTCATCTAGGAAAGGCAGGACACATCTCAACCCTCCCAGTGGCTGTCTGAAGAGAATGCACATTCCCAGCCGCTGTCACTTAAAAGCTAGACATTCAATCCACTACCCAGCAGAGGCACACAGGATGGCTCAGCAAGAAAATACCTATTTTCTAACAGTGGCATTTTCAAACACAGAACATAAAAATCATCTTTATTAAAGGATGCATTTCTACATTCGGAGTCCAGGTATACTAAACAATTTCTCTATCTTGTCCCAATGGGAAGATATACTTGTAAAATGTTACCCAGTACTTTCCATTCTATCCTATGGGACAGATAGCTTTTCAAAAGTGAAAAACAAAATATACAGTATTTCACTATCAGGACAAGTCACATACACCAGAACATGTCCTACCTTTCAAATACACTGCATCCTGCTCATAGGGGTACCTTTGGCCTAACTTAGGGGTGCCTTACATGCAATAAAAGAGAGGAAGGTTAGGGCTTAGCAAGTGGGTGCACTCGCCAAGTTGACATGGCAGTATAAACTGCACGCAGACACTGCAGTGGCAGGTCTGAGAACCCTTTGAAAGGCTGCTCGTGTAGGTGGCACAATCAGTGCTGCTGGCCCACTAGCAGCATTTGATTTACAGGCCCTGGCACTCTCAGTGCACTTCACTAGGGAATTGCCAGTAAATCAAAATTGCCAATCATGGAACACCAATCGATAATCCAATTTACAATAGGAGCACTTGTACTTTAACACTGGACAGCAGTGAGAAAGTGCGCAAAGACACAAAACCAGCAAAAACAGAGTCAAAAGCAGGTCAGAAAGCAAAAACACAGGGGAAACACCAAAAGATGCCAGGTCCAACGGGTATGATCAGTAGAAAAGCTTCAATCTATTTTAGGGTCCAACTGGCAGCCTCTTGTCTTCTTTTGAGGTGCTGGGGGGCCGGCAGCAAAGAATGCTGGTCGGGTGATGGATTTCCCCACTTGGAAAGGAGACTTTAGGCAAGAAGGCATCCCAAGTCTTCAGTACCAGTTTGTGAGTAAAAAGATGATGTAGGGAAGTTATACCAACAGTGTCTGAAGTTAACTCATGCGGCGTGTTGAAGTAATGGCGGTGACAAAGGCAATCTTTACAATCAGGGGACTCAAGCAAGCAGATGTGCAACGGCTAAAATTGCATATATGTGAGAAAAAACTAGTTACTTACCTGTACACTATGGTTCTCCAGTATTATTTCCAATTAAAATCTTGGAAAAATTAGTCAGCAAATCCCCGTCTAATTTTTTGGAAGAACATCTGATCTTGGACAGGGACCAGTTTGGCTTCCGGCCTGGGCACGGGACGGAAACTGCATTGATTACCGTTCTGGACAAACTTCGAATGCGTGCCGACAGTGGCTGCTCCTCTGTGTTGGTACTGTTGGACATGTCGGCAGCATTCGACACGGTTAATCACTCAGTGTTGCTGGCAAGGTTAGAAGATATGGAGGTGACAGGTCGCGCCTTGGAATGGCTACGGTCATATTTGACGGATCGTCAACAGGCAGTGACCTTAACGCCTTTTGTATCCTCCTGGACCCCGGTTCGCCATGGAGTACCCCAGGGCTCAGCTATCAGCCCTATACTCTTCAATGCCTATCTGAGACCCCTGATCCCTCTAATAAAATCTTACGGGATTGAGGTGGTTAACTATGCTGATGACATCCAGCTAATGTTCTCCCTGGAGGGAGAGCATGCAGTGCCCATGAATTCTTTCCAGGCTTGCATGCGGAAAGTCTCAGACTGGCTGAGAGCCAATTCATTGCAGCTGAATGCCGGGAAAACGGAGTTACTGCACTGCTGCGCAGCGAGACTGCCTAAACATCTCTTGGGTGAGTTCCGGCTTTTGCCGGAAGACGCCCCGACACTGCCAGTAAAAACAGTCCGTAACCTGGGGGTTATGATGGATGAAGATCTCCAGCTGCAATCTCAGGCGAACAAGACCATAGGCACCTGTATTGCCCTATTAAGAGCTTTGCGTCAAATTCTCCCGCTCCTCCCTATTGAGACCAGATCTCTGGTGGTTCAGAGCGTGATCCTAAGTAGGCTCGATTACTGTAATTCACTGTTCCTGGGTGCCCCTCGGTACACTGTACAGGGACTGCAAAGAATACAGTCTGCCGCAGCCAAACTGGCCTTGGGAAGACAACGCGACTCCTCAACAACATTGGCATTGAGGGACCTTCATTGGCTCCCGATCAATTAAAGGATCGAGTTTAAATCACTGGTCATGGTGTATAGAGCCCTCCATAACATTGGTCCTCCTCCTCTTTGCGACAGATTCTCATGGTACGAACCAAAGAGACTTCTTCGGTCCACCAGCCAAAGTTTGGCAGTGGTTACCAGAGTTAAACACACCAAGACGTGAGGCAGGGCCTTCAGTACGGCGGCAGCCCGCCTTTGGAATCAAATCCCCCAAGATCTACGCCAAGCCAAATCATTGCTGAATTTTAGGAAAAATCTTAAAACATGGCTCTTTGGCAGAGATTAGAGTGTAACATTCTTGGCATAACGGCGAACGTTCCTACTGTCTCAGGTTTTTCTATAGTCTCTTAGCGCCAGGATACCCGTAGGGTGACAGAAAGCGCTATAGAAGAATTTTATACAATACAATACAATTATCTTTCATAGATTCACATGCTTGGATCTTCCCCGTCGTCATGGTGGTAGTCTCACGGTAACAGAATGACCACAGCAGTACTAGAAAAAACTGCTTAGCAAAATCCCATTGGGAATCATATTATTTGGTAACCAAACATCATTATTTGGTCCAAAACTCAGCCAATCGGCTGCCAGCCCTAACATCACACTCCCCAGCAGAGCCATCCTACCTCAGATTTCCAGCCCGAGTGAGAGACAAGGATATATCTAGAGATAAAGAGGTTCTAGCTGAGAAATGGGGAGATGGGCGGGCCGCATGTGAATCTATGAAAGATAATACTGGCGAACCATAGTGTACAGGTAACTAGTTTTTTCTCCAGTATTCAATTTTTCATAGATTCACATGCTTGTATCAGAATAGCAAGCAGTACTTATCTCAAACTGCATTACCAGGATAGAACCCCAAATAGTCAGTGGGCTCTGCTCCTCTGTGCAGAATATTAACATACATTACAGTTTTCAAAATATATCAGAAAATCATTAGTTGAGAAGACATATAAACATTTGTAATATGCGAACCAAAACATTATCTATATATACATCCATATATATTTTAATAAATAGCTCATTAAAATAGATGCCGTAGAACTGCCTGTCCCACTGCTGCATCCTTTTTCCATGCTGTGTCCAGAAAATATTGTCTAGTGAAGGTGTGCATATTTTTCTATGTCGCAGCTCTGCAAATGTCCGGCAACGACACCCCTGCGAATAGAGCTGTAGAAGTTGCCATCTTTCTTGTGGAGTGCGCACGTACCTTGGCTTGTAAAGGTTTTCCAGCCTTGACATGACACAAGGAGATCGCCGAAGTTATCCACCTTGAAATACTGGATCTGGAGAGTGCTAAACCTTTCCTGGGGTCGGAAAAGGCTACGAAGAGCCGATTTGTGTTTCTGAACGATTTCGTCTTATCGATGTAAAATTTCAGACATCGCTTAATGTCTAAAGAGTGTAGAGCTCTTTCTGCAGATGATGAAGAATCTTTAAAAAAATGTAGGTAAAACTACCGGTTCATTCAGGTGAAAGTTGGAGGGGACCTTAGGAATAAACTTTGGGTTCGTTCTCAGAATAACCCTGTCTTGTCTGAATTGTAGAAATGGTTCTGCAATTAAGAAGGCTTGGATCACGCTGACCCTTCTTGCCGACGTGAGCGCTAATAATAACGCTGTTTTCCATGAGATACACTGTAAATCCGCCTTATGTATTAGCCCAAATGGCGGTTTCATGAGCTGTGCCAGAACCGTATTAAGCTGCCAAGTAACCACTGGTCTTTGAATTGGGGGGGGGACATCCTGAAAATGGATGTAGACTTTTAGATGCACACCAATGACAAAATCTCTTCAATTTAGCCGAATAGGTTTTATTTGTAGAGATTGCTCGAGATCGTCACAGAATCTCCCGGCATTCCTGACGGATATTCAAAATTTGGAACTCATGTTCTTGAGGTTCCATGCTGACAAGTTCAGCGATTTCAAATTTGGATGCAGTATCTGATCCTGCACTAATGGAAACTGTATCCTGGGTGTCACTGAGAATTTGAGAAGTTCTGAGAACCACGCTTGTCTCGGCCATGCTGGAGCAACTAGAATCAGATGGCACGGCTCCGATTTCATCTTTCTCAAGACCTTTGATATTAGTGGAAATGGGGGAAATGCATACGCAAACATCCCTGTCCAGCACATCTGCAGCGCATTGCCCCACGACCCTTTTTGTGGCAACCTGCTTGCAAAGTGTTTGCATTTTGAATTGTGGCGATCCGCGAACAGATCTAGCTTTGGAGTGCCCCATAGCTTGAATACTTTGAGAAGTTGCGTTTGGTCCAATTCCCACTCGTCAGAAACCTTGGACGATCTGCTCAGAATATCTGCTCTTGTGTTGTCCACCCCTGGAACGTGTTGGACTTGAAGCGATATGTTGTGATTCAGAAGCCACTTCCAAATTTCTTGTGCATGCTTCGACAATATTTTTGATGTTGTACCCCCTTGTTTCAGAAGGTAAAACATGGATGTTGAGCTGTCTGTCTTGACAAATACTGTTGAATCGTGAATCCTGGGAAGAAACGCTTTTAGACCCAAGAAAATAGCCTTTAGTTCCAGCAAGCTGATGTGGAGCTGAGCTTCGCTCTTTGACCAGTGACCCTGAATTTTGAGCTCCTGCAGATGCGCTCCCCAACCTTGTAGCCAAGCGTCCGTCATCTTCACAAAACTGTAGTTCTGTGGTTCGAAAGTCAGTCCTTCCGCTAAATGATCTCGGATCTTCCACCATGACAGGGCCTTTAGGATCTGAGGAGTGATAACTATCCGATCTTCGAAGGATCCCTGAGACTGAATCCATTGCTTGTCTAGCAGTTCTTGAATAGGCCTCATGTGAAGTTTGCAATTGGGAAGTAGGGGGATACAAGAGGACATCATCCCCAACAATGATTTGTAGGTTCTTACTGATACGGACTTTATCTGCAAATGAGACGTCAGCTTTATGATTTTTTGAATACGTTCCTCTGAAGGATAAGCCTTCGCCTTCTTTGTGCAAATTATAGCTCCCAGAACTTGAAGGGACTGCAATGGCATGGGATGTGATTTTTCTAGGTTGACTCGCAGACCTAGACGATTGAAAATGTTCATGCACACTTGTAGAGAATGTTGGGTTTCTCTGAACGAACCACCCTTTATGAGCCAATCGTCTAGATAAGGGAAAATTTGGTGACCTTGAAGTCTTAGATGTGCTGCTACTGGCGCCATACACTTCGTAAAGATTCTTGGTGCCGACTTCAGACCGAAAGGCAATACTTTGAATTGATAATGGCGCCCGCCACCATGAAGCGAAGACATTCTGTGATTTATATGAATTGGGACATGAAAATAAACATCTAAGAGGTCCAGGGATGCCAAATAATCTCCTTTGCCAATCAAAAGGAGTATTTCGTGCAGGGATAACATTCAAAATGATTTCTTTTGGATGAATTTGTTCAAACCTCTCGGGTCCATTACCTGCCTCCATTTTGAGGTGTCTTTTTTCTTTATTAGGAAGAAATGCGAATAAAAGCCTTTCCCTCGTTGAAGGCGAGGAACTTCTTCTATTGCTTCCTTTTGTGGAAGAGATGAAATTTCTGCCTTGAGGGCTGAAAGATGTTCTTGTCTCCTGTGTATTGGAGGATGATTTGGGGGCTTTTGTATGAACTCCAGGGTATGGCCATGTTGAACCACATCCAAAACCCATCTAAATGTTGTTATCGACAGCCAAGCCGGATAAAAGGAGGACAGGTAATGATTGCTGATGTTTCAACATGTGGCGGGTGCCTCGACAGAGTCACTGTCGTCTATTGGATTGTTGCGATTTGCCTCTCGCAGATGATCTCCCTCTGGACTGTTGTTGGTAAGTGTTTGATGAACGAAATTGTTCATTGGTTGAAAATTGTCGATATCCCTGCTGATTGTACGGTTGATAGCCACTGGATTGGAAAGAAGATCTTTGCATAAATTGTCCTCTGGATCCTCTCCTCCGAAAGGACTGGAACCTGCCCTGCTGAAGGGATCCCAACGCACGCGCTGTATCCGTGTCAGTTTTGATGCTTTGGAGGGCATCATCCACATGTTTTACGAATAGGTTCTCTCCGTCAAACAGCATGTCCACTATTTTCGCTTGCACTTCTGGTCTAAAAGAAGTGGCTTTAAGCCATCCTGGCCTTCGTAGGGACACTGCACCTGCCATTTGCCTGAACGCCACTGAAGACAAATCCATCGCAATGTCTATGGATCCCGAGGCTGCCCGAGACCCATCCTGTAAAATAGCAGCCGCTTCCTTTTTCTTATCCTCTGGCAGATGAGCTAGTAAAGGTGCTATATCAGACCACATCTGCCTATTGTATCTGCTGATGAGGGCTAACGCATTTGAGGCCTTTATGTAAGGCACTGCCATCACAGCAAAACGCTTCCCCGCACCATCCATTCGCCTCCCTTCTTTATCCGGGGGAACTGCAGATGTGGAAACCGGATTTTTGGAGTGCCTTTGAGCAGCTTGCATCACTACAGACTCCAGCCGCGGATGTCCAATTAAACAAGCCGGAGAAGATTCTGGGGCTCTATATTTCTTTTCTATCCGGGGAACTGAGGCAGCCACCGAAGCCGGGTTCCTCATTATTTTTAATCCTTCATCCGAAATGTGAGCGATAATTGGAATAGATCTAATGGATTTCCGTGACTCCTCTTTGAAATCATAAAGGAAACACTCAGCTTCTTGTACTGGAAGTGGAAGCTCAAGTCTTCTTGACGCTTTTTCCATGATATCATGGAACCCTCCAATGTCTTGTGGCGGAGAGTTCGCCGGTGAAGGAGATGGAGTAGTTGGAAGGATGTATTGGTCCCATTCATCCCCAACCTGAGAATCCTGAAGTTCTCCTTCTTCCGGTTGATCCGCGTCACTTTACTCTAAATCATTCCTAATTGTCACAATAGGGAGAGATTGAATTTTCTGAGTTGAACTCTTGGGAGAGGAATGAGGTGGTTGAACTTGAGCAGGCTTATCTAAAGTTTTAGAAGTTTGAGCGTTTGCATCAGGAAAACGGCGATAATCATTTATCATAAGCCGTAAATCTGTTACTAGGGAAATTGGCATTGAGATAGTGTCCTCTCTCAAATCAGACTGAGGTTCCTCCTCCTCTTCGTAGTCATATGACTGCTGAAATGACTCATACCTCCTTGAATCTTGTGTAGGACGATCCTGGAAAGAGAAGACTTCCTGAACCTCCTGATATTCTTCATCGTCAGTCTCCTGGCTCTTTATTTGAAGTTGAGACTGACTATATGCCACTCCTGATGACTCTTCATCTTCGGACTGTAATTCCAGCAGATTAGATGGAGGAAGCGGAGAAATCTTTGTCCAGGCCGTAAAATCTGAAGATTTCTTCATAGTCGACGAGCCCGTCGACGATGGAATAGATTTTAATGAAATGGTCTTTGCCTTGGGAGACTTAAAGGATGTAGTCGACGGAGCTCCCGTCGACGGAGTTTTAGTCGACGTGGAAAGATGAATTATCGTCGACGAGGAGGTAGTCAACGAAGTCGTCGTCGTCGCTGGAGTCGTCGACGAGGTCGAGACCGCCCTCCCCGTCGACGGGATCGTCGACGGGCCTTTCTTCAACGACTACGTCTTAGTCGTCGCCGTCAACGCATCTGTCGTCGTCGATATGGTAGTCGTCGTCGACGGTTTTATTGATATCAAAGCCGTAGACGCCCCAATTTTCGTCGATGGAGCCGAAGAAACTTCTCTGGACTCTGTAGATTTTAAGAGGAGTATGAGGAAGTGAAGACGAAGAAGACCTCTTTGCCTTTTGTCTTCTGCTTTTTAAGCTCCATCTTTTCCTCAGAAGCAGAAGATTTCCTCTTTTTAGATGATCTAGATTCCTCTTCAGAGACAGAATCTGAATTGACCTTTTGAAGCCACAACAGTAGCCGTGCCTCCCTGTCACGCAGGGTTTTCACAGAAAAGGTTCTGCAATGTTTACAGTCTTTGGGCACATGTTTAGGGTGTAAACAATACAAGCAGTCCTTGTGGGGGTCTTCAGAAAACAGCCTTGGTTTTCTTCAGGATCTGCAGGGCCTGAAGAGCCTCTTTTTAGAGCTTTCAGCCATAGTAAGTGAAGCACAGTACCTCAAATCCAGTAAACAAAGGACTTCAAGTTGAACAAGAGGTCAAAAGTTTACACAGGAACAAAACTGAGAAAGGCTCAGGGAGACTCCTCCTCACACGAAGGCGGTTGGAAATCTGAGGTAGGATAGCTCTGCTGGGGAGTGTGATGTCAGGGCTGGCAGCCGATTGGCTGAGTTTTGGAGCAAATAATGATGAGGTTTGGTTACCAAATATGATTTCCTATGGGATTTTGCTATGCAATTTATTCTAGTACTGCTGTGGTCATTCTGTTACCGTGAGACTCCCACCATGACGACGGGGAAGATACAAGCATGTGAATCTATGAAAGATTGAATACTGGAGAAATATCAAGACCAAATTATGATCCTACTAAGGCATCAGAAATGGTCTGAGTGGAACCAAGCGTCAAACCTTTTATAAACCTTATCACAATTGGATTTAAATATGGACGGTTGGTTCGGCAAATGTAGAAAAGGCAGAAAAGGACTGGCAAATGACCTCTAATAATGCCCTCTGCAACTCAACCTTGCGGCTACCACACATCTGTCCCAATGGCTGGAATAAATGGACTTTGTGGAAGGACAACTAGTGGTGCAGATGAAATCCGCCACTTCAGAGAGCAGATCAAACACAGTCAACTGTAGTCACTTAGTCTCCATGCTTGGAGGAGTAGATTGTGCAGGTTCCGGCAAAGGATCCCACCCAAATTCTGTGCCAGGACATCCTCCTGAAGTGGTAGCCTCTTCATTAGACCGATGCACATGTCGAGAATTTCCAGGTACAGCACTTTCCTGGACCAATCCGGAGCCAATAGGATGATATGGGCCCAGTTGTTCCTGATCTTTTTCAGAACTTGGGAATGAGGGCCAGAGGCAGTAAGGAGTATAGAAGTCCAGTGCTCCAATCCCTCAGGAACACATATCTTAGCAAGTGTTCTTGTGGAAAACTGCAACATGCAAAACCTTTAACACTGCTATTTGTTTAGCCAGAACTCTACCCTCTGCCGGAAAATGTGCTGCCCCACTTCAGGATAAGGCGGCATTCATGATTTGGCAGATGTCTACTGCTTCGCTGGTTTGCTCTGGTTTTGAAGGATTATGCCAGGTGATTTGTGATCAGGCAAATGTCCTGCTGCTACTGCCAACTCTAGAGACGCAGAGACTGCTGATACAGGCTCAGAACACCATTCCACCCTGCTTTTCACGATATGTGACATTG
Source organism: Triturus cristatus (assembly GCF_964204655.1). Taxonomy (NCBI): domain Eukaryota; kingdom Metazoa; phylum Chordata; class Amphibia; order Caudata; family Salamandridae; genus Triturus; species Triturus cristatus. The sequence continues at coordinate 787,023,826 of NC_140583.1, read as the reverse complement.
GTGTTCTCCGTGAGAACCTGCACTAGCATCACCTTGAAAGACAACAAGAAAGCCTTTAGAGCTAGACTAATAAGCCAACCCCTATGGGCTGACCGAGTTGGGATTCTGACAAGAGACCAGAGCCTTCGGATTTCCACCGCCCCCAGATGACCTCCCCAACACAATAGTGACTTATTAGTCATCACCACCACCAGCTCTGAGTGGGGAAGTGAGAGGGGCCTGCCTCTGGACCTATTGTATTTGAGCAGCCATCACTGCAGACTGTGGCTGTATCCTCTGAAATCTGAATGGCATCCAATAGTGTTACTCGATGCTGAGTCCACGGGCACTTCAGATTCCTTTACAAAGCCTCCATGTGCCACCTAGCTTAATTGATGAGGATGCAGAGGGCTAAGAGGACAAAAAGCCCAAGAGCTGCTCTCATGAAGAGCCAAGACTGAATCTGAAATATTAGGATCATAGCCTGAATCTCCTGGGATCGTGTGTTGGAGGGAAGGCCTTAAACTGCATTGAGGTGAGACTTCGGCTTGTTGATCATGAACCACAACAATGTCAGAAGATCTGCTGTAGTTGCCTGCTCCAGGCTGACCCAGAACTGCAGGTAATGTCTGTGGGACTGCATGGCAGCTATCCTAAAAATATGTCACCTACAGTTCCAAGAACACCATCCAGCCCATAGTCCAAAGCAGACGAGATCTGGGCAAGCATGAGGGTCTTGAATTTGTCCTTTCGCAGGTAGGAATTCAGATGTCGGAGGTCCAAAATAGGCTGGAGGACCATGTCCTTTTTAGACACAAAGAAAAAGCGAGTGTAGTAACACTCCTCTTTCAGAGTCTGGTACCCTCTCAATATCACCTATGGAGAGTAACGCTTGCAACTCGTGTAAGAGAATAGACAGGAGGAAGAGCTAAATCTGGTCTACCCACTGGATGGGTATGTGCCACTAAGTGCAAACTAAATCAGCTTAGCGGTCTTCGCCGCAGGGGAAGGGGACTGGAAGGACTGGTGCGCCTGCTGGCCTGCATGTTGCCTGCCACACGCCCATGGCCTTGAAAGGGCTGACGTGACTGCTGTAGTGGTTGGGGAGACTGTTTCCTATATGCCAGCCTCTTGGAGTAGGCTCTAAAGTTTCTAAACGGATGTGGAAACGTCTTGGCAGGGGCCAACAAACCCAAGGACAGTACTGTAGCTCAGTCTTTGATCCACTCCAAGGCATAACCTGCTTTTTCATCAAAAAGGCATGAGCCATCAAGGGCATATTCAGGAGAGCGGCTCGCACATCTCCAGAAAATCCTGTGGAATCCATCCACACTTCTCAGCTGAATCACAACATGCATGCCAAAAATTGCCTTCCCAATCAATCAGTAGTATCTAGGCCAGCGTGAATCACATGGTTGGCCATGCCTTGACCATGATGAATTTCTAAAGCCAGTGAAACCTTCAGGTCTCCTGAGGTCACTACCAAGATCTTGATGATCATGTCCTAAAGGGCATGCATGTAGCGACCCAATAAGCAAACACTATTGACCGATCGCTGTGCCAGGCTAGAAAAGGACAAGAAATGTTTACCAAATGCCTCATACTTCTTGGACTCACTATCAGGAAAATAGTGGGGAAGGAATTAGAGTTCACCTTTCTGTTTGAAGCCTGAAACCTCCAGACTCAACAGTAGGATGTTTAGGGAGAAAATCAGGATCACCAGTAGCCAGCCTGAGATACCTGGCCACTGTATACAGGGCAGTAACAGAGCTTTGACCACGGCCAATCAAGACACTGTTGGAAGGGGTTGTTAAAGGGGAACAAGGGCTCAAACTTAGTTGGCCGAGTCTGCAAACATTCCGTCAGCACGTTAGTTTTGGTCTCAGTAGAAGACAGATGAAAATCAAGCACCTCAGCCACCTGTCGGACCATTACTGCAAATGATGCCCTCTCTTCTGCTGACTGTCCACACAGTATCTCAATCCCCGTTTCAAGGGAGGTACTAACTTCTTGTAAGTTCATGTACAAATTCCAATCTGTGTAGTGAGGGGACAAAAACATCTTCCCATTATCATAGTCGCAAAATGAGGGTGTACCCCGTTCAGAGTCATAGCCCATAAAATGGAGTCTCTGCTTGTGCTTCCATCCTGGTACAGGAGATGGTTTAAAGTCAGACCCAATGATGGCTAATTGTGCTTTTGCAATCTTGTAGCATGAGATTAGGCAGAAGACAGTTTAGTGTCAGATATCTGACTCCATACTGGATCCACTTCCGGTGGAATCGGTACAGGAATGGAAAAGAAGGCCTGGCACAGGTCTTGGAGCCAGACTGAACACCTGTACCAGAGTCAGTATGGGATCACGATTGGGTACGGAGGGGTCAGATTGCACCAATGATGGATTTGCCAGAAGGTTCCTGACTAGAGGCCCCTGCGATTCCTTGGGCCTGAAGGTGTGCTAGCGGGAGCAGGAAGTGTGTCGAAAATCTGTAGCATGGCCTCTTGAGTGCTTCCACCAACTGCAGTGTCGCAAATGGCCTGGGTAACTAACTGTGCACCCGAATCAGGTGGGGAATCTGCTCTGCAACCAGGAAAGCATCCTGATGCCCTTGTGCCTTCTCTCTCAGAGTGGCCAGATGGGATTGAGTCTCATTTTGCCTTTATATTCTTGCGTTTAGACTTGGATTTGCGTTTACTGGAGGACTTAGACTGTAAAGTTTACCTTCCAGGGTAATAGCATCAGCAGTAGGATGGAGTCAGCACCCGAAACTTTAAGCAGGATTTATAGAAAGGCTGTCACTTCTCACGTGTGGAGATATACCACTTTGCTTCCCTTTCCCCGATCACCTTCGGGTGTATTTGTCACATGACCTGAAGTTAAGTCCCTGAGTGCAAACACAAAAGACACCTCATGCAGGTCAGTGACAGACATCTGCTAACTACAGTCATGTCATGGTTTGAAACCAATTATTTTAGGAACAGACATCTACGACAACACTGAATTTACCTTGAAAGTTGCAGGAAGATCTATGAATTTAGGAGTGGAGCACCAGATCTGTGTTAAAAAAAAAATGCAGGAAGAAAGGAACGTTAGTTAGCGTGCAGGGATGGCGCTTACATGCGGCTCCACTCTCTCACTTCTGGGGCAGTATGGAGCCAGTGTACACCACCACCCTTAGTAGCTCATAGGAGCATTGCTTGATAAAAGTGTCAGGATCCAGTCTGGGCTCTGAAGAGGATTCTAAGGTGAGAAATCTTAAGTCAGGAAGATCCATCAGAATTAAGGTTTACACCCAACAGCCACGGCCATTAAATGGCATAAATACATACCCTATCCTCAGCCATCAACTGCAGTTGGTTTATTGAAAGCCTACTTTTACAACACCCAGGTCTTCACAATTGTTTCAAACGGAAACTAGGCCTTACTTTCACTTTCAACAAACGGATGTGGAAAAGGCCAGCCAATTACAGTGTCAATATTGTCAATAATGATGTAATAATGTAAAGTCACCTATGACTTTTACATTATGTGTGAATTCTCCGGCAACAAGGGTTGGCATTTGTCACACACGAAGCACAGTTGATCGATGCAGGTCCAGTATGGTGCAAACATTTACCACACACTAGACTGTGCGTAGTGGAGATTATTAGAAAGTCAATAGTGTTGTTAAGTAGTCATGCGTCGGTGACATGACAGTGCTAATCTAAGTTAGTCACTGGCTGTTCTCTGTTACAGCTACATGTAGTCATATGCCTGGGAAACACAAGAATTGTGTCCAAGGTCATAGTTTGTCCTGATGGAAGGCTACACAGTTTGGCAGGTTATGTAATCCAGTAGAAGGCAGGACTTGTGAGGAAAGTAAGTCTCTGAATACCATCAGGATTTGAGGTGTTACTGGGAAAGCTCTGTACAAAGCGTTCATACAGCTGCCATCTTGGCAACCTCTATCAATATTCACTGAATCACGCAAACGTATCATCCCTTTTTTAACAGTGAAGTGTCTCGTTCACTCTTCATTGTGGCAAAGCTCCAAGAACATAATTATGGCTTTTTGCCATATGCATTTACATCTTGGCAGACAAAGTACCTAAACAACATTAACTGGCAGCAAAAATAAAACTTTTAAAGAGGAGGCAAGTAACAAGATATAAAGGAGATACTTTAGTCCCAACAATAATCGTGAATACCCACCATCTTTAAAAGAGGATAAAAGAGTGGCAGTTCTGTAACATAAGAATGTGACTAAGCATAATAAGCAGCAGATGAAGATGTGAAACAGACATATAACTCTGCTACCCTAGGCAGTGCCCACTGACTCCCAGCGATCCATTGGTAGCAGCACAGTTGCTTATAACACGCTTCAAAACTTTTACATATTCTAGACACTCACAAAATGCAGTAAATCTTCCCTTGATAAAAAGTTGGTGTGATGCTAATTTGGTTGGGTTTTGCGTTGTAACTTTTTGGGTTGCGTTACACTAGTATGGGCCAAACTGTACAACCCTGCATCAGCCTACATGAAGAAGGCTCAGTTCACAATTGCAAGAACTTATGGAAGCTTGATTTACCGATGAGCACAAGCTTCCAACTCCTCAGTAACATACCTTTTGGAGATCTAAGTAACACAAACTGTAAAGAGGCATACTCACCCAAATTTTAAATGTGTTTACATCCAACATTCATGGATAGCGATGTGTGTTTCCGATACTGTAACACAGCAGCTCACTAATATTACTGCAAATAATCTGTGACAACCTCCCATTTCTCATAAGCGAGGTCCTGTTATGATGTAAAAAGAATTATGGACTTTGCGTGAAACAAACAAAACATTTCTCCGCAAAATGCCTGTAATAGACTCTCACACAACATCCATATTAAAAATAAATAAAAGGGGACCGGTATTTTGAATAATCTGTGCAAGAATTATTCATGGTAGACTCTTTGGAGAAATACCTGGCTCTATCAGGGGGTCCCCTGAACGGCTAGGGCCATGGGGCAGAGCCCACTTTGCCCATGCCTTAAAACCTGCCCCAACACAACAAGCGGCAAAGCTAATATTTGGGCTACTCCCACAAGGCCCAGTACTCCGGTTCATGAAAGGACTATGGCAGTATGAGACTAGATAATATGCCTCGGGTTTCAATATTTCAGTCCCACCCTCGAACCCTCAAATAGAAACTAGAAAAAAAGTTCTACAATATCTATATTGCCATGGCAACAGGAATTAAATTATATAGGTGTAAAAATCTGAAATGGTAGAACCTTTCCCAATAAGACCGGCAAAGAGCCGAGACTATAGGACTATTGTATAAACCCAAATGTCGTGCCTGAAATCATTGCCCGATTTTCCTGTAACATCTCAAATAACTTGCTAAGATTATGGAACTTCGTGAGTGTCAGAAGCTGGCAGCATCGCCGTAGTACTTATGTCTCAGGGAAACAAAAGGCTGGCCCTTTGGAGAGCACTGATCCTCGCACGTGGACGTGAAGGGGCGATACATCTCTTGCAATCAGGTCAGCCTTTAAGGCCCCCTCAAGCTAGCAGCCGCGAGTGCGTGCGCACTGATCTCGTCGAATGCGCCCCTAATTTTAATTCAAATACCTTGCCACGATTAATACACTTGCAAACTGCTTCCTTATGCCTACCGAAATCCAGATGCCTTTTTTAAATAAACAGCTGGAAAAAGAAAATGCAAAGAAAATGCATGTGCATTTAGGAGTTCAGGAGATTCCGCTCCTGCTCAGAGGCGGCTTCCTCTCGACGGTGATGTAGACGGCTAGATCTCCCTAGGAGCATTCCCATCATTTTGGTTACGTTTTTCCGCTCCGATTCAGCGCCTTAGGGTCCTTTTACGAGTAACTGACCCTGCCTAATCCATCTTTCAGGTAGGCAGGCGGAAAAGATATGTAATTAGAGGTCTGCGGGGAGGGGGAGAGAAAGGAAAAACAAAGCGGAGAGGAGAGGAAATGGAAATTAGTGGAGAGCGAAGTACAGAAACCGAGAATAGAGTACGGAAAAGACAGACACCGAGGCAAAGATATAATGAGGAGAGAACAAGATGGAATGCAGACTAAGTTGGAATGAAAAAGAAGTAAAGTGATCGAACAGCAGATGCAGACAAAGAGTGAGTGGAATCAGAGGGGAGAAAAACAAAAAGGAGTGGGAAAGACAGTCACGAGGATGAAATATGTCGAAGGAGGGGAAATTGGAGACAGAGAGAAGGAAAGCGATGGATGGAGGTAGAGAAGAGGGAAATGAGATGCATAGATAAAGTCGAGACAGAGGGAAAGATGCGAGAAAGAAAAGAGACGCAGAGGTGAGGAGATGGAGGTGAAAGACGAGACGTTAAGGAGGAAAGAACTGGGAAGGGGAGACAGGCGGGGCTTTAAGTGGGCCAGGTCTCACCTGTGCTGAGCACCGGCAGTTTTTCTAAAGGGGGCCTCGAAACGAGTCCCTATCGGGCTCTGTTTTGTGCCCAGGCGGTGCATTTTTCCCCGGACTGCAGTGACAGCAGGCACATCGATGTGCGCTGCTCACTTCTCACTAGTGGATAAGTTACGGCATGACGTCATGTCAGATGAGCATTGTAGGGAAAGGGAAATCCTTTAAAAATTCATTTTCTCTCTGGATTTCCCCTTCTCTTTTTTAAACTCAGTAGCAGCACCATTGTCGTGGTCTCTTAAGTGGAAGCTTTTTCAATATTATATACAGGCCATAGTTGTTGCTTATCTATCTTATGCAACTAACAACCATTGACATAGCCAATAATCCTGACTTCTTGTAGGTATGCTGTTACTTGTATCACATCTGGATGCGATGACAAACAGCAAAATACATGTTGGGCAGCACACGATTCTAAGTACAGATTTTTAGCTTACTGTTTTTAAGCCACGCCCGTACCTACATTGGCCACACCCCTTTGGGAGACCCCCCCCCCCCCGTTTTTTCATCCCACCTAATGCCCTGGAAACAGGTGTGGAGCTGGACAGAGGCAACGGCAAAAAGAGCAGACGGGTAAGCACACGAGGAGACGATGTAAGGGAGAGAGAGAGAGGGAGAAAGAGAGGGAGAAAGGGAGAGGGAGAAAGAGAGGGAGAAAGGGAGAGGGAGAAAGAGAGGGAGAAAGAGCGTGGCGGGCTCATGTATCTGGAAGAGACTCAAAAGACAGAGGAAAAGTAGAGGATGGCAAGAGCGCACAAAATCGAAAATATTGACACTGGTAACGCAAAAACGGAGAACTGGGTGTGACGGCAAAGAGCATAATAATGAGAGCAGACTGTGAACGGGTAGTGTCATTCGGGCCGTTTCACTGGCAATCCGCGTATGAATGCAAATGCATGGGCATTCACTGAAAAACAGCCGCCTGTAAAGAACACACACAACAAGAAAAGGAGCCTTGCTAAAACTCTTCTAGCTTACTTCACTGCTTCCAATATGACGCACTTAAGATGGCTGCTTGGGTTCAGGCACTTGCCACAGAGATGCCCCGGTTACTTACCGGTAATCTTCATTACTCTTCATTAATCTTCATTACTCCGAGTATAGTCTTCCTCGCCACATGACTAACAAAGTGAGCTTCACCAGAACCCTCAAATTCAAACCCTTGACCTCTATAAGAGGCGGGCCGGCCCAACTCTTCAGCCTGAAACTACCAAGCATAAACATGAAGCCTATAGCCAGATAGGGAGGGAGGGACGGGAACTCATGTGGCGAGGAAGACTATACTCGGAGTACTGAAGATTACCGGTAAGTAACCGTGGCATTACCTCCTCGTAAGTGTTCCTCGCCACATGACTAACAAAGTGAGCACATACCAAAGCCAAGCGGCTACATGGAATCTCATAAGAAAACAACGGACCAGAATGGGACGCCCACGAAAGAGGACAAACCCAAAAACACAGACGAGTGGAAAAAAACACCCAAGAGAGAGGCAACCACGAGCAGGAAGAACCAGCCCGGGAAAGAGATACCGGAAAGGCCGAGACCCCAGAACCTCGAGACCTGCAGGCCAGCTAGAAGCAGGGCCAAAACCAACAGAAGCGGACAGAGAAGGACCGGGATGAAACCGTACGGAGCCAAAGGCAATAACAACAGGCCCCAGAACAGAAAACAGTTAACCGGCCCCAACACACCAAAACCGTCCGACGGACAGCCAATAGTGAGAAGGAAGCAGAAAAACAGAGGGCACCCCCACCACAGTAACACCACAAGAAGCCACAGCAGCAAAGAGGCACAGCCCGACTGAAACCCAGCCATCGAACCACCCCAAAACCAACGACCGGAGGGGAAGAAGGAAACAAAAGCCTACCAGGCCCGGTGGCAACTGAGCCGAAGCAGAGGAACCAGACCGGAACAACCCAGACCGGGAGGAGCCGCAAGAAAGGAAGGAGGGGCAGAAGGAACCCAGCACCCCAACCGAACAACAAATCTGAAGGTCACCCAAATCCCTCCAGCAAGGAGAGAACAGGCGGGACACGGACCCCAGTCGCACAAAGGGCCCCCCGGAAGGGAGCACGACACCAAAGAGAGAAGCCAGGCAGGCACAAGGCAAAACCGACCCATAAGGCCTCAGCAAATGGCATTGAAGCGACCCGGCAACCCACGGAACCCAACCAGCCAACCGCAAAAAGAGGGAAACCCACAAGTCCTCCATGGAGACCGGAGATCGGAAGGGACCAAGTTCAAGCCACCAGAAAAATACGTGAACGTCCACCAGGGGCCACCACGCACAAGAAAGTAGAACGAACCCGGAAGAAAGGGGAACGCAGCATGAATGAGCGAGAAAGACCCGCGCAGGGAACATGCAAAGCGGTCCAGCAACCTACCAAGTGCAGCAATGAGCCGCCGAAGCGAGCACCCAGATGGGCCCCCATACAACCAACAACCAGGCATGACCCAGCCAAGAAACTGAGAGCCGACAGGCACTGGTGCGAACAAGGGGGGGGGGGAGGCCACAGGCATAAACATACCAAAGGCGAGGCCAGAAGAGCCAGGCGAAACGGACCCGAGCAAGGTCAACACCTCCAGGGAGCCAATCCGAGCACCAGCACCCCAAAAACAGGGACAAAGAAGAGGATACAAAATCTGCACAGGAAGCGCAGGGCCCCAACCGGGGAAGGAGAACAGGGAAATCCCTGCACCCCCGGAAAAAGAAAGGCATCGCCGGACCATCGAAAAAACGAAAACAGCGGCAAGACACCAACCCACGGCCTGAGCGAGCATGTGCCCCCAGAAGCACAATACGGACCATAGAGTAACAGCTCACAGGCCCAACACCCGCAGCAGGAGAATCAAGGGAGAAGCACCCGGGCGAACACCACGAATAGTGCAAACGACCCGGGCAGGCCAAGCAAGCCCAGCCACCCATGAAAAGGGACCATGGGAAGGCACAAGTCGGGGAGCCCCGACAAGAAGGCAGAGAAAGCCAACCCCGGGTAGTCAAACGGAACCAGAGTGCCCCAGACAAGGACAGCACAACCGTGCCAAAACGCCAAGGGGAAACCCCACAGCCCCCCGGAAAATGAGGCAGAGGACCATCTGCCCAGAGTGGCAACCAGAAGCCCCCGCCATGCAGGGGCAAACCCAAGCCAAGGAACTGCCAACAGAAGCCAGACGGAAAACCCGCCAGCAGGAGTCCCCACCGACCCAGTACAGACCAGGAACCCAAGCAAGCCCCACAGGACGGCAAAGGCCGCAACATCCGGGAAGGATACCAGAACAGAAAGCCCACCTTCCGCACCAGGAGACACCGGGGCAAGGGAACAGGATGGGGAGGAACCTCAATGGACAGACGGGGGAAGTACCACCAGTCAACAAGGCACAACAAAACTGCCCCAAAACACTCCTCGTGGGAAATTCCCACCAAGGCAGAAAACCCCAACATGAACAGCCGGGGGCCAAACGCAACCAGCTGAAGGGGGACAGGCACCAGGAGGAAGGCAACCAAAAACCGGAAAACCAGAAACAGGAGGGGGAACACTCACTGGCAAACCGGAACCAGAAAAACAGGACCTGCCGGAGAAGGACCAGCAAGAACACCCAAAAGCAAACCCGCAATAAGAGGCCAAACCCCCCCCCCACCCAGCAGAGGCGTGCACCGAACCCTAGACCCCACCCTGCCGACACCACCCAAAGGTAGTAGAACAACCAAAGAGCCACAGCTCCAAAGGATAGGAGCAGGGGAGCCGGACAACAGGAGCTGCCTGGCAGCGAGCAGGACCCAAGGAACCGTGCCACCCAGGACGAGAAGAGAGACCACAGAAGGCCCACAACAGAGCCCCGATTCCCAGGAAGCGGGGAGAAGCACGGCCAGGAAAGGGGGGCAAGAGCCGCCCGCCGAGACAGGGAGCAGGAGGAGGAGGGAGCGCCAAACCGTGGCCCCAGAGAAGATAGGGTAAGACATCCTGGAACCGAAACAGAAGCAAGAGCCCATCAGGTGACCACCGAAGCAGCCCAGAGACGGACTGACAGGTGCCAACTGCAGCCTGCCCCCAACAGACACGTAGCAGTCCACAGCCCCTGGAATCCTGGAATCCCCCAGAGGATGTCCAACAAGGGATCGACCGGGACAGACCCCGCACAACAATGGAGAACAGGCAGGAACAGGAGACCACAGGACGCAAGGACCGTAGGCCCAAAGCCCGGAAGAGAAGGAGACGGGACAAACACAGTGAACAAGGGAAGCCGTGGCCCCGTGACACCTCGAAATGCCACGCAAAACACCAGGACAGGAACACACACTGTGTAGCCTACAGACAATGGCAATCCCAGGAGGATTCCCATATAGGAACTGGCCAGAGATCGACCCTGTCAAATCTCTTGAGAGCAGAGGAGAACATGAGCTTCAGGGTTGTAAGGCTGTGGGCCCAACGGACAAACAAGCAAAGGATGGAGCACTACCAGAACGCATATCAATGGCAAAGAAAGATGCACCCCATTTAAGTGCGCAGTTCCACCCAAAGGAACCCACAAGACAACCACGGCATAAAGAAAGATAGAGAGAGCCCAATGACACGTCATAAAGTGCACGAGACAGTGTATGCACGGCAACTCAACGCCGCATCCCAAAACACAAGTACGCACAAAAAAATAAAAAAATAAACAGTAATGACCAGCAGGGAAGAAAAGATGACAGATTGCAACAAAAAGTCGCAGGGAGAGACCAACAGACAAAGCACAAAACACCAATGTGCAATGCATCCGGTAATCCCAGTCAGTCTCCCCTCTAGGGACCAACCAGGCCCGAAGCTGCTTAACTACCGAGAGCAGGCAACAGCAGGAGCAGACAGGTAGAAAGGACCCCACTAGGTCATAATGGGCCAAGATGCAGTCCAGAACTGCCCAAAATAGTTATATATTCCCAAAAATAACCGTCACCCAGAGTACATAGTAACCCTTGGCCAACTCGTGACAGACCGAAGCCGAGCCAAGATGAGAACGCCAAATAAAACATATTCCAGGGAAAGCACCCTTGGCTAGAGTTTTTCATTTGAAACCAAACCCATGGAAACACCAGGGTTCGAACACGTAACCTCCAGGATGAGAGTCCGATTCCTTAACCACCAGGCCACAGGCTCCCACCACAACCAGGTCCCATACACAGCTGCATCCAATATTCTCCATATAGTCCCGCAGTGCGAGAAGGGTGAAATGCGCGTGCATGTGTGAAATACACCGGAAACCACTAAAGACCCCGAAAGCTACGCCCAAAAGGCAGAAAGAGACCTACCAGGGATTGGAGCCACTCCAGGGACACAAAATCTACCCACCGCACGCCCCCGAACGGAGGAACGGGAGAGTGTGAGGGAAATACGGGACCAGGACTGCAAGATGCAAGTGCCGCAGCGCGCTGCTTCAGACAGCCCACAGCAGCGCGCGGCACCCAGGAGCACAGGCGCCGGGACTGGCCAGGGGGAGCAGCACTGGCACAAACCCCAACCTGGCAATATCGAGACAGAGCGCCACGAGACCGGCTACACCACCAGGACCGAAAGCGTCCAACCGAGGCCCGCAAGGAGAAGCGTGGCCCCGCAACAGCCAGCGCCGGAGCAAAAACAGGTATAGACATACCGCTAGTCCCCCGGGACAGAGACAGAGCAGGCCGCAGGGAGGCCCCCAGGGGAATCCCGACCAACACAATAAGGAAGCGGAGGCGCACCCTGGGACCGTAGAACGGACCGCCGGGCGCTCCACCCCCCCACAAGACCAGTAGTCCAACCCACAGCGTTTTCAAAAAAGGGCAAGTGCCGAACCCTTCCCATCGAGACACAAACAGCCAATACCCCCCTACAGGAATGCTATAGCAACAGAAGGAGCAACACCGGGGGGCGGGGGTGGGAGGAGGCGGGTACGAGCAGAACTGGACTAAGAGACAGAGACCTGACAAACACTGCCCACACGGATGAGGGAACAGGAGACGGCCCAGGAAGGGCCCCAGCCCCCCTCGTCCAGCTTTCTGTAAACCCATGGCTCGCTAAAGCAGAGCCTGACCGGCCCAGACCAGACAAAGGAGGAAGGCCCCAGAGTCCTAGGGCCCGCTAGAGCAGGGCCACTAACCAGGGACCTCAGTCCCAGCTACAGCAGGAACCACTTACTTGAAGACACGCTCTGGAGATCTGCAGCGCAGAACCAAAAAAACAGGCTGAAGGGATGCGCCGGCCCGCCTCTTATAGAGGTCAAGGGTGTAATAGGTCGGCCATGCTGGGAAGGGATGGGAGGCATACAAGGCTGACTTTTTTGCTTTGGAGGGTTCTGGTGTGGAGCTGAAGCTCACTTTGTTAGTCATGTGGCGAGGAAGTCTTACGAGGAGGTAATCGGTGTATCCAATAAATCTCAGGGTACAGCGCTGACAAGATGGCTCTAGTTAAATGCATTTGCTACATAATTGTGTGTTTAATCTTGTTACTGTTACAGACAAAAACCTGAACATGTAGTGTGCTTCCTGGAGAGCAGAACGTGCAACTTGCAGGCTATAGGATTGCATTCAGAGTAAATCAGCGAGTTAATGGGACTATCTATCCTAAAGATTCTGTGTCCTATGAAGAACAAAAATTCCAATCCTGGTAAAATCTCATTGGTTGGTATGCCCATTACCGCCTCCCGATCTTTGTTAAGTCATTTCTGAAAGTTTTGTTTACATTTAAAGGCACTGTGTGAAGTACACGTTGTGTAATGAGAATGTGGCGCAGTATAAGCATGTACTACACAACAATGGAATGCCCTCCTGATAAAGGCGGCAGTGATGCAAGCAGGAGATGGAGATAATACATGCTTTTCAATAGTGCTTGATCTTCATGCTCGGAGATTGCCACGGTAGATTTTTTTGAAGTGTGATATTATATTATACCTACCTGTAGCTCCAGTTATAAAGTATGGTGAGTACTGTCTGAAAATTAATGGTTGTTACAGAGAACTGGTGTTCACTTTAACTGTTTCCTAAGGCAGGGTTTGCATCAAAGATGACAGAAAATGTACAGTTAAGTTCAGGTTGTTAGCCGGAAATTCATGTAAAAAATGTTATTACATTATCCCAAATGAGCCTCAACACTTCCTATTTAAATGTCACAATCCAGTTCGTATAAAATGAGATCTGATTAAATATTCTGGTAAACGTAAATAGAGCTGCGAATCAATACAGAAGATTGTCAAAAAAGACTGCACAGCATCAAGCACAGACAAACTCAGAAAAAAAACGCAGAATCAAAAAAAGAAAAGGTACATACAGTAACCTATTAATCTACGATTTATACTTAAGGAGAAGGTGGTGATTGGTGGATATTACCTCAATCAAGAGTCTGGAAGGAATAGATACCCGAGAGGAAGGTTGAAGTTGGTGTTTATATCGAATGTATAAACAACACATAAGACAATTGTAAAGGCATTGCCAAGTGTTCAGTGTTATTCCTTTCTTTCACGGAGGACATCCCACATCTGGGGCATGCGGCTTTGGAGGAAGAAGTACTTGAACAGGCATTACCTACCTGCCAGGTGGGAAAGGAGCGAATGACAGACTGTCACTCCCGGCACCACAACCGGAGATGGTCTTCCTACCTATACATCACAATGGGACATAGGAATGTCAAGGGAACACATAACAACATAGTAACTCACCAAAGGCGAGCTAAAATTACTCAACACCTATATGCAATGCCGTCTGAAGAACATAGGAAGGTGGCAGTAATGAATGATGTGGTGAGAGCAACATCCTCCTCTACTAATGGGAGGTCTGTAGAACCACCCACAGACAATCCTGAGCATCAATGCCACACTCCACCAAACGCCAAAAACAGTTTTTTTTTTTTAGCAAGAAAAGAAAGCAATCTCTACTAAATATAACTTAACACTGACAAAGGTAACGCATTCTTCCTGTGCATTGCCCGTATCTTTAAATCTTGGCAATTCAGCAGCTGGGATACTACAAGTGTTCTTTAATAAACTACTGTGGAGTTTGATGTCTCACGTCTCTCAACTCTTAATTGATAAACTTACATAATTGCGTCGACCAAGAATTGAAAGTTACTGAATTGACACCTACTAAAATTGTTACCAAGGTTTTTGGGGGGGCTTTGCAATCAACCACCACCGGATACATGCAATAACTAAAATCTGCTTTTAAAAATGCAAAATGTTTTTATAATCATGTTGCGTGCCATGATATTAAAGATCTGTGGTTCTCATCCAATCAAATAAACTTTATTCGGTTTCACGTAGATAAAACCATAAAAGTTGCTAAACATCCAAATTACATTAAAACATGATTCAATAAAATAACAGGCCAAGTAAAACATAATGAAAAACCATAGCACAATCTCCCATAATAATCTTTAACAATAAAGTGCATAATACAGGGTCAAGCAGTGTCCCCCTTTGATTAGCAAAACCCTACATGGTTATCCTGACTCTCAAACATTTATCTCCACAATAGATCATCAATCAAAGTAGCTATTTATCCAAACAAGCCCTGGTCTTCACAGTGGATTTCAGGTAGCCAACAATAAAGAAAATGCAATTGGCCTTCAGAAGTTGGAGGTATAGGAGAGCTGGACAAGCCTGATTAAAATTCATTTTCTTTAAAATATGAACTAAAAAATATCTTTGGGGTACCTCATAAAATTTACGAAACAGCATAAAATGTAGCAGATCCTGTGGAGACTCTCCGTCGCAGCCACAAGGTGCTAACAGTTGACCTCTACTGCACCCTCTTGGAATGACCAGCAGGAGGTGAAAAAGATCCCGGCGGAGCCTGCTCAAATACCGCTCATAAGTAGATAAAAACCGCATGAGATCAGGCTCGTCAAACGGAGTTGTCTTTAACATTAAAAATTTGCGGACGCTAGGTTTCCACAGTTCCCGCTCATTCCTTTCCAATTTCTTTAAACTAGTGAAGAATTCCTTAATTATCTCCAAGTCCTTTTTTGCAATTGATTCGGAATTGGAAAATAGATCAGCACGCCCTAACTCTTCAAAGCTACTTTTGATATATCTAAGCCAAGGTATTCGCAACGCGTTGTCAAGGGTCATGCACTCTTTTAAAATCAGATGGCTAAGAATTAATTCTTTGTTCAGCCAACAGTTTAGCCAAAACACAAGGGGGCACAGTGCCAGGATGTCACTTAAATAGGGCCCCCCCAGTTCCTCGTGGACCACCAAGTTGGACAGACCACGCAGAACTCCCAACAGGCGCTTCAAAAATGTATTCTCAACCACCCGAAGTGTGTCTGTGGCAGTATTTTGCTTCCGTAACAGGCTATTGCTTCACTTTTTGCTTGATAAACTTTCAGCATAGCTGCGATTGCTCTCTACCTAATTTAGAAGCAAAGTTGAAAATGGCTGCATTTACCCGAACCAGATTCCTCCCTTTTCCTATGTTTTAGTGGCCCCCATTTTATTTGATCATCCAGTAAGACCCCCAGGTAAGGAAAAACATCAGTACGGGGGACTTTGACAGGGCCTACTCTAAATTGAAAAAAATTTTTTTAGAAAGAAACTGGAGGATGTTGGGCGCACAGAGCACAACACGATCACTCCAAGAACAAGCTCAACAGCGTTCCATATTAAAAGCATCAGTGCAACCATAAGCCTGTGCCGGACAGCAAAAAAGTCAGTCCTACCTCCTCAGTCGCTGAAGATATCACAAAGAGGAGCAGCTACTGGAGAGGGACAAAGCTGCCAGAAAAGATGTAACCACCTTGGTCTATTTCAAAAGGGATCCCGGGTAGAGAACCAAGAGGGTAGGCCCAGCCCAGCCTCGGCCAGCCCCAGACGTGGGCAGTCGAGCCCGCCCTTGGCCCGGGCAAAGACGAGCCCACCCTTCGGGCCGGGCGAGCCCACGCTCGTCTCGCGCTGCGGGAGCCTTAGCCGCCTTATGAACGCCTCCGGGCTCTCTCTCCTTGCATGGGCAGCTTGCGCGCTGCGTGGGCTGCTGGGCGGTGTAGTCCGGTGGTGTGCGGCAACACTGTAGCGAGTAGGGAAAAGAATCAAGGGCTCATGGCCTTCTCAAGCAGTCTCCCGCTCTTGGGCGATATGCAGCAACAATGTATCCAGTGAAAAAGAAGTTTTCAAAAGACTCCCTGTGGTTCTCATCACTTTCAGTTTGCGGGTTATACTAGAGGCAAGCAAGTTATTAATGAGGTAGGAAATTTTGAGTGTTACAATGACGGTCACACCATCATACGTCACGCCTTTTCTATAACATGTGCAGTAACTTGGCAGTTTGTTAACAAGACTTACCCTACGCCAGCTATGCTTAGGACGCAGTCTCCAAAACACTACTGTAGTGTTGATGTTTTGCATTACGTAGGCTTAGCTTGTAGATCTACGGTTATCGGCACAGCGATGCGCAAAAATGAAGGCAAAATTGCAAACTATTTTCAAGTTCAAGGAGCAGGTCATGCCACAGTTTCTAAAATGTGTCCCCGTGCCTTGGCTGAGCGGAACACTAGTGCAGTCATTACATAGAACAATGTTTGTAAGGCTGAAACAGAAGAGACTCCTGCCTTTCTGCACTCGGTTCCATTTTGATTTAGGAAATTTGATGGAATTACATTTTTATGACTATCGCTTGATTCAAAATACTACAGAATATATTGGCCAGGAATTGCTGGTCATCTTTGTAACGGTCCCTTGGAAGTTACCAGTTGCAGGACTGATACATTTCACGCATGGAAGCACAGCTGTGCGGATGGTGTTGCATCACTTTAGTTTAGGTTTAAGGGCAGCAATATATCCCAAACTGCACGCTCATCCTGCTGGTGTGCTGTGAAAACGTGCTCCTGAGGGAGGAAACAGGCTGGCACATGGCTTGATCTTTGCCTGGCTGTCTGTGCAGCTGCCGTTCCACATGCTACTTCTGGCACAGCATTTTGCAAAACACCTCCTCCTCTGGATGGAGAGTGCAAGAACAACAGTGCAACGGGGCATTTACTTTTAGGCAACATTTACAACGCAAAAGTGTAATAAACATGCATCTAAATACCACGATTCAATCAGCCTATAAATAAAAACTAAAAAAAATGTGTAAAATGTCCATACTGCCATGGTAAGAGGAATTCAAGTATATTGGTGTAAACATTTGAAATTGTAGAAAGTGGTTTCCCAATAAGACAGGAAAAGAGCTGAGACTATACAACTATTGTACAAATCTAAAAATCGACCCCGGAAATCAGAACGGCTATACAATGATGACAAAAATGGCTTCAAATCCCGTTTAAGACTAAACCTAAGTAAGGGATTGAGTATATCTTGGTTTCTCTTGATAGACTGAGAGGATGCCAGGCTGGTGTGAGTGGCAGGATGTGCACCCTTCGACTTTTAATAGCTGCTCACATAGAAGCTTATAATTGGGAGAAAATTTGTCCCAGCCGACCTGAGTACGGTACAACGTAGGCGCGAGCACCTGCGCCCACTCCCCGGCTAACCTGTTAGAATGTTCCAATGGCACTGTGTGCCCAAAGGAAGGGAGGATTACCACCTCCCCTCTAGGAGCCTCCAACACGAAAGCCGGGGGCCAATCTGCCTCCGCCAAAAGTATATCATAGGTGGAGGTTAGATGATCTCAAAATACCACTTTAATTTTACGTTGTATGTCACCTTCAATTAAAAGGTTAATTTTAAACATTCTTTCAGGGGGAGCTACGCGAGTATCAGCAGTTTCAACACTTACAAATGTATCAGTTGCTGTCGCCGCCAGAAACGGACGCAGCACTTGTCGCACTATTGTAACTTCCGCCGCGCTGTCTAGCAGCGTTAGTGCCCATGTCTGGTTCAGAAGCTGTGTCCGTACCATCTGAGGCATATCTCGCAGTCAGAGCAGCAACTTTCTTCTTTTGAAACGGGGGTCTTTGACGTGCAGACTCATCCTGTTTGCCTTTACCGTCAGTCTGACGGGGTTGCTCACGACCTTGAGCATCCTTTCCTTTCCCACGATCTCCGCCACCGGATTGATAAGCCGATGTTTCCTGTGAAGAACGAGGAGAGCGTTGTTCAGGAACCTGAAATCTATCAGGTGACTTAATGTTAGAACGATCGCGCAAATCATAAGTGCGTTCACTTTGTGTCTGCACCGGTGATGCAGAACGAGACCTCCGTTTCTCTTGCGGCTTCCCTTGTTTCTTAGCTCGCCAACTTTGTTTCGGAAAGTTGGGCTTTTCGTCTTTTGTAGACGAACTCACTTTAGGCTGCTGTACTGCAGTCGGAATGATCACGGCGGGTTTCACACCCAAGGCGCTACGACCCACCATTCTGTAGGCTTTCGCTATAATTTTAGAGAACTCCTTTGGCCTGTCGCCCGGATCCACAAGTGCCATCATATTGCACACCTGGAATTGCATGGCATCTCCTTTGAGGTTGCCCATAACCATGGAACAAACCACATCGAAGCTATCGACAAGCCTCAATCCCAACTCAATTGCTGCCTCAGCACCATGATTGTCTTGGACCTTCTTGATGACCGAGGGCAGAACAGACATAGACGGAGTGCCGTAGCACTTCGCATAGGTCGCAGCAAAGACCTTGCCCCAATTGTCACAGTCGACAATATCCGTGACTAGGTCCTTAGGTAATGTTATAGCGAGGATCCTGTGTTTATCCACAGGAGAAGTATTGGGAAACACTGCTTCAAATTGATCAAATTTTTCAGCAAGCCAGTAAGGGAATTCATCCCTATTTTGGGGGCGCTTGCCGACAACCGAATTAACCATAACTGGACTGATGACCATCGCATGATGGTCAGTCGTGTGTCCCGCAACCGCAGGTGCCCCCACCTGCACATTGCGAGACACGTACTGCACTAACGCCCTATGGACCGTAATCAGGGCAGTGTGTAGCACACGTAACTCCGCCACCGCCACAGTCATGTAGCAGGGATGGGGTGTATAACCGGCTAGCACCGGCCATGTGGCCCCTGCAATTGACAACGGGCCCATTCTCGCCGGCGCTACCACATGGGGAAGGGCGCCATTAAACCAAATGGTATGCTGCCAGGCACTAAGGGGAATTTCAAGTGTCCGATAAGGGGCATAAGCAGCAGGCATCGCGGTGTGAGTATAATCGTGGAATAAATTGTCGTTTGCATCCACTTTGTCAAACGTCACCCAAGAGTAGAACAACTCATACGGGAACGCCGCATCAGCGCCTACCACTAAAATAACAGCCAAGCCATCATCCGGGACCCCATAGACTCTCAAATGTGCGGTCAGGGGAACCCTACTATGCGCGGCAACGTTGACAGTCATCGGTACACTTGAAAGAACAACGAAAAGCTATACTGTAGCACTGGGGTTCAGAAAAAGAAAACCTTTTTTAATTATCAAGCTTGAAAGAACCTTTAGTCGAAACCTAGGTAGGTTAAGCCGTCACTCACGTTATCCGGAAACTAGAGTGAGGGCATTGTGGACTAATAAAAGCACTACTAAGGCGTTTCAGATCAAAAGACCAAACGTTAGGTGCGCCATGTTGCAGGGATTCTGCTTATGCACAGAACTATGCGCAGGAAACCAGGACCTCAGAGAATTGTGGTGTACCAGAAACTCCCCTCAGAACTAAGAACCCCTATCCGACTAGCTTAGTGTCACATTCGTTATCCGAGATTTAGCTCGGCGGTCCCAATGTATAGCCAACCCAGAACAAGCGACTTAGATAGTCTCAGGAGTGGTGGGAACCCGAAATACCCGTTGGTAGCTATATATCAGTCCACAACAGAATAACAAAGACACGGTAAAAGTTTAAAGAGTTTATTTTATAAACCTCGCGTCCTAAGATGCAGTACTTTGGCTAACACAAGCAGACAAATGGTTAGGATCAGCACCATCAGCATTGTTACAATACCATAGAAAATAAAAGGAGCAATCATAATAATAATGACCGTGGAACACAACCCCCCGCCTTTCTCTAGCAACTAATAAGGTATTATTAGACTAATAGAAGGTCTCTTAGGCTTGCATGGGGGACCCCATACCTTATAGATCAGCTTAGTGGAATCACATCACAGGATCAGCTAGGATCTCTCCTGCATCAGCTCTTCGTTTCGAATGTAACAGAAAACATGCTGCTCTGTAATATTAAAGGGCTCGTCTTTCAGGTATTGGCAGCTGTATGTATATTATGGCTAAGAAGTGGTACGATCAACCTGAACACAACAACCTGCCCCGTCTAGTGACCCAGACTCGCTCCTTACACAGTGTACAGACCAAGGTCACTACTCGCTGTTCAGGATGTTAAACAACAGACGGTTCTCATGTGAAGCAAAGTCGAGTCAGCAGTTCTCGAATGCATAACATGTAACAGTGTCGCGTGCAAAAGCAGCAGAAGCAGCAAGCTGGCTTTCTAACAGCCATCGAGGTTATGCTAACTTAGCGTTGTACATAGGGCGTGGTTAACCCACACTACACGACAGGGTCTATAGAGTAGCGGGGTTGCGAAGCAGAGTAGTCCACTGGAAACCTCCGAACACTTATTCCTCCTCTTCCTAGGTCGAACCTTGTGGAAATATGGCTAGACTTGCTGAAGTTACTAGAAAGCAAGACCTCCTTTATAGAACTATTGAACTTCCCACTTAAACATTCAAACCTGCACACACATGCACTTTAGCAAACCAGTCCAAAAACTATTCAAATTTCTTCCAGGTTTAAAATCTTTCTTCCAAAGCATATTTCAAAACAGAGCAACCTCTGATACCGCTTGTACTAGACGATGGAAATACTCTGATTGCAGGCATACCAAGTATTCACCTCTTACACAATTTGTACGTACAGCAGACAGTTTGGTTTCGGGAGTCAAGCAATTGGACCACATCGCCTGTTTCCATTATCTTGAAGTGGCCTCCTGTGGAAGCAAAGATTTTTTTTTTTTAAACTGCGCTGTTTTGCACACAAAGCTGTTCACTCGCATTCCCCAAAATAGCTAGCTCAAGAACTAAGCAGCTCATGTAGCGCTGCTCCCTCTCGAGCTCTGATTCTTTTCTACCAGGGATCTCAAACTTAAGAAAATAAAAAAAATAAGCACCCTTAACCCATCCAAGAGTCCTCCAAAGATAGGTTAAACCATTACTCCTCGATCAGTATGAAACCCCCCTCCGAGTTTTTCAATAAGGACTTGCATTGTTCCACCAACTGTTTCCAATGTGATGCTATCACTGGACATCGCATGCAAGAATTGTTGTTTGACTCCCTTACGGATTCACATATACATCTCCTCAAGATTAGCTTTGCGAACCTAGGACCTATGATTTGTATGTATGTATGTTATTCTACAGATCAACCAATGGGTTTCAGCTTGATAAGTGATGGAATGTTAGGCTAGTATACACCAAATGTTTTGGTTAGTGTGTTATTTCATAACTAGCGCAGTCACCCCTTCGGTTGCCACTGGGCTATAAAAAGCACAGCAATAAAAGAAAAATGCATTTCCGATGGCGCTGGCCACTTTGGGAGCACTGCTCAAGTCACTCCTCGTCACTGCTCTACCCTCATGGCCTTCTACCACCCGCCCCTTTGCTCTACTCGTAATATGTATTTGCAACCTAGGACAACACGCCTACATCGTACCGTGCATGGCACACGTCGCCAAGGACACAGACACGAGTATTAGATGGCGGCACGCAAAATAGGAAATTAAATACGCTGTAAGAACTCCCGCTCCTCCCCACCCTCCCATCACAGCAAAACAGATGCCAGCATCCAGCCCACCTCCGCAATTACTTGATAAATTAGTGATTAACACACCACCATCCGCCTGGCCAGCCAGTTAGGAGTTATCTGCCATCAACATTTGTGTATCTATCAACTAAACGCACAGACTTCCCTCGCAGTTGGACACTGAACGGCCAGCTATAAAGCTTCATCCCGCTGCAGAGGGAAACCGAGAAGGGCAGAATCCGCACCCCCGGCTAGCTACCCGCCCAGGAGACGCTACCAATACTACTGTCGTAAGGTAAACCAAGGCGGCATTGAACAGTGTTCAACTGAAAAAATACATTTTAAAAGTTCTTCCAATAACTTAAATACCGAGCCAACACATCCTATATTCTGGAACTGAAAAATATTCAGAAGAAACGAGTTGATGCAGCCTTGAGTGCACGACTCAAACGCACACAAGTGCGACTATTGCTGAAAACTGGCCTCAATTTAATTCCAAAATTGCAAAAATACATTTAAACCACTTAGAATCCTGATGCCGACTAAAGGCACGCAGGAAGAGCGAGTGACGAGCACCAAAGAGGTGCCTCCAAGTACCCATGAAGTGTTAACAGAGACATGCATTAACGAGTTAAAGCAGCCAGTTCGGGGTATTAAGGGTTAACCTGCGAGCTGACAGACATAGGAGAACTTTTTCTACAGTGTTTAAAGGCGACCCTGATCGACTTCATCACGAGGTATGTGCTTAAGGCAAACTTTTCAAATACCATTTTAATCTTCTACACGGATCCCTAAAATATCGTAGTTTGTACAGACAAGTATGTTCTGTTCCTGAACTTTATATTCACTATTTATATACTATTCTCCTTTAGGTATTTTCACATTTTTGGCGACGATAGGACTTATTTTGCTGATGAAAACAGGTCTACCTGCCTCACCACAGGAATTTCTTTCTCATTTGCTAGGATTTTCCTCATGGTCATAATAGAAAGCTTGACAGTGGCTTTCTCAGACGGATGTGGCTGTATGTTACCACAAAGGAAACAACTACATTAGCTGTCATTACATTGTAGCTGTCAAACAGGCCCATTCCTAAGACATGCATTGGCAATGGCAAGTATGTCTGGTTTTAAAGGAATGCTGTATAGTAATTGCAGCTTTACAAGTAAATAGCATGTGAATAGATAGGTATTTGAGTGGAAGTAAAGACCTGTAGAATAATATAGGTGTAGGTTAAAAGGTAAGGGGACAGTTTCACTGTCAAACCAAACCAAATAGGGCAAAGATTGCCCTCCTCCCCTATCTGCGCTGCTGCCAGAGAAAACATTTTATTTTAGTTAAATACGAAATTTTAATAGCATTCCAATGTCATGTATGTGCCCCTGAATGTTCAAGAGTAGGCAGCTGGATAAATAAACAAAAGGATCGCAGCTGCAGAAGGCAAGCACTTTGTGAAAGCACACAACTTCTGCCCAATCAAAACATGTACTCTTGGCTGCCAAAATGTGGATGGAGCCAAAGCGCCTCTCCAGTGATGCTCACATAATTGTCTGGCAACAGGTGCACTGTCAAGCCAGACCATAAATATACAGAGTGGGTAAGAGCCCACACCTTTCAACCCAATTCCTGCTAAGTGGTCAGCAGTTAGCAGCTATTGCCCTTTCCTGGGCCTAGAGGCAAGCCACTATCCTATGAGCTAGAGTTGTTAAGACTCCCAGCCAAGGATGTGTATCCAAGTTCTGGAGATGTGATAATTGGCAGAACTGGTTTGAAGCCAGGTCTCATTCAGGGAGCTTGAAGGACATTTGTACAAAGTTACTTTTCAGCTTAAGTTATCAAAAATCGGATTTCAGCATTAAGATTTATAAAATAAGCAGGGAATATATTTGCAGCATTTTTCTAGTCCTTTCCTAAGAGGAAGTGGGGGAAAGATTTTAATCCCAGCTAGGGATACTAGGTATACGCTTTGGCTGATTCTAGGGGATAGTGATAGAGAGCAGGGGTTTGAGGCAGGGAAATAACATCCATGCCAGAGTTTTAACAATTCACTCAAGGATGCAACTTTAGCATTAGCTTGTAACATTCTTCCACCTTTCCAAATACTACTGTGCCTTCCATGCCACTAATCAGGTTCTTAAAGTGGCATCAGACTGATTTGCATATGGCCATGTCTGAACTGGGGTGGCAGAGTGGGCTAAAGAACGGTGATGGATCAAACCCAGATCTGTTGACTGGGTGCGAGTGTTTGATTGGTTCTGATGCTGCGTCCATCACCACCCCCTTTTGTACCGTTTTGTTCGCCATAAGTTGGCAGGGTATGATCAGACGTGGAGTCCCTTGCTCACTTTGCCACTGGATTCAAGCAAGCCTGGCTGAAGACGGCTGAAATGCCAGAAACCGGTCCTAGGAAGCTTGTTTCCGGTCCAGGGAAGGCATGGCTTGGAATTCGGGCTGGACTGTTCCCATGAGGCACAGGGTCAGACTGATTTGCATATGGCCATGTCTGAACTGGGGTGGCAGAGTGGGCTAAAGAACGGTGATGGATCAAACCCAGATCTGTTGACTGGGTGTGAGTGTTTGATTGGTTCTGATGCTCCGTCCATCCCCGCCCCCTTTTGTACCGCTTTGTTCGCCATAAGTTGGCAGGGTATGCTCAGACGTTGAGTCCCTTGCTCACTTTGCCACTGGATTCAAGCAAGCCTGGCTGAAGACGGCTGAAATGCCAGAAACCGGTCCTAGGAAGCTTGTTTCCGCTCCAGGGAAGGCATGGCTTGGCAGTTCGGGCTGGACTGTTCCCATGAGGCACAGGGTCAGACTGATTTGCATATGGCCATGTCTGAACTGGGGTGGCAGAGTGGGCTAAAGAACGGTGATGGATCAAACCCAGATCTGTTGACTGGGTGTGAGTGTTTGATTGGTTCTGATGCTCCGTCCATCACCACCCCCTTTTGTATCCATTTTTGAATACCTGAGAAGTAGTAGCTAAAGCAGAGTTCCTCAATATCAATTTTTGGTGTCAAACTTCTCCCCGGTCACTTGACTTGGTAAGAGAGGGCACACCCAATGTGACAGGTAGGTGCTTTCTACCTACTATGCTCACAAGGGAGGAGATGGATTACTTTAAGTACTTCCAGCCATTCCCTTTTCTGTTTAAGAGAGTTTTTCAAAATTATCAACAAAAGAATCACCTTAAAGCTCGTCACGCACGCCTACAAAGCCCTCCACAACGCCAGACCTGCATACCTCAATCACTCCATTTCCTTCTACACACCCACCAGACATCTCCGTTCTGCCCAACTGGCCAGGCCACTATCCCACGGATCTGCAAGACCTCGGCTGGAGGAAGATCCTTCTCCTACCTTGCTGTGAACACTGCAAACTCCCTGCTACTACATCTCGGGGAATCACCGTCACTGCCTCAATTCAGGAAGGACCTCAAGACCTGGCTCTTCGAATGAACTGCAGATCCCCTCCACAGCGCCTTGAGACCCTATTGGGTGAGTAGTCACGCTATAAAAGAAACCTGATACACAGAGTTATTCTTTCATATGTTAATAAAAATGAGTTTATATAGGACCCCTTACCACATCAAGCTGCATATAAGTGTAATATAATCAGATGGTTTGCTAATAAATAACTTTTACACTTGTTTGACGCACATTATCTGAAGTTGCACAACGCATACCTTTTTAATAAAAGATTGGCAATATCCATCAAGAGGATTAAACTGATTACTGTGTAAGGTGTAAGACTTCCTCAGGAATATCTATCTATCTATCTATATCTATATCTATATCTATCTATATCTATCTATCTATATCTATCTATATCTATCTATATATCTATATCTATATCTATATCTATCTATCTCTATCTATCTATATCTATATCTATATCTATATCTATATCTATATCTATCTATCTATATCTATCTATCTATATATATATATATATATACACACACACACACACACCCTTTCCTCTCCTGACGGCGGTCCGAGACGAGGAGGCGAGCCTCGTAAATCAAACCAGAAGCTGTCTTTCATACAGTAACAGCAGCTATGGACAGCAATAAACTTTCAGCAACTCTATATATATCTATATACATCTGTATTCACTTAAAAAACCATAGGTTTCACACATGTTATAGTTACCTGGACATTTCACTCGTAAAAAACCATTGAAATTCCCCCGTTATAGTTAGTTCAGATAACTATAACTCGCGCGCCCGCAATCCACTGCTCATGACGTCACATATTACATCACTCATGACATGGTCAATGGCATCACTCATGACATCACTGATGACATCATCCTTGTGATAGTGGCGGTCGCGCGAGTTATAGTTATCTGAACTAACTATAACGGGGGAATTTCAATGGTTTTTTACGAGTGAAATGTCCAGCTAACTATAACATGTGTGAAACCTATGGGTTTTTTAAGTGAATTTGCAAGGTTTTTTAAATGCTAATTCCCAACTATAACGTGTGTGAAACCTATGGTTTTTTAAGTGAATTTGTAAGGTTTTTTAAATGCTAAGTTATGTATGTTTTATTATATTTTTTATATATTTTTTTAAGGTTTTTCACCGTGCGCGCACGGTGCGCGAACCTCGCGTTTTTTTGAAAAAAAAAATGTTTTTTTCACCCTTCGGGGTCCTTCAGGGACCCCCTGACAAAGGCTAGGCGGTCAGGAACTCTCTACCCTGCCCCCTTTTCACGTTCTCCACCTTTCTTTTTCACTGTCACACACAAAACACACAAAATGGCGGCCGACAATTCCTGATTTTGACCGATTCGAACGTTGACTGACATGAAACCACCAATCAATTACGCTCACGCACGGCACCGTGCGCGCCTATAGATATTTATGTACTTTTAACTGCAATTTCCCATAGGATCTTTAGCTGCAGTTACAGCCCCAACTGCTGAACGGAATTACACCAAATTTGGCAAAGAGATAGTCCTCAGTTCAGACTCGCGCCTTTTGCTTAAATGGTGTCAATCTGTGAAGTAGTTCCTGAGAAAATTACAGTTAAAGGTACATATATATCTATGGGCGCGGTGGATCCGCGCACCCTGAGCGCACCCTCCTGATCACGCTCTGAATGCTAATTGGCTGTCAAGTGGTTGTCAACATTCGAAACCAGGAACTGTTGGCAGTCATTTTGTGCCTCGGTAGAAGCGAGGCTGAAGAAGTCTGTGGAATAAGTGTGCAAAATGTATAAAGGGGGCAGGGTAGAAATACCCTGACCCTCTAGACCTGCTTAGGGGGTCCCAGAAGGACTCCCAGGGCCCCCCATTTTATTTATTAAACCGCAAAGTGCACGCAGGGTGCGCGGATCCTGCCGTAAAAAAAAAAAACAAAAAAAAACCCCAGAACTTTTTTTTTTATAATTAGCCCCCGGGGGCCAAATCCTGGGACAAAATAATTAAATTTAAAGGGGGCCACCCCCCCCGAGGCTACAAAATAAATCTCCCAGTATAATTTTGGGGGGGGGGGGGCTCAACGGCACCCCCTAGGGGCTTTATGTATTGAGGGAGGGGGGCTGCGTGGCCCCCCTCCTGGAGCCCTCGAGGGCCCGGGGGACCACCACCCCCAGGGCCGGCTCCTGCAGTGTCCTGGGGTGCCCACCCCAGGACACTGTTTGCTATGAGAGGGCGGAGTCTCCCGCCCTCCCATAGCAAACTTGTTTGGATTTTGAAAGAGAGGGCAGGGATATCTGCTCTTTTTTAAAAATCCAAACCATATTGCTTTTCCACACGGGGAGCTGCATGTCAGCAGCTCCCCATGTGGAAAAGCAATGCTGGATCCCGAAGGACGCGGGGAGCCGGCTGGGACCGTGGGGGTGTTGGGGCTCCCCCCACGGTCCCCAACATTTTTGATAAGCCCCGGGGGATGGGGTCCCCGGGATAATAAAAATTACTGATAGGGGCTATTTCTTTATACTTCAGAATTAGCATTTAAAAAACCTTTTAAATTCACTGAAAAAACCATAGGTTTCAGACATGTTATAGTTAGGAATTAGCATTTAAAAAACCTTAGAAATTCACTGAAAAAACCATAGGTTTTAGGGGTGTTCTAGTTAGCTGGACAATTCACTTGTACAAAACCATTGCAATTCCTCCGTTATAGTTAGTTCAGCTAACTAACTCGCACACCCGTAATCCACTGCTGATGATGTCACATATTACATCATTCATGACATGGTCAGTGACATCACTGATGACATCACTGATGACATCATCTAGTAGATGTAATATGTGACATCAGCAGTGGATTGCGTGCGCGCGAGTTATAGTTAGCTGAACTAACTATAACGGAGGAATTTCAATGGTTTTGTACAAGTGAAATGTCCAGCTAACTAGAACACCCCTAAAACCTATGGTTTTTTCAGTGAATTTCAAAGGTTTTTTTAAATGCTGATTCCTAACTATAACATGTCTAAAACCTATGGTTTTTTCAGTGAATATATATATATATTCCATATGAAAGCCCGACACTTGGGGGCTCACACACAGCGTAAAAAGTTGTTTTATATATATCTATATATATATATATATATATATATATATTTTCTCTTTAGCTGGTCAACCTTGTCTTAACATAGTTTAGAAGTAGAAGCAAGAACGTAAAGTATCTAGCCTTATATATCAAGTTCATTAATCCATTTATTACAGAACAGTCTGTCCATTATTGACATCAGTAATTTACATCAGCGTCATGCAATCCTGATGGAAGGCTGAGATGCTACTGGCCGAAACTATGGATTCGTAGGCGGTAGTATAGTACTGTTTAAACTGTTGATGTTGCTCAGAGAAAAGAACAGAGTAGGCTGATATATGTAATGTGGTATGGACATTCAAAAGAAAAACTGTATACCCCAATGACTGTTGCTCTTTGTCAAGTTTTTGTAATGTATATAGTGTGTGCATGATAGGGTTGCTTGCATAGGCTTGTAACTCTAGGTTTCAGACAACTGGTTTATGTATCTTCTACAATGATTTTGATGAAGTATGAATTAAAGGTATGCATTACTTATGAAATAAAAACTTTTTTTAATTATGTGGTTTAATTACATCTTTTGGCAGAATGTTTTAATAGATATTATATATTTTGATGAAGGTATTGCTAGACCTGAGAGAATTGATTCTGAACGTACAAAGACTAGTCTGTTTGCTACCAGATTTTTCTTTTTAAACCTTTAAAGTTTTCAATGTCAACAGAGTTACAGATATAAGCAACAACATATGCAGTTTTCCATTGTGCAAATACATTAAAATTGCCTTTGTGATGCCATAGTGGATATGCTGGGTGTTTGAATGTGTTGGATTGTCCTCTCAGGCTGAACTCTATTTGCAGCAGGGGTTAAAATCACTAGTCCAACATTGAAGTCTGTGAAAGCAACACTCCGTTTCCTCAATGGCCAACAGTCTCTTCTTAAAAACGTTTGCCCAGTTGCGGTTCTGGGACAAATCCTTGTCAATACAATCGGTGAAAATAACAGAAAGGCCTGATGAACCAGATCAAGTGAAGTCATAGCGGAGAGAGGGTCAGGAGAAGTATCATGATTTGGAAAAATTCAGTATCAGGAGAAGGATAAACACCAGTACTGCAGGATCAAAATATCAGGAGGATGGGGGAAGGGAGAATCTCGAAGAGTACTATCAGAATTTGAAGACCAGAAAAAGAATCAAAAGAATCGGGGTGTGAATGAGGATTTCTGCATAGAACAAGAAATATAAGAAGAATGACTAGGAGGTTGAGTATCAGTAAGGGAGGAGGAGAGGGAAAGGGCAAAAAGAGAGAAGGTGTGAGGGGATAGGAGGCAGGAAAAAAATGAGAGAAAGAAGACAACCTCGATATTTACATGATATTGGAATTCGTATACACTTCTTTATCCAGAACATTCGCCATTTGTGAGTACTATAAATAGCGGATTTTACAATTAACCAATCTATCCATCTCAGAATAATGGAAGGCTGGCTCTGCCATGCCAGGATGCAAACTTTTGTCCTTCAAATCACTCTAGTGGTCAACAGTGATCATCAACAGTGATCGTTACCGCACTAAGCCATATTGTTGACTAGAATTTTTTGAAGCAGAACAAGGGACACAATTAGGCACAGCAGGTGAGTGAACACCTGTGGCAAAGCATTCAACTCAATGTTATACTAAAGTTCCAACTCCCCCCGCCTGCTGGCAATCATTTCATGAACGATGCTGATGTGCTGCAAAAATGCAGATCGCAAAGTCTGATAAAGAAAGCCAGTTATTTATGCCTTGAAATGGGGTCATGGTGATTTTGTACCCATGAATAACTCCTAGTAACAGCTGAGCTAGGGACAACATCATGTATAGATGATCAACAGAAGGAACTGTTCAGATTGTACAGATGAAGGTCTACACAATGTCCTTACTGACTAGGAAGCAACAAAAGGTTCTCTCTCATGCAGAGGGGCTGGGTTTATGGGACAGACTGAATATGCACTAGCAAAGATGAGGAGAGCATGGACCTCTTATCCTGAATGAGGATTCGGTGGCAGCATGGCTTTCTCTGTATAGCACTTCTTCCGGGGTTGATCAAAGTTACCAGGACAGTGCTTCCCAAACCATTTAGAATCATGACACACTTTAGCATCACAAACTTTTGTGACCTACCTAGCTTTAATAGACGTGAGGTAGGTGATTGTTTTAATGCAACTAAAACATTCTGTGGTGGCCACTGTAATTTACAGACCGCATATTTTCTATTAAAATGACCCCTAAATTTGCACAGACAAACATTTTTACTAATAAAACTATACAGCACAGATAATGGGTGGAAAGAACAAGTTACTTACCTTTGGTAACGCTTTTTCTGGTGGATACAGTATCTGCCTGTGGATTCCTCACCTTGTGAATATCCCCTGCGCCAGCAACATTCGGAAACTTTTGTAGCTCTCTACGCTGACGAGGACGACGTCACAGAAGCATGGCTCTGCTCGCGGCTCTGCTGACGTCACTGGATCCATAAGAGGACCTAGTCGGCGTGATGACGTCAGTTCCGCCCTTTTTTCCGTGCCTTCGAGGCACACAGACGGACTGACAGCAATATATACACAGTATACACAGAACATAATATACAAACCAACACACACAATGTGAAGATAATACAGGAAGGCAAAAGAAATAACACTTCTCTTGACAGAAATAAATGAATCTTGAAACATCACTATTGTAGGTATACAAGGGTGGACAACGGGAAGGCGGGTGGGTCAGTGAGGAATCCATAGGCAGATACTGTATCCACCAGAAAAAGCGTTACCGAAGGTAAGTAACTTGTTCTTCTGATGGGTACATCTGCCAGTGGATTCCTCACCTTGTGAAAAGATTCCCACAGCAGTCCCACTCCCCGAGGAGGGTGTCCACCCTTCTATACCAAAAAATCCTGAAGGACGGAACTAGCAAAGTGTCCGTCCCTCCTCACCTCGGAATCCAAGCAGTAATGCTTCGCGAAAGTGTGGAGGGAGGCCCAAGTTGCCGCTCTACAAATATCCTCCACAGGAACACCTCCAGACAAGGCAGATGTAGAAGACTTTGCTCTGGTAGAATGAGTCCTTATACCCTCTGGAGGTTCCTTACTGGCCAAAGAGTAACAGATCTTGATGCACAAGATAATCCATCTGGAAAGGGTGCGCTTGTGCACCGCTCTGCCTTTCCTGCAGCCAACAAAGCCCACGAAGAGCTGGTCATCCACTCGAAAGTCTTTAGTCCTATCGAGGTAAAAGCTCAACGCTCTCTTGGGGTCCAAGCGGTGAAGTCGCCCCTCCTCCTTGGAAGGGTGAGGGGGAGGATAGAAGGTAGGAAGGGTAATGGACTGCACCAGATGGAAAGGAGTTACCACCTTAGGCAGAAATGCAGCCCTGGTCCGGAGTACCATTCTTTCAGCATGAATGGTGAAGAGCGGGGTTTTGAACTTAGAGCTTGAGGCTCGCTTACCCTCCTTGCCGAGGTAACAGGAATGAGAAAGACTGTTTTGAAAGATAACAGCCTTAAGGGACACTTGTGCAAAGGTTCGAAAGGAGAATCCATCAGGTAAGTTAAGACAAGATTTAAGTTCCATTGAGGCACAATAAAAGGAGTAGGCGGAAACTTATTGGTAAGGCCCTTAAGAAATCGTAATACAATAGGTGACAAACAAAGACGGCTGATCCGGCAAGCAAAGGAAAGCCAACAAAGCTGATAAATATCCCTTTACAGTAGCTACAGCAAAGCCTTGCTGAGCAAGAGAAAGAGCCAACTGAAGGATGTTGGATAAACAAGCCCTCAAAGGGTCAATAGACTTCTCTCCGCACCAAAGAGCAAGTTTAGACCACCTATAAGAATAGATAGATTTAGTGGAATGACGTCTGGCAGACAATATTACATCTACCACATCAGGCGGGAGAGAGAAAAAGAATTCAGGTTGCCCCGTTCAATCTCCAGGCATGAAGGTGTAAGCTCTGGAGGTGAGGGTGTAGAACTTGCCCCTCCGACTGCGAGAGGAGGTCTGCCCTCAGAGGGAGACGGAGCGGAGGGCACGAGGAGAGGTAGAGAAGATCTGTATACCACACCCTTCTTGGCCAATCCGGGGCGATCAATATGACTTGGGCCCGGTGTTGGCGAATCTTCCTCAGAACCCGAGGAATCAAGGGTATGGAAGGAAACGTGTAAAGGAGATGCGAGTCCCATCCCAACTGAAAAGCATTCCCCAAAGCTCCCTGCATCGGATACTGGAGACTGCAGAATAAAGGGCAGTGATCGTTCTATTGAGTGGCAAACAGGTCCACCGAGGAGTTCCCCATGTCCGAAAGACGTGACAAACCACCTCCGGATGGAGCCTCCACTCGTGGTCGGCAGAGAACTGCCGACTGAGACTGTCTGCACGCACGTTCAGAACTCCGGCCAGATGATTTGCCATCAGACAAAACTGATGATCCTGAACCCAGGACCAAAGACGCAGAGCCTCTCTGCAAAGACAATGCGACCCCACTCCTCCCTGCTTGTTGACATACCACATCGCCGTAGTGTTGTCCGTCAGGACTTGAACCGACTGACCGCAAAGGGAAGGGAGGAAGGCCTTGAGAGCCAAACGTATCGCCCGCAACTCCAAAAGGTTGATGTGAAGCAACCTTTCCTCTGGAGACCAAAGACTCTTGATCTCCAGATCCCCGAGATGCGCACCCTACCCTAAAGTGGATGCATCCGTTATCACTGTGGCCACCGATGGAGGTAGATGGAAGGGATTTCCTTGAGACAGATTGCCCTCCACCAAGACCGATCCGCCGCAGCTTCTCTGGAGAGCCTCACCGACTCCCTGAGATCTCCTTTGTGCTGATACCACTGCCTGCGAAGGCACCACTGGAGCGCCCTCATGTGCCAGCGTGCATGGTTGACCAACAGAATGCAGGAAGCAAACAGACCGAGCAGACGAAGGACCTACAGGACTGGAACGACCGCTCCATTGTAAAACAAGGGAATCATTTCCAGTATGTCGAGAATCCTTTGTGGAGGTGGGAATGCTCGACACACAGTAGTGTCGGGTACCGCCCCTATTAACAGGTTTCGCTGAGAGGGCACCAGGTGAGATTTGGGCACTTTTATCGAGAAACCCAATTTGTACAACAGATG
Source organism: Triturus cristatus (assembly GCF_964204655.1). Classification (NCBI taxonomy): domain Eukaryota; kingdom Metazoa; phylum Chordata; class Amphibia; order Caudata; family Salamandridae; genus Triturus; species Triturus cristatus. The sequence continues at coordinate 786,990,064 of NC_140583.1, read as the reverse complement.
AGTTGTAACCTGCAGATGATGAAGCACCTTCTCTGGCGACTCCGCTTTGATCAGCCAGTCGCCCAGATAGGGGAAAACTGGAATCCCCGACCTTCTGAGATGGGTTGCCACCACTGCCTTCACCTTGGTGAAGACTCGAGGTGCAGTAGTAAGACCAAACGGAAGGACCGCAAACTGATAATGCTGCGACCCTACCGTAAAACGGAGATACTTCCCGTGCAACTTCAGAATGGGGATGTGGAAATACGTATGCTGCAAGTCGATTGACCTCATCCAGTCCTCCTGTTGCAGCGCTTGAAGAACCTGCGCAAGGGTGAGCATCTTTAACTTCTCCTGATTCAGAAAAAGGTTCAAGATTCTGAGGTCCAGGACTGGACGTAGCCTGCCATCCTTCTTTGGAATCAGGAAATACCGGGAGTAGCATCCCTGACCCCTCTCCTGCACCGGAACCACCTCTATTGCACCTTTTTTAATAACGTAAGGACTTCCTCCTGCAGGAGAAGAAGGTGGTCCTCCGAACAAGTACCTTGACAAGGAGGGTAATTCGGAGGGAATTCCTGAAAGGGAAGGGCGTACCCATTTTCTACAAGATCTAGAACCCAGGAGGTCTGAAGTGACCGATTCCCAATCTTGTAGAAAATGGGTAAGCCGGCCCCCCCACAGGACCAGCATGATCCAGAATGGCGGATCTAGGGCTGCTTTGTAGTGGTGGGAGGGATGGAGGAAGAGGAGTAGGAGTAGGAGTAGGAGTAGAGTTGCCGACCTAGAGCACGACCTCTGATTCTGCGCCTTAAGCTTTTATACAGGGTGTTCTGTTGCTGTTGCTGCTGCTGCTGCTGGGGCTGCCTGTAGGTCCGAAACGACGACCTTCCAAAGCCTCTGTACCTCCTAAAAGAGCCCCTAGATTGTGTCTGCAGACCCAGAGAATTGGCAGTGGCTTTACTTTCTTTAAATCTCTTTAGTGCAGCATCAGCCTTTTTACCAAAAAGCCCAGAACCGTCAAAAGGCAAGTCCAGAAGCATTGCCTGCACATCAGGGGAGAACTCAGATGACTTCAGCCACACACTCCTCCTTGTGGCAACAGAAGAGCCCATAATTTTGGTGACAGAGTCCGTAGTATCCAGGCCACTCTGGATACCCTGACGCACAGATGCCAGAGTGTCCGAAAGCACCTCATTAAAGTTCTGTCTGTCCTCCTCAGACAACTTAGGGGCCAGTTGTTTAGCGGAATCCATGAGAGCATGGATATAACGGCCCAAAAGACAGGTGACATTTGTCAATTTTAAGGCCATACTGGCCGAGGAGAAGACTTTCTTGGCTGATTGGTTAAGTTTTTTTGCATCCCTGTCACTAGGGACCTGAGGAAAGGCACCTGAAGACCTCTTAGAACAAGCAGCCTGAACCACCAGACTCTCCGGAGAAGGATGGGAAGTAAGAAAGTCTGGATCCCCTGGAGCCACCCTGTGTCTTCTAGCCACAGTTTTAGAGACCGCAGGAGCTGAAAAGGGGTTACGCCATACCTCCCTGACTGGTTCAGTGATGGAGTCATTAAATGGTAGTAAGGGTTCTGACACAGTGGAGGGAGAATGTAAAACCTCAGTGAGGATGTTTGGCTTGAACTCAGCAGTTGGTAGCTGTAGATCCAAAAGCTCCGCTGCTTTCCTAATAACCGTGTGGTAGGGTGCCACATCTTTAGAGGGAGTATAAGCTGGAGGAGTAATCTCCCACTCTGGTGATCAATCCAGGCCACTAGCTTCTTTCAACTCCTCAAACAAATCATCAGAATCCATGAGCTCACCCTCTTCCATCTCCTCAACTTGGTACCTTTGTTCTTCCAGGACTCTTTGAGCTTCTCTCCTAGATCTAATCCTTACAACCGGCAGCGCCGTAACAGACTCCGACGGCGCCGGAGCCGGCGTCGAACACAGATCCGGAGGAGCAGCCGGAGTCAAACGAGGTCGAGCTGGAACCGGTGATGATGGAAGCGGCGATGTCCTCGGCGCCGGGAAATGCCAAGATGGCGTCGCTGGGAAAAAAAGGCATAAAAGGAGCCTGAGCGTAGGCTTGAGGAACCCCCAGATTGAAAGCCATTGGACCCATGGGACCCGAAGTTGCTCCAGAGGGGTACATCGCTCTAGTGAAGATTCCATACATCGCATTCAAATAATGTGTTGGATCTTGACCCGGGCCTGGAAAGGGGGGATATGGCTCAGACCGAGGCATAACCTGACTCTGGCCGATCGGCGCAAACGGTGGAGCCAGCGAAGTCGAAGACTCATCAGGAGCCGGATCTTCTTCAACTGGAGCCGGAGAATGAGCCAGCGCCGGAGCATGCTCCGGTGAAGCCGCAGGCGAGGTCAGGCCAACAGGAGAGGCAGGAACAGAGACAGGAGAAGGAGACACAAAGTCCTTACGACGTCGAGTAGGTGAGGTCGATCTCGGAGCCGCTTCTCTATCCGAACGGTGTCCAGAACCATGCATCTTCTTTTTGTGCTTCTTGGACTTCGAAGCATGCCCCGACGTCAACTTCGACGTCGACCTCGATCTGGATCGTCTTCGACCTCTCTTCTCCTTTTTCATTCTAGCAATAAACAACTTGGCTTCTCTTTTCTTTAACGCTTTAGTACTCATCTTTCAACAGCAAGAGCATCCCTCGACATTATGATCCGACGACAGGCACCAAACAGTCCTCGTGCGGATCCGTGATGGACATGTGCTTACCGCACTCCCTGCACGGCTTGAATCCGGACTTCATGGTCGACATTTTTTAACAGAAAGCAAGAAGAAAGAGACACGAGCAGAAAAACAAAGTAACTAGCCAAAGCTACGGAGAGTCCCAGAAAACCGTTAGCATCACGCTGACAAGGTTCTCTTATGGATCCAGTGAAGTCAGCGGAGCCGCGAGCAGAACCGTGCTTCAGTGACGTCGTCCTCGTGGAGAGCTACAAAAGTTTCTGAATGTTGCTGGCGCCGGGGATATTCACAAGGTGAGGAATCCACTGGCAGATGTATCCATCAGAATCAGGTTTCAGTAAATTTCATTTGCGCATTACCGATAAAAGCGGCTTGATCCTTTTAAAATGTGTTTCCATCACACTTCAGAATTACAAAAAAATATGCGCTTTAGGTTTGCTTTCCAAACCGCTGAACGTGTACACTTAATTGACAGGTATTTACATTTTGTTACGCGTTACAAATGACATTCTACAGCCTTTCCTGTCACACACCCTGTACCCCAGCAAGAGCGTCACATAATCCCCTTTCATTTTCTTTCTCTGACTGCAAAGTGAAATGAGTTTCTAATCACTATGGTACAAAAAAAAGCAGCAGTAATTTGTCAGAAGACACAGCCTGACGTTTGACGCCCCACGAACCACCAAAAATCGGCTCACAACCCACCAGTGGGTAGCGACCCAAAGTTTGGGAAACACTGCGTAGGGACTGAAGTGCTGCCTATAGACTTGCAACAGCAGTGGAAATCAAAGTAGTCTAGGGTCTAACTGGTGCCATCAGGAAGATAATATACAGATCCAAAAAGGAGTTTTCTGCCAAATGGGCGATAAGTGAATATTAAGTCTCCCATTTTAAATCAAGTGATTGCAGTCATGTGTCTTCAAGGAAATGTCTATTTTCACTACATACATGGTGGTATTATCAATGACCCTGAAAATTACAGACTTCAGACAAGATTTAGTGTCCGTCAAATGCAGGAAATTCCAATGTATCAACCTCATCATGACGGAAAGCCTACTACCCAATATAAATAAGGAAAATAGAACATTGGACACTTTTTGGTGAGTGTCCCACATCCGCTAAAGTCTAAATCAAGACATTTGGTTCTTTGTTGCCTCGTATAAGCCCGAAGTTGTACTCCTGGAAATGGTTTTGTGGGAGAAAGACCTAGTGGTCAAATTCATGACAGACATAATCAATAACTTACTCTTTATTATGGCACTAGTATTTGGAAACTGCCTCTAAAGTAATAAAATCTCTGTGGTGCTCCAATAGACTTAGGAAACCAGTCTTGCCTACATGAGAGATACAGACATGTATTTTATTTTTCAAGAAAGATGCCATCATGGCCACGACCACATGGTCTAGAAGTTTTGCAGGCACAAAAATGCTCCCCCAGACGGGTGCACTATATTTGTTGTGGAGAGCTTTGAGGAGATTACTGTGATCTTTGTGTACAGAAAATGCGTGAACAACAAAATGGAGATTGTTTAGGATGAAAACTACAAAGAGGAATGACATGTATGATTCAATTTCTAGCCTATTTGCATTTATCAGTGTTGAGAGGAAAGTCTTCTGCATGTCTCCGGAGAGAGTGCTTTCCCTGTCGCATGCTGATCTTCAGGCAAGTCACTTAATAGTTACTGTATGGTTTCTAGATCCCTACTCAGCATGCATGACATTCATACATGTCCATTGACAGTCTCCCTTTTTGCATCGATTAAGACCCTGAGAGCTTGGCTCTGAGGTAGAGGGAAGGCATGAACAGCAATTCACTGAAATGCCATGGGTAGCGAAAGTGACATCACACTCCCTTTGACCTACACTTTCACTCACACACAAATACTTACACATACACACAAATTTACACATACACTCACTCAAACAAACGCTCTCACCCGCAAGCACGCATACAACATACATTTAAAAGCATTTTTTACTCACCTCAGCTGCCATGGAAGGCCATACTCCAGGACTCCATACAGATTAATGTACTTCATTTTTCTTGCATTATTAGTGATTAATATATTCACTATTAGTGTAATAAAAAATTGATAGACAAAGAGTTGAGCCCCAGCTGCCCCTGTGTTCCTGGCACTGATTTTGCCACCTGTGAGGCCAGGGGTCGCAAAGGAAGTGCTAGGGGTAGGAAAGGGCAAGCCAGGGGTTGCAGCTGCGACTCCTAAATGACGTTCAAGATGCATAGTGCACTCCTATTTCACAGAATGGCTACTTCCCTCTTTCTACACAGGTTATGATTGACTGGCAGTGGTGGCAGCAATAAATCTATAGTCAGGGATATCTGTATCTCTGTATTCTGACAAAGGGGGGGGGGGGGGGACTAGCCGGCCCTTCTGATCAAGTCTGTGGAGTCTCTCATGCCTGTGGTTCTGTTGCCTTTGTCTAGCTGGTGCGTGCTTGAGAGCCCGTGGGTGTACTGGGGAAGGATGGAGATTTCAGCCATTGTGTGTAATGTGAGCTGTTGTTCTGGACGTTCCAGCTCCCCCGTGCCCCTCCCAATTCCTTGAATAAGCCTGGTGGGCTGGGGATAGACACTCGTTCTTATCGGTGTATAGCTGCCTTTACACTGCTAGGAGGAAACCTTTCAGTTGGGAGATGGTCAGGCTGCCCCAGGTATGGAGTTAAATACAATTCCTTTGGGAATAGCCCGAGCTGGTACAAGGGAAGACAGTAGACCATCCTTTGCATGCTTTGGACATGCAGTGGAATGCGATAAATGTGCCTTGTGATTGGAGGGGCACCCAGGGTTTAAAAGTAGCGATTGAATCCATCTATCAATCAAAAGTTAGACTAGCCTAGGATTCTGAAGAGGTGGCTCACACCAGGTACGTCCAAGGAAGCCATCCGCGACCCACGGTATGTAGGCAAGATAAGGAGCGTGCTCACCCAGTCTGAAACTTGAGGAAGTTTTCTTCATGACTGATAGATTATGCTGCAAAGAAATGTGCCAGTTTGACAGGGAGCAGGTGCATCAGCAGCATCGATCAGAGAACTAGCTGTTCCTGTGAGGCTTGCAGAGTTGGCACTTTGAACAAGGAAATTGAAGGCGCTGCTCAAGATAAGGAAGCTTGCAGAACAAACAGGGACAGAGGGAGACAGTGAAACCTGATTTCCAGTCCTTGAAGGGGAGATCGCTTTGCCCAGACCTCTCCCCTGTGCTGTAGGAGCCTGTGTGGTACCTACGGTTACAAGCGGTAGCTGGGGAATAGAGTCAGGTGGAACAGAACCCCACCTTTCTTTTTCCGATATCTGGGGGTATCAGGGTGTAACTGGCACTCTGACCAGTCATTACCCTCCTACAGCTAGCCAGTGGCTACTGGACTAGTTGGACTCCAGTAAAACGTGCCAAGACATCAGGCACCTGTGATCAGATCCCTGACGCCACTAGAGCTTTGGCCTCACTTAGGATGGGAGGGCACTTCTGTTTCTTTGGGTGGTGAGTTATGCTGATCAAGAACATTTTACTTCCCATCATATGCTGAAACGATATAATTTCAATACAATAATTAGTATCTTGGCTCTAGCGAATGAGAGCAACTCTGTACAACATAGTCTGTAAGATGCAATGCTAATTGTGCAGCTACATGTTAACTGTGTTTTTATAGGGCTTAGCGTCTAGGTGATATAATACCGATTATGGTCAGAATTCTGGGCCAGAGGGTTGTAGGTAGACATCTGGTTTTCACTGTTTACTCTAGTTTTATGTGTAGTATAATTCTTGTGTGTATTAAAATACTTTTCATTTATAAAAAGTAAAGCACTGACTAGATATTGATTTTATCAGATGGTAGTTCGGTGTGAACTGTATTCTGAATGTCTAACCCCACCTCACCTCCTTGAGTAAGCCTTGGACTGCTCTGTCTCGCTACCCTGAGAGAGTCAAGTGCTGGAGAGGAGTACTTGGTTATCCAGGTTTGGGTCCACTCGTACCAAGGCCCCAGGACACCAGGGGGGGAACACTCCAGTGGATGCGATTGAAGCACAGTAACCCCGGAGCGCCCTGGAGGCCAGGAAGTCGGGTCTAACAATGAGGGGTAGCAGCTATACTCTTCTTCACCTCAGCTCCCTCCCTTCATAAGACCTTTTTTTCCTTCATCTTTTTCCTTTCGTCATTTTCACTGACATGCCTGGTATCAATGGTACCAGTTATTACTATGGCACTGAGCTGGGTCTCTACAACCCCCTTTCCATTGCCTTTTACTAAAACTGAAAATGGACTTGCGACATTGGCTGTTTCTTTGCAGAGTGACTACTGTCCAGTTCTGTCCTGTCACGCACTCACTTCTGTGTTTTCGTTGCGAATGACATTTTACCATTATGGTACCCAAAACTGCTACTTTTCCATTCCATATTTATTATGCTGCCAATGTTATGAAGGTTATGAAGGTTGCTCTTTAACATGAAGCTTACCCCAAACTTCCAGACAGGATTTAAATACTCAAAGAGCCATCTGGAGAAAAATCTTTACAGGAGGAGTGGATAACGCCAACAGAGCAGAAGAGAGCTTGTTGTGACAAAGTTTGCATTTTCTCAAGATTGTGCTTCAATTATAAAGAGCATGATCAGCCTGGACTATGATCATAAAATAGCTTCTGGTAGGGTGCAGATGTTCTGCACCTTCTTTAGCACCTTCCTTATATGTGACTGCATCTCAATACACCAGCCTGGGCTTTGAGATGGGTTGTTCATACAGGTTAGGGGACCTGGCCTACAGCACATGAAGGCCTGAACCAAACAGAATTCAATAGATTTGACTATGTCTTTTAGTTTGATGGCAATGCCTGAATGACATTGCCACAAAAAAAAAAAAAGGATGTTTTTCTCACCCCTAGGTGGCGGCAGTTCTGACATTAGGTCACATGAATGGTCCATGAGGCAAACCTTTTTTGGCTGCGAAACAATGTCAATACACAAGAGGAAGATGTACAATGTCACTAAAGGGATAACAACAATATTACTAGAGGGATACAGGCTTCACCATTGGAGGCATATACACCACATCAATGAAGGAATATAGATGAAGGCATTGGTGTGAATTGGATGACATCACTGAAGAGATGCAAACGATGTCAATAACAATTTAGCGCTTGACTCAATGGATACTGTGATTGCCACTAGATGAAAATGGACATCACTTGTGAAATACGGACAATTTTAATGGAAAAAACAAAAACTGTATCGAAGGGATAGCGAGAACGCCATAGGAGGATACGAGCAAATCTCTCTGAATGGACATATGCCTTCCATCAATGGAATGCTAGTGACTGCACAGAAGAGGTACAGACAGCACTAAAAGGATGTGTGCAACATTACTATTGGGATATAGGCAACATCACTACAGGGATATAGACACAATCACTTCAGGCATACGATACAAACCGTGCCACTACAGGAATTTAGTCAATATCATTGGAGATTGGAAAGACAATGAAGACAGTCGAGAAGCGTCATGAATAATGTTTTGAGACCTGTAAAATAGCAGTGTAATACAGAATCATATCGAAGTAATTCAAAACATGGTATCTAAAATATATGGCCATCTCTGGATAGACCGAATGTGAGGAGGTTCATCAATGACAAAAGAGTTATACAAAGAAAGGTAGGTCTCAAAGTACATGCAAAAACTGCATTGGAGGAATGCCTGCCCCTTCCCCCCTTCTAGTAATACTGTAATAATGTATTGAGTCTCGCAAGTTGTTAATCTTTGAAATGGCAATAAAAAGATTGACAAAAACTGCATTGCAAGGGTATGCAAAATCACTAGCGAGATACAGATAATTTCACAGATGGGATACATACAACAGCACTACAGATATACGGAGCACATCAATTGGGGGTTCACATACATACGAGCAACGTGACAGACGGGACAGTGAGGGACAGGGACAGCCAACATCACCAGAATAGTAACAACTTCAAATATGTCACTACAAGGATCTGGACCACATCATTGCATGATACAAATTATACCAATGGAGGAATGTGAAAAGTAGGTAAATTAACACCACGGATAGGTAGAGATCATATAATTGGAGGGATAGAAACATTCACTTGCTTGATATGGACCGTACAACTAGTGGTTTATAGATGATGCTGTGGAGGAATGTAGTCAATGCCATTGGAGTTCTAGAACTTAACTGGAGAAATGGAGGCATCACTGGAGGGCTACGTAGAACAACTCATGAGATAAATTATCAGTCATTAGTGGAAAACAGACCGTTGAGAGATAAGAACAACTTTGATTCTAAAATGTAGGAAAAAAATGCTGGCATGAAATGCAGCAACACAAAAAGATGACCGGAATGCTGATGTGGGCTCCGGGTTAACTGTGCCACTGGATTCAAGCTAGGATGGCTGAGGCATGATTCCCCCCCCCCCCCCCCCCCGAGACCGGTTCCAGGATACTGGTTTCTGGTCCAAGGAGCCCCTGTCTGGCAGGACTTTCACATGGGGAGCAAGGTCAAGATGATTTGCATATGGCTGGGTCCAAACTGGGGTGGCATGGTGGGCAAAAAAAACAATGGATTGGGATACATCTCGAGCAATTGCCAGTGGCTGAGATTAATTCAAGCATTCCATCCATCACCTTGTTGTGTGTGAAATACACAGTAGAGCTGGAGCCATTGCAGTGGTAGCACAGGGGTACTGCACAGTTTCACATGAAATACACACACAAACCCCTCCCCACCCGAGCAACAGACATTCAATGGGGACATGTAGGCAATGTTGCTGCATTGTTTAAGTCAATGCCTCCAGAAAGCTTAAATTGTATCCAACACCCGCACAAGTATTCTACTGTAGATCAATCCACAAATATCAATAATGCAATAAAATACTCAGAAAATAAATGCACACCCATGGTCAAGCAAAATTTGAGCACATGCAGCATAATATGCCTACCAGTACATTGTCAATAACATTGGAAAGACAGATCCTGAAAACTTGGTCACAGTCCAATGATTGGCAAGGTTCTAACATATGCTGCTAAAAAGAACCCCATTTAGCCTTGTACTACAATGAAATAACTAAACAAATCAACATAAGGAAAATTGATGCCAAAAAATTATATAGAACCTGGACATACTATAGTCTTCAGACCAGCACATGCAGACTTCTCTCTACAGGTTCAGAGGCCAACGGATATGTACCATGAGGACCTTTATTTGGCACGGATCAGTATTCAGCTTGAGCATATGCATGAAAAAAGTAATGGCATTTCAGAGCAACACTCTACTTGCGCTTCCTGAATACTATACAAAAAGGCACATTTTCAACGACATTTTATCTTTGAAATGACATTTCAACATCCACATTGCTTCTTCAGGACTCAAAATCCCAGATATGCCACAGAAAACGAGTTCTGAGCCAATCAGAAAACCCTACAGATGAGGTAAATAGGACAAATAATGAACTGAACAATAATATGCCCCCAATGTACATGAATTCACAGTACCTTTAATGTCCTAGTTGGAGCCCAGCCAGTGCCATCGATCGAATGTTCTCGCAGCAAGCTGGAAAAGACAAGTCAACCTGTGTTAACATTGCGCTGGCAGGGCTCAGCGAGATAAACTCACTCTGGGGCAATGCACTTGGTCGATGTTAGCACATGCAAACACAGAAAGCCTATCTAAAGTGGAGTGCTGGAATCTTAAGATGCAACACTAAGCCAATGTCCAACTTCTTATGGACAATCACTTGCCCAGGAGCACTAGGTTTAAATCACTCCTGCGCCATCTTCAGACACTATGCTACACAATACTTCAAGTGTGGCAAACAAATGGAAAACACATTTTTGAGAAAGCATAATCCAAATGCTTTAATCAAGAGTGAAGGCGTTTACTCAAAATAAAATGATATCTACTAGATCAGGCGTTCGTAACCTTTGGTTCTACAGACCCCACGTTGGGGTCTGCCAAACTTACCACTAACAGATTAATAAAAGTAATTAAATAAAGAACAAAGGTCAAATAAAAATGTTTAAATAAGTCTATAAACGTGAAATAATTTTAAATCGGAGGCTTACAATTAAATAGGCATCCTCAGATTGATTCGGGACAGTGCAAGTGCCTCAAACAGAATATAGTAAGGACAATGGTTTCCCTTAACTGAAGTTAAACAAGCATTTGCAATGCAATAGGTCTTGCATTTACGCAAGTTTAAGCTATTGGCATTTTAAATGACACTGCCTTTTATTTATCTTTCAAAAACAAAAACAAAAATAAAAGGGATTATTTGCAATGTCAATAGCACAAACTCGCGTAAATACGAGACCTATTGCATTGCAAATGCTTGTTCAGTGATTTATCAATACATTTTTATCTTTGAATTATACATACACTAGGCTTCAGTGACAAAAAAAAAAAAGTGTGTGATGTTATCAGGGTTGAGGGCATGTGGCGTCACCTCCTGAAATTCGGGTTAAAAAGTCCTATGATGTCACTTTCTGCTACCACTGGCATTTCGGAGAGCCAGCGCCCATGGGCACACGCTGAGCTCGATGGATACAGTGCAGTCTCAAATCTTGGGCAATGCTGCATAGTTTGCATGTTGGTGGTGCGCTGCACACTGCAGGGCCCCTGGCAGCACTGCACTATTAGCGCCCTGGGCTCCAACCGCTGGCCTGAGGTCTCTAGTCCTGCTGAAATCTCGGGGTCTGTTCATCAGATCCATAGGTGACTGTCATGCGGAGTACAGCTGCACGCAAACAGACTGAGTGTGACGTTCTCTCCCCGGCCCCGCTGTACCCCACACCTCAACAGGCTGGCCACGTCACTGTCCTCTCGGGTGACAGGGGTGCCAGGGTCGAAGCCCAGCGCCATGCAGAACCCTCTCCCTCAGACTGAGATAACCTTCTTCCTTCCACATCTGGGTTGTGACGAGCCATTCACAAGTTCTACCCTACAGCTCTCCTGCCTACCTCTCCCCTGTGCTCGGCCCGGAGCCCGCCCATCATCAATACCCTCCTTCCAAAGAAAGATTGCAGGGCTCGATCCCCCGCCACTGACGTCAGTATCGAGGCCACGTGACTCCGAAGGAGCACCAGCAGTGCAGGCGGGGATGGAGGGGGAGAGAGTGCTCACCTAACATGCACACTCTGACCGGCGCAGACACGCAGCAACAGAGGGGAGCACTGATTCAGTGACACATGCACACGCACCGAGGCAGGCATGTAAAGACGTGAAACTAACTAGGAGGACGGGGGGAGGGAGTGAAAGTAAAAGCTTGCCATGCGCGCGCTGGTTCAAACGTCAGCCCTACGCGGGGACAGGAGATGTGCATGTGTACGGAGTGCACATCTGTCCGTACGCGTGCACATCTCCTGTCTCCTTTCAGCAGAGAAACAGACAATAGGTCTCGCCAAGGCGAGCAACGCATGCGCTGCGTCGCCAGGCGAGACCTAAAAAGCTCCAACCTTCCAATTAAAATTGTGATTTTTTTTTTTATTATTTGTGATTTAAATAAAATGTTTAATCATTTATATATTGTTGTGTGGCTCTAATCCCTGAAAATGCTCTGGTAGGGGTTCCCGGCTTCAAGTAAAACCTCAGTGGGTTTCCCAGATACCAATCATTAATCAGCAGGGATGTCCGGCTTCCGGTAATGATTAAGTGGGGTCCATAGAAGTCCAGGTTAAGAACCACTCTAGCAAAGGGCAGATCTAGTCATATTCAACAGCTTCTCATTCGTGGCTGTTTTACCACTCTAGTACAGTCTGACTTAAGCACTTGAATTGAACTATTGCAAATATCTTTCACCTCTAAATGCTCAAACGTTGGTGATCGCTTAGACAAATGTGATGAATCTAGATGTAGAAACCAGCAGCTGAATTTCTTCTATACCTACAGCAGACTCCGGCTGAGCAACAGCCGCTACCATATAACATGCAGATAGACGTGGGACTCGCAGCCATCTAGCATGATGACTTTTGAACATAAATGTTAGACGTACTTCCTCCACTTGCCACCCCACCTTTCCCCTCTCCCTCCCTCTCCCCCTCCTATTCCCCAGCACTCAGCCTGCTCTCTGTGGTTGGACATTTATACAGCCCCCGAGCATCACCACATGTAATTTGCGTGGCAGGCAATGAATATTGGGAGGCGCGCGATGCCGAGGTATACGTTAAGACTAGGCGACGCGGCTGGGCGGGCTGCTGGGGCGGAGATGGCGAGACACTGCCATAAGACATGCAGCGACACATGGATTCACTATAAATGTTCCAGGTGACAGGGGGGTACACTGTTCAGAGTTCTATTTCTGTTTTTAGTTAATTGCTCATTGTTTAAATCTGTAAGCAATGACAGCAACTGGAGCTCGTAAATTTGATGATGCTGTAAATGAGGAAAGCCACAACTGTGTTAGCTGTTTGTGTAAAAATTCAACCGCGTATAAATGTAATGCACACAGTGATTACGGAAACAGCGATAATAAATAATAATAAAAACAAAGTTTAAAAAAAAAAAACGGTTTCTTCTATATTTAGAGGTCACAGGTTAAAAATTAGGCATAAAGAGCAACGAGAGAAAGTGTGCTTTAGCACATGTTTGTCAACTGCCACCTGCGATAATTGGGACGGGGGGGGGAGGGGAGGCTGGGGGCAAATCACAGGTAATGGTTATCTATGATTATTTTAAAGGATTTACTGCCTCAGTTATGAACTAAAACAGAATGTCGCTTTTTCTACAATTCCCAACCTCCCAGTTAGAAGAAAACCAAGTAGGATGAAATAAGTTACCTACCTGTCTGAAATAGTATTGTTTTATATGTATGCTGAGCAGTGCAGCAATATATTGTAGAAACAAATAGATGTATTTTATTGTTGGTTTGAAGTATCCATTATCCTCAAATATGTCAGCTAAATTTTATGGAAGAACTAGGCCAAGAAGTAATGTATGCTTGCACAGTTTTGTAAAGCTTTACCTCGCTTTCAGTCCTGGCAACTGGAAGGAGGATTTTGAAAGAATGAGCTCATTATTGTATTCATGAACGATATCTCCACCCTAAGAACGCCTTGTTCTTTCTCTGGGAGAATATCATGCCAAAGGCTCATTAGATAGGTTTTCGCTAAACGTAACATGCTTCTGATACAGGGTTGGTTCCATAGTTATAGTGAGAGAAAAACCTGGATGAACTGAATTACAATTTATGCATTTCAGAATGATGCTCCAACTGACTCCTAAAAGTTTACACCTCAAAAGATATTGCAATAGCACGCCTGGTGTGGATGGATCGGGACGGTGTCAAAACTCAATTTCATGAGTGTCAGAACCACTGAGGGTCACAGGGCAAGCAGGAGCTACTGGGCCCAACTGTGGGGGTTGAGGTCATTTAATCCGGATAGCCCAGCTGCTCACGACCCATAGTAGGTCAGGCCCCGGCATTAGTACCCCTTCAGCACTTCAGTCTCAGTAGTTGCATGGGTCGAGCAGTCTAAGGCTTTTGGGGGTGGGAAGCTGAAGAGCTAGATACAGGGGGTTTCACAACTCTAAATACGTTCAATAGAAGCAATAAGTAATTATCAAGTCAAAGCCTCTCTTTTATGACAAAAGGATTATTTATATACGATCACAAAGTAAAATATGGCATGCACATCAATACACCCCCCACGCCTCCTCCTCCCCCTCCCGAGGTCAGGGCTCTAGTGTTCGGTAGGCAGGTCCCTGAGCCCCAGCGGTAGTGGCATGAGACATTTAGGTTAGGCCCCACTAGTAGTCCTAGTCTCAGGAGTCCCACTCCAGCTGATAAAAGTCAAAAGTGTTCCAGCGCCCGAAGCACTATATAGCAGAACAAGTTCACACCTGCAAGATCAGTCTTACCTGTGCCGGCAAAGACAGCGCAATCGAAGTCTCCATGAGGAGAGGTAGCAGCTTCTATTGGCGAGTAGCACTTGCGGATACGAGCCAAGGCACCCAGGGTGCTTCCTCCGGTGAGTCAGTAAGTTCCCCATATCCTTCCCACAGGTGGGGGTAGATTGCTATGGTTTGGTTTCGGGGTTCAGGCCCACACGGGTCACCGCGGCGGCCTCTCCACACAACAATGACTGAAACGAGGAGAAAGTCCTTGTTCTTTTCAATTGCCCCACCTAGCATATGGGGTCCCCAACTTTACTCTGTACAAGGGGCGATGGCTGAATCGGCACAACAGTACTCTTCAGGGCAGCCCCACCTGGCATACGGGCTAGCCGATTTTCCTCTGCAAATGGGCTAAGGCCCGATCAGCACGGCAGTGACAATGACCATTGCTAACTTCATGCTAGCCCTTGCATATGGGGTCGCAGACAAACTTGCTCAAGGAAGACAATCAGATCGGTGCAGCAGCAGTCTCACACATTGCTACAGGGATACAGTCGACAGGTTCCTCCACTGGACCTCGCTCTGTTCAGCCCTCTCCTCATTCCCACAGGGTACAATGGTCTTAGCAAGCAGGAAGGCACTGGTGCTCCAGGCCAAGTGGTCTTGGATTTCCCTTCACCCAGCTGGTAGGCCTTAGATTCCAGCCCTGGTCACAAGCAGAAGTCTTACAGAGGTTGTTCTCCATACACAGCCCAACTGGCTGCTTGTCAGTTAAGAAATAAGGGGGCATTGAGAGCTCCTTTTTATAGTCCATTTCCAGACATCAAATGTAATTAAGAATCTGAGTGTTTGTATACCGGGTCTGCTTCCTTTTGAAGGGCCCACTCCTCTGCCCTGCCCTTCATCCAGAAAGCAGTTTGTCACAGCAGGAGCAAATTCAAATCTGATGGCCTCACAGCACAGGCCATAAGAGTTACTAAAGTTTCACACCGGGATGTCAGTCACATTGATACATGCATCAAAAGAGTATCGCAGTCCTACTCTATACGATTCTCTGATCAGTGACATCTCCCTGAATGAAGTATACTAAAGGGCTTGGCACTTCTTCCTCCAGTGTATCGCACCCACATCACAAGAATGCAGCAATCCACAATGTGTCTGACAAATCATCTACTACCTCATGCTCCTTCAGTCAGCCCTGGGTCTCCCAAAATGGAACCCAGAGTCTTCCATGTATTGTACCATTCACAGGCACACATACACCCAGCACATGCATACAACACAAATGAGCTGCATAACGCTACATGATAACTTGTAGTAGGTTAAGTGTGAGTAAAGCACACAGAACTGAAACTTTACATGAGCGAGCCTGTAGGGCGCAATCCAGTGACACACGTAAAAAGGCCTGTTCACTACACAGTATTCAGCTGTTTAAGCCCTTTCTAAAATGCAATTTAGGGTAACAAATTATTTTTGAATACTAATAAATTATAGAATGACTATGGTCTTAATTGAATCATTAATGACGTGTAGTTGAAACTATTTTGCCTCTCTGTAGAAAAGTGCCTGCACTTTAAAGAGACACAATTTTAATACATTAGATGCAGATTATGTGGTTTTGCTCATTTTGTTCCTGCTCCCAATCAGTGTTCTCCTGAGAGTCTTCTCTCCCTCAGTCTTCGCAGAGCACAGGACACTGACAATTTATTTTCCTCAGAGCATGTATTGTGAATTGAACTTTTCTTTCAGTTCCAAATGCATCTTTCTGAAGGGCACTTCTGCTGGTGGTGGTTCTGATACAGGCTTGCTAACATACTAGTGTATAAGTCATGGTTTGAAAATGTTTCTTATTATGTTGTGCACCCATGGACTGCGTAGTTGCTGTGAAAGCTAATGGAAGATTTTTTTGTACCTTAGAAATGGGTTAGTGTTATGAATGTTTGTGTGATGATCATCATTTTGATTTGTCCAATGTGTTACCGCTAGTCTTGTTATGCTGAATTTGCAGTTTTTGCTCATTACTTACGCGTAAATTGTGTATAAAAACACTTGGTCTGGGGCATGAGCTAGAAACTTTCCACTTTGCCCATGGGTCTGATCACTTCTGTTTCTTTAAGGACATTTTTCCTTTCTCTTGTGGTTTTATTCCCTAATGGGAATTAGAATATTCATTTCTGATTTTGTACTCAGAATCAGAGCCTTTATGACTGTAGGAAGGTGGAATCTGACTATATGGTTGCCCCCACTTTTTTTCCTGGTGTTTGAGTGGTTTTTGACTAGTCTGGCTGGGATCCTGCTATTCAGGACCCCAGCCTATCTGCTTACTCCCTAAAATGATTGGTGTGCATATTAGATGCACTAGTGATTGGATACTGTGGTACCTTGTGAGCCCCTAGTATATGGTACCTTGGGTACCTAGGGCATTAGTATTTCACAGGCCTACCAGGGGCTGCAGCATGTATTATGCCACCCCTGGGAAGCATTCTCAATCTGACACCACAGGCCTGCTACTGCAGCCTGTGTGAGGTAGTGTTAGCACTCCTCACTGAGGTATAGGTTTCTAGATCTCACCATACACACACATATGAACCTATCAGTTACCCCTATGGTAGGCCCTATCAATCCCAAGGGCAGGGTGCGTGGTTTACTATGTGAGGGGGTGCTTCTGCCTGAGCAGGACCCCTCTGCAGCTGGCAGAGCCTATTCTCTGCTGCTGTTTGTGGATGCGGTTAAACCATATACTCTTAAGTGCATTATAACCTCCCGGTTAATGCTAACTTTGGAATGACTGCATCAAAACATGTCGTGTTTGTTGTCAAACGTTTTGGAATCATACCCCCACACCAGTAACTGGTGTGGGCGTATGATCCCACCCTACTAGAGGGGACGACATGTACCCACTGTACCAAACGGTAGAAATCTTCTAAAGCCCTGGCCTCACAAAATGGATGCCACCAGCACAGACACCGGGCTGCCCTCCTGCTGCTGACCGAAACTCGCAGTGGAGGGAGCTCAACAAAGGGTTTCCTGTCACAGGGAGGTGTCACAACCTTCCAGACAGGATTTAGTGTATTGGAGCTGGGTGGGTGCACTCTTAGAGTGCCTTTGAAGTCCTGCACTGGGGGAGCAGTAGGCTCCTCTGTGCATATGCCAGCTCAAACCGGTTCAGGGGCCTCTGCCCCTGTCCTGGCGCGAAACTGGACAAAGGGAAGTGGGTGTAACCACCCCTACCCTGGCCCTCCTAGAGGAGTGGCCATAGAGCTAGTCCCTCCCATCTTTACAGTATAAGATACCAAATATTGCCAATGCAATTCAGATTACACCTGGACGACGCTCTACGAAGAAGAATCCGGTCCCTTCAACGTTCTACTACCTTTAGAAGACCGAAGGATCTTCCTTGGAGCCAAGGAGTGGCTCCCCTGCTTTGCAGGTACCTTAAGGACTGAACAACGGTTGCAAACTTTACCGCTCCCGCCGGAGCCCGAAGTCCCTGCGTCCCCTGAAGTCGATTTCCTGACCTCTCTACGGCCATTTTGAGTCCCCAGCGAAGCTGTGGCATCTGGACCCCACGAGTGACGAGGAACGACAATACCAGGGAACCGTGCACTGATTTCGAGTGCAAGCCCTGAACGACGAACTACAAACCTGTGCTTTGGACCACTTAATGTCCAAGTCCCGAGCAGGTACTGAACCAAAGATCAGCGGCCTACCCCGTCCCGAGTGACCGTGGGCTGTTGCTGAAGTTTTCCTGCAAAGGCGTCTTTGCGGTTGCTTGCCCGTTGGCTAGTAGCCCTCCTGAAGACATCCTCAACTATTCCAAGGGCTGGCCTGGTTGCTCTGGGCCTACCCTCACTTACCCTCGCTGGGTAAGTCCCTCGGACCTTGCTGGTCTGAGCCATCCACAATCTTCACTCTACCCGAGACTTGCAGTTGCCAAGGTTTGTTGGCTCCAATCTGAGTACCGACACCGCCAACAGCTGCAGACGTCGTGGGACCCTCCAACTCCAGCTGCTGATCGTCATCGATCCCTCCTGGACGACGTGGGCGAAGAGACAAAACACCATCAGCGACGAAAGCGACGCGACAGTTGTGGTCATCTATCCTGAAGGCCACCGGTCACTGGAAAGTGACTCTGAACTCTGTCCCCTCAATTTCTAGGTCGCCTGCAACTCCAATCCATCGTTGGAACCGAACGGACACCTCTCTCGACGACACAAGCAGCAAGAACACCTCGATTCCCATTGAAATCAGCATCGCAACCCGACACCAAAGGACACCTGTGCACCCGGACTCCCTGGGTGAGGTAACTCTGGCATTACGGTGCCCAAGTGTGCATTGGCTATCGAAATACTTACCCTGTAAGTTGTGTGCTTGTTGTCCACTCAGAAGTGCCCTAGAACTTTAAAATACAAATCGCGACATTTTTGCATTGAAGTCTATGAGAAACTCGCGTGCGTGTTTAGACACTGCACGCGCCTCCTGTGGGCTGGTTACTTACCTGAACACACTACAGCAGTGAAGCCCCAGCGATTCCCAAGGCCCTAGGCCTCTTCATTTTGCTTGTCGAATTTGTTATACCATTTACTTAGTATATGGTCTGGTACGCCCCTAGGGCTACAGTGATTTATGTGCTTAATTTATTGAGAAATGTTGATCTTTTGAATGTTTACCTGGGACTAATCTCATAAAGAGATTAGTAGAGTATATTTAGTAATAAATACATATATATTTCATATATATACCTGTGTGGTGTCCTTTCATTTGGTAATTCAAGAGATTATAAGGTAAAACAAGCTGCTTTACATTCCTCAGAGACTTAGCCTGAAGGCTGCTCTCCACAGCTACCACTAGGATAGCTTTCTTTTAAAAGGTTGTCTTTAAACCTATCTACCAAGAGTCGAATTGGACTGGTGCAAGGTGGCCACTAGAACTAGTGACCAGCATATGCCAGGCCAACTTCTCACAATGACATATTCTGTAATGCATAGTTTGAGATTTCTGCAACAAAACTAACTTTTCATCGATCTAGAACTCAACTATAGAGTGCTCTCAGTCACAATTTTATTAACTGTGCTAATATTTTGGGCATAAAGTTAAAGAGGGTGGGTAATATTTTTGCCAGATCAATTGTGCTGGAGTCAAGCTGTTGGAAGAAAATATGGCGGTGATTAAAATATTGTGTATGTGCATTACTGGGGTTCGGATCGCACACTGCAACCACTGCGATCATGCTACTTAACTCCTGGCAAAGGCAGTAGCCTTTCACCACTATGTTGGTAGCACTTACAGCACCCTTCCTGGTCCAACAAAACCACAGTCCTTGAGACAGGTCTGTGCCATGGTACACATGCATGATCTGTGTTGCCCATGACAACAAAAATCTGTACCAGGGATCCTAACATTGTTGTAGATGAGGCACATGTCCGTCACCATGCAAGGGAGTTTTCCGTCCCAACAATGATGCAATATGTCACAAGATAAGCAAATTAGCATATCAAAAATACTTTCAAAATAAGGAGAGGCTCGCTGAGTTCTAGGGCAGAATTAGAAAATTTACAAGGATTTTTTACAAAAAGTTAATAGGTACAATACGGAATTTGTAAAGTGCAGGTTCATAGCAAGGAAGGCTTCCAGTAACAGAACAATGTCTAGCTTTGATTTTGCCTATTATTCTGTAAACTTACAAATGAGCAGCAGAATCAGTAAGAAATCAGACAGCATCCCTAGTAGCATTAGAAATTGATCTGGCTCACTGTGAAATGAGAGTGTTGATATAGGAAATCTAATAGAATAAATGTAAAGTGCTGATTCATCATGGTGTGAGCAAAAGAAATACCTTCTCAACAAATCAGAACATTGAATTAAAGAGTGTCATACAGCCTTACCATCCAAGCACTATCCCACTACATGAATATTGATTCAACTTCCGCTATGCTAATTTCATCTGGAGTTAAAACAAACTAGTTACAAAACAGGGAACTATTGTGAATGAATACAATACTGTGTTCAGGCAGAAGAACCTTGAAAAATGGAACATTAGTGACCTCAAGCTAGAGAGTCTACGAGAACAGCATAATTTGAAAATAAACATTACTTGCTTCACTGTGTGCAGCAGAAATATTAAACGGTCAATGTGGCATGATGCTCATATGAAAATCTAAGGCATTGTTTCGATGTTGCATCGAGATTAAAACATTCCTATGTTCGCGCATGTAATTTGTGCCAGGACAATTGCCACCATTCTCCATCACGCCTTAAAGACATATGTGCTAGATCATGTCAGTTTGAAGACAAGGACACATTGTTTTGTTGCATCATTGCTGTTTCCAAACATTGTGTTGAGTTTGGACGGGGAAGAGGGGCCTTATTTTGGCATTATGGGGAAATGGAAGGCTCTGGATCAGGCCCAGGGCATAGCTAAACAATTTACAAATTCAGGAAACTAAATTCAGGAATCTCAGACACAAGCACTTTAGATTAAATAAATTACTTAGAAGAGGTAGAACGGCTCATTGGCTCCGCTTATACCTAGTCAAATGAGACCTCGAATGTTACAAACCAGAAACCTTCATCCCAGAAGCGCCCCTCAAAGAAGGAAATTCCCCCCAAAAAACCCTACTCCTGGGCGGCAGCAGGGGAGAGTGGGAGTGGGGATGGAAATCAAAGATGGAAAAAAGTCCAAATCTATCACCAATTACTTATTTAGGTGTCCCCCCCCCCCCCACATACAGTTATGTCTAAGACCATTTCATGCAGTGAGAGCGAGCCTAATCCTTTGAGAGGGGCATTAGGGAAGTTAATGGAAGATCATATTCAGACAGGTGCGGGGATAACACACACAACAATGGCTATCACTCCAGCCGTATTGACAATTTCTTTTTAATTTGATTTGAAGCTGCAGTCCCTTTTCGTTGGTAGGACTATTACTGACAGAGTGGAGTGTGACCACAACCCATTGTGTCTCAATCTGAGACCAATTAGTGTTTAAAGGGTAGTCAACCCCACTTTCTTGACCTTAACAAGACACATGATCCTTTCATGTTAAATAATCCATGGTAGTGGATAGCCCGGACATATTGCCCACCATAAAACAAGATGCATCTTCTACACTAGCGGAGATGAGTGTATGCTCTCGAATCAGAGGCACAAGAGACAATGATAGATTTGCATAATAAGTTGTTGGCGAAAACAAAAACCTGTCTTCTTGTCCCTTCCAATGCAAATCGTAGACACCCTCCCGTGCAGTTGAACTAGTTTCGCAAGAAATGTAGATAGGCATGCAAGTCTCTTGCAGCTGGCATAAAAGCCTAAGTCCCAGCAGGTATTCACCAAGCCAGGAAATTATATAAATCTACCCAAGCCAAGGTGAAAAGAAAATAGGACAACTGATGGCAGGAACTTAAAAGGACATGCTCTGCCAAAGACTCTGACCTTTTGGCATTTAGTAAAATGGAGCAGAGAGGGGTACCCTGTGGCTCCCCAAAATTACATCACCCCATATGGACGACCACTTTGCCCACTTATATTCGGAGGAGGAAGACCAACATGATCAGAAGGACATAATCCCCCCTTACTTCGACTGAATTGACTTTTCAGTTAGACGTCAAAGTTGCTCTCGACAGCAGTCACAAGGGGCAGAGCACCTAGCCCAGATCGTATACCAACCAATTTATCCCTGAACGTTAGAGCTAATTGGTCAAATTACATTTTGCTAGCTAATGCCATAGTACACGGTGCTCTGATACTGGATTCCTGGAGGGGTGCTGAGGTAATTCCCGTGTTAAAAAAGACGATAAATCTTTGTCTGAAAAATATAGGCCAATTAGTTTCATTAACTCAATTAAAAAAATTGTGGCATGCCTAGAATTAACCAATATAAGGTATGGATTTTCAAAAATGAAATCATCTCTCCCCTCCACTCAGGGTTCCGTGAATGAGTCAGCATTACTGACCAAGTCTTTAGATTTCAGAGTCTTTACTGGCGTACGGTAGTCATCGGCAAGGGAAGCAGGGATGCTGCGTTTTGCGACCCTAAGTATGCCTTTATCTTGGTCTTGTGCAAGAAACTGTGGTTTGTCTAGTGCAAACAGAGTATGCCCAGGGTCCTGCTTTCCTTGATAATCTGGACCCATGATGACAGCTTTGCACAAGTGCGATGGGGTGCCCATGGTGACTCACAAACCGGTTTCCTATAACAAAATGGGTATGCCAAGGGTTCACTCTTGCCCCCACATTGTTCTTTTTATTTCTAAACAGCACCTCCCTATTTCTTGCTAGTAGTCCCACTGGTGTTTCCGACCCTGGCTGGATCAAAAATCCCCATTTTAATGTTTTGCAGATGATATGCTTTTATTTATTTTTTTAAACCCGAGCAGGTTACAGCGTGCGCTACTCCACTTCGAGGAATTCTGTAGGATCCGGGGTCTTGTCATCAATACAGCTAAAACAAAATGTATATTGTTTAATCAACACAAGTCCTTTAACGGCAGTGTGAAGTTGGGTGACTAGCCCCTTTAGCAAACTGAAGTCTTTGTCTATCTTGGAGTTACTCTGGCCTCGAACAGGTCAGAGAAACCCCAAGTGGTAATAATAACCCTCAGCTATAACAGTTGATAACCTGCACTCTCTCAATTACAACAGTTTTTATCAGTCCTCAACAGTTGTAAAAAGGTGCTGTCCTCTTTTCCTGACTAGCCCCTGTCAGGTATAACAATAATTCTCTAACAAACCACAAACAGAACCCGTTCGTGTGTGAGACGCACTGTTCACTTGCCCTCGCGGTGCAATGTAATGTACTCAAACTTATATCATTATTAATATTAATATGATTAACAATGCTTTCACCACGTATATCAATAGTGCCATATCAATATACAAAAAGCAACCTCATCATAAGTGACATAACCGAAACGTGTAAAAAATGTAAAAGCATATAAAACAATTTTATTCTTGCTTATTTTCTTGTTGTTGCTTGTATATTTTCATTCGGTCATGTTCTTCAATACACAAATAGAGTTCTTGAGGTATTTACATCTCCCAATGCATTTCGGTAAAATACCTTCATCAGGGGAATACTAAAAGTAATGCAAAAATGTATTTTACCACAACTAATTCTGAATAACAACATTTCAATCATGTCTCAAAAATCTCAGGACAATTCGGAGTGTGGGATAAACCCTAACAATCCCAACACCACTCTTTGTGCTATTGTTGTTTGTCGTGCTCTTCAAACAAGCATCGCATATTAGACACTCCTCAAGTGAATCATAATCACCCTGTGTTAAAAATCACTGCGTGAAGTGTAATCAAACATCTAAGTTTGACACCGAACCCGTGCCGCCAAAACTATAATTCATGCGTCTAATAACGCACACCTGTGCCTGAAATGAAGCTGAATGCCCGCAAAAAATATATGCTGCCTGTAAAACATTGAATTGAAGCGGTGGAATGGATTTTGTTAAAACATGAGTATGAGGAGACATTAAATATCTTCCTGTTAGAACTTTTGCATTTTTGTCTTTACCATAGCTATTTTATGTGGAAAGACCAATTTTTTCTTCAAAAAACAGGAACTTCTATGGGTTTTACGGGGGCACCCACGTATGCTAACATTTTTATGGCCAGATTTGAAAACGCGCATATTTTGAACAATATAACTTGGACAGATCACCTTTTAATGTATCTACGATACATTGATGATATTTTGATTGTATGGAGAGGCTTACAACATCAACTAGAGAGTGCTTTAGGAGCATTGAATAATTGTCATCTTCACATTAAATTTACACATTCTAGGAGTACAACAGTGATCAACTATTTAGACATCTTAATTGAACGAAAAGGAGAGAACCTGGCAGCTAAGGTGTACAAAAAACCTACAGATAGAAATAGCGCATTACACTATAACAGTTTTCATGCACCCACTTTGAAAAATCATCTACCACTGTCACAATTTATTAGGGTCAGGAGAATATGTTCTGACAAGACACAAGGCATAAAAGGTATTGAGAACTTATCGCTTCAGTATAGTCAAAGAGGGTTTCCGAACTCTGAACTAGAGGCAGCTAAATGAAAAGCTTTGAAGTTACAGCGCACTGATTTACTAAAAATAATCAGTAAAGACACCATCAAAAAGGGAAGTTTGTGTGCTGAAGTTGTCGACTTCAGCACCTGCAATAAAACGGAGTATCGAAAAACGATAGGAGATCATAGAGCAGGAACAAGATTTCAAACAAGTGTTTATGGCAAGACCTATTTTTGCATATTCCAGGTCACACAACATTAAGGAAATCTTGAAGAAAGGGGGTGTGACACACTCCGATAAAGGCAATCAGGGTATGCGCAAATGTTACAATTGTTGTCATTGTGGGAATGTTATAGTTGGTGATAGCTTCACACACCCGCATACAGGCAAAAGAATCACACTCAAACATACTGCAGATTGTAATACGAGCATGGTTATATATGCCATAAAATGCCCTTGCGGGCTGGTATATGTAGGACGTACAACTAGGAAAATTAAAGTTTGCATAACCGAACGCAAAAGTATGATTAGAACAGCTAACATTAAGTCTTGCTTAGCAGTACATTGGGGGGAAATGAAGCACACCATACCACAATTGCGCTTTACAATTTTGGAGAGGGTGTTGGAATCAGAACATGTTGATGCCATTAGGCAACTGTCACAAAGACATTTTGGATACGTTTTCTTAAAACACTTATGCCTTGTGGACTGAATGACAAAATTGAGATGATGTGTTTTCTATGACGATTTGTTTATGATTAATACACTACGCTGTTTCCTGTAACTGTTATTGACTTTATTTTTAGCACTCTTGTAATAGTCTTTATTATCTTTCTGCGAAGCATGGCCACACCTCCAATAAAGCAGCCCTGTGTGGAGCTTACTGGAGTTAACAGGAGGGCTAGCTGGCCGCTCAGCAGCGAAGGGGACTTCAACTCCCTATCAGCAGTGTGCCAGGAAGCAGAGTAGTAAAGAAAGGGGGCGGGCCTCAGGCGAGTTGCCGGCTTTTTATTTTTTAGGAAGGGGGCCACGCAGCCCCACTTCCCTTGACCCTTTTGGACCCCGGGACCTGACCCATTTTTAAATGGGTAATAAAAAAAAAAAAAAAAAAAAAAGCAGGCCGATTTCAGCCCCAGGGTCTCCATCCTCTGGGGCCTGGCCATTTCCATTAAAAACATATTTTTGTTTGTAAAGGAGGGGGGCCGAGTGGCCCCACCCTCCTGGGCCATATTCTGCCCCCGGGGCATGGGCATTTTTTTTTTTTTAAAAGGGAGGGGGCTGAGTGCCACCCGGCCCCCAGGGGACCCCATACCCCGGAGCCGGGCCTCTTCGTAGGGGGACCGCGGGAGGAGCCTAAAGGCCCCGCGGTCCCAGCCGGCTCCCACCTCCTGTGGACATCGGTATTGCTTTTTACACCCAGGAAGCTGCTAACAAGCAGCTCCCTGGGTGTAAAAAGCAAAGTGTGCTCCGCTTTGAGTAAGCAAGAGCAAAATGCTCTTGCTAGTTCAAACCGGAGCACTTGTTGCCATCCCATAGCAAACAGCAGTGTCCTGGGGGTAGGCACCACAGGACATTGCAGGAGCCGGACCTGGGGGGTGCCAGTCCCCAGGGCCATCAAGGGCTCATGGAGGGGGTCGGGCGGCACCCCTCCTGCTATCACATTTGCCCCATGGAGGTGTTGGTCTCTGGGGCCGGCGGGGTCCGTGAAGCCCCACCACCAAAATTTTAATTAGCTCCAGGGAGGTGGTGGTCACCAGGGCAGGGGGTCCGCAAGGACCCCCATATTGTTTGAATTTTCCCCGGGAAGGTGGCGATCCCTGGGGTTCCTTGAAGCCCCCCTTCCACAATTCAAAAAAGCCCTGGGGTTGTGGCGGTCCCCTGGGCTGCGGGCGGGTCTAGTGGACCCACCCACATTTATTATCAGAAGTGCCCAGGGGAGAAGGCGGTCACTGTGCTTTCATAAGCCCTAGAAGGGGGAGGCCCCTGTGTGCTCACTCGTATAATTTGCAAATGCGCCCAGGAGCTGGCCCACCAGGGGTTATTTTAAAGCAAGCGTGGGAGCCCATGCTTGCTTGTTTGGAGTAAAATTGCAGCAAATTCTCGATTAACACAAAATTGTGGCAAATTGATTAAATTTATTTTTTTTTAAATGGTTTAATGCCAAGGCCGGTTCCCAGGGGGATCCCATGACCATGGCTTGGTCGTCAGGGTATTTCTACCCTGCCCCCTTTTCTTCATTTTCACTTTTTTGGGGGGGACTTGGCTTAAAGCAGAGTCCCAAGATGGCTGCCAACACTTCCTGGTTGAAGTTTTGGCAGCCAATCAAAGCATTGCATTTCCCAACACAAGCTCTCTTTGTACACGAAGACTCCGCGGCCAGAGATATCACTATAATTTAAAATTACATTTCTCAAAAACTACTGAACCGATTTACACCAAATAGGCAAAAGGCACTTCCTTGAACCAACATCTACCTCCCTGCCGAATTTGGTGTAATTCCGTTCAGCAGTTCGGGGCTGTAGCTTTGGCTCGTGGTTCCTATGGGAATTAACATTACAAAGGCAACCTTTTTTGTGCCCCAAATTCTCGGTCCCCACTGCACGGATCGCCCTCAAACTTTCCCACTCAATAGTACCCACCATGACACATTTTTGGCAAAATTTCATGTAGATTGGTGAAACGACACTAAAGTTTTAGGCAAGTCAAAATATGCTTTTCCTAGGTAAACAAGATCCTAACTATGGCTACCTACTGACAACGACCAGTACATTTGTGTGTGTGATACACACACACACACACACACACACACACACTACCCCCACATCCCCACCCTCCATCAATCATCCAACTGTTAGATGCATGGGATAAAATACAAGCAGATAATTAGAATACTGGACGTCCACTGCACGAAATAGGCACTGTTAAATGCAAGTAATCAGACACAGGGAATAAACCCTGTCAAAGGAAAGCATGAAAAGATATAAAATATATACACAATACATCAGATGATTATAACCACTGAAGACCTGAATGTGCACACAGACACACACACACATCACAATGCCAATAATCAGAGAAAATACCTCACTGACTGCAATAACTTCATCTTTATCCACACAAGACTGGGGGGATTCACATCCCTTGGGTCAAGAGACTCCGCAAGACGGGTACTGCCACACTGAGCAGACGCAGACGTCCCTAAGGTCAAAATCACACTTTCCAAGTCAAGAAACCACAGTTTTATAATCTCAATGCACTAGAAGTTGCAGAGAAGACCTCTTCTGTACCACGGAAACTTACTGGAGTTAGCCGGGCTCCATGCAAGCATTGCAAAGGCAAAGGAGTTCTAACGTATTCTCCTGCGCTCCCACGCGTTCCAGCTCCTTATCTTAGTGAAGCATGCAAAAGTAGAAAACATCTCTAGAAGTACAAAAAACAATCTTGAACATGAATAACCCAAATAATGTGAGTAACCTGGAGGCCTGCGTGTGTGTGCAAAACTCATGAGTCAGAATTCAAGACTGCCTGAGGGCATGTCAAAGCCAATAGTAAAAACTTCATCAACATCCCAAGGTACAACATACTGCACCTTTGTGCACCACTGCCCATAGCACCACACTTCATTTCCCAATGTACAACATGATGCACATTTTGGCACCGCTGCCTATAACACTACACTCCAAGACAGAGAAGTGCATTCCAAACCTTTCTCTCTCTCATGCTTTCAAACGCACATCCTACACGTTCTGTTTCTGGCAAGGCTGTTCTACTCTGTGAAACACTCTCACTCTGCAGCTTTAAGGAGACACAAAAGAAATCAGAAGGAAAGTCAATTAAAACAATGGTAGTCAAAGGTCATCACATGGTCCCAATACATTGGAGTACCTATAGCACTACACATCCTCATCAGGCTTCCAGACAAAACAGACATCCAAGGACCCACTCTCTCCGCTGGATATGCTCCTTCTTAACAGACAGAACACAAGCCATCAGCCTGGCACCTTATTCCTCAGAAGCACACAAATTCATATACGGAGTGCCTCAAGGTCCATCGATCAGCACCACCCTCTTGAATGCATAAATGATCTCTTTTGGCCAGCGTAATCCACACACACGCCATCTCCTATGCATACGATATACAACTCACACTCTCTTTAAGTCAAGAATCCCAATACAAGAAACAAGTACTGAAGTCGCTAACTGGATGAAAGCCAAACGTCAAGCTCATCACCAACAAGACAGAATTTATCTTCGGCTGGAACACCTCATCATAGGACTCCAACTGGTGTCTCTGATGCACACACTGAACCCCCGACAGGAACCTCTAAATAAATAGACGGTAAACTGGACATGACTGCACAAGTCAATGCATCCTGCTTCCACACCCTGAAGATGCTGAGGAAGATTTTCAAATGGCTATCAAGCAACACTAGAAAAACTGTTATTCACACCATAATCACCAACATGTTGGACTATGGAAAACACCAAATAACTCACTAGAAGAGAACAAACCATCCAGACCATCAGCCAGACTCACCCTCAAGCTCCCACAAAACTCATCACACTACACCTCAAGGAACTATACTGGTTGCAGACAAACAAACGTGCCAAATTCAAACACCTCAAACTCACATTCAAGGCACTACACAACGTATGCCCCACCCTGCTGAATAGTCGCATCTCTTTCCACCAACCACCCAGACAACTCCACAGAACTCCACAAATCCCACACATAGTCAGAACCAGATCACGAGGACTGGCGTTCTCTTAAATTGGCCCTAAAGCGTGGAACAACTCCACATAAGAAGAGCTCTTCTTAAATTCTGCAAGAAGCTGAAGACCTGGCTTTTCAATTAACCCACCTACCATAGGCAGGGCTAGGCACACCTGCTCAGCGCCAGGATACCCTTGCTGGAAACGGCATGCTCTACAAATACACATAATATAACATTCCGTTTGGGTAAAGTTCCTAGAGTGGTGCGTAAATAGGCCATTGTCTTGCGAGAATGTGGGAGAAGGGAGTTTCCATTGCAGTATAAAACAAATTCCATTGTTTTGCTATGCACACAAATAGACAAGTAGGCAGAGGTTGCATGAGCAGAATTTACGATTACAGTGCAACTACATATGGTAATGAATACTGATTGAAAAGCTATTCCAAAGATCTTCTAAACAGTTGCAGATAAATTAATTCAACTAATTAAATTCCAACATGAAAACCTGCTGATAGTATAAGCAACAAAATCACATACTCTGCATATGCACTGGGCGCGTTGGTTTGGATTCGGGCGGGGGTACCGTTTCAGAGTACTGGACAGGTAATTGACCCTGATGGTCGCTATGTGGTGGTGACAGGACAACTAGATGGCAGGGACATTGTTCTAGGGAGTATCAATGCTCCGAACGCGGATCAGGCTTCCTTTTTTGCGCACCTTTCTGGGAAACTGGCTACCTTGTTGACTAGCTCGGTGCTCCTGGGTGGCGACTTTAATTGCATCACTGATGTCTCCCTTGATCGCTCTTATCCCCCTCTCGCAGATTCCCCGGTACATCGGCTGGCTATGGTGCGGCGGGACTGGCGCAACAGTGGGGGCTGACCGATGCCTGGAGGGTGTACCACCCGGCTGACAGGGACTATTCTTACTTCTCATCATTACACAACCTACATGTTCAGCTGGACTAGATCCTTCGCGCCCCAGATGTCCACGGGGTGATGGTTCATAGTGAATATTTAGCTTGGACATCGTCTGAGCATAACCCCCTGTTAACAATCTTGCATTGGCTGCGGGATTGCCCCGCCATCCCCACGTCGCAACTTGGTCCCGACACGTTAGAGGATCCAGTGTTCCGGGCTACTATTGGGTCGGCCATTGTTGGACTTGGCCCTTCTGGCAAGTTCACCCCTAGAACTTTTTGCAGTATCCTAGCCTTTTTCCTGTGTTGTACTAGTGGTTTTAGGCTTCTAGGCGCTTTCACACTGTGTCCCAGTGGAAAGCGCGTGCGCTCTGTGTGGTTGAATGAGACTGACCTGCCCTCCCATGGGAATGCATGAGGGATCGGAGTGACCGTGCTAGTTCCTGATGCGTGGGGAGTGCAGGGTCGAGTTTGATATGTGTAAACTCGTGAGAGTGAATGCAGCGCAATGATGTGTGCGGCATCCATGTAGCTAGTGTAGAAGTGCCACTTCTAGACACTGGCATAAATGTGCAGTGACTGCCTGGCGTGTGATTGGCTGGTGAGCCTGGCTCCGGGAGTCAGGGTGGGTCTGCCCCAGTGGTGAGTGGAGAGCTCTGCAGGTTGATGAGTGGGAGGAGTATACCTGGGACCTGAATAGGGCTGGGCTTTCCCCACACAATGCTGGCTCCGCCCCCTGTGGTGCGACTGATGACCCTGGCCTGTTCTGTGAATAGGGAGAGGGGCTGAGCAAAACAAAGTGCTCAAGAACCAGTTGCATCTGGTTCGCCCCTTCCCTGCACCTTTGAGAACAAAGGATTTGGTGTATAAAAAAGGGGCTGTGACCCCATGTAAAATGTTCTTGTTCTGACTTGAATCTGCCAGGGGCGTGCTGCTGCTGGGGCCCAGGGGAAGGCTTGCCTCCCTGGGCCCTGCCCAGCCCCTGGATGCCTGATGGACTTCAAGGACTTTGTTTCTAGCGCCTGGTTCTGCTTTGGATCCTAACAGGAGGGGGCTTGCTGCTGGGGGGGCCCAGGAGGGACCACCATGGGGGCTGCCTCCTAGCTGGAGGGCCCTGTGTGCTGGCCCCTGGGCCCTACATTGCCCCCCTGAGGTCTCCAGGACATTAAGGTTGCTGTCCAAGCGCCTGGGGGGAGCTTTCTCTCTTTCCCTGGCTTCTAGCACCCTGGGAGCGCTATATAGCTTCATGTGGCACCATAGAAGCGCTGGAACGCCGCAGCACGGCGCTGCACGACGAGAGAGGGAATCCCCAGCGGAGGGATTCCCCCATGATGCCGGTTTCGCGGGAGCCCACCCCGCTTATTTTTATATTTAATAGTGGGTGCCCACCCCACATGGCCGCCTATTGTTGAGGTTTTAAGAGCAGGTGCACACCCTGCTTTATATTCCAATTTGGAGGGAGCCTACCCCTCATAGCGCCTGTTCGATGTTATAGCAGGAGCCCACCCCGCATTTTACCGCCGCGGCCCGAGCCGCATTCAAAAATTGCCGCGGAGTCCGCGGCCCGCCTGGTTGTGGGCGGGGCCGCGGGACGGAAGCGGAAGTACGGCCATTTTCCGGCCGGCAGAGGTCCCGGAGCCTCGCTAGCTCCGCACTGGAAGTCCCGGTCCCCAGGAGGGGGACCGGGTGAAGTAGAGCGCTTAAGGAGGTGGGGCTCCCATAGATGGAGAGAGTCCCGCAAGCGCTGCAGCCCAGGAAGGTCGAGGCGGAGGGGGCTCGAGGCACATTGCCGGTACCTGCCCCGCCGCATGATGACAGTGGCGCCAGCGTCTCGTGTGGCTAAGAGAGCCCCGCCTGCGGAGAAGTCCCGGTCCCAGAAGAGGGACCGGGTGAAGGACGGCCCGGTGAGTAAGGGCTGGGCCGGGGACAGGGCTGAACCTCCCTCACGCTCCGCAGAGGGAGCAGGTTTGGTGTCCGGTGCGAGGCACTGAGTCAGAGCGGCCCCGTGTGCGCAGTGGGCCGCTCCAACGTAGGGCATCGGTACTTTTAAGAGCGCGATTGGCGCTCCAACAAGGGGGCCAGTTTTGCCAGTGGCGCCGCCGTAGCGGGCCACTGTAGTTCTTGGGAGCATGGTTGTTTTCAGGAGCCCCGTGTGGCTCCGTGGGGGGAATGATTGTTTAAGAGACCCAGATGGCTCCAACGGGACCGCATGTCGTCTTAGAGCCTAGGTGGCTCCAACGTTGTGACATTGTCTCCAGGGCCAGGGAGAGCCCATGCCTCCTATTTGCCTCCCCCAGCTGCGCAGCACTTAGTGCCAGCTGCAGCGTTTAGGCCCTGTTCTGGTCCCTAGCTGCCCAGCAAGTAGTGGGCAGCTGCTACGTTTAGGTTCTCGTGCGACCTGGACCCTAATGTGATTGAGGCGTTATTGTGATTCATGCGAATGTGATTGGGTGCTAGGAAATGTACTGTGTATAGCATGTTTTGCGCACCCTGTGTTTTATACCTCTAAATGTGGTCATTTCTGCCTAGGAGGTTGTTTTACCTGATTAGGTTGGTGTTAGGGAGATTGTACTTCCCTGTGCGATATACGCCCCTAGTGTAGGTATACTTAGGTGGTTAGGTCTAATGCGTTAGACCAAAGAGAAATTGCATAATGTGTTTATGCCCCTGTGATAGATGCAGGATAGGTTTTATACCGGATGCTAGTGTGATGACGCCGAGGTCATTATTGCGCCAGTAGTTACAGGTTGTGCTCTACAGTTATTTTGTGTTTCCATTGGTATATGTTCTACATTTACTATTGGTAATTTGTGCTGATTCTGACAGTGGTCCATGTGGCCCTGTCCTGTGTAAATAGTCCCTTGTAAAATTCTGCCCAGTGCCAGTTGGCACAGTGTAAATTGTGTGAATATTATCTAATGTGTTTTGGTATAATACAAAGGCTATTTTTATATAATACCTTGTGTGGAGTTTCTTTTGTGGTGGGCCTTGGGTGTTGTTGATGGGTGCGCGCGCAAACGCTTTACACATTGCCTCCGGGATAAGCCTGACTGCTCGTGCCAAGCTACCAAGGGGGTGAGCAGGGGTTATCTTTGGCGTGTAACTTCCTTGCTCTGACTAGAGTGGTGGTTTCTGCCTGGCTTTGGCGCAAGCCCTAGCCAACCAGAAATCCCATTTCTAACAGCCATTGATGAATATTTTCGCCAACACTGCATCGTCTCTGGTGGTTGAATGGGAAGCTTTTAAGTCAGTAGTTCGGGGGCGCTGTATAGGCGAGGTAGTGGGAGTGCGCAGAGTGTTGCTGCACGACGTACAGAAGGAAGAACAGCAGTTGCGCGCTGCGGAGAAGGAGTGCCCGGAACGTCCGGACAGGCAAGCAGGGTTACTTGAGACACAGGAGGATCCCGCAGTCCAAGTCGAGAGACTGCGCTGCTTTGACTACAAGGCCTACACAGATAAGGCGCATGTGCAACGGGACAAGGCTGGGGCATTGCTAGCTTGGCTGGCCAACCCAGCGCGCAGGTGGACCCTGATAATGGAGCGGAGGGGGCAAGGTGATTAGGTATTTCACACCCAAAAGCGTGTTAATGATGGTTTCTAGCAGTATTACACTGAGTTGTACCGGAGAAGGCTGGGTCCCGGGATCCCGGAGATGAGGACATTTTGCCAAAGGCGGAGCTGCCACAGCTTGAGGCTGATGACGGCGAGGCTCTGGGCCGGGATATTGAAGTAAGGGAGGTACGCAACGCCATAAAGCACATGGCCAGGAACAAAACGCCGGTGACTGATGGGCTCCCGGTTGAATTTTACGCAGCTTACGTGGATGTTCTAGCTCCCTGTCTGGTGGCACTCTATAACACGGCGAGTCGGAAGGGTGCCCTCCCTACCTCCACGCGTGAAGCCCTCCTAGTCCCCCTGCTCAAACCGGGCAAACCTGCTTGGGACCGTTCCTCGTACAGACCCTTAGCGATGCTCAATCTTCACTACAAGATCTTAAGCCGCATCTTGGCCAGTCGTTTGATGCCTAATATGAGGACACTGATCCATGCGGATCAAGCGGGTTCATTCCCTCCCGCAACACTGCGATGAATGTACGCAGACTCCTGTGAATGTTGGGGTCCAACTCCTATGACAAGGAGGAAGCTTGTATTTTCGCGGTCGATATCGAAAAGACCTTCGATAGTCTGGAGTGGCCATACCTTTTTAATGTATTACGAAAGTTCGGACTGGGGGAATGCTTTGTACAGTGGACGGCGCTGCTCTACAGTGCTTCTACTGCTCGGGTACGGACAGGGGGCTTGATATCTGATGGGTGCACGGTCGCTTGGGGAACGAGGCAGGGATGCCCGTTATTCCCTTTATTATTTGCCCTGGTGATGGAGCCCATGGCTTCTCACGACAGGTCAGGGCGGTATTTCCCAGGGCTCTTAGTGGAGGGAAGAGTGCAACACATAGCATTGTATGCAGACTTTCTCCTCATGTTCCTGCCGGATGCTGGAGATGCCCTACGAGGAGCACGAGACTTGCTGGAGATCTTGGAGAGGGTGGCGGGTCACAAGGTGAATTGGACCAAGTCATGTCTGTTCCCTACCAGGCCGGGCGGGATGAATCGACCGAGGGCAGGGGATGTCCCGTGGGAGTGCCGGTGTTTGCCATACTTGGTGACTCCGATCTATCATGCTCCCGCGGATCTTCTGGAGGGCAATGTGGGGCGCGCAGAGCGAAATCCTGTTTTTGGGGGACCCTCCCACTATCAGTGGCCAGCAGGGTCGCCTTGGTATAGATGGTCATCTTGCCTAGGTTTCTCTATTATTTTGGGACCCTCCCAGTCTGGATCCCGGGTAGGCTCTTCACACAGCTGAACCCTTTGATTACGGGGTTTCTTTGAGGAGCTGGAGGGTGGCGTTAACCACCCTGCAGAGGCCCAGGTCAGAGGGGGGCCTTGCGTTGCCGGACCTGAAGGCCTATTACCATGACGCGCAGCTTCAATGGTTTACCATTTACCAAGTGGGTGTCTGGTCACATTAGGCGTCCGGAGGACCAGGATGAGTCGGATCTGAGTTGGCACCTCCTGTCCTGTGTGCTGCTACGAGCCCCGCTGAGAGGCGACTCACTACCGCCGGATTTGGGGATGGTACAACAATGCTGGGCGCGCCTGGCCAGGAGGACGCATGTGGGGACCCCTTATGTTCCTGAGATCCTGCTGTGGATGTGTGAAGTGTTGCCTCATGGGGGAGAATGGAACCAGTTGTTGGCCTGGGAGGAGGCGGGAGTTACGGCCATGGGTGATCTTTATGAGGGCGGTAATCTTCTCCCCTTTCATGACCTAAGTGAGCGCCATGATCTCCCGCGGGGGGACTTTCTCTTGCATGCTGCCCTGACTGCGGCCATCAGGAAGCACTGGTGAAATGGACTGGTGGAACCGGATACGTCTCTCGCTTGTCAATATGTAGTGATGGCGGCGGGTACTTTTAAAGCGGTGACCTGCCTTTATCGACGGATCACTAGCGACATGCGCCAACCTCTGACGGCGCTGCGACTCAAGTGGGAGGCGGACCTGGGAGAACTCATTGCAGAAAAACGTTGGGAGGCGATCATGGAGCTGCCGTGGAAATGTTCTCGAAACGCACGCTTTCAGCTGATCCAATTCTATTTCTTCCATAGGGCCTTCCTCACCCCTTGTAAAATCGCTGAGTATTTTGGGGGTGGGGGTGGGGGTCGAACACTTGCCCCCGCTGTGACCAGGATGGGGTGAAATTTCTCCACATGCTCTGGGACTGCCCGCGGGTGGGAGACTTCTGGCGGGAGGTGATGACTGCTCTGCTGACAGACAGAGAGGGAGTTAACGGTGACGCCAGGACTCTGCTTGTTGCATTGGTTCCCCCACACTGCCAAGACTAAGGTCACCAGCCGGTTTATTGACCTGGGGTTGATCTTGGCTTAACGAGAACTTACCTCCCACTGGAAGACAAGGCAGGGGCCTAGTCTAGTGCGCTAGAATAGGGAGATGGTAAAATGGGCAGAGAGCGAAGGGATCTACAGACTGCTGTTGGCTAGGCGTAATGGCAGCGACAAATCACAGGAAATGGCCCGGGCATAGGTGGCACTCCTTGAGCTGCTCAAGCATCCGACTGTAGATGACGAAGAGGCCCTTGAGGAGGGGGGCGTGGCAGGGGTCCCTTGAGAGACCATTCCCCACCGGTGGGAGTACAGGGCGGGGGGAGAGGCCACTGGGACCATGATAGGCAGCTTCCCCCAATGTTCTTGATCCACTCACTACTGCACCCCGTGGGATGGGGAGTATGATAGGTGGTATGAGAGTCGTATCTGCTCTCTTGCACAACTTGGTGGCTGACAACATGCTTGGGAGGGTGGTTGGGGGGCTCTGTTGGAGAAGTTTTTTTGCGGGGAGGGGGGGGGGCGGTCTTCTTGCTCCACACCACTGAACTGGATCAACCATGCAAGACGGACTGCACTGTATCACGGACGCCTTATGGGTCATTGGATGTGGCTCTATATTGAGATTGGTGTGATGTCTGTTGTATTTCCTCCTAGTTTCCGCTGTTGCCCAGTCAGTGGGCGGAGGGTTTGAATGTATATTTTCATGACAATCAATAAAAGTCGGTTTTAAAAAAATAAATAGTATAAGCAACAAAAATGTAACTTTACTTGTTCGGCTTGTTATGCGGAACAAACGCTTTTCTGGTCTTTTTTTTTTTAAACTAATGATGAATTATATCTAGTTAGTGTGCAGACTGTGTACAAATGCAGTCTGCAAAGTATAACAATATTGAAATGCTTGAGTCCACATATATTCGAGGTTATTAATATTGAAACACTAATCTACTTCTACTATTCAGAAAATATGTAGAAATTCTAAATAAGTCTATGGATGAATCAGTAACTCCCAAGCAGCACTTATTACAATCAAATGTATTGTGCAAAGAAAGGCTGCCACACTAGCTACTCCAACCACAGCTTTTTCTTTTTTTATAAATTAACCACGGTGTTGCTAATAACTGGATACAGATAAATGACATCTTAGGTGATCATACATCACACATCTTATAAACTAAGGTGGGGTTTCAGTAATCACCTTCTTGTTGCTTACTTTTTTTTTAAAAACATGACATCTGCCATCCAAACCTCTTTATGAAATAGTGTCAAGAAATTTTAGCCACATGATTTCTCTTTGCAAATTTGTTTCTGTTCATACCTACCAGTAGATTCACTATTTCGAACACTAGAAACCTGAGCTGGCTAACATGGTGCCTTGATTGATTGGAATGAAGAGCTATAATTGACTAAATGTTGTTTTTATGAATGTAACTCCTGTGTTTGTATTCAATTTTGCCCACATACAGGAGTCTGGAAAGGCATTTCAAGAAGTAGATACAACTTCGATTGTTACAATAACCATGATGTCAGAGTTTGATTTTACTTTCTTTATCTGGCATAATAATCTACATATGTTTATCATGATTTAATATTCTTTGAGAGCCAAAATGCAAAAAATGTAAAAAAACAAAAACGGTCAATCTTTATATAAACCTGCAAAATCCTTCTCAATCTGTAGAATTTCCCACCTTTGACTGACATACTAGGTGTTGAATATTTGGAGACAAAGTAAAGCCTGTTTTAGTTTGTTTTGCCGAATTCTTTAGTGATTCTGGTTTTGGTATGCAAACATTCAATTGGTTCGGGCAGGATATCTTGTGGTAAACGCTTTCCTGAACCTGGTAGTATGTACACTTTCAACTTCTCTTAACATCTGATTATCAGAGTAATTCTCTTTAAACCGCAGCTACGAGATAAACTGAGTAGGCGAGAGATTTTCTAAGGGAGACCAGAAGAATGCTCAAAGTGTAATGCATCATTCTTTTTTGTTGGTTTACAAATGACACTGGTATGAATGGTTCGATCCTCAGGTTTGATCAATGCATACAAGTAAGCAACGCGTGGTATTAATGTTATGGCTAAATTGCATGTCAATAGTGTTTTTATTTAGTTCAGAAATAGTGTTTCAGTGTTTCGTGTGTTCTACTCTAGAATGTAAACATTTTATCAATGAATCTCACAGGTGATCAGGCCACCTGTCTGCTTTACATCTATGTTCTGCCTCAAATTTTGGCAGATATTAGTGTAACTCAGAGAAAAATTTAACAATTTAAATTGAAACATTTCATTTGATCTTATTTCTTTAGATTGTAGAAATGTCCAGCCAACAGCATCATCCCCTTTTCAATGGGGGATGGGAGTGTGCAGGGCAATAAAAGGAAATCATGCACTACCACAATTGTTGCATTTTTGGCAATTTCACTTATGAGATTGTTAAAAAAATCTGTAGTATCCTTTATGTATGGTTAGACCGGTTATATGGTTCATGTTCCCTACAGTTGTTTGAAGACATTAGTCTGAATACATTCCCAGTGGTTTATGGATAGAACTACAACCAGAAACTATTGGGCGTGAGGTAATATATACAGACTAAATTGGGTTAAAGATAAAAACAAAAATTCCAGCAAACACTATCCTTAAAGACTTACTTATTTCTCCTCTTTTCTAGATCAAATAAAGATTTTTTCAAATGCCATTGGTTGATCTAATTCCACTTTTATGTATGCATTGATGTATAATTACATGTTCTTCGACTTTTCTTCTGTAGTAATCAGTGCCTATAATCATAAGGCCACTACCTTTAACTATAAACTGTAGTTTGGTGTTATCAGATGAAGATTTTGGGCAGCCATATCCATTAGACTGAATTTACAGTGACCTTTTTGTTGTATTCGGCTTATCCAGGTCACTACTCACCAAGATTTTAAAATTATCCAACGTTTTGGGTGAAATGGGAGGCAAAGTTGCTTTTGGGTTTATATTCCTTATTTGCATCAACATCAACCTCAAAAAAGTGAACATCACACAGACGCCTCCTTCCCACCCACAGGGACGACTCAAATGCACACTTCTCAACTGCAGATCAGCCAATAAACACGCCTCTGATATCTTCGACCTCATTCAATACCAGGAGATAGACATCATCATCCTTACTGAAACTTGGTTAAATTCCGCCTCCTCTCCTATCCTAGACCTCCTAGGGCCTCCTTTCCATGACATAATTCGTCTTGACAGAGCGATAAAGCAGGGCGGGGGTCTAGCATGTATTCATCGGAGCACTCTCTCAGTCTATCACTCCGAGACCTCTGCACCCTCCTCCAGTGAATACCTCTGTCTCAACATTTTAAGTAACCACATCCCAATATGCAAACTACATACTTTCTATCATTCCCCGGGGGACAATCTCTCCTTCATCCAACAATTACTGGAAATCATCTCCTGTAATGCCGATTCAGCAGTTCCCCAAATCTTCCTCGGTGACTTCAACCTTTACTGGTCTAATTCCACGGACCAAGCTGATACATGCCTGAAATCCTTCTTCGATGATCACGAGTTGACCCAATATTGTGACAGGCCAACAAATAAAAAGGGAGAACTCCTGGATCTCATCATCTCCAAAGGAAACACAATATCATTGGATGACATCTCCCCTTGTGACTGGTCTGACCATCACATCATCATCTTTTACATTAAGCGGGTGGTGTCAGCAAGGAAGCCTCAATCGAAGAAGCTAAAGGTATGGAAAAGGGACCCAAGACATCAATACAGCGGAACTAGCAACCCAATGTAAACTTGCCCTTTCCGCCTAAGTTGTCAAGCCAGAGGTTAACTCACTTACCGACCTTTATAACTCTACTATCTCAAGTATCATGAACTCCGTTGCACCAATCCAACAAAAAAATGCACCAACAAAAATATGCAAACCATGGTTTAATGACAACCTAAACTCCAAACGACGCAAACTAAGGGCAACTGAACGATCTTGGAAATCCAATCCTTCCTCGGATCAACTAAAAGTCCTCAGAACAGTAAGAAGCTCCTATAACACAATTTAAGAGCGCCAAGATAGACTACCTCAGATCTCAACTTAACCAAGCCTCTAAACGTCCCAAGAAACTTTTTTAAATTGTTAAACAACAATCGTGTGACGCACCCACTCGTTCTGACCCAGGACACAGCCCACCCTCTTGCGACACTTTGGCTACGTTTTTCTCAGAGAAATCAAGACTCATCAATATCGAACTGGAATCTAAAAAGGCCTTGTTACCATCCTATTGGCCTGTGCTCCCTCCATCCCCCTCTGAACAGCCCGTACCAGCTAGTCTGAGCACCAAAAATAATGCCTCTTGGGACACCTTCACCCCTTTTAGAGAAAGAGACACTAACAAAATTCTTCAGAGTATTAACCCATCCAATCTCTTTAACGACCCGCTACCACCCACCATCTTCACGGAAATAAAGAAAGTCATCATCCCCCTCTGGACAAATATTGTCAATGCCTCACTGTCTCAAGGTATGATCCCTGACTGCCTAAAAGCGACTCAGGTTTCTCCTATTTTAAAAAAACCTAATGCTGATAGTGCAGACTTCAACAACTTCCGCCTTATCTCCATCACTACTCTGGCCAAAATCCCAACTCTATGATCACATTAAAAACTTCCAACTCCTAGACCATCACCAATCTAGCTTTCGGAGCGGACACAGCACTTAATCGGCTCTCATTCATGTTTTTGATGACATTTTAAAAATGCTCGACCACAATTAATCCTGCCTCCTGATCCTCCTTGACCTTTCCTCTGCATTTGACACTGTAAATCACGACAACCTATTATCATTTCTGGAACACAGGATGGGCTTCTCTGGTCTGGTGCTGCAATGGTTCTCTTCCTTCCTCCACCACAGATCTCAAAGAATAAAGGTGAACCACTCCCTATCCCAGCCCACGTCTGTATCCATGGGTGTCCCACAAGGGTCCGCCTTATCCCCCATACTATTCAACCTATTCCTGGAACCACTTGCAAATGCACTAAACTCAATGAACATTCTCTTCCACATGTATGCAGACGACACGCAACTTTACCTGAAAATCTCCTCCCCTGACAATCTCATCACTCAACTCTACCCTCATGAACACTCAAAACTGGCTAACGGAGAACCACCTCCTACTCAACACTTCCAAAACCGAATTCTTGCTCATTTCTCCTCTGAATCATACCCCTAAGGTAGACCTCTGGTTGAACCATCTCACTGCCTTCAACTGCCCCCGTCATTATTGATTCAGCCAAATCGCTCGGAATCACCCTGGACAAACACTTAAATTTGAAGAACCACAATAGTAAGGTTTGTAAGGGTGCGAATCACAAGATGAGACTATTCAGGAAGCTCAAACCTTTCCTTCCACACGCTTACTTCAAGCAGGTGGTTCAAGCGCTGGTTTTGCAGAGGCTAGACTATGGCAGTGCTACACTATGTGGCCTCCCGAAATATACCTTGGCACCCCTTAAGGCTGTATTGAATGCGGCGGCCAGACTGACCATGGGCACAAAAAGATCTGCGCACATTTCCTCAATTCTAGAATCTCTGAATTGGCTGCCTTTTGAAGCAAGAATACAACTAAAGATCGCTTGCCTGACTCACAAAGCTCTCCATATCAAACCCCCAAGTACCTATGCCAAAAGCTAGAACTATCTGGAGGTGGTAGACCCTCAAGAAGTGCTTAAATCTCACAAAAAGAAGAGGGATTAAGAAGCTACGTGAGGGTAGATAAGTGTATGGGAATGCACCAATTTTATAAAACTGGCCTCACACACAGCAAGCTGTCATATGCTTCATCATAGGGCTGCTAACACACCTCCGCGTCATGCCAAACACTGGAGGCGGAGCAATAGGGAGAGGAAACCAAGACAACACAAAATGTGATATGTGGAATTACAGGTGAGATAATGGTGCAGAACAAGTGATGACAAGTGATATAAAACTGGTAACAGGGAGTCCTTGTCGTAATTTTAATATTAGGTACCCTGTCCACAGTAAAAACAAGAAGCAAAAATGTGGATGGTTGGTTGGAGAGCTTATAATGAGATTCCTACCCCTCCACTCTGCATAGGTTTCGACATATTTCAGCCAGCAAAACTAATACCCCGGCTTTCCTCAGGACTCACCACTGTAATCCCTAGGTGCTGAACAAATCAGAGGAAGAAGGGAATATCAACATAAGTGGAGCCCCTCACATTTGGAGAGGAACCAAGTTTATTAAATTTGTAAACTCGAAATGGCGAGGGAGTGAGAACAGCTGCCTATTAACACTCTTGCTTTCGAGGTCAGCTGTTAACCAACATAATCCATCTCTCCTATGCCGCGTTCTAGAGACGCGGCACGGTTGCCTTCAAAATGGAAGTAAAACTATTCCTTATGTGCAAGTTCTTACCCTAATTAGGCTCTTATCATTTGCTTGAAGATACTGAACATATACCCTCATCTCTTGTACTGATGTTTTATATCCCCTGACCTAATCTTTTCTTAACCTCCCAGTCCCGATATATATATATATATTATTTTTTTTTGTTTGTTTTTGTTTTATTTCTTCAACTATTGTACTGCTGTGTTGCAACCTTTGTAACTGTTTCCTTTGATTTGTATGTGATGACTGCTTGACCATCCTTAATTGTGAAGC
Source organism: Triturus cristatus (assembly GCF_964204655.1). NCBI lineage: Eukaryota > Metazoa > Chordata > Amphibia > Caudata > Salamandridae > Triturus > Triturus cristatus. The sequence continues at coordinate 786,947,292 of NC_140583.1, read as the reverse complement.
GCTCTGATATCCTTCGGCATCATGTTCGCGCTATATAAAACTTTATGTATAAATAAATAAAATAAAGACTGGATGCTGTAGTCTCCTGGTTGATGAAGAAATATTTCAAATAATTCTTATACATTTATACAATGAGACACCAATCTCTAATTTGTTAGTTCTGACGGTAGGGACAAATGATGTGCCTTTCGATAATACACTCATTTGATGTTTGGTTATTTGTGTATTGTAGATGTTTATTACTAATTTTTCACTCAACTCCTGAGGCTTTGCCTCTCTCCCTTTTATTGTCCCCAACTGATATCACTTCATTCAGAATGTTTCTAGTCTCTCACCTGCTGATGGACTTATGGACAAAGAAGAGAAGGATCCTTCGAATTCGCTTTTTCCAATTTATTTGATGAATCCCTACTCAATTTTCGTTTAACTGTGTAAAGTATGTTTTTTTAGATACCCACTAAATCATCTGTGAACATTCTACATGCTTATGATGCTTAGACTGTTCTATTTGTATTAATTCCCGTTGTGGAATCATGTCACCAGGTCTTAACCCTTCAAGCCCAGCAAGGAGCATAAAAAGGAGACCAGGAAAAATATTGGTTAAACTTCCACCTACCTTGACCCGCATAAAGTACCAACATTACCAACTGAGACCGCAGTGATAAATTTCCAACACCTTAAACCCCATTCCAGCAGGGAATACATCTAAAACCAACACGTGCAAGCCTTTTTTGTTTTTTCAAAAATTTTCAGCCCACAAAATTGTAATTGCATTTATATAGCGCTTACTACCCCTGACTAGGCATTGAAGTGCTTTTTCGGCGAGTAGCACGCTACTCTGGAACCCATAAAGGATTAGTGTTGAGTTAGTATAGTGAAATATGAAAGTAATTTGAGTGGTGGATAGGTTAGTCAGTTATTTGGATTCAGAAGGATAGCGGAAGGCTAGAAGAGGGAAAAAGGATTGCATTACCCTGATGGGGTGTTAAAGTGAGTTTTTCGGCGAGTAGCACACTACTCCAGAACCTATAATGCAACCATAAAACCAACGTGCACTCGAGCTGAACAGCATAAAGCTCCAGGTAGGAGTGACTAAAAAAATATATCAAGTTCTCCTGAGGTCATGATTTTAATGACCCGTGAGTCTTACTAGTTTTTTTCAATGTTGCAGGGGGTTTATACACACACACACACACATATATATATATATATATCACGAAAATATTTTGGGTCTGCTCTTGCCTACTTTCATGCGGAGAGGAGTGAAGTGGCGAAATATATATATATGCGCCATTTGTGGAAGAAAGAACGATTTGGGCAACAACAGTGTTAAGCAACCCACTTGGGATTATTGAGCATTACAAGAGACCGCACGGCGACTCACTGAAGGAAGATACGGCACTACATTAACCATCAGGCCACTCGGGTGGCCACACCACATGGGCAGGAATCAACCGATTCAAATTGTGCTGCCGAGACCTGCCGTTTGATGGAACTCAGCAGAAGCCCCGAGCCCCTGAAGAAATGTCCCTGACATGAAACGCGTCGGGCAGGACTTTTAACTTTGGCGAAGCACCAAGCTGTTCAATATTGTTTTCCACGAATAAATTGGTTGGCAAGATTCACTCACCTGTGTGGGCTCCCTCATTGTAGGCGAACTTGTGAGGTGATGTTTGCGGCTAAGCCTGAGCCGCGAGGTGAGCTCCGCTGCACCCCTGTGCAGCCCCGCTGTTGCGCAATCCGGCGTAGCGGCAAGAGGGACGAGGTGATGCCATTTGTGGAAGAAAGACAACGATTTGGGCAACAACAGTGTTAAGCAACCCACTTGGGATTATTGAGCATTACAAGAGACCACACGGCGACTCACTGAAGGAAGATACGGCACTACATTAACCATCAGGCCACTCGGGTGGCCACGCCCACATGGGCGGCAATCAACCGATTCAAATTGTGCTGCCGAGACCTGCCGTTTGATGGAACTCAGCTGAAGCCCCGAGCCCCTGAAGAAATGTCCCTGACGTGAAACGCGTCGGGCAGGACTTTTAACTTTGGCGAAGCACCAAGCTGTTCAATATTGTTTTCCACGAATAAATTGGTTGGCAAGATTCACTCACCTGTGTGGGCTCCCTCATTGTAGGCGAACTTGTGAGGTGATATATATTCACTGAAAAAACCATAGGTTTCACACACGTTATAGTTCGGAATTAGCATTTAAAAAACCTTGCAAATTCACTGAAAAAACCATAGGTTTCATACATGTTATAGTTAGCTGGACATTTCACTCGTAAAAACCAATGAAATTCCCCCGTTAAAGTTAGTGCAGGCAACTATAACTCACGCGACCGCAATCCTCTGCTGATGATGTCAAATATTACATCACTGATGACATATGTGTCTTTATAAAAAATAAATATTTGTAATATATGTATAGCTAAAGATACAGTATTAGCATCAACAGAGGATTGCGGTCGCGTGAGTTATAGTTGACTGCACTAACTATAACGGGGGAATTTCATTGGTTTTTTACGAGTGAAATGTCCAGCTAACTATAACATGTGTGAAACCTATGGTTTTTTCAGTGAATTTGCAAGGTTTTTTAAATGCTAATTCCTAACTATAACGTGTGTGAAACCTATGGTTTTTTCAGTGAATTTGTACGGTTTTTTAAATGCAAATTTTTTTTTGAGATTTTTGGTAAACCTATGTATAAAATAATATATGTACTATATCCTGCATTATGGAATGGTTAAATTTTTTTTTTTAATGAATTTTTTTCCGTGCGTGTACGGTAAGCTGACGCTACGCGCTCCTTACGTCATAAGTACGGTGCGCTTACGTGATACGTGACGTACGCGTACACGCATGCGCGTTGCGCGGAAGCAACGTCGCGGTTACGCAGGGGCGTGTAATGCGCATGCGCGAGTGCGTCTTACGTACGCGCTCCGTAAGCGTCACGTTTGCGCATGCGTACTTGTTTACGAGCGCGTACCGTAAGCTTACGGAGCGCGCACGGTAGGTCACGTGATCCACAAAGAACACTTTTCATTGGTTGAAACTACTTTCAGTTCCAGAAACTTCCCACACCACACCCATTCCCCTCATTACTGCTTGAGATCCCCTAGGAGAAGGAGCTGAATTGACATTGAGATACAATGGCAGAGCAGCAGACCTTTTCTGAGAGTGAGCCTAGCAGCACCATCATCAGACAGAGAAGGAGGAAACAAAAGGATTCTTTTGTGTGGGAGTATTTTACTTTTCAAGAGGGGCAGAAAAAGGTCAATGCTCCATTGGTCACTTGCACACTTTGTGACCGTGTTTTATCTAGAGGAGATCTAAGGAAGAAGTATTCCTTTGGAAATCACTCTATGAAGAGACACCTTAGGGATAAACATCCCAGGACCTTTGCTCGACATACTGAAGAAAACTCTTCAGTAAGTCACCGGAGCCCAACCTCAGAAGCTCAGCCGAGTACATCATCGGCAGCTCAGCTGAGCCCTTCCTCTGAGGTGGGAGCATCACCTTCTTCTGCTCCTCTGGACATTAACCCTCGATTTCGGAGGGTTTCAATGAGGTGTACAACGTGTTGTGGTCTTATTGTTTTTGGGGAGACCAGTGTTTCCCTTATTAACAATAAGATAGACCAGCACGTTTGTAGACGCTCATAATATTCCCATTCTTTCTTTCCTCCATCCCTGTATTAACCCAACGGCTCTTTTAAGAGCCAACCTTACCTCACAATTTTTTTTATTTTTTTTTAAGCTTTCCTTTTTGAAAAAATGTTTTTGCCGTGCGCGTAATCGCGGAATAGTTACGCGAAGTTCGCGGAATTTTCCTCGCGGAATTTCTCCGTTCACGCCGTGCGCGTACGCTACGCGCATTCGGCGATTTTTCGAAAAAAAATTAATTAATTTTTGCCCTTGGGGGTCCTTCTGGGACCCCCTGACCAAGGCTAGGGGGTCAGGAACTGTCCACCCTGCCCCCTTTTCACGTTCTCCAGCTTTGTTTTTCACCCCCTCAGACTGCGAGAGACAAAATGGCGGCCGACACTTCCTGGTTTCGACCGATTCGAATGTTTACTGAGATCTAACAACCAATCAGAATCGCGCTCGTGCACGGCGGCGTGCGCGTACGGTAAGCTTACGGTACGCGCTCCGAGCGCGCCCATAGATATATATATTGATTCAAATGCTATTTTCTCAGGAAATACTGAACAGATTTACACGAGACCTTCAAAAGGCACATCCCTGACCTGAGGGCTACCTCTCTGCCAAATTTCAAGTAATTCTGTTCAGCCGTTCGGGCTGTAGCTCGGACTAAAGGTCCTATGGAAAAATGCATGGGAAAAACGCGTTTTGGGACCCCCCCTTTTTCTCAGCCCCCGCTTGACGAATCCCCCTGAGACTTTCAGGGTAGGAGCGGAGCGGAGCGCCCCACCTATTTTGAGAATTTCGCGAGGATTCGTCAATCGGCGCCAAAGTTATTCCAAATAGAATGTTGCGGATTTCCTATGGAAACACGGTCCTAACTATAACTATCTACTGGCGACCGCCAGTAGATTATATATATATATATATATATATATATATATATATATATATATATATATATATATATATATATATATAAATAATCCACTGGCGGTTGCCAGTAGATAGTTATAGTTAGGACCGAGTTTCCATAGGAAATCTCAAAATTCTATTTTGAACAACTTTGGCGCCGGTAGATGAATCCTCGCAAAATTTTCAAAACTAATGGGGCGCTCCGCTCCTACCCTGAAAGTCTCGGGGTGATTCGTCAAGCGGGGGCCGAGAAAAAAGGGGGGTCCCAAAACGCGTTCTCTCCATGCATTTTCCCATAGGACCTTTAGTCGAAGGTACAGCCCGAACGGCTGAACAGAATTACTTGAAATTTGGCAGAGAGGAAGTCCTCAGGTCAGGCATGTGCCTTTTGCATATATGGAGTCAATCTGTTCAGTAGTTCCTGAGAAAATTGCAGTTAAAAGTACATAAATATCTATAGCCGCGCACCGTGCGCGCACCCTTACGTGCGCGAGCGTAATTCTGATTGGTGGTTACATGTCAGTCAACGTTCGAATCGGTCGAAATAAGGAAGTGTCGGCCGCCATTTTGTTTGTTTTGGGTGCGACACTGAAAAAGAGAGGTGGCGAACGTGAAAAGGGGGTAGGTTAGAGAGTTCCTGACCCCCTAGCCTTTGTCAGGGGGTCCCTGAAGGACCCCGAAGGGTGAAAAATACATTTTTTTTTTTTTTTATCGCGGGGTGCGCGCACGGTGAAAAACCTTAAAAAAATATATATAATACATACATAACTTAGCATTTTAAAAAACGTACAAATTAACTTAAAAAACCATAGGTTTCACACACGTTATAGTTAGGAATTAGCATTTAAAAAACCTTGCAAATTCACTTAAAAAACCATAGGTTTCACACATGTTATAGTTAGGTGGACATTTCACTCGTAAAAAACCAATGAAATTCCCCCGTTATAGTTAGTCCAGATAACTATAACTCGCGCGACCGCCACTATCACAAGGATGATGTCATCAGTGATGTCATGAGTGATGCCACTGACCATGTCATGAGTGATGTAACGTCATGAGCAGTGGATTGCGGGCGCGCGAGTTATAGTTATCTGAACTAACTATAACGGGGGAATTTCATTGGTTTTTTACGAGTGAAATGTCCACCTAACTATAACATGTGTGAAACCTATGGTTTAAGTGAATATATATATATATATATATATATATATATATATATATATATATATATATCACCCTTTGACTCCATTATGGTGGTTTTCATGGCCCTCTGTGGCGGTGTGTGACCCCATGGTTCTAAAACGTATTGAGAATGTATCAATTTGAGGATGAGAATGTTTTTATATCACAAATTGTAAATGTATATATAAAATCACTTCATTATGCATGTAGATTGTCGGAATATCACTGATATGGACTCAAAAGCCCATGAATGGCCTGTAGTAAAAAACCGGAAATTATGTAAACAGCAATGTGTCTTATAATTGGAGGTTTGAAACCAAGGGCGTTACCGTGAGCAAGGTCTCTACGAGATCGAAGCACGTAGGAGTTCTGTTTGTTCCTGTAGGAAGATTCCGAGCAATTAAGAGAAATAAATAACAGATTGTTTGACCCGTCTCCGGACTGAGACCCATTCTTTACCTTCAAACGAAGGAAAAATGTCTTGGCGATATACATATACACATATATATACCCATCGAAACCAAGATGCCCAATGGGCTTAAAACAAGCAAGGACTTAAATAACTTTCTATAACACTGTCAGATATATGGCCTTATTTTGCCTTTTGGTGCTATATGGCCTGCTTGTGTGTCCTTGACTCACACTCTTCCTTTCAGCTATACAATTTTTATATCTTCTTCAGGTTTTACTGTCTTTTGCAAATATATCAAGTTATTGCATTGTGTGTTGACTTTTATGACTGAATTTATTTGGACTGTATACTCTGGCACTGTCACTTTATTTCATTCAGCACTGGCACTATGATTACAACCTATTGGTTGTATTTCATTCGTATTTTTGCGCCTTTTGCACAGCCCCACTACACTTTTTTATATACTAGTGTATATAGGGTGATGAAATATTTTCTTGGCACCATTTGCACAGTTTTTTGGGATGAATTAATGCAATGTTTTTTACTCTTTGTTCGCACTAATAGCATTTTGATGCTATTCATTTCTGTTTACTATGCCCATTTGGTTTGTTCAAATAGATATTTGGAAATGGATTATAGAGCTAGAAAATTGTTTGGTAATCGTACTTTATCAATTACTAGCATTGACCATGAATTTACCCGAAATTGTCCTCGGACATCGTTTTTACTCTGTGTGTGCATATACATGTTTTTTTCTAGGATAATACATTGTACATAGAATGATTTTATAATCTCCTTTTAACATTCACCCATTTTTACCATGGGCAAACCTATTTAGATTTCGCATCAATACTATTTATGTATTTATTTAGGTGCGTACCTTGCAAATAAATTATGCATTTTAGTCTGTTTTCCAATCAACAGTCACAGTTAAAAGTCGGTTATCTTTATTCATGCACTGACTTCTGACCAGTCCTTTGTTTTGATTGGTCACACTGAGTATTTTAGTAGTTAGTCGCTCGTCACTGGCGTGCCATGTGATTAAGATCGCAGTGTGCGATCAAACGCGTCTGGGCGGACACTCGTCTGTTTCACTTTGTGGTGATATATATAATAAAAGAACTGCGAAACCTTAATTCGCATTCTGTGGAGATTTCTTTGTGGTCCGTACCTTCTTCGAATCACCCCTCAATTGCAGAAGGTGGGACAGGACTGTGGATTTTTATCGGGCTCCAATCCAGCATTGAAAAGCATGTTTTGTTAACTGGGTATGATAATGGACATTACCTCACTGAACAATGATGCCGTGGGACAGCGTTTGCTTGTGTTACCAGTCACATATTGCCCTTCGTCGCCTGTAGGCTGGCGGTGCCTCTTAGTATTTGCATTGAGCAATTGTGAGGCATTATGGGAGCAGTAGTACCGGACGAGGGATTTGAACACTATGCTCGAACTGTTAATGAGGCTTGAAACGCATTTCGGCGGTGCTGCAACTTTAATGGTATGCTGGCTTGCACACGTTGTGTGGATTCATGCGGATAAGGCATCAGACAAAAACTTTTGTCAATGATGTGTGTCCAACCCCTAGAGTACATACTATCGCACCATGCTTAAATTAAATTTATTTGTTCAAGAATGAGCCACACGTGACCACGAATATATATAGTTTTCTATCGGGTTTGGTTTCGAAAGGAATGTGTGATGTAGTGCAGTAGGTTTCCCCTGCTTCTCGTGTATGCAGTGCAACATATATTCACATTTGATTTTAACTGTGCAAACAGCGCAATGGTTTAATCAATGGCCTGTGTGATCATTTGGTTTATGTCAACATGAAGGCATTTTATAATTTATGGTGATGTTTAAGTATAATGAATCTGCTGTGCTATTGTGGTGTTTTCAGCATTTATGCACTTATGGACAACAGTATGATGCATTATATGTTTTATCGATTAAGATGGCATTAGCCACCTAGAATATACCATATATGAATTACTTAGGTATTTGTCCACCATGTTTAAAAAAAAAAAAAATTATTAACTATTTTAGTTGCAAGTAAGTTTTCTATATTTATGATCTTATCACGGTATATGGGCCAACATCAAAATAGCGCTTATTAGATTGAAGAAGGCTGCTGCGTCAGCCGAAACGAGTCTCTCTGTTCTGGGTCGGAGGAGGCTTTATCTAATAAAGAGGCCTTTACCTGTATAGCCCTCGTGTGAGTGCTCTTTTCCTGGAGTGGAGGTTTTTGTTTGAGATATATATATATATATATTCACTGAAAAAACCATAGGTTTCACACACGTTATAGTTAGGAATTAGCATAGGTTTCACACATGTTATAGTTAGCAGGACATTTCACTCGTGAAAAACCAATGAAATTCCCCCGTTATAGTTAGTGCAGGCAACTATAACTCACACGACCGCAATCCTCTGCTGATGACGTCAGATATTACATCACTGTATTTAGACACTTATTTACCCATGTCTTCTTCCATTAATTTTTAGCTATACATATATTACAAATATTTTTTTTTCAGAAAAACACATATGTCATCAGTGATGTAATATCTGACGTCATCAGCAGAGGATTGCGGTCGCGTGAGTTATAGTTGCCTGCACTAACTATAACGGGGGAATTTCATTGGTTTTTCACGAGTGAAATGTCCTGCTAACTATAACATGTGTGAAACCTATGCTAATTCCTAACTATAACGTGTGTGAAACCTATGGTTTTTTCAGTGAATTTGTACGGTTTTATAAATGCTAAGTTACTTTACGCCATTCGTGGCGTGCACGCCCACTTAACGCAGTTAGTTCCGTGCGCGCACAGTGAGCACGCGGTGCGCGCACAGTGAGCACGCGGTGCGCTTCGCGCACCGCGCGCCCACTTTACGCAGTTAGTGCCGTACACGCAAGGTGGGCACGCAGTGCGCTACGCGCACCGCGTGCCCACGTTACGCACCGTGCGCACATGGAGGACATATTATGCGCTTCCTTGTGATAGGTAATCTGTTAAATGTAATTTGTAAGTGATGACAATAATATGCCATGCACAGAGTGTTTTTTTTTTTTTATTAAAATTTTTAGCGTAAGCGCACCGTACGCGTACGGTAAGTGTAATCGGCGAAATTTTCAAAAAATAAAAATTTACCGTTTTTGGCCTTGGGGGATCTTTGAGGACTCAACTAACATGGCTATGTGCATGGGCGCTGTCTAAACAGCCCCTTTATATGTTTTTTTCCTTTGTTTACAGCCCCCCCCTCAGAGTGTGAGAGAGAAAATGGCGGCCGCCGCTTCCTGGTTTCGACCGATTCGAATGTTTACTTAGATGTAACAGCCAATCAGAATCGCGCTCGCGCACGCCACCGTACGCGTACGGTAAGCTTACGGTAAGCGTACCGTAAGCTGGCTCAGATATATATATTGATTTAAAGGCTATTTTCTCAGAATCTACTGAACAGATTTACACCAAACCTACAAAAGGCACTTCCTTGACCTGAGGACTACCTCTCTGCCAAATTTCTTGTAATTCTGTTCAGCCGTTCGGGCTGTAGCCCTGTCTAAAGGTCCTATGGAAAAATGCATGGGAAAAACGCATTTTGGGACCCCCCTTTTATCTCAGCCCCCGCTTGACGAATCCCCCCGAGACTTTCAGGGTAGGAGCGGAGCGTAGCGCAGCGCCCCACCTATTTTGAGAAATTCGCGAGGATTCGTCGACCGGCGCCAAAGTTATTCAAAATAGAATGTTGCGGATTTCCTATGGAAACAGGGTCCTAACTATAACTACCTACTGGCGACCGCCAGTAGGTAATATATATATATATATATATATATATATATATATATATATATAATCTACTGGCGGTCGCCAGTAGATAGTTATAGTTACAACCTAGTTTCCATAGGTAGGAAATCTCAAAATTCTATTTTGAATAACTTTGGCGCCGGTTGACGAATCCTCGCGAAATTTTCAAAACTAATGGGGAGCTCCGTTCAGCTCCTACCCTGAAAGTCTCGGGGTGATTCGTCAAGCGGGGGCCGAGAAAAAGGAGGGGGTCCCAAAACGCATTTTCCCCATGCATTTTTCCATAGGACCTTAGTCGCAGCTACAGCCCGAACGGCTGAACAGAATTACGTGAAATTTGGCAGAGAGGTAGCCATAAGGTCAAGGAAGTGCATTTTGCAGGTCTGGTGTAAATCTGTTCAGTATATCCTGAGAAAATAGCATTTAAAAGCATATCAATATCTATACGCGCGCACCGTGCGCGCACCCTGCCGTGCACAATTCTGATTGGTTGTTAGATGTCGGTAAACATTCGAATCGGTCGAAACCAGGAAGTGTCGGCCGCCATTTTGTCTCTCGCAGTCTGAGGGGGTTAAAATAAAAGGTGGAGAACTTGAAAAGGGGGCAGAGTGGACCGTTCCTGACCCCCTAGCCTTGGTCAGGGGGTCACAGAAGGACCCCCAAGGGCGAAAAAAACAATTTAAAAAAAAAAAAATCGCGAGGTGCACGCACGTTGCGCGCACGCCGAACCGTGGGTGCTCGGTGCGCGAAGCGCACCGTGTGTCCACAGAGCACGCACCGTGCGCGCACGGTGAAAAACCTGAAAAAAAACCCATAAATAAATACATAACTTAGCATTTAAAAAACCGTACAAATTCACTGAAAAAACCATAGATTTCACACACGTTATAGTTACGAATTAGCATTTAAAAAGCCTTGCAAATTCACTTAAAAAACCATAGGTTTCACACGTTATAGTTAGCTGGACATTTCACTCGTAAAAAACCAATGAAATTCCCCCGTTATAGTTAGTGCAGGCAACTATAACTCACGCGACCGCAATCCTCTGCTGATGACGTCAGATATTACATCACTGATGACATATGTGTCTTTATGAAAAATAAATATTTGTAATATATGTATAGCTAAAGATTAATGGAAGAAGACATGGGTAAAGAAGTGTCTAAATACAGTGATGTAATATCTGACGTCATCAGCAGAGGATTGCGGTCGCGTGAGTTATAGTTGCCTGCACTAACTATAACGGGGGAATTTCATTGGTTTTTTACGAGTGAAATGTCCAGCTAACTATAACATGTGTGAAACCTATGGTTTTTTAAGTGAATTTGCAAGGTTTTTTAAATGCTAATTCATAACTATAACGTGTGTGAAACCTATGGTTTTTTCAGTGAATATATATACACATATACATATATACACACACATATATATACACATATATATATATATATACACAAATATATATATACACAAATATATATATATCCACATATATACACATATATTCACCAAAAGGTTTCCCTTGACTTGAGACCGCACTCCACATCAGGATAAAGTGTCCACTTTCTTTTATTTTGAAGACATGCAGCTTTCCATCCTTATGTATCGTCCCTGGCCTGACGCGTTTCAAAGCATTGTGCTTCTCTTCAGAGGCCCGTTGCTGCAGCCCTTTCAGGATCGGCCAGCTACCACCATCCCCTGCGCTGCTCAAAAGTACTTGGCTTCCGGTGTGCCACCATGACGGAACTCCTCGTTCTGCAAGGCACGCTGGGATTCGTAGTTTTTGGCCTTCATTTTCAACCCTCCAGTGGGTGTGGCTGCTGGAACGAAAAATTGGGGACACAATTAATCACCCTCTATTGGGCTTTGGAGTCGAGACTGCATGGCTACAGTAATGTTCCTAAAGTGTCCTCTCACGAGTAACTAATTCACTCATGATCGGCCTGCATGAGTGAATTAGTTACTCGTGACATTTCATTATTTACGGCATCCATTATGCAATGTTTTTGAAAATGTTTTTCTTTGATTATTCTTTAGAATGTTATTTTTGAGTTTGTCAATAAAGTTACTACTTCTTTTTTCAATTATTATTTCCTTTCCTGTTCCTCAGATGTTATCCTCTCTTGTTGCATTGTCGATTTTTCAGTCTGTTATTTATTTCATTGTATCCCACATTATTTGTATTTTCTTATTGATGTTTTATAGATGAATGTATAGCTCTTCTGATTGATTCAGGCCATGGGGACGAAGAGTTCTCAGGTTTAAGATGTAACGCGATTCTTTCTGGCGCAACACCTTCTCCCGGTCTCCACCGCGTTCTCTTTTTGGAATTGTCTCTATTCCAAAAAATCTTAATTTCTTCCAATCTCCTTGGTGAGCCTGCTCCATGTGTTTTGATACCGCATTGGTTCGATCTTTGTGGATAGTTGCCCTCACATGCTCCATTATTCTTTTCTTTAGTTCACAAATGGTACTTCCCACGTACCTTAGTGGGCAGGGGCATTCCATCACATATACTGTATATTGCGTCTTGCAGGTGATTAATTGACGAATTTCCCAGACTTTGTTGTTGGCCAATTTCACTTCTTTGATGGGTTTGGCTATTTGGCACATCTTGCATGAATGGCATTTTACAAACCCTTTTGTTTTCAGCCATGTATCTTCCTTTTTTTTGGCTCTGAAATGACTGTGAATCAAATGATCCTTCAGGTTTTTTGCTCTTCTATAAGTCACCGTGGGATGGCTCCCCACTATGTCTTTAACCGTGCTGTCCAATTGCAGAATCTTCCAATTTTTTCTCAGGATTTTTATTATTAAGGTTATCAACATTTTGCCCCCGGGATTTGGCCCACCCGGGGGGTAATTATTAACAAAGCGCGGAAGCCCGAGATTCGTTTTTTTCCCCCGGCCGGATACGCGCACCCTGCACTCATTTCGCCGTTTAAAAAATAAAAAAAATAAAGGGGCCCCAGGGGGTCCTTCTGGGACCCCTAAGCAACACTAGAGGGTCAGAGTATTTCTACCCTGCCCCCTTTACATCTTTCACACACTTATTTCCCTTACTTAATCAGCCTCGCTTCTACCGAGGCACAAAATGGCTGCCAACAGTTCCTGGTTTCGAATGTAGACAGACACTTGACAGCCAATTAGCATTCAGCGCATGATCGGGAGGGTGCGCGCTCTGTTCGCGGATGGTGCGGGGAGGGTGCGCTGATCCTCCGAGGCCATAGATATATCCATCTTTTTAACTCATTTTCTCAGGAACTACTGAACGGATCTCCACCATTTATGCAAAAGGCACGAGTCTGAACTGAGGACTACCTCTTTGCCAAATTTGGTGTCATTCCGTTCAGCAGTTCGGGCTGTAGCTGCGTCAACAGGTTCTATGGGAAATTGCATGGGGAAAACGCGTTTTGGGACCCCCCTTTTTTCTCAGCCCCCGCTTGACGAATCACCACGAAACTTTCAGGATAGGAGCGAACCGGCGCTGGCCAAAAGTTTGGAAAATTTCGTGAAGATTCGTCAACCGGCGCCAGACTTATTGGGAATAGAATGTTGCAGATTTCCTATGGAAAACAGGTCCTAACTATAACTACCTACTGGCGACCGCCAGTAGGTAATATATACACATATACACATACATATATATATATATGTATATATGTATATATATATGTATATATATATATATATATATATATATATATATATATATATATATATATATATATATATATATACACACACACACACACACACACACATACACACACACACATATATATATGTACACATATATTAGTGTTGTGGGTGTCCCGGGGCTGAACCAGAACACCCACATGTTTAATATTAGTTGGGGGTTGCGTGGGAAAGCCCCGCTCCCTCCACCCCCTGTCATCTGCCCAGATCATTTGGAGCCTTGAGGGGGGCATAGAGGGATTGGAGCCCCAATGACCCCATGGTTCAAGCCGGCTTGCGGGATCCGGCTATTTTCTAATTTGTTGATTTGAGTCCCAGTGCCCACCCAGGCCACCCAGAATGTACAAGTTGCCCCAGCAGCCTCAGTCGGCTACCGTGCCAACACCATACTGGGTGCTGGTGGGAGCCAGGACCTTTTCTTTGTACCCGCTAGGGCTGGAGCAGCATTTTGTAACTGCTCAGTTCTCTGCATTACAGTCACAGCACTGCAAACAATGGTGGATGGTGGTATGAAAGTCGTGTGTAGGGCGTAAATGGAATGTGAATGCCCTATACAGAGATTGGTGAATGCCTCTGCTTTCAAGCTCACCTTCATTAGGCTTAATTTCAAAATTCTATTACTATGATTAGTATTTATTCTTTAAAGCTAGCACTTCTGGAGGAGCCCAAGTCAACCTGTATGAGTGGGGGTTTTTACTCCGAAAGCTCCGTAACAACCTAATTTTATTTTAGAACTGATCACCCAGTGGTGTCAAGGATGGTGTAACTTGCATTGATCCCACTAACTTTCCCATAATGCCCTGCAAAACATGTACGTTTGCGCAAATGGCTAAGATCACGCAGTTATTTACATTTCGTGACTGAGATTTCGAAAATCTGTTGTGATTAACATTACTAACAACCTAGTTTTCCAACGTTTTCAAATAAGCATTTGCAATGCAATAGGTCTCGCATTTGCGAGAGTTTAAGCCATTTGCGTTGTAAATGACAATGCCTTTCATTTATGAGCTTTGAAAACCTGCAGGCTGTGCGCAAACAAGCACTTTGTACTTATAGTCCTTAGTTACGAAGCAAGACGGGCAGTAAAAGAGGTGCAGTTACTGCCAGCCTCGCTTCTCGTAAGTAACGACTAGAAGTACAAATTGCGTTTATGCACCACTTGCAGGTTTTCAAAACACATAAATAAGAGGCAGTCATTTATAATGTAAATAAAGCAAATTATCGCAAATGCGAGACCTATTGCATTGCAAATGCTTGTTACATCACCAATCTTGTGTGTCCAATAGTTCTTTAAGAGTGTCGCATACCGCCAGTTGGACACTTTTAATGAGAGTCGCCAACAGCTCCATTGACAAAGTTAACAATTTTTCTTTAAACACGTTCATGTGGAACGTCACTGCAAGCACCTTATGTGCAATAACAAGCACATGAAGTGAAGTACATGAGTAAACACTACTCTGTGCTGGGCTTACACTGAACCGGCTACCATTTTGAAAAAGAGTTTAAATGAAAAACATAGTCCACCACGCTGCATCAACTCAATGTTTGATATTTTTCATGAACATTTTATATAAGCGAGAGGAGCTGGAGTTTTTTTTTATGCCACGTCCCTGGCAGGAAGCCTTCCAAATATATGAGGAAAAAAATTTAAATGGAAGTAATGCAACACCTCACCCACCATGGCAACGATTACTGCTTGAACCCTTCGAGCCTAACCCTACAGCCTACTCATTATCACCTGGGCATCATTAATTACTGAGCCAGCCACAATGGATTGCTGGTAGATGTGATCCCCTCCATCGAAGTATTCATGCAACTACATTTTCATTGCCTCCCTTCCACAAATGCAGGCTGACTGCACGGAGTGACTTCTGCTGATCAGAGATGCCTGTTGGAGAAGGGAGCGCACGCTTGCACCCTTGTTAGCAGCCCAACTTTCCTGCAATTTTTCACGTAAGAATCACGACGACCATAGAATCAGTTGGTCTCCCTCCAAGCAGTAGCGTAACAAAACTTGAGGAGGCCCCCCTGCAGGGAACATGGAGGAGCCCCCTCCGGACTCAATATGGAGATCTCCGGCCAAAGTGTGGTGCTGAGGGGGCCCCCACACCGCGCACTGGATGAAACCACTCACCTAACTACCCCAAGCAGAGAATAAGGATATACCGCTAACAATCAGGGTGTATGAGGGCCTTTGAACAACATCCATAGACCCTGGCATCACATGATACGCAATGGATTCCCCTTTTTGATTTAAAACAATATATATAGCACCCCAGTTAAATCACGTTCGCTAATTCTAGTTAAAAATAAGATTTCTGGAAGAAAAGCATGTTTCTTTTGCAACTAATCGGATACATCTGTAATGCATAAAACAAAAACAGATGATGTTGATGCTAATGTTTGTCAGTGTTCAGAGTTACTTAAAGATACAGCACTTATTGCAAAATTGGCTACGGGTGATATGCCTGCAATGTCTTTACCAACTTTCATTAGAAAACAGGATTAACGGGCGTACTACTAGGCCTACCCACACAAGTGAGGTACCATTTGTATTAGGAGACATGTGGAAACGCAAAATAGTAAAACCTTTGTTATTACCATTTTCATTTCTATGCATTTGTGCCTTCCAAATGTAAGCTAGTGTGTAAGAAAGAAAACATTTTGAAAAATGCCCTATGAATCGCATACTAGGATTGGCACCTACAAATTGAGTGATGTACATATAACAATTGCTCATAAATTCCATATCTGGTATCCATTTTTGAAAATACATAGATTTCCGTGATAACCATTTTTCACTCCATAAATTTTACCATATGAATTGTCCTGTACTCGATACACAATGAAAAACCACTGTAAGGTGAAGCTCAGTTGTTGGCTTTGGGCACCTCAGGCTCTTTTGCAGCCTACATACCCTATATGTCCCTGCAACCAGAAAGAATCAACAGACGCAACAGTTTATTGCTTTGGTGAATTTGCCACAGTGGCAAGAAGTTACAGATGAAAACATGGTCACAAATGGCCATTTTTGCCAGCTTATTTGCGTGGTCTTTCCAACAGTTTCTTTGAGAAAACCTTGTAGGATCTACATAAAAGACCCCTTGCTGAATCTCGAATTTTGTCTACTTTTCAGAAATATATGGCTTTCCATGATCACCCCTGGGTTTACACTTGTGTCCACTACAAACTGGTAATAGGCGGAAAGCACAAAAAAACCAGAAAATGTAGGTAGATTTTGACTATTTCCTCCTTAACCCCCCCCCCTGCCCCACCCTCCCCAAGGACTCCACACACCCTGTGTACCTTTAGAAGCCACAGGATGTTGGGAAAAAAATGACACAAATTTGGTGTTGATACCAAATTCTTAAAAAAAAGGTTATGGAGACGCAAGTGAAAAAGCCTCTGCAGTTTCAAATTCCACTCAGTACCGTGATATAATCTAAGGCAACACACTTGTGCACAAATACATTAATTTGGATGAGACTATAACAATTTTAAAATGTTTGTATGCTCAGTTTAGCTCCCAAACACAAATATACTCATAGCTCAGCTCGTACACAGGACTCAGAGTAATTATACAATACAATTATACATAATGTGCAAAATGTAAAGAAAAATAAAGGGGAGTCACCCCTGATGGAGCAGGATTTCACAAAACGAAACCTGCTCGGAGCAACACCCCCATAATACATACTAACAGCAAGTAGAAATAGAAATTAACATGCACCTCACACACACGTTGGAAAAAGCTTTGCACAAATCTGCACTAATGTGAAATAATATATAAATCACTAAAACCTATAATTCAGTGAGCTTCAAAGATAAGAGAAAAATACATGTTTAGGCCGCATGGGCAATTCGTAGTTGCATGTTGCATCTTGCTTCAGAATACTAATTAATGCCGCTCTTCCGCTTAAAGCTTATGCTAGGTAATGTTAACTGGGAATAGTACACGGGAGGTAGGTACACAGTGAAAACTACATTATCATATAAATCATGTTTATTTGCATTTATTGTAGTATGCCGCACGCGAACCCCATCTTGGTTAAAGTCGTTCTGAGTGGGAGGGGGAAGATATGAGGAGCGCAGCAGAGCTGACAGAAGCAAGGCAAATACGCTGTGTTCAGCAGCAAGAGTGCCCGAGTAGAAGGACATGAGTGCCGGTACATTTGTCAGTTTGCCAAAGAACGTGGCTGACCGTGGGATCGGATATCTCTTTCACAGAAGATGCTCAAATATTGAATTAACATTATCAAATTGTATCAATTGAATGTAGTATGAATAAAGAACTTGAAAACCAGTGGGAACGTTAATTATGACAAAGAAATGTCTAATGTTTGGGGTGAAGTCACTGTAGGGTGATAGAACCACCTACTTAGACGGATAATCAGCTGTTAGAATATGTGAGTTGTTGCAACTTAGGTGGGTTGGATATGGAGACTATAAGGTATTATTGGGGTGCCTTTAGGGGCTTGGTTTAGACTTGCAGGGAGGAAGAGAAGAAGGGTGGATGTGTCGTGGATCGTCGGTTTGCAGAGGCCTAACAGTTCCTGTCCTTAAACCTGTCTCGGGTCCTGTCTACTTTGTTCCCTGATCCTATCTCGGGCGACCCTCACCATTCCCTAGGCCAAGGGGGTGGTTTTCCCCACAGACCTACTAGGTTTGTATAGTCGTACATGCAAATGTATTATTCTGAAACTTTTGTCTCTTTACCTATCCACTCCGTCATAATATTGTTTCTTGCATAATATCTGCTGAAACTTTTGTCTCTTAATCTGTCCCCCTCATTAATGATTAACTTACATGTTGATGTGAGAAAAGAATGTGCTTTAGTTGCATTTAATGAATGACATCTCTCCTTTGATGAATTCATTGTTTGTATTTGTGCCACTTTGCATATGTGCATTACAGAATTCTGAACAAAAATTAAAATAAACTTTACTAATCCTACCAAGAGTCTGTGGTTTATTCAAGCAAACTGATAATATAAGTTAAATGTGTCATATCATTGCCATCAACTCTTCGACTAATTGGTCAATCGAACAAGTGGAAGGAAAGTTGATGTATAGGTTAGAAATATATATTCGAGATGTGGACTATGAAATAGTAAACGACATTAAAAACTGAAATAATTGAAACAAAATTGACCCCAGCGCATCAGGGATATGTGTGAATGTGTATGGGCCATTGTTTTAAGATATTTGTAAGTACTGATCCCTGATCAAATATTAGTTTGCGCTGCATCACCCCAAAACACTCAACCTTATCACAACCGCCTTGGGGGAAAAAAAGTAATTACCTAAGGGCAGGGGGACTCCCGGAAAGGTGGAGCAGGAAGGTCTTGCCACCCTCTAATTCCTCCAAGGACATAGAAACAGGATTGCTTGCTTCACCTAAAGGCTCCTCGGCAGCATAGATGCTTCTATTTCAGCCATAGCGGGCCTCAGACCAGCAGGAGTGTAGGAATAAATAATTAAAAGTCCATTGGTTGCTACAGCGCTCTTCTGCCTGGTCATAGCACTTCCTTCTCGGTCTGCCATTTCCTCATGACCGTTTCTGCTGCACTGCCAGCAACCAGGCTGGGAACTCCAGCGGAAGCGGGAACCATAAAAAAACAGTTTTCCTGCCAACAGGGGCCTGATTTAATATAACCAGACTCGAACTGCGCAGTAACAAAAACATAAATACGGCAAATAAAGAAAATGCTAAGTATTTTAACCAAGCCCAGTCAGTCAAGTAGCGTCTGTGAATGCATACACAAAAAGACAACAAAAAAAACTGGCAGATCTGGTGGTCTCCGTACTCATTATGGTCCTCATGAGAGGAGCGGCCTGCAGGGAAGAGCCGAAAATAAGTGGTGAAAGCACTGTAATTAGTTTCCTTTTGCTATGTCACGTTGCACCCCTCAAGAAAGTATTGGGACAAGAAAGGCTTGAGGAGGTAATTTGTGTTGTTATAAGGGACATACAGTGTCAAATGTGGAGTATTGCTAGCTCTCACTTAGGGCGAGTTGGGTGTGCTGCCTGTACTGGAATAAAAGAGAGCGTGGATGACTCAGGTGGGGTGCTTTGATAGTTTTCTTTATCAGAATGTGTCGTCATTTTGAGATAGCAATGCAATAGCAGAAGTGGAATACTGTCTTGGTATTTACTTAGCGCTTTCCATACCCCCTCCAAGGCCTAAAGAGCCTTCTGGGTGGTCAAAATACATCATTTAGCACTTTATATCCCTGATTTGCACTCGGTTCCTCGGTGAAAGGGTGTTTGTAGCATGGCTATATGGAACACAGTGGGTGAAGTTTTTATCATGCGGTGGGAGCAGAGGGCGAATGTTACCGAGCATTAGCATAGTATGTAGCGGAGTGTGTGGAATGCACAGAGCTGTGCATGTAGGTGCTTACCAACTTTGCAATGGATAGAATTAAATTCAGAACTGGCTGCTGCAGAATAAAAAGAACTTACTCCTGTAGTGACTTTATAGTGCCTATAATGGGTGTTCTATGATGTATACTCAGAAGCCACAGAAAGCTAGTTCAGTTATATGCTATATACTTGGCCATTACAAATAGAGTAAGACTTCCTTCCACAGGGCAATGGGCATGTCGGTATACTAGGAAGATGCATAAACAATTGTTAAATATCTTCAGCCATAAACCCCAAACCCATACACTGATAAATCAACACGAAAGACATAACCTAAATAAATTGTAAGATAAAACCATTAAAATAGAAAATTGAATCAGAGGGCCTGTGATGTCTCTCTTGAACTTTTGGAACATCTCAGTACTGCTGAAAGAGCTAGGAGTTCATACCAATGGCTGAAAAGTGCAAAATAGTAATGCGTAGCACACTGTTCATATCTTTCTGCTCGGAGTCCTAGTTCTATATCGTTCTCTCAAATATCTTTCACTTCTACTGCTTCATGTAGGCTACTCCAAATAGTAAACAGAAATCTAAAGGCCAGAAGTTGTGGGAGCAAATGCATGGTACGTCAAAACTCAGACTCCCAAAAATGTACTTCATTTAGATTTCCCACACTTACACTGGATCAGAGATGGTGTTACCCTCAATTTCCTAGGGCAATGTGTCACCACGTTAAAGCACCTCCCAAAACACCGAACTATAGCATACTGATAATTCAGAATCTAATGAAATAGAGTGGTCCCAATCAATAACCGAGTTCTAGATCAATGAAAAGTTAAGGACTTATTACAAAATTAAAATCCAAGCAGCAGAGAATGCTAGGAAGGCTTTGAAATGCAGAGTTATCCAGAGTTTGTAAAAATAAGGAATTATAAGTTTAAATGGGCAGCAAAATCAGAAAATAATCGGACAGCATCCCTAGTAGATCAGGAACGTCTTTCCAAAATCTCTGGTTCACCCCCTAATTGAAGAGGTTTTTATACACAATTCTTGCACAGAAAATGAGAAATTCTGCAGATCATGGTGTGAAAGAATATATAATTTTGTCAGCAGATCAGAGCATGAGAAAAATAAACGTCACATTACCTTAACACCCAAATACTATCCAACTACATTAATTATTCAGCACCCTCTATGAGGTTTTCAAACAAAAAAGTTACATTTTCAGTGTCACTATTAGAATGACTAGGTCTCAGTGGAGAAACAGAAAATATATGTTGCTAGTTACATCCAAGTGAAAGTCTAAAATATTTGAGTATATTTCAGTTTGACTGTGTGCTGCAGAGCTTGTCGGGAGAGGATGGGAGCAGAGGGGTAAGAACTGAATGAGTGACCGTGATAACTTCCATCATGGGTTAAATTGGTATTTTGAACATAAATGTGGCCTATTAACATCCTTTAGAAAAACACTTCTACACATCATAGAAAACTTATTTCAAAATCAGTCTAGTGTGGAATCTATTATAAAAATTACATACCACGCATTGTTAATGATGCACAAAATCGTAAATCCATACAATTGTTCTACAGAGCATTCGGCATTTCTAGTAAGAAAAAGTTGACTTTGAAGGCGGTTTCTAAGTTCTGTGGCTGAGCTGTGCATGGGTTGCAGAACTGGAACAGAAGGTTCTGGTTGCTACTGATCCAGTGGAAGTGGTGCAAAATTGTGAGCACAGACTTGAGATTATTCACCACACCATAAACTCAAATATCAATAACAAGTTCTCCACAACAGAGTTTGAAACTCTATGATCACTTACAATTCATGAAGTCCTCCAATAGATCTTTGTAAGACCTAATAGGGACTCAGATAATTACAGACGGAAGCCACTTCTTCATGAGGACCTGTAATGAAGAAATGCCTATCTAACAACAAAAAACAATCATGCACGGTCATTGATCTCATCAATAAAGACAAACTCTGAATACTTATCAAGGCACCTTTATCTTAACTTCAAATTGAAATGGTTGAATGCCAAAAATACAATAGAATTCATTTAATACTTGGTTATTCAAATGTATACCAGTAAATCACAGATTAAAATAGAAATACATCATAAATGTAATGCCTGGCGCGAGGGTAGAGAGAAAAAAGAAAAAAAGAATACATATTGCAATTTTAGTATGCAATTGAGGAATCATACGACTCAATTTGGTTGTAGATTTATCAGGACAGACTCAAGATAGTCTAGAGCACAGTGTGAAATAGCCAAAGTAGTCAACCCTTCAGTCGAAAGGTTTAGCCTGCTCAACTTCACCAGCCGATGAAATGCAGGGGAAATCAGGGGAGTTCAGTTCAAGGGAAACCAGAGTTCAGACCGATAGCATGTCACGTCCAAGAATTGCAAGGAAAATAGCCAGCACACAACCTTTCCCACGAGGCAATTATACATCAAAATGTTCATGGTTCCCTCCCACAGTATCTTTTGTGCAGTTTGTACAGATTCTATTGGTTGAATCTTATGTTGTGATCGTGGAATGATCATTTGTTATTACAAATAATCAGGAACCCTCGCGTAACATCATTGTCCTATGTCTGCTTGTTTCCTAGGAATATGGAATACCTGTTCACCTCGAAACTAAGAAGTACAATTGCAACTTAACACATCTACAAGCTCGCTTCAGAGTTGGCTTGCAACAAGGTTGTCACATTTTATGTATAGGAAGTGGACATTCAAACTTGAGGAAAGAAACTCACAGCTAAAGTAATTGAGTCAGCTTTTTAGAACATTGAAGGAAAAATGAAAGACAAAATACATTTCGGAGGCCTACAATAAAGATCTTAATCCATTTTGAGGCCTACATGGAAAACTACAAATCACCATTTTCTTTAAAAGCGTACCAACTTTAAGGCATTTAGAGAAAAATAAACGCATTAGAAGATAATATTCTTATAAGCACAGTCTAATTACTCTTATATTTCATTAATAAGCCACTCAGCATTCTAGAGTTTCAGATTTTTTGTTTCGTGTTGAAGGAGAAACATTAACAGGAAACTTCTCATTAAAGCATTTCTTTTCACAACATTACTCGCTAAAGCATGGCTTAATTTATTATTTTTCACATTATTATCATATCACATTAATATCTCTTCTCTCCCTGTCATGGGTGGCTCTCTCAAATCCAGTGTGCCCTTCTGCATGCGTTTACGATGCAGTTTCAAACTGTGTTCAACGAGACACAATGTTAGTCCTGTTTCTTAAGTACGTTTAGTAATTCACACACAATGAGCAGGATTTGACCAAGCAGAATCATACTTAAATAATCATGCTCCATCACTACAATGCAATGCATTGTTCCTTATCTGTGTTAGAATTCTTCTCATCAACAACTGCAGCATAAAGCAAAAGTGAAATATTTAAGGGCAGTTGGGGGGTACCCGGGCACTGGGGTGAATAGTCCATGGGTCAGATTAGTGGAAATAATCTGGTACTAATGGCAACAAAGGAGGAACATTGTTGTGTTCTGTATTGGAATGTGTTGTGTTAGAGGGGAGCGGATGACTGGTACCCAGGGCTTCAATCTGAGTTGTATGTGGTTCAAAGTATGGGAAGAACGGAGGGTGCAGACGTCTAGGGCGGATGTTCTTGGCAGTAATACTATGTGTATGAAGTCACAGTATAAAGATGGTAGGGAGCATTCTTGGCAACGATGAAAGTACATTTGAAAACCTCAAACTGGTGTGACATCTACATATTAGAAAAACGCGTGCTGCTGGCAAGGAATGAACTAAAAGGTAGATATATGTGGGAGTCCCAGGTTTGTGGCAGTAGGGGATTGGGAGGTCAGAAATGAGGCACACCAGACAACATGGTTGCTTGTCTTTCCCTGCTGCAAACGTGATGGTTGAAATCTACACACGAAACATGAAATGAATTTCCGCTCCCACAAAGTGATAGGGCTCCTGCCCAATACAGTGACAAGATCATGGATTGTATAAAGCTGTTTGAACTGCAAGCTTTTGTAATTCCAAAAGTCAGTACGGCCAAAGAACAAGTTATTTATCTTCGGTAATGCCTTTTCTGGTAGAGACGATCTAACTGCAGATTCCCCATCTTGTGAATGCCACAGGCTCCTGACTGGATCCAGAGATTCATTTTTTTATTAGCAATTTCTTCGCAGGTTGATAGGTGGTGACGTGTGCCTCCATGTCAGATTCATCCTGCCTTGGATGTGACATTGGGCCCTATAAAAGTGCCACCTGCATGCGCGAACGTCAGTTTCTTTCTCTCTGCCCACGCCATCAGACATTGAGCCCATAGAAATCGGAATAAGACAGTGTGCAGATCTGTAGAATGGGATCTTATTAACTAGGAGTCTATTCCACAGACAGTAAAGGAAGGTGGGTCAGTGAGGAATCTGCAGTTAGAAAGTCTATCAGAAAAAGCAAGAGTAAGCAACTTGTTCTTTTGATAGAGACTTCTATCTGCAGATTTCTTACCCTGTGAAAAGATACCAAAGCATTATGTTCCTGGTGGTGGAACTATCAAATGGCTAAGACCAGCAAATCATGCAGGACAGGTTGGGTGAAATGCTCATCCTGCCGGGCCTGGTTGTCCGAACAAGAGTGCTTCTTGAAAGTGGGGAAAGTGGGGAAAGGGACAATCTCAGTGCTTCTTGAAAGTGGGGAAAGGGACAATCTCATAGCATCCTGGCAGATATCAAAGACTGGCCAGTGCAGTGGTTGCTCTCTGGTGGAAGAACATGCAAGCAGTCCAAGGGCTGCTTTTTGGCGTACTCATAGCACAACTTGATACATAGCACAATCCATCGGGAGGGGATTCTCTTTTGCACCACTCATCCCTGTTCAGCATCAGAGAAACCCACATACAGTTGCTGATCCAAATGATGATCTTTGGTTCAATCAATGTAAAAACTGAGGGTCCTCTTAGGTGAGGTGGAGTGTAGAAGACTGGCAAGGTGATGAATTGCTGGATGCGAAAGGGTGCAACTACTTTTGGCAGGAAATGCTGCTTTCATTCAGAGGGCCATCTTGTCCTGGAAGAACGTGTATGGCTGCTGGACAGATAGGGCCTGGAGTTCGCTTACTCTCCTGGCAGAGATAATGGCAATGAGGAAGACCATTCTGATGGTCAACAAGCGTAATTGTGAGCCGTGCAATGGTTCAGAGGAAGTGCACAAGAGGTAAGTGGGAAATAAATGAAGGTCCTATTGCAGCATCACAAAAGGTGTTGGCGGGAAAATGTGTGCCAGCCCTTTAAAGAAATGCATCACAAACGATGATTTAAAAAGTAATGGTAAATGTGGCAAATGCATCAAAAGCCGAAAGATCACTCTGTTGCCACAGCAAGGCCTAGCTGGGCTAAAGCCAGACAAAGTACCAAGATGTCAGTCAAGGGTTGGATGTCACGTGGGTCGGGCCACCAGGCAACATCTCCCAGCAACCTGCATGCATAGTTTTGTTGGATGGACATCTGGCCACTAAGATGATACCAACTAACTCTCAAGGAAGATCAAAAGCCATCAACTGTTGCCAATTAACCTCTATGCGTGGAGATGTAAGTTGTGCCCGCTCAGCTGCAGGATCTGGCCCTACTGATGAGACAGGTGGTCTTCCTGAACGCGCAGCCTGATCGGAGAACAAATGTTCATGACCAGAAATTCTGGGTAAGATACTCTCCTCACCAAGTCAGGGGCTACTATGATGACTTGGGCCCGGTCTTTCGAGATCTTTAAGGACTCTGGGCTGGAGAAGTACGGGTGGATAGGTAGACAGGAGTCCCAAGCCTCAGTTAAGATAAAAGGCACCTCCGAGGGAGTACTGCCATGGAGACACCAATGCACAAAAATCAGGACACTGAATGTTTTCTGCAGTGGCAAATAAATTGAGCTAGGGTTCTGCCCATTCCTAGAAGATGTCCTGTGTCGTCTCAAAGTGTAACCAACATTTGTTATCCGCTCGACAACAGCAGCTGAATTAATCTGCTTTGACATTTAAAGATCCTGCCAAGTGCTGGGTGATCAGGGAAATGCCCAGAACATTCAGCCGCTTTAGGCGATGTAGTCTCTCCTGGCACAATACCCACGATCCCACCCAACCTCGTTTGTTGTAATAGCACATGGTGGTTGTGTTGTCCGTTGGAACCTTTGCCAATTTCCCATTGACTGTCTCCTTCAGTGCCAAGCAAATCACTCGCAACTCCAGCAGCTGGATGTGGAGACAAGCTTCCGCCAGAGACCAGAGTCCTCTGATTTCCACCTCTCCCAGGTGGCATCCCCAAACCAACAATTGTGCATCCATTGTAACTGCTCTGGGTGGGGTAGGGAGAGGTGTTTGTTGCTGGTCCAATGAGGTCCTGCAGCCACCACTGCAGGTCTTTTGCAAACTAATCCAACACCAGGATTAACAAATAAACCCACTTGGTGCCAAGCCCCCTGAATCTTCAGATCCTACTCAGACTTTAGGTCCCACTGCAGAGCCCACATAAGCCGCCTGGCCTGGTCCATGAACAGGGTGAGAAGAGGCCAAGCAGCCTCAGAGCCACTGTGACTGAGACCCTGGTCAAGGGTTGAAACATCGTAATCATAGTCCGAAAGTCCTGGACTTGAGGCAGAGGGAAATCTCGGAAAAGCACTGTGACCAAGATGGCTGCAACGAAGGAGAGCTGTTGCAGAGGAGTCTGGTGTGGGATCACATTAACGAAAAACCCAATAATGTAAGCAAGTAAGCCATTGTCTGGCGGTGTCTTATGACTGATTGAGGTGAGCCCACCTTCAGTAGCCAGTCGTAGAGGTATGGAAAGACTAGTATTCCCAACCTCTGTAGATTAGCTCCTACCACCCCATCACCTTTGTGAACACCAGAGGTGCACTGGTAAAGACAGAGGGGAGTATGGTAAACTGCAAGTTGCCTTGGCCTTTCTGAAAAAACAGGTAGAGTTTGTGGAACTGCAGGATGAGAATGTGGAAATAGGTGCCCTGAAAATCCAATACCACCATCCAGTTTCCTGGATCGAGGGAAGACAGAACATGGGCCAGAGTATTTTGAGTTTGTCCTTGAACAGGAAGAAGTTCAAAGGGCACAGGCTGAACGTGGGTAGGAAATTGCTACTAGGGTGCCGAGCATTATTGGCTTGCTCCCCAGCTCCTTCCTCGAAAGGACTGAGTGGACTGTAGTAGCAATTGGTGGGTAGGCCTTAAACCATCTTGGATAGCTAGCAAGATGCAGGTCACCCTGTTCCACAAGGTATGCCAATATCTTCCCTGGAGGCAACAAGTGTTGGCAGGTCGGAGGTAAAGGCTGGCAGAGAACACCCATTTTGCACTATCTCCATCCATTTTGACTCCCTGTAAGGAGGAGTACTGGGGAATGTTACTGGGGTTCAGGTGGTTAATGGATGCCTGTACTACCACGGTCTCCAAGGAGGGGTGCTAGAGTGGGAAATCAGAATCCTCAGAAGCAGGCCCATGTCTTTGTGCCAACAGTCTATTCACGTAGGCAGGATCCTGGCTTTGTCCTGGTGCCCATCAGTATATCGTTAGGGCCTCGTTAAAAAGAAAGTAGAGGCTCTCGACTAATGTGACAAGGGTTAAAAAAAAAAAACGCTGTAGGGATGTTTCCCTTAACTTCTGTTGCTGGAAGAGTGATATCTAGAACCTCCATCGCCCTCCTGTTGCGAAGGATGTGAACTCCTACGTTGCCATGGTTGGGACTGGAGAAGAAAGGCCAAATTCTGGAGAGGTGTCTTGCGACGGTACTCCTGTAGGTCATCAAAAATGTTGCCGCCATAAGGGTCATCAGTATTGTCCTCAACAGCATCGTCATGAAGAGTAAAATGGTATCACCAGCTTAACTTAAACGTAACTTTGTTTTATTTCCGCACGAAAGACATCATGAATGTATTGAACTAGCATCTGTTATATTTATTTACAGAAAAACAGTGTACTAATTTAACTCATGAATTAAGTAAACAAAGCATTGTGCTTCGTGTTGAAAAGGATGGAGGAAATATCAATTCAGTGGCTAATGTGTAGCCAGTAAACTTATTCAAAACCCCTAGCCCTACTTGATGAAAGTGCGTGATACTACCCAGATCGCTTTAGTGCGACTCACTTTAATTGAGCATCAGATCCAAAACCCCCTTAAATGAAATCAGTTCAGTGCGTGCACTAAATAAAAACCGCACTTAGTATGGTATTATGGATAATGTTGCTACAAATGCAGCAAAAATATTGGCCAAATACAGTCGACTTGTCAACATTACATCTCCGAGTTGTGTCTATGGGCACTCATTTTTGGGGACCAGCACTTATTTTTCCTCATCGGACATTGACTGCGAGAAAGAGTAGGAGGATGAAAACGCAAACGGGAAAGGAGGAGGAAGAGAAAAACTGAATAAACCGTCGCAAAGGAATAAAGCATCGGCCTGCATGTTTGAGATAAAGAGGCAGGGAGTGTCTGATAATGGATGAAGAGTTGTGCAGGGGTGTAGCTATAGGGGGAGGCGGCGGTTGACATCCCCAAAATAAATAGATTCTTGGCTTGGTAGTTTGGTCTGGTTGACCAGAGTCAGGTCCATGATTGTGCTGGGTTCGATTTTCTTGTTCTCCTTTTACAGCGAGGTTTTAATTTCTTCCTTTTTTGGAATGTTAACTTAAGTAATATTCTGAATGGTTTACCAAAACAGTTGTAATCTGCACCCAAAGAAATATTTATTGAATGGATATAAATGAACTCCTCGGAATTTACACACGTTTGCAGCAGTACACATGGAAAGGTGCACAGTTGTCAGGTTTTCAGGCATGCTACTGACATCAGACATCGAAAAGGTGATGGGAGGAATGTTTGGAAATTGTCTAACAACTGGAAATTGCTTGGGGTAGTATTTAAACTAGGCCAGGATAAAAATGAAATTCTGCCAGAGTAATCTCGGGAATTTTATGTTACTCTCGTTACATGAAATTCCAAAAATGATGCTATTACGCCACTGTGCGTAATTGTGCGCCATTAGTAGTAAAAATTTACAGTGAACGGCACAATTTACAGAACAAATTTACCGCGAACACACGAGAAAAACAGAAGCATATTGCGCGGTGCTCTTGTTTAAATGCATCGGGGCACCAAAAACTGACATGAGGATGCATTTCACGTTACAATACAGCGCAAAAGGATTTGCATTTCACATAATTACGTGTAATTTCGCTATAATTATGCAAAAGCAAATTACAGGAATTTTGCACAACACCAATTCAGACCCATTCTATTTTGCCAACTTTTCCGTTTTAGACAGAGCTTCACCTAATGCAAATCAGTACTGACCCTGTTGCACATTTGAACAGTCCATCCCAAGCATTGGTCTTTTCACACAACTGGTCTGTGGTTCATCGCCTTTTAGTAGGGAAATTTGAGAGTCACCCCTCCCCCCCCCCCCTTCAACCCGCCCCTCTATCCCCCCCAACCTCACTGAGTAAACAACGCCCCTGGAGCCGTCAGATCGATTCAAGACTATGCAGCCCGGGTATATGATCTGGTAAACTGACATTTAAAAGCACTAGCCGCTGGTATATGATCAAAGCTTTGAGCACAGGCACTTCATTCTGTTACAAGTTAAGCACTGGCTAGAAGGGAATTGTTTTGCCTGGAATGCAAGCACAGTTATTAACAGCATGCACTAGTATGTTGGCAGGCATGCTATAATAGCCTGGTGACTTGATATACGAGAAAGCTCCGGGGGTTGATCTCATTTACTGCAATAAGTAAGACTCCTAAAGAGTAAAGTAAGCAGAAGCCCATTAAAGCGACAACTTTATTGACCCTTTCAGTTCTATATTATATTCATTACCTAGTGGATTGTTTTCACAATTAAATATGATAGTTTATTATTATTTGAGTGTCACGATTTTGAGCACTGGCTCGTTTTCAAATCTTCTTTGAGCTCTCTTAAATGGTACTCCTTTTGTCATGTTTAATTACTAAAACTCTGCAATACTTTCGTTTTAGTTTCGAATAGGATTTCCAGTTGGGGACCTCAGGTCCCTAGTGATTTCAGGGTAACCCCCGTTTGTTACAATTTATACAAAGCCCACAGCCAGTATTAATTCAATTTAAAGGCGTAGATAAGTCTAGGGATTGATTAAATCCTTTCAGTCTAATTTGGTATGCTATTCGTGGTCTACGTTTTAACCTCGTTTGAAATATTGAGGTCTCATCACGAGAGGTAGTTTTATGGGAGACCTATCTGGGGAAATCACAATGACTATCATTAGTGATCAGTATTAATGATTGAGTACTTGGCTCGGTCAGATTACGTGCAAATAATTCTCTCAGGATAAGAGCAACCAGCCACTTACTTCCGTGATCCAGAGCAGTAGTCTAGAAAATTGTAATATAAATCAGTAAGGGATTATGGTGTAGACCAACTGCACATAGGATAGTAGTGTGCCGCACTGATAGAAACCTCCCCTACCGTCATAGTAGTCCCTCATGAAATGGGACCTCAATTCACCTGGAGGTAGCTCGCTGGCCAATGACTTTGATGCCGAAGACAATGCAGTTGAGAAAGGACCTCTCCTGCACTGCCTTGCCGTAGAGAATCACACCAAGCCGATTGCCAACCAATAGTCTCTGTTGAGAGCATTATAAAACCTAAGCGCTCTTTTGGGGTCCAAGTGATTGAGTCTCTCCACTTCCTTGGAGAGGTTAATTGGGAGCAAAGAACGTCGGAAGAGCGATGGAATGTTAGATATAAAAGACAGTCAAAACGTTCAGCAAAAAGACCAGTGTCCACTAATTGCCACATCTAATAGATGACAACCCCAACCAAGCAGTGACGTATCTGTCCCTATACTCCCCTACGGGTGGCGTAGGGAAAGGGCACTGCTGCTGGTCCAATTACGGATGAGCAGCCACCACTGCAGATCTTTCGTAGTCTCCTTTGAAACCTGGATGGAAATGGACAGGTTCTCAGACTTCAGGTCCTAATGCAGAGACTCTATCTGCAATCAGGCATGGTCAACAAGCAAGATTTAGGAGGGAAAAAGGCTATGAAGTCGGTCATTCTCGCTGAGACCCAGGACAGAGGCTCAAACATCTGGATAGAAGTCAGAGTGTCCTGGGCTCAGATCAAAGGGAGCCTCTGCAAAGGAGTCATGTGTTACTTCGGCATGCTGATCGTAAACCCTAGTGATGGGAGGAGTTTCACCGCCATCTGGAGGTGGTCCATCACAGACTGTGGTCGCCTTCAACAGCCAGTCTTTGAGATAAGGCAAACTGGCATACCCAACCTAAGGATATATGCTGTGACCACTGCCATCATTTGTGAACATTGGCACTGGCGAGGACAAAATGAAGAACAGCAAACTGTCCTGGGCTCACACTGAACAGTAGATAGCACCGACAGGAAAGTGACATGGAATTAGGCATCCTGTAGGTCCAACGCCACCTTCCAGTCTCCTGGAATTAGGTCAGACTGAACCTAAGCTAGTGTGAGTTTCTTAAACTTTTTCTTTCCCTCATCAAGGAATGGAGGGGTAGAAGATCTAAAATAAGACGGAGGCCTTCACCCTTTTTCAGCACCAGGAAACAAGAGTATCACGGAGTTAAAAAACACAAGGACAGGACCCTCTGTAGGAGCTTCCTGCAGCAAAATGGACAAATGGTTAACCAAATGCTGCTCTGTTGAAGGTGGAATATGTAGCTGGATGGAAATTAATAGCAGGGCATAGTATCGGTGGACCATTTCACAGATACCACCTGTCGGATGCAACTGTTTACCACCTATGGAGAAAATGACTGATTCTGTCGCTCAAGAGATGGTCGTGTGCAGCCAAGAGTAATCTAAAGTGGCCCGGAGTCTGCTGCTGGAGTGGTTGGGGACTAGGAAATTCAGTGGTCCCTGCAGGCCTGAACGTTGCCTGCCAAGTTCCCTACCTATACCTCGAAAGGACTGGGATGTCTTTTGTTGGAGTGGTGAGCCTTGATGCGGTATGTTGGAGAAGCCTTCAGCGATACCTCAAAAGGGACGTAATTGTCAGGGATACTGCCTTGCGGATGTTAAAAGACTGAGGCAGTGTGCAGTAGCTCTATTTTCTTTAAAGCACTCAAGGGTAGAGGGGGATGACTCACCTAAATGGTGAGACCAGTCAAAGGACATGTCCATGAGTGACGCCCGAACATCACAAGAAGCGTGTGGCTACCATCCACGCATGGCACCAAACCATCATGCTAGTCCAGATTGTTCTGTCTAACCAGTCTGCTGTATCCAAACCTGACCGGATGATGCACGTGGCTAAATCCAGGCCATCTTGAATGATCTGCACTAAATTAGCACAAAATTCTTCCAGGACTGCTGGTAAGATTAAAACATCTGTAAGCCATAAAGCATGGGAGTTTCTGCCCAGCACACAGTTAGTGCTTACTAATATAAGGGTAAGGCTAGCAGAGGGCAACATCCTCTACCCACAATTCTGGATTGTTTTAGACTCTGTGCGGCAGTAAAAAAAGAAATGAAGTTAACCCAGCTATTGGAGGCCTGTACAGCCAGACTCTCAGGAGTAGGGTGCCGCGTTAGGAAAGCAGGGTCACATGGACGGGTCGGTGATGTGCCAACTGTCTGGTCACATATGGGCACATGCAGGGTTTGATCTAGGTGTCCATAAGGATGTCAGTTAGGGCCTTGATGAAAGGCAATTAGGGTTCAGATGATGGTTGCACTGGTTTTAACAATTCCAAGAGGACAATGGTTGTTTACTCAACAGAAGGCAATTGTAAGTCTAAGACTTTGGCTGCCCGTTGAATGACCAAGGCGAATGAAGCAGATTAGCATGTGGAAGTGCCAGCATGTGAGATCAGCCCTGTTTCAGGGGAAGCATCCATCTCATTGGCTTCCTGCAGGTCCATATAAAATGAGTCATTGTATTGATGGCCAAATCTGTCACCATCATCACCAAAACCTGGTTGGCTCTGGTCAGCGTCCAATCCCTACAGGTGTCGGAGCACTGGCAGGCCGCTCCTAGGCAAACTGTAAAGGGTTTGGGTGTGTAGGGATAGAGTGTATATGCGGCTTCAACTGGGATACAGTCAGTCAGAACTATCGGATCGACGTCCTTTTCCCACATCGTCGACGGGTCAGGAACCACTATGGAGAGAGGTGCCATGTGTGGAGAGGACTCAGAGGTGAATCTGAAAAGGGCAAAGACCACACTGAGTGTGGTCTCCCCCCTCCCCCAGCAGTAACCAGACTGGAGGCCTCTGCAGAGCAATGGGTCCTGAAGTCTGAGTGGGTGCCAGAAGAGTGCTAAAGACTTAACCAAAGATTTGGATCCCGACAGCGATCTGTAATGGGATCAGCCCTGGAGCGGGTCCATGCTCAAGCTTGAGCAGCTATTATGAGGCTTCCATCAGTGCCCAGCAACGTACAGCGTAGCTTCAGGGTCCTGAAAGGCCTTCGCCGCATCAGGGCACATTTCACACAGGACTTGGAGTCGTGGCCCAGCTCACAAACGCCACAGACACCTCTTTTGGACCTGTTGCAGGCATTTTTTTGCAAAAGTCCCTACAAGGCTTAAATAGAGTAGTTTTCAGAGGGGACCTATTCCCTTGCACACTCGCTGAGAAACCAACATTTTTGGAAGATTAACAGTTCATTAACTGACAAAAAAAGTCAGAAACTACCTCCAGATTAGCGCACGAAGGCGCAGAAAGAAAGCAATAGATGTCAGCGCGCTTGGGTGGTGCCTATATGCAGCCCCAGCCGTCACTACCAGGGCGAAGCACAGTTGACATGGAGCTGCATGACACTACCTATTGGTGCACAAGGGCTATGTAGAAAAAACTTCTGGATCCAGGCTGCAGTTCTAAGTATTTATCAGAATCATAAAAAAGCAGCAATAACCCGGGAAGCCAGCACTAGACAGTATATCAGCAGCAGATAGAGAGGCTATAGGGGGGCAGCTGACAAACGCAGAAGTGGGGCGGCTGACAAGCAAGGCAGGGAAGCGGCAGACAGAAGTGAGGCGGTGAGCCAGCCGACAAGTGAAGTAGGGGGGCAAGTCCCAGGATGCTTGTTTCAGGTCCAGGGAAGACATGGCTTGGCAGTTCGGGTTCGACTGTTCCCATGAGGCACACGGTCAGACTGATTTGCATATGACCATGTCTGAACTGGGGTGGTGGAGTGAGCTAAATAATGATGATGGATTAAACCCAGATCAGTTGCCTGGGGGTGAGTGTTTGATTTGCTCAAACTCTGCGTCCATCATCCCCTTTGGTAAAGCTTAATAGAAGGCTGTGGTGCAGGATTTGGCCCCCAAACGTGAACACGAGATCTGGACTCTCGGGCAGCCTATTATGTGTATGCTCAGAGATGCACAAGGCGTGTGAACTGCCATGCCAAATCCTTGCCGATTAAGTGCCTTTGGTCTTGTAAGTTGGATGAGAGTTTAATTGGTCAAGGGTAAAACCTGGAGGCATAATGTGGCCATTTTTCTAGATTTGGGAACAAATCAATCAGGGGAAATCAGCGCTTTGTTTTTTAACACCCACTCGAGATTTTCATGAAAAATCCTGCTTAGGGGGTCGGGTTCCAAGTTTTGAGGTCCCAGTTGATGGACTGCCGTAGTGTGGAGATCTTTAGCAATTAGGCAGTTTTAAATCCATGGAACCTCGAGAAAGAACTCAGAAATTAGTGTATCCTTGGTTGCTCAGATGGTCCCTTGGACGTCATGTTATCTGTCTGAATCAATGAACAGTTCAAATTAATAGCTGGAAGAAATGATGTGACAGCGCTCAGCATTAACACACTGATGTCGTAGGACTTTTATTCTGAACAGATGCCTTAAATTTGAAGGTGCCCCATGTGTGCCCCCATCCCAGAAAGGAGGAATCGGTCACTGTAGTCTGTGATTGAAAATCCTGACGAAAGAAACACAAAGTAAGACTGAAGTGGAGCCTCTGAGGGTTAGCTTGTGTTCAGAACTTCTTGAATATTGGCAGCACAGATCTTACAGACAGTCTCATCTGCTGTCATGCATGCAGAATTAGGCAAAAGCATAAAGCCATAGATCCCTGTAAAGAATAAATCTAATGGGCTCTCAAATGCCACCTTTGAAGATTTTAACACTTCAAAGGGCTAAAAGATAAGTCTCTTCCAAAGACGACTTTTTGTTTAAATCGGTTTATGAACATGTTGTCAAACATACAGTATAAATGACATCATATTAGCGACAATGCAACAGCATTAATTAAGTGCCCAAGGTATTAGCTAGTATGAAACTAGTTTCGGATAAGCAGTAACAAATAGACAGAAGAGGATATTTGTAGGGCGTATATCATA
The DNA here is from genome assembly GCF_964204655.1 of Triturus cristatus. NCBI lineage: Eukaryota > Metazoa > Chordata > Amphibia > Caudata > Salamandridae > Triturus > Triturus cristatus. Next base: position 786,911,920 of record NC_140583.1, on the reverse strand, counting down.
GGCTCAACATTAGGAACAACATGTAGTAATGCTCCATTGAGTGGCACAAAACAAACACTGACCGGTGAGATAAATGGCAAGGGTCGTGTCATTCTACGAAAAGCTGTGCATTATGTTACATCGAGGAAAGCAAGGTTCAAGCCTTTGCAGGTCTAATGGAACCACCTGAGAGGCCCCCATAGGAGGCGGTCCAGATTTACAAAGCCATAGAGTGCAGCATGCAGAGTAAACAGCGTAACCATATATATGAGACCAATGTTGACACAAGCTGTGGTGGAGATGCCACAGCGGAACCCATGAAAAACCATGTACAGCATAGTTACCGAAAAACAGATGCAAAACAGGGGAATCAGGCCCAACAAAAGGACGACAAATAATTAAACGAAGGGAGGGGATTAACTACTAGTGGTGTGCTGCTGCAAAGCCTCCATTCCAATGCCCCCTCGACTGTTCACCGCCCACACATGAATAGAAAGCAAATAAGTGACGCATGCGCAAGTATAAGCTCACTGATCGGGCAAGGGAAAAAGCCCAAGGTACACCCCATCCATACAGGATTCGAGTGATTCTCCCACTCTTGACACTGCATGAGCCAGTTCCCCCTCTTCAGGAGCATCTGCCGTCAGTACGTCTACACTCTAAGTCGGCTAGAATAGCATCCCAGTTGGCGGCCAGTGGGACTTTACGAAGGCCCAACAAGTCTCCTCTATATAGGGCAGTGCTCTTTGCTTTCGCCCAGTTCAGTAATGGACGATGCCATGCTGTAAGGTGGGGGTTGGGGGGTGGGGAGGTGGGGGGGTGGTCTACAGGAGATTTCCATCTCTTGGTTATAAGTCGCTTAGTGATTGCCTTGCCCAAATCTGAAAAGCAAGAGGTGACCCTATGCTTTTTGCCTCTGCTAAATGCATGCAGGAGATAGACCTCCCACTGGAAAGGTATGCTGCGTTCTGTACAACGGGCCAGGGTGACAGCTACCACGGTCCAGTACCTTGTGCGAAAGGAGCAGCTCCACAGCATGTGTAGGAGATCAGCCTCAGCTATGTTACATCTGGGACAGGTAGAGTCCGTACGATGGAAGTACTTGTTAATTTTTGCAGTTGTAAGGTATGCTCGGTGTAAAATAAAGTATTGGGTCTGGCAGAAGCGCTGATTGCAGGGTATTCTGGCAGGGCTCAGTAGGGTGACAGCCCATCCTGGGTCGGAGAAAGAGCGCTTCAAATCCCCTTCCCAATGGAGCCTTAATGAGTCGAGCGCAATCGTAGCGTGTTGCCAAAGAGAGGCAGAAAACCACCAAGTCAGGTTGCCACAGTCCCGCAAACATGTGTAGGTTTTGGATCGTATGATGTGTAGGAGGCTCTGTGGATAAACTACCCCAACGGCCCGGTAGGGTCGCAACAAGGGAACAATGCAGCAGGAAGCGACCAGGATGGAGGCCCTCCTACGAGATAAGCTCAGAGTATAGGATGAGGGAGCAGTCTCGGAAAAATCCCTAATGCTGTGTATGTCAGCAGGCCTCAGTTGCGTAGTTCGGCCGCCGTGGTAATTCTCAAGCCTCTGGGCGACCCCAATAGAGGGAAAGCAGGGGCATATGGTTTTGTGAACCAGGTAATGTATAGGCTTCTACGGTAGCATTTACGTGCCACCGCGAGAAGTAGGGAGTCCACCGTTGTGAACTTCATGCAGGGGTGAAACAGATCAAGAGGGAGGGATGTCAGAGAGGAGGGTGCAGGATGGCCGTGTCAACTAGCAGGCGAGAGGCTAACCATCTGGAAATCCATTGCAACTGCACAGCCAGTTAGGAGGGGCAAGGCTGCTTTGCCCAATGGGAAGATATAGTTTTCTGATGGAGAACCGGTGTCTGGAAGTTCCCCAGATGAAGTTCCTAATAGTTCTCTCGAATTTGTTTAAGAAGGAGAGAAAATGTAAAGAGGTAAGTTCGTAAAATAATGTAGCAGGCGTGGGAGAATCACCATTTTGGTGAGAGCAATCCTGCCTGTGACCGTCAACGGAGGAGTCCCCCAAAAAGATAGCTGAGAATGGATGGCGATTACAGCTCTATGGATGTTACCATAGAAGGGATCAGTTTTCCTTCAATGAATGCGAATGCCTAAATAGCGGAAGGAATTGGCTCACAATAGTACTAGAAACCAGTCAAGTGAGTACCTCGGGTCTGAGATGGCCTCAGAGAAGGAGTAGAGGGAGGATTTAAATGCGTTAGCACACAATCCCAACACATTGGCAAACAATGACAGAGTAGAAGCCTGTGAGGACGGGACAGCATCAAGATCTCACATACAGAAGAATATCGTCCCCGTACAGCGTAATTATCTGCGTTGCATCCCCAAGGGTATACCCGTATCAACCAGAGTTGATATATTGGGCTAGAGGCTCCACAGCCAGAGAAGAGGAGACAAGGGGCAACCCTGCCGTGTGCCACGGCCTACAATAATAGATTTGGATATATAAAGGCCTGTTTTAAAGCGGATAGTTGGACATTTGTAAAGTAGCCGGACCATACCAATGGAGGTGCCCCTAAATTCAAATTTTTTTTTTTTTTTTTGAAACCGTTTATTGCAGTTCGTAAAAGTTACAGGTATGGGCCTACAACCATCCGGCCGGCCGCTAGAAGGACAAAAAACATATTGCACACATACAGTAAAAGTCTCTAGGCAGTGCAGAGCAGTGAAAACAGGAGTAATCAATGGTGCAGGCCACACAGCTCCAAGCCCACAGTACGGTTCCCTTTTCTTGAAACAAAACAACACCAAAAAACCACACCCGCAAGGCAACCCGCAATCCAAAATAACAGCACGTGCTCCATAAGTGGGGGATCCAAACCAGTAGCAAAACTCTGGAGGGGGGAATGGGAATAGATCAGGGACTGGGGGATCGCGCGCCCGCGGCTGAGGGAGGGGGGCCGGCTAGGGAGATGGAGCAGGCGAGGCAGCCGGTAGCAGTGGCGGCTCACAAATACCCCCGCGGTAGGCGTTCCAGGGGCCCCAGAGTTTCACCCACGCCCCAGGCTTACCTCTCGCCACATACACCACCTTTTCACGAAACATACACCAATCCATATGCTCTTTCCAGGCCGACACCGCAGGGGGCCTCTGGGATCCCCACAATTGAGCAATGTCGCGCTTGGCTATCATGTATCCCAGAGTCACCCACCGCGTCTGCGGGACCGAATAGTCATTCGGTTCCCATACATTCAGCAAGCATCTCCTCGCTTCAGGCAGCAGCGCAACACGCGTCACCACACGCAGGACCTCATGCACACCACGCCAGAATCGCTCCACCTTCGGGCACTCCCACAGTATATGCATGAAAGTCGCCAACGCACCACAACCACGCTTACACATTCCGTCACCAGCAAAACCCATACGCAGAAGCCTTGGCCCCGTCACGTACACCCGGTGAAGGATCTTGAGCTGGACGAAACGAAGGCGAGCCGGGATGGCCACCTCTTTCGGAGAGGCCACCGCGGAAATCCAATCCTCATCGTCCAGCTCCAGCCCGTCGGCAACCCAAGCCTCGCGGAGATTGGTCAGCAGGCACGATCTATCGTTGATCAATTTTTTGTATATGAGGGAGATCGTGCTGTCCGGGACATGGCCATCTAAGACTCTGTCCTCCAGGGGGGAAGACTCCGGAATGGATGCGACATCCGGGAAGACGGAGCCCAGCGCGTGCCGGACCTGTAGGTACCGAAAGTACTCACTGCCCTGCAGCTGGAACTCCGCCTGCAGCGTCTCAAAAGTTTTGAATCCCCCCCTCGTCCAGAGATCTCCCACCGTGCTGATTCCGATCGTGTCCCACTTCTCGAAGCCCTTCGACGTCCACAGGGAGCCCAACCTCTCAGACGCATACAGCGGTGACGCCCGGGTCAAACGGTCCTTCCACCCCATAGCTGCATTAGCCGCGTGCCAGACACGCACCATGACACGCGTCGGTCCCGTCAAACGGGAGTCGGGCGCGCCCGCGTAGAGCGCTCGATTGTAATCGCCACCGGGCAGGAGCATCTTATCCATCTCAAATGCCGGGTTCAAGGCGGGCCCGTAAAGGCCATGATTAATTGCAGCTAGTTGGGAGGCCCAGTAATACCGTTTAATGTCAGGGAGGGCGACCCCCCCATCGTACCACGGGAGCGTCAATTTAGCCAGAGCAATGCGCGGCCTCCCGTCCCAGAACAGGCGCCGCTGGAGGCCCTCCACCTCACGAAAATAGCGTGCCGGGACCAAGTCCATAGTATTCTGGAGGGCGTAGAGGAAGCGTGGCAGGGACATCATTTTAAACAAGGCCGCTCGGCCGAGCGGCGAGAGCGGCAGACGCCGCCAGCGCACCACGTCCTCCCTCAAACGCCGAAGGGGGGGTAACAAATTCCGCTCATAGCGGGCCTCCGGGTCAAGAGTGATATAAATACCCAGGTACCGAAAACCTTGGGAGGCAATCTGGATCGGACAGTCCCGTGGTAAGGCCGGAGCCTCCCCGGAAAGCACATAGACACAGGATTTCGCCCAGTTGATGACCAGGCCTGAGTTGCGACCGAATGAACGCAAAACATCAACCAGGACGATCAGTGATTTACGCGGGGAGGCGAGATACAGAAGGATATCGTCAGCATAGAGGGACACACGGTCCTCATGCTCGGGGGTCCAGCGGAGACCACGGATAGAAGGGTGCCACCTCAGCCACTCCGCCAGGGGCTCCAGGGCCAGAGCAAACAGGAGAGGCGACAGGGGGCAGCCCTGTCGCGTACCCCTCCCCAGCGCGAATGGGGCCGAGACGCGCCCATTCACTACCACCTGCGCCAATGGGCCCGAATATAGCAATTTGACCCAGCTAATGAAGCCCGGGCCAAACCCGAATTTTGCCAGCATCGCCCAGATGTATGGCCATTCAAGCGTATCGAACGCCATGGTGGCGTCCAAGGACGCCAAGATGGCCGGCTCCCGCACAAATGGGACACGCGCGAGCACCCCGTGCAAGCGCCGCAGATTGAGCGCCGTGTTGCGGTGCGGTATAAAGCCAGATTGGTCTTGGTGGACCAAATCACCTACCACGCCAACCAACCTGTTGGCCAACACCTTGGCGAGGATTTTGGGCTCCGCATTCAAAAGCGAAATCGGCCTATAGGATGTGACCCGTTCACGGGGCCTCCCCTCCTTGTGGATCACCACAATTGTGGCTAGACGCTGGTCCGGCGGGAGGGAACCCCGCGAGTGGGCCGCCAGGAACATCGCGCGCAGGTGGGGCGCCAACACATCCGGGCGTAGCTTGTAGAGCTCGATGGGAATACCATTGGGGCCCATGGCCTTGCCGGATGCAACCGAGCGAATAGCCAAGGCAATTTCGTCCGAGGTGGGAGGGGCGTCCAGCGAATCCCTGTCCTCCACCGTTAGGGAGGGCAGTGCGATGTCCCGAAGCAGGGCATGGGAGTCTGCCTCCGAGCAGGGGGAAACCGGGGAGTAGACTTCGCGGAAATAATCCGCGAAGCAGGAGACAATGGCTTCCGGCTCAGTGACACACGCACCATCAACACTCTCAATCAAAGGCACCACACGGCTCGCTCTCTCCCTCTTATCCAACCACGCAATCAATTTGCCAGCCTTATCACCCACATCATACAATCGCCCCTGCTGCTCTCTACTGAGGCCCCTGGCCGCCTCCGTGACGAGGGCCCGATAGTCCGCCTGTTTTAGGTGTAGAACATGCAACTTGTCGTCTGTTACCCCGCTTCCCAGGGCACCCTCCAGTTCTGCAATCTCAGCCTCTACCCGGGTCACCTCCTCCCGCTCGCGCCGCCGGGCATGGGAGATAAAGGAGAGGGCCTCCCCTCTAAGGACTACCTTGAAAGCCTCCCACAGGGAGATGGCCGAAGAGACCGACCCCACATTCTCATCGAAATATCGCTGTAGGGATTTGATCAAATCGGCACGAATGGTGGGGTCGCGCAAATACCATGCATTGATTGGGGCCACCCTGCCATCCCCCCTCGGGAAGACGTCGAGGTGCAACAACAATGGGGAGTGGTCTGAGATACCCCGCGCCAGATGGCGCACCTCCCCCACCCTCCCTGCGTGGGCCGCTGGGACAAGGATGTAATCAAGCCGCGAGAGGCTACCATGGGCACCCGAGTGAAAGGTGTACTGTCGCAATGCAGGATGCTTTAATCGCCAGCAATCCACCAGGCCAAGCGTTTCCAGAAGGCCGGGCAGCCACGCCTGTGCCCGGGGGAGGTCCCTAGGGGGATGGCGATCCATAGACCCAGAGGCTACCGCATTAAAATCCCCTCCAACCACCAGCAGGCCACGCGGAAGGTCCAGAAGGAGGCGTCCCAGGTCCGCAAATGTGGTGGCTTGTAACCCAGGCGGGACGTACACTGATATAAAGATAAACACTCTACCCTCCATTCTTCCCACAAGAACCGTGTAGCGTCCCCTCTCATCATGGCGCACCTCATCAATCTCCAACGGGAGCGAGTTCTTGATCATAATACCCACCCCCCGCGAGCCCGAGGTGAAGCCAGAATGGGCCGCCAAACGATATCCCCGCCGGTTCATTGCATGAAAGGAGTTTCCTATAAGGTGCGTCTCCTGCAGGAAGACAACATCTGGTGAAATACGTTTTAAGTACTGCAGGACCACACCACGTTTAATCCTATCCCCCAGGCCATTAACATTCCATGATAACACAGCCAGATCCCTACCCCCCATCATACGGCGAAACAATCGGTCGTCCCCCATCGAGCATCCTAAAAACAACAACATAGTAGCGGGTTTGCCCTGCGGTGCTAACAAACAACACACCCCCCCCACCCCCCGGTCCCAACAAAACTCCCCCCTCCCTGCACCCCTGCATGAGCCCAGACAGCCCCCCCAAAGTGCAGTGTGCCTGTCGCCCCATAGCTAAAATACTAACTAGTCCCCCAGAGGAGGAGGGAAGCCCCCAACAGACCCCGCACGACCTCCATAGGAGGGAAAAATACGCAATCAATAAATGGTGAAGGAACAACGTCCAGAGCAAGGCCTATGCAGTCACCCCTCAATTCTGCTCCGGCGGGCCCTCCTCGCCAGCCGCCCCCCCCCCGCCCCCCCGGCCCCGATCTCCAGGCAGAGTGTCCAGCCAGTCCCCAGCCGCCTCGGGCCGGTCGAAGAAGTGCGTGCGACCATCCACCTCTACCCTCAGCTTAGCTGGAAAGAGCATTGAGTACTTGAGGTTCAGGTCCCTCAGGCGACGTTTAACACCAAGAAAGCTCTGCCGCTGCTTCTGGACCGCCGGGGTAAAGTCTGGGTAGAAATGTACCTCCATGTTGTCAAGCTTGACCGGTCCCTGTTGTCTGGAGGTCTGGAGGATAGCATCTCTGTCCCGGAAATTAAAAATCCGGGCAATGAGAGGCCGCGGCGGGGCACCAGTCTTAGGTCTGCCCCCGGGGACCCGGTGAGCACGCTCCACCGCAAAAAGCTTACTCAGCCCCCGGGGCTGGAGATGGGTCAGGATCAACTCTTCCACGAAAAGATCCGCCGCCTCCGCCTCTCGTCCCTCCGGCACCCCCACAATACGGACATTATTCCTCCGGGCCCGACCCTCGGAGTCCTCCAGTCGCCGGTCCATCAGGGCGCTCGCCTGGCCAAGCCGGCGCACCTCCTTCTGGAGGGCCACCACATCTGTCGTGAGGCTCGTCGTGGTGTGGGCCAGGGAGTCGACTCGGTCGTTTGTTTTGGACAAATCTGCCCTCACAAGGCTCACATCCACCAGGACCGAGTCTATTTTTTGCGCTAAGGTGTCGAAACGCTGGTCCACCGAGGCCTTCATCTCTGCGATGGCGCCCATGACGTCCCGGAGGGTCAGATCCACCGGATGAGCGGATGCCTCCGTCGGGCCCACCGGGGATGTACGCGATGTCTCCGGAGAACCCTTCTGGAGCGTGTAGCGGTCCATACTGTTGGCCTGGTGCGCCGTGCCACGGCGGGTCGTCTTCACCTTCGCCCGGTCGCCATCTTGTTTGGTGGACATGCTGGCTCCTCCACCGTCGTACCAGGCACCCCAAACGGGCCGCTATACCCAGTCACGGGTGCCAGGGGGGGGGCAGGGGCGACCACCGAGCCGCGGGTCAACCCACCGCCGGCGGGTCAGCCGGGCTCCTGGACAAAGCCACACCACCACACCCCGCTCCGCAGTCCGACCCCGCTTGAGAGCTAGGAGGGCGCAAAAGCGAAAGTGAAAGTGCGGGGCACGCCAGTCGCCCAGCCCCGTTCGCCGCTGTTATTCACTTTGTCCCCGGATCGCCCCACTACTCCAATCCGGGGGGCCGGCGAGGAGAAGGCCACAACCTTCGATCGATGCTCCCACCGGCGTCCGGGGTCCGATTCGAGCCCAAAAAACGGGTGGCGCCTCAGCTCCGGTTCCCCAACACAGTCCCCTCAACAAGGACAGTATATCGCCAGGATTAATTCAGGAGGTCGCGGAGGTCCTCGGGAGCCTCGCACCTACGCGGCCATCTTGGTTGCGCGCTAGGCTCCTCCCCCCTAAATTCAAATTTAGATAGTACTGTAAACAGGTAATCCCACTCGAGGGAGTCAAAGGCCCTTTCGAGATCCAGGACCAGTCACCCCGAACGAGGCCAATGGAGAGGCGCATACTCTGCAACTCTGAAGAAACAGCGAAAATTGAGGGAGGTGCTGCGAGAGGGGACAAATCCATTCTTGTCTGAGTGGACCCAGGCAGGAATGTGGGCTGCAAGCCGATTAGCAAAAACCTTTGCCAATATTTTGTAATTGGTGTTTAAGATTGCTAGGGGTCTGTAAGAACCCAGGGCCATGGGGTCCTTGCTCGGTTTCAATAAGGAGACCACACTGGCATTGGATAAGGAGGGTGGGAGTGAGGAGTGTTTTTATCGCAGACATATAGAGGACAAGCAGATGCGGGACAAGTGTATTGTGTACGTTTTGTAGAACTCGGTCGGAAGACCGTCCGGTCCTGGCGCCTTCCCAGCCACCAGAGTCGTTAATGCCTCACGCACTACATCAACTGTTATGGGAATGTCCAAACGCCAGCTTTTGGTACAAGGATAACGTGGATAATTCCGATGAGTTCAAGAAGGTGCCAATCTGCAGTGCAGTGGATTTATAAAGAGTTGAATAGTGGTTGGTCACGGCTGCATAAATGTCAAGTTGCGTGCAGTGCATGTGTCCTAGGCCACAGTGTATTGCATGGATCGGGCGGTGAGGGTGTTTGTCGCACTAGATATGCAAGTAGTTCATCCGCCCTGTCTGATGTGGCATGAGTGCGTGCCGAATGGGCAAAGTAATTGTGGCAACGTCGATCTCTCCATCATTTCAGCATGATCACTCTGTAGCGAGTCTAATTGGGCCTTGGTCTCAGGGCATGTGACCAAGATGTTTTTGTAATGAAGGAGTTTCCATTCAATTGTCCCGAGGGAGATATGTAATTGTTTACAGATATTCCATGTTAGGCCTAGACAGTGTCCTCTAATCGTAACATTAAAGGCTTCCCATTCCAGTGACAGGGACACCGTGGAAGAAGCATTCTGGGCAAAATAATCCAGGATCGCAGCGCCCAAGAACTGCAGAAGGCATGTTCCTCAAATGCTGGTGTCTAAAGATGCCAAGTTAGGACGGGAGGGGAGTCTGTGATCCCAGGCAAGTTTCATGTATTGGGGAATTTGTACAGAGTGTGTAAGGCCTAGGTACTCAGTGCTGTGTATTAGGGAAAATGTGACGAGGTGCTACCACATCAGACAGAAGCACAGGACATTGCGGCAGAACACTTTCCCCCTTCCCTATCTCCGTGTCATCTCCTCTGTTTTCAGACAACGACTGCGGAGCAGGATGTGGTGGCTCCTTTAAGAGACTTGCGCTATGGGACCCGTCTCTCGATCATGTAACTAGGTCATGTGGTCCACTCATCTTGAAAGAGGAAGACACGGATTGGAGCTGGCGTTCGAGTCTAGCTGCGAGAGTGAAAGAAGGTGACCCAGACTAAGAAGAGAGGACTGTTCGGACCTTCTTCATTTCACCAGGTACGCAAGGAGTGACAGGACCACGAGGCAAGGAGGAAAGGACGCCAGAACAGGAACGTCAAAGAACCTCTGTCAGGGAAGGACTAAAAAGGGAGTGGGACCCTATTTGGCCTCGTGCAGATGCCAGACGCGTTCCAGGAGGGACATGGCTACACAAGGTACGGGGCCGGCTGGAGACCGTATAGGGGAAGGGGGCTGGAGCTCTCAAGGAAGGGACGGGTGGAGGGAATTGAGACAGACACAAGGCGCTTTCTGTGTTTTGGCTTAACTGCGTGCACTACTGCTGCAGTGGAAGAAAGCAGCGAGCACTGGTGCTGGTATCGGGTGACATCTCCCTTCACTCCTTTACCCCTGATCACATTATAGGACACTCAAGCTTGTTGAAATCCCAGTGGGACCCAGAAGAGCACGGGACGAGAGAGAACGCCCGAAAGCCCCACTCTCTGAAGCAAGAGAGGGAAGACAGCAGCTAACCATAAAGCGACCACGAAGAAACCCCTGAGCAAGCAACATATACCCATAGCTCCATAAACAGTTGTATTGCTGTTAGGCTTGGCATCTTTTGGCATGTTTCCCCTGAGTTTTTTGCTTTCTGACCTCCAAGTTCTGACTCGGTTTGTGCTGGCTTAGTGTTTCTGCACACTTTTCTTACTGCTAATCAGTGGTAAAGTGCAAGTGCTCCTGTGGTAAAATGTGATATGGATTGGTGTTCCCATGATTGGCCTGCTTGATTTCTGTGTCAGTCCCTAGTAAAGTGCACTGCGTGTCAGGGCCTGTGAATCAAATGACGTTGGTGGGCTGCAGCACAGGATTTTGCCACCCACACAAATGGCCCGTAAAAGCTAACTCAGACCCCCCATTGCAGAGTCTGCACGCAGTTTGTAACTGCCATGCCGACTTGGTCAGTGCACACACTTGCCTGTCCCTCACCTACCCTTTTCTTACATGTCAGCCACCCCTAAGGTAGGCCCAAGGTACCCCTGTGGGCTGGGTGCAGTGTATGTGAAAAGTAGGGCATGCCCTGTTCAGTGTGGCATGTGCCGATAGTGAACTACAGCTAATTTCGTTTTTCACTATTGCAAGGCTACCTGTTCCCCATAGGACAAAATGGGGAGTTTGTTTATAACATCTTTTAAACATAACTGGCCCGGGGAATTAGGTAGGAAAATAAAGTTTAGTATGCCTGAACTCAGAATCTAAACATGCATCTTTTAGTGAAGGTGATTTTTACATTCTGTGTTTGAAAATACCACTTTTAGAAAGTAGGTATTTTCTTGCTCAGTCATCCCGTGTGCCCTCATGGAATGTGGATTGCCTGTCTGGGTTTTGGATGACAGAAGGCTGGGGCAGGAGTGGCTCCATATAGTCTAGGTGGGTTCAGGAATGGGCTGAATAGACCTGGGCTGCAATTGGGGAAGGGGAGGAGATTTCCTTGCACCTCAAAGGGCCTGGTCTGCCTCTGACCATGCCGTCTACACCTCCTGCCAGTAAGTCACACCAGAGAAGGCAGAACTGGTTCTGGCTGGGCAAAGACACTCTGCCTAAGAGATCAAAGGATTTTGGGATATAAATATTGGAGCCAAGACCGCTGACTTTTAGAACTCTTTTGGATCAAGAAGACTGCCAAGAAGAAGAGCTGGAGGAGCTCTGAGGAGGAACTACCACATTGCTGTGTGCTTTGCTGTGTTGGCCTGCAGTGGCTGCTTCTGTCTTGGGCAGTGAAAGGACTGGACTGAACTTTCTGCAATCTACTTTTGTGAGTTTCTCAAAGGGCTTGAAGTAGAGCTTGCCCCTTGTTCAGTCTCAGGAACAACAAAGACTTCAAGCTCTTCTGCCTTCAGCACGGGGGACTGTGTGTTTTGTGCTGCAACAGAGGAAAAAGCAACAAGTGGTGCTTTCTGCCCGCCTTTGGCACATGCCCTAGCCGACCAGAAATGCAATTTCTAACAATTGCCAATAAATCACCAAAAACCTGATAAACGTGTCCCTGTCTGCTTCCCAGCGCCACAGAAAGTAATGAAGAAAAGGCCAATATGCGGTCTAGTCGTACATGGAGGTTATGTACAGGAAAATAGAAGGAGAATACGCGGGTGTCTGGGCTACGAGAGCGCCATACATCTAATAGGGACCAGTGGTTAAGCCAGTTATTTAAAGCATGTGCATTAGATGATGCAGTGGTGCGTGTGAGGGGAGGGAAGAGCAGTCCAGCAAGACAACTAGGACCAAGTTAAAATCACCTCCTATAAGCCAGGGGATATCACTCCAATGGGCCAATGCTCTGGAGAGGCCACAACGGAAGGAGTTCTGTTCAACATTGGGAGCGTAAACTGAGCCAATTAAAAGGGGCTGACCGTTAAGTTTATCTCTGATGAAAACATACCTGCCCCCCCAAGTCGACTGCAGTCTTTTCCAAATCTCAGGGGACACCCCCCTTTACGAATATCAGAGTGCCCCTTGTCAAGGAGGAAAAGTTAGTCCTGTACACCTGTCCACGCCAGCGGTGGCACAGCTGGTCAGCCTCAAGACTAGTCAACTGCGTTTCCTGGAGCAGGGCAATGCCAGTGGATCTACGCTGAAGATAGAAGTAAATGGAGTATCTGCGTGAAGGGGAATGTATCTCCCTCACGTTCCAGGTGATGACAATGTGTGCCATGAGAGGTCACAGCAGTGACCATGCTCAGTTAGCAGGGCATGCTTAAGGGGGAAGAGCCCACGGCCGAGTGACACCACCAGGAACAAAAGGAATATCTGAGAGTGAAGAACAATTTACTTACCTTCGGTAACGATGTATCTGTAAGAAACATTAGTTAGTTAGATTCCTCATCTTAGAATATCCCCAGGCGTCAGGCTGGATCCGGAAAGATTTTTTGTAGCAATACCCCTTGCGCGTCGCCAGGCGTCGTCTGCGGCTCCGCGTCCGTTGTTGGCGTCGTGCGGCGGAATGACGTCGGAGTACTTAGACGCCGCCCTCGCGCGCTGACGTCCGTTCTTGTACATCGCTTTCCGCGCCAGGAACGCAGAGCCATGCAAGAGACCGACACTGGTGCCAAAAAGTCTAGGGCCCTGAACAGGATGACCTTAACCCTAGAGGTCTGTTCGCAGAGCGGGGAGGATGGGTGGGTCGGTGAGGAATCTAACCAACTAATGTTTCTTACAGATACATCGTTACCGAAGGTAAGTAACTTGTTCATCTGAAAGAAACACGTTAGTTAGATTCCACACCTTAGAATAGATAGCCCAGCAATACCAACCCCGGTGGAGGGTCTGCGAACCAAGATCACACCAGAAAGTCCTGGAGAACAGAACGGCCAAAGAAGCCATCTCTCCGGACTTGGCTGTCCAGGCAATAGTGCTTGGCGAACGTCTGCAGTGAGGCCCACGTTGCCGCCCGACAGATGTCCTGCAAGGGAACTCCCCGTCCCCCGGGTGGAATGGGCTCTCAGCCCAACAGGAGAGTCCTTTTTCGCCAAGGAGTAACAAACTTTTATACACAAGACGACCCACCGTGAGATGGTCCGTTTGTGTACGGCTCTCCCCTTCTTAGCACCTACGTATCCAACAAAAAGTTGGTCGTCCACCCGGAACGGTCTGGTGCGGTCCAAATAAAAGGACAGCGTACGTTTTGGGTCCAGACGGTGGAGCTTCTCTTCCTCTTTCGAAGGATGCAGAGGCGGAAAGGTGGTGGGCAAAGTGACCGACTGCCCGATGTGAAAGGGGGTCACCACTTTCGGAAGAAAAGAAGGACGAGTCCGGAGGACAACCTTGTCCGGATGAACAGAAAGAAAGGCAGGCTTAGATGACAGAGCCTGGAGCTCACTCACCTGTCTAGCCGAGGTGATAGCAACCAGGAAAGCAGTCTTAAGAGTCAGAAGACAAAGTGGACAATTGTGAAGGGGCTCAAAGGGAGCGCACATCAGAAAGGTCAAGACAAGATTCAAATCCCACTGAGGCATTACGAAGGGGACAGGAGGAAACATGTGAGTAATGCCTTTAAGAAAACGCGAAACAACATGGGACTTGAAAAGAGAAGGCTGATCAGGAAGCCGTAAGAAAGCAGAGATTGCAGAAAGATAACCTTTCAAGGTGCCCAGAGCAGAGCCCTGCTGGGCCAAAGAAAGGAGAAAGTAGAACCTCAGAAAGAGGATCCACAGCCTTTGCTGTGCACCATGCCACAAATTTGTTCCACCTGAAGGCGTATACCGATTTTGTGGAGGGACGCCTGGCTGCCAGAATCACATCACAGACTTCAGGAGGCAAGTCAAATGGCATCAACTGTCGCCGCTCAATCTCCACGCATGGAGGTGGAGACTGGACAGGTTCGGGTGGAGGACCGTCCCCTGCTGCTGCGACAAAAGGACCTCCTGAAGAGGCAGTCGTATCGGAGGATCGATTGACATATTGAGTAGCTCGGGATACCAGTACCTTCGTGCTAATCCGGAGCCACTAAGATGACTTGGGCCCGGTCGCGCCTGATCTTCTTCAGCACTCTGGGCAGAAGTGGTATAGGCGGAAAGGCGTACAACAGACCGCAACTCCACTCGCGACGAAAAGCGTCTCCGAGCGAGTGCTGCCTTGGAATTTCCAACACGCAGAACTGCTGACATTGCGTGTTCTCTTCGGTGGCGAATAGATCTAACCAAGGCTCTCCCCACTGCAGAAAGAGACCTTGCGCCACGTCCGAGTTCAGACGCCATTCGTGATCCATCATGCACCGGCGGCTGAGTTAGTCTGCTCTGGCGTTCAGAGAGCCTGCCAGATGTTGAACCACCAGGATGATGTCCTGGTGTTCCAGCCATGTCCAGAGGCGCAGAGCCTCCTGACAAAGGGTCCACAACCCCACCCCGCCCTGTTTGTTGCAGTACCACATGGCGGTGGTGTCTGTGAACACCTGCACCACACTTCCCCGGACAGAGGGAAGGAAGGCTTTCAGTGCAAGCCGGATCGCTCTGAGCTCCAACAAGTTGATATGGAGTTGAGACTCCGCCGGAGACCAGAGGCCTCTGATCTCCACCTCTCCCATATGGTCCCCCATCCCAGGAGGGACGCGTCCGTCACTACTACGTGCTCCGGTTGGGGTAGGGAGAGGCATCTGCCCCTGACCCAATCGCGGTCCGTGAGCCACCACTGCAACTGTTTCGCAGTGCCCTCCGAGATCAAGACATTGTCGGACAGGTTGCCTCAATGCTGGGCCCATTGAAACTTCAGGTCCCACTGCAGTGCCCGCATTCGCCACCTGGCGTAATGCACCAACAGGATTCAGGAGGCCATCAGCCCCAGAAGCCGCAGCACCAACCTGACCGAAAACCAGGATAGAGGCCGAAAGATGGGAATCAGAGCCTGAATATCCCGGACCCGCTGTTCCGGAGGATAAGCCCGGAACCGCGCCGAATCGAGAACCGCTCCGATGAAGAGGAGCTTCTGGGACTCAGGTGTGACTTCGGCACGTTGGAGAACCCCAGCAAATGCAGGAGGTCGGCCGTAGTCTGGAGGTGGGAGACGACTTGCTGGGGCGAGCCCGCCTTCAACAGCCAGTCGTCGAGATAGGGGAAGACTGGAACCCCCGATCTGCGCAGATGAGCTGCGACCACCGCCATCACTTGCGTGAACACCCAAGGGGCACTGATGAGGCCGAAGGGGAGCACGGTGAACTGAAAGTGCTCCTAACCCACCGTGAGCTGCAGGTAACGCTGGTGGGCTGGCAGGACGGGGATGTGAAAATAGGCGTCCTGCAAGTCCAACGCTACCATCCAGTAGTCTCCAGGGTCGAGGGCAGCCAGAACCTGAGCTAAAGTTAGCATCTTGAACCGTTCCTTCCGGAGGAAGGCGTTGACGCTCCTGAGGTCCAAGATAGGGCGTAGGCCCCCTTTGCCCTTCTTGGGAACCAGAAAGTAGTGGGAATAGCAACCACGGCCTACTTCTGGACAAGGAACGCGCTCGATGGCCTCTTTGGCCAAGAAGGGGAGGGAGTAGCTCCTTCGGACGATTTGCAGCACCCACCTGTCCGAAGTGATGGATCACCAGTGGAGCAAGTGATGGCGAACTCTGCCGCCCACTGGCGTGGAATGGGTCTGAAAGCTCGGACCAGGAGGGCTTTGAGGCGGATGCTGCCTGGGTGGATGTGGACTGACCGGCACGTTGTCCTCCAGTACCGCCACGGCGGAATCCACGTCCGCGACCGCGTGCAGGTTGGATCTGCGGCCTGTGGCTAGGCGGACATGAGGAGGCGCCCCTTCCTTGGCCACGAAAGGGGCGAAAGGTGGAAGTTTGCGGCCATGGGGCCGAGAGACCCAAGGACCTGGCCGTAGCCCGGGAGTCCTTAAAACGAGCCAGCGCACTATCCGCCTTCTCACCAAAAAGGCGAGTGCGAGCACGTCCTCCACCGTATCCCACAGAGAGTGGGAGAAACGGTCCAAGAGGCAAGCGGTGTTCAAAGACCGCAGGCCCAAACTTAGGGAAGATAACAGCTTCTTTCCGAACTGTTCTAGCCGCTTGGATTCCCGATCCGGAGGGGCGGACGGGAAGGAGGATTGGGAAGTGGAGACCTGGATAACCAGACTCTCGGGGGCGGGGTGTTGGGACAGGAAACTGGGGTCGCCCGGAGCAGGGCGGTGGCGCCGGGCCACGTTCCGATCCACAGGAGGAACTGTGGAGGGCTTGGACCAAGTGCCCTGCACAACATCTATGAGGGCCTCATTGAACTGCAGCAGAGGCTCAGTGGAGCTTGCTGGCGGTTGAAGCACCTCTGTGAGGACGTTAGTCCTCACGGCCACAGCAGGCAGCTCGAGCCCCAGGGCTGCGGCCGCCTTGAGCAGCACCACTGAAAAAGTGCACCTTCCTCCGAGGCCACAGTCGGAGGAGAGATGAAACCAGCGTCCAGGGAAGTGTCCAGACCACTGGCATCCCCCAAGCTGCGCCGCACCGGTGCAGGGCCCGGACAGGAGCTAAACCGGGGGACGGCGTCGTCCGGAGACGGCGCCGGGGGTGGAACCGGTGTCGACTCCGGCAGAGGAGGCGTTCTGAGGTCGACCGGCACCGGCAGAGATCCAGGCCTGGATCCCTCTGGGACCTGCGGCGTCGGGACCGAAGTCGTCGCCGGGGCCGGAGCCACCGGCACGCGAGGTCACCCAGTCGAGCCCGCGGGGCCCGAAGGCGCGCCGGCAGGCGTTGACGGCAGAGCCAGGCCCCTCATGGCCGAGAAGAAGGCACTGACGCGTCAGTCCCAGGGACCGGCGGGTATGGGGAGCCGCGGGGGTGGGACCACCCTGACCCTCGGCCGAGTCGTGCGACCAGCGAGGGGAGTCCGAAGAGCGGTGTCGCCTCTTGGACTTCTTAGATCGCTTCGACTTACCCGAAGACTTCGAGCCAGACGAGCGATGATGGTGCCGAAGCTCGAGAAGCTTACGGGACCGCTCCCGCCTAGCCTTCGAGGTCAAGGCCTTACAATCGGGGCACGACTCCGCGTCGTGGTCGGCCCCCAGGCAGTAAAAGCACTGGCGATGGTGGTCAGTCACCGACATCAGTCGAGTCGACAGAAGACCAAAAAGAGGCAAAAAAGTTTAGTCAAAAATTGACTAAGGGGTAAGCTCTTCCCGGATCGGCGCTGTCTGGCGCGGAAAAAAGAACTGACGTCAGCGCGTGAGGGCGGCGTCTAAGTACTCCGACGACGTCATTCCGGCGCACGACGCCAACGACTCATGCGGAGCCGCAGACGACGCCTAGCGACGTGCAAGGGGTAATGCTACAAAAAATCTTTCCGGATCCAGCCTGACGCCTGGGGATATTCTAAGGTGAGGAATCTAACTAACGTGTTTCTTTCAGATTAAAAAAATGTACAACTCTAATGTGGAACTTTTTAGGAGCGAACCCGCAACTGGAGTTGGCCCAAACAGGCATGCCAAACCATGGCAACTAAAGTATTATCAAGCTTAAGATCAAAGGGTGTTTAGGGATGAAGCTATGGCCTGGTACCTACCCCCGGACAATTAGCCAGAGAAAAAGCAAGACAGAATATATTGTGCGTGCGTGATGCATTGTGGGTCCTCTGTCACGTACCCCCAAGCCCGCAGGTTAGCACAGTGACCAGGGTCGCCCCAATCAGAGGAAGTCCATTCTTGGCCCCCATAGTACCCAACTGTGCACATGGAAGGAGGAGCTTATTATGTAGTGGAACAGACTATGACGTAATAGAGCACAAGCTGGACTGACCAGAGTTGCAAGTCATTTGCCCTAGCGGTCAGAATATAATGTCCTAGGTCAGAAGAGTGACGACAGGACTGTGAGGCGAGTCCAAGACTGCTGACCACGCCGGGTGAGAGTCCGCATCACCCCCTGAACTGGATGTGGTCAAGGGGGGCCTTGTGCTGTGCAGAGACTCAGCCACATGGAGAGCCTCTTGTTGCTAAGACAAGATTTGCTCAGGAGCTGGAGCGTTGATTGGTGAGGTATGATTGTGTTTGACTACTCCGCCTACGGCGGCCACGCCTCCTTTGTCTGGGCACCGGGGGGCCATCAGGAGTTCTGGACGATGTGGCCAAGCCTGCCCTTCCAGCCAGTCCCAAGCATCAGAGGTTGAATCAAAGAAATGAGTGGTTCCATCCTTACGTGGCAGGGAATAACACAGATCAAGGTCACAGAGCTGACATTTCACAGCCTCGAATGAGCCCTGCTGTTTCTGCACCTGGGCTGTCTAATCCGAGAAAACTATGTCTGAAGAGTTTTGGATGACAGGCCCTTACAACTTTCTGATTTCTCTCAGTATGGTGTCTGTCCCTGAAGTTCAATAACCGGAATAGAAAGGGTCGTGCGCTGGCACCAGGAGGGGGTCTGTGGGCTGAGACCCTGGGCGCCCGTTCCACAACAAATTGAGGAGACAGGACCCTTGTTGGAAGCAGGTGTCACAACCAGTTCTCCATGTAGTCAACAGGGTCCTGGCCTCTACGCCTTCAGGAAGGCCAAACACTTTTACATTGTTACGGATCGAGCGGCCCTCTGCATCATCCAGTTTGTCCTCTAGGGTACATACCCGATCTAGCAAGTCCTGCAGTGTGGCGGGGTGATTGAGGGACTTGGGTTGAAGGTCAGAGAGAGTACGTTCAGGGTCTCATATTCGGTCCGCCAGCTTCTGGTGATCGGCCTTCAAAAGCATGAAATCGGAGGCTACCTTATCAATCTTAGATTCTAGGGAGGTGCGTGTCTGATCCAGTGTCGTGCAGTTTTTTTTCCACAGCTGCTATGACCGAACCGAGTTTGGCTGAGAGGGCATCACCTGGATCCTGAGACGCCGCCGTCTGCAGCGCTGAAGAGCGGAGGTGGCTCATGACTAATTGCTGAGCTGTGGGCATACAAGAGGTCCTGAAGTACAATCTTCTATCCGCGAAGCAGAGAAACGTGGCCGGTGGGGTGCAGCAAGTGGAAATGGAGAGTAGACCCTAGTCGGTGGTGTATGAAACGCGGCTCCGCAAGTGACCCCAGGCCCCAAGGTTAGGCAAACAGCTTTGCACCATAGAGCAGTTGTGGACTACCAGATAATCGTAGCCTGAGTTTGAGATAGTGCTGGAACTGAACTGCCCTCCGATTGAGGAGCAGGTTCCCACCGCCCAGTCAAAGTTGGGGCGCCTAGTGACCTTCAGCTCCCACGTACTACAACGGCAAGAGAGCGCACCGCAATTAGGGACAGTGTACCGCAGTTAAGGACAGCACACCTTTTAGTGACTAGGTCCCAGTGTAATGAACAGTTGGGGGCCTAGGCCCGACCGACCCTCGTGCCCCAGCAGGATTCTTTTTGATGAGCTAAGGGGGGGTGGCCCTTGCGCCACCCCCCTCGTGCGCGCAACTGTGAGCAGGGAGCAGAAAAAGGCACTAGCCGTGCCTCTCCCAGTCCCCCTAATGCAGCCTAGGCCCGGACGACTCCTGGGCCACTCACCTCAGCACCACCAATGCGCTGCTTAACCAGCAGGATGCAAGGCTTGCCTCCTGCGAGGAGATGAGCAGTTGCTGACATGGAGTGGCGATTCCCCCGCCCCCTATATGCCAACACGGGGGGGGGGGCGCACCGCTAGAGCTTGCAGCCGATGCCCAATTTGTGAGGGCCTAGGCCCGATCAACCTCCGTGCTCCCACCCCAGAACATCAGGTGTGCTGCCTAATTAATGAGGTGCCAGGCCAACGTCCTTCAAGGCGGAGTGGCAGGAAGTGTTGACCGACCCCTGCACCCCGACCCGCCAATACAAGGGGGGCACCGCCAGGGCCCACAGCAACTGTGCAGGAGGAGGGGGCCTAGTCCGATCGACCCTCGGACGCCCACCCCAGCCCCTCGGGTGGCCAGCTCCAGCCTTGCAGCCCAGGACTCACCCCTTCCTGTGTGGTGGTCATCCGGGTCCAGAAGGTTGAAGGGAGCCGGTGTCTCCTGTCAGGCCGAGGTTGGCCGCTTGGAGGCAGGAGGGCCCGGGGCCAGTCACCGTGTTAAGGTGTGCCCCAGCTGCAGCACCACAGAGCGCGTCCCAGACTTTGGGCCCCGGTCCAGAGAGCCGCAGACTCCTCCAAGCTGAAGAACCACTCAGGGCGCACCGAATCCCAGGGTGTGCAGCCTGCAGCGGGCGCAGCAAATCAGGATTCTAGCAGGGAGGAGAGGCCAAGGGACGCCACGAGTTCCGGCCCGCAGAATGCCACGCGTTCCCAGCTGCGACAGCCACAGCACAGCGGGAGCTCGGAGATGCCTATCATCAGGACCGGTAACAGTGTAACAGAGCCCACAAAGGTAATCCAAGCAGTAGGGGTAGCAGCACATACCGATGTCACAGGATAGCCGGGGTAGGATGCGGAGCAGACTTAAAGTACGTCTGCCATCTTAGGCTGCTCCTCTTCCAAAGACTTCTTTTGCCATCTGCTTGTCAAGGACTGATGACAGACAGACTGAAAAAGATGTTGAATTGGCCAAATGTATCCTTAACCCCAACAATAGTGAACGACATCACCAGTTGTAGGTGAACCTGTTAAGACCTGGATCATTTCAGGAGTCAGTTGTCTAAGTAAGGGTGTGGAATTTTTATTTTTATTTTAGGCTTGTCCCCATGCCCTGCAAGAGTGCTATTGGTGCAGCCACGAGCAGCAAGAGCTCATGTGCAATTGCGGCCAAACAAACCTCAGGAGGGCGATCATTTGCTGGTTGAGGGTTGTTTCACTGCAAGTGTTAACATTTCTCTTAGCTGGAATCCATGAAGGTAAGAAATGTTTCTACCACTTTTGTAATGAAAGATGGCAGCTTACAGGCACCGCTTCACACCTCATGTTCACTATGTGCAGGGACTTCAAGCTCAGACTGTTTAAGGGACACACTGATGACTAGGCCTCTGGAGAGTTATCCAGCATAGACCTTTGGTGCTTCTGAGTCAACTCAATCCCCTGTAGAGACAATTGGGAGTGAAAGAGCTGGCCTTATAACAAGATTCATCTTCTAGCCAGAATACTCTGTCTAACTCTATTGGTCACAACTCTACAGCTGCACTTGAGGAACACAGTGAGCAAATGAAGTGAACATTCATAGATCCAACAAGCAACACATACCTTAGACAGATGTCTCCCGTCTCTGTGATATTTGGATGCCAAATTCTGGTTGAGCACTTCACCTTTGGAGGCTAGGAGAAAAAAAGAATAACAGATTACTATAATTTCGTACAGTACCAGAGCTCCCTCTCAGGATAAACTACAATGTAAAAGCATGAAGTTCTCTATCAAATAGAAACAAGGTTTAAGTAAATCAGTTATTAGCTTTAGCTGAATTACACTTTGCACTGGCCTATGTGTGTGCTAAGAAATGACAACGACAATAATTAACATGAACATTTCTCCCCAGAACATCTAAAGTATTTCTACCTTAAAAAAGTATTGCATACACATCGAGACAATGAAGGAATTGAACGAGAAAAACATATAACATTTGCGACAAGTCTGAAGTAAATGAAATATTTCCTAGCTTTCATAATGGAAATTTTTATTCTATTAAGGACACGGAGGCAAGGATTATGCTCTTCTTTCTCCACTTTATTTTAACAGCAGCCTTACTCAAAGAGCAAAACTACCTTTCCCAGAAACCTCAAGGGAAAGCAGAACCAACTATCAACCAATTAGTTAACAGTCCCCATATTGTAGTCCATCGACTCTGTTCATGCCCCTTCTTTCTTTGTTGACAAATGCCATCAAAGACATAAAATGCATGTACACTCCGATTAATCTTACTGAAAAGAAAAACAATCCAGTAATTCACATCCATGAACTGACGACCAGATCAGCAAACCAAACAGAAATTTGAAATAGGATAATGATGACTATGCCTCAAACTTCCTAGAAATAAGCATCATAAACCAACAAGTCTTAAGCAACATGTTGACTGACAGAAGTAAATGATCATAATAAGAGAATACTTATATCTTAAAAGGTCCAAAATTCCAAAGGGGCTACCAACCATTGAATAGGGAGGGTACACGGTACTTGATACGGGAGGGAATAATCCTCGCCTCCATGTCCTTTATAGAATTGAAAATTTCAGTTACAAAAGCTAGGAAATTTTTCATTCTATATCAGGACCGGAGGCTGGGATTTTGCTCGTTCAAAACTTCACCACCACTAGTAGATCCATATTGACTACTGGCTTGAAATAGAATGTATTAAACGTTGCGTCTGATGGCCAATCGGCCACATTCAAGATGTCCTCCAGATGAGCTCCCAGCGCAAAAGCCTTAGATGCACCTCTCTCAGAGTGCACACCAAAAATAGAATTATCAATACCTGCTTCTTTTAGAATGGCCCTCACCCAGCATACTATGGTGGGTGATGAAACTGCTTTAAACTGTTTACACAAGGCAATCATGAGTTGCTGTGCTCTAGCTGGAGGAGGCTCCTCCGTAACATAAGTCTTCAGACATTGAACAACTCACAACTTAGGCTTTTGGGTAAACGAAGGATAAAAAAAACAACCTGGAATGTCATTTCACTCTCCTGGAAACATGAAAAGTAACACCATCCGGGGTGAAGACCCTCCCCGAAGCATCCTTAGACCTTACATCAGCCTCTTTTACAAGAAATTCAACATAATAACATAGCCAACTTACTGGAAAATTGTTTTCTGTAAAGGTACTTATTTTGTAGCCAAAAGAGGAAAGTTCAAGAACCTTGTTAATGTCCAAAAAAGCAGGAAACCTGGGCTCGGGAGGAACCGACAACCTCACACCTCATCAACTTCCTGACCAAGGGGTGCTCCCTTTATATGGTTAAGTGGCCCTTTATACGATTAAGTGGCGGTGGACTGGAAAGTGTTTACTGATGTGTAGGCCATTCCTTCAGAAACCAATGCCGACAAAAAATTCAAAACAATCTATTTTGGATTCCATTGGATTGGCTTCCCTTTACAAACACCAACGCAACCACCGTCCCACACAGGACTTGTATCTTATTTGTCCCTTCTGCCCAAGCCTTGGATAAGAGACGCTTAACTGTTTACGAAAGTAGTCTGATTTTCCACCTACTTCTGTAGTCCTCTACGCATGAGGTATAACAGCCCCTCCAGAACCGGTTAACTGTGACTGCGCCGCCGTGCGCCGATTTATTATATCAAATTCTGATTATCTATGCTCTTTGTTCTAGATCGCTCAATACTACTAGTCATTCCCTGGAACCCTTTTAGGGACTATACCTATACCCCGTCGTTTGCCGAGTTAATGCTGATTACTACTATTTACTCATTTCGGTGAGTGTCGAATATGTGTGTGGTTTTGATTCCTTGAACGTTTGTCCATGATCTCCCTTTTCAATTGCCCACTTTACGTTTTTACTTAGACACATTTATATGCTTTGGTATCACAAGATGTATTACAGTATCCAAAGACAATATGGTTATTACACTGTGACTGTATATTCTTTTTGGTATCTTTGTGATGCTTTCCTTTTCCATCTTCGGTTTCCATTACTTTACCCTAGTACCAAGGAAGTATTATTGTGTAGCCCTGTTTTTGGTATTTTTGTGATACTTGTTGTTCTTTCCCATTAAGTTTTCTTATTATTGTAACTACGCCCACCCTCTACTTTCTTACTTGCTGATTTTCTCTTTCTATATCCAGTACTCTCTCTTTTATTAAAAATTGCCTAAAAAAGAAAAAGCTTTTTGAATTAATATATGTACAAATAGTATTGTCTTTTTTTAGTCCAAACCTCGATGTGAATTTGGGTTAGCACAGGCTGTGGACGTCCTGGGCTTGTTTAGTGATAACTGTGCGCTTGACCAGGTGATAGCGGTAAATTGGGTTCTCACTAATTCTGGCTTATAATGTTAGTGTTACAGGATTTGATAGAATTATGAGCTGTGTACTCATCACTCATACATATACTTTTAATGTGTGTGTGGTGTAATTTGTATATTTTTATGTCTTGTGTGTGGTTTTATCCAGGTCTCATTTATATAAAGTTATGCATATTTATGTTATGTCTTGTGTCACTTGTTTCAGCCCTGAAGAAGTTCTTTTGGAAAGAACAAAACATGTTGGCCGATGTCTTACTTCATGTTGTACTACAAGAATAAAAGAAACCAAGGACTTCAGGATTTGATTTTGTACTTTTTGCTGGTGCACCTTCCATTATTTTAGAAAGCCCCCCAGAACCATACATTGAGGATTCTCACAGAGATCCCAAAGGATATTCTGCCTCCGGAGTAGACAGATTGGAAAGTTACATCATCACTGGAAACCATGCTTGAGACCTACAAAGCGGCTAAATTACTACTAGTGACTGCTTTTGCCTGTGTACTTGCGCGCCAACTGCATCGGAATTGAACGATTGAACATGGGGGGGGGGGGGGGGGGGGGGAGGGAGGGGGGCAGTGGAGCTGGCGGGATGGGTAGGGGACGCATATCTTATCACCACACTCGAATCTTGCAGGAACGCATTGTCGCTTACGGGTCCGGCATCAAGATGAAGTATCAGTTTAGGTGACAATCTAGGAGAGAGGCAAACATGTCCACCAAAAAAGGCCTCCAGACACCCTCTGAATCATATGGAACACATCCAGGTGAAGTTGCCATGCACTGAGATCCTGAAGGTGCCTGGAATGCCAATCGGCCACCTCGTTGGATCCCCCCCAGAAGATCCTCTGCTGCCCCCAAAATTTCCTGATCCAGGCAATACTGCAAAAACCCCTTCGCCAGATCCGTCAACGATTTGGAGCAAGGACCTCCCAAGTGGTTGATGTACCTAAACACCGAGATATTGTCCAATTTCAACAAGACCGAACACTTGACCTTGTCCTTCGGCCAACAGCAGATTGCAAAGGAGACTGCTAAAAGTTCCAGGCAGTTTATGGGCATAGACTGTTCCTCCGAAGACCACTTTCCTCCTGTGGATACACCCCCACAGCTGGCCCCCAAACCTGTCAGACTGACGTCTAACTCGATAACCATATCCAGACTGGAACCGAAGAAGGCCTTCCCATTCCAGACATCCATGTGATCTAACCACCATCATATTTCCTCTTTGATCTCATCTGTGAGTGGAACTAGGGCCGCGTGGGACATACCCTCATGCAGGTGTTGCACTTTCAGTCTCTGAAGTGTCCTGTAGTGAAGGGGGCCAGGGAAGATGGCCTAGATGGACAAAGCCAACAGACCCACCATCCTGGACAATTGCCTGAGGGACATGTGTGAAAGGGTTACCATTTTACGCAACTCAAGACACATTTTCGCTATCTTTTTGATGGGAAGACTTAGGGTGTATTTCCGAGAATTGATCACAAAACCGAGGAATGTTATCGTCTGAGCCGGGACCAGTAATGATTTCTGCAATATCTCCAGCAAGTCCACCACCATCTGAAGGTGACCCACTAGCGCCCAAGGATACTGGTCCATCAGAAAGATGTCGTTCAAACAGACGATCAAGCAAACCTTTCTGCCGTGGAGGAAATCCACCACCAGTTTTTAGAACCTTGGTGAAGCACCATGGGATGGAGGACAGATTAAAGGGAAGAGTCTGAAATTCAAAGACCCGATGACCCGAAAGGAACTGCAGAAACCTGCAATGAAGAGGAAAGACTGGGACGATGAGATAGGCAGCCAACCGAAGTAACCAGTTCCCCCTAGTCTCTAAAGTTCGCGAAGGAGATGGATGCCCTCCATCTTGAAGTGGTGGTACACCAGCCACTCGATGAAGACCCCGAGATTGATCATAAAATGTTGACCTCCATTTTTTTCTCCACCAGGAAAAGATTACTTATAAAACCGTTTGGCTGCATGACTGACTGCACAGTCTCTTACTCGATGAAGGCAACCTGAATTTGGGAAAACCAAAGGACGTGTCCTGACCCATTGGATAGGGCACACACAAACTCTAGACGGTAGCCCTGCACAGTCTGAAGGACCCAGGCATCTGAGGTCGGATCCCACCAGTTTTAGTGGAATAGCACCAGCCGTCCTCCCACTTTTAGTTGGGGAAAAAAGGAGAGTCATTACCTTGCGAGTGGCCTCGACTGCCTCTTCTGCCTCCACGGGCACAGTGAAAATGACAGGAGGGATAGAACCATCCAAATCATTCAGGGACTTGGTACTAAGTCTGAAGGGAGCCTTGGCCTCTCTGAAAAGTATTTGTGTTATAGCGGCCAAACGAGCACCACCTACCACACTGGGTCGCTGAAAAAACACCTTAGACAAAAACATTTTTATTTTATTTTTATAAGTGGAAGCTTGCTCCTTGTTGGAAACGACAACCGGGTTCTCCGCGACCCACGCTGCGGCAGGCAGAAAAAGAGAGATCGGCGGCGGTGGAGGCGCTCTCCAAGTCGGGGCTGGACTCGCAGAGTGACAGAGGGGACTCGGAGCGGGGCACAGATGGCTCAGATGCGGACATCTCAGGAGCGGACTGCGTGCGACTGCCGCATGCGACGGCAAGGACAGCGGACGAGCTGATGGACTTATGATTCGTTACTCCCGAACATTTGCGGCAGACTCCTGCTGAGCTGGTTGGTGTAGTGCCGAATGGGGAGGGCTTACTTTACTGAAGGCCGGGACTCGGTGGGAGCGGGGTGAACTGGGCCTCTTTGGACCTACCCCCATTGCTATAGGGTGTTTGCGATTCCTTAGGGGTCTGAGCACTCTGGTTATGTTCTTAGTTTGGATGGGTGTTTAGGTTGGGGCATCTGTCCGGGGGAGGGGGAGTTGGGGGGTGTTTGGTTTTGGTTGCGGGACTCAGGGGGGGACCAGTGTGCTCCAGACGGCATGGCAGATAGATAGGGGTAAGAGATAGGACACAGGCCTCCAGCCCGGCCATTAAGTGCATAACCTGGAATGTTAGAGGACTAGGCGCCACCAGGTGCATGCTTACTTGGTACGCAGGGGGGCACATATTGCTCTTTTACAAGAGACGCACCTTACAGTGACTGAGGGAAGGGCGCTGCAGCGTAGATGGCGTGGGCAGGTGTATTATACTACCTATTCAGCTTACGCGAGAGGGACGCTGGTGTGGATTAGGGCGGGAGTCCCCTTCCAACTGTTGCAAAAGGAAATAGATCCTGAGGGGCGCTATGTTCTACTGGCGGGGCGCTTAAATGGGGTGGATGTCACAATAGGGAGCATATATGTCCCAAACTTTGACCAGGGTAGTTTCTTTGACCGCCTGTCCGGTGTCATGGCCGTATATGCGCCGGGCTCGATGCTCTTGGGGGGTGATTTTAAATCAGTGACGGATGTAACCATGGACAGATCTCACCCGCCGCTACCTGAGGCGGCGAGTGTGAAGCTGGCGGACAGGAGGTGGCAATGGCAGTCAAATTGGAATTTGATGGATATATGGCTGGAGCAGCACCGGCAGGAGCGCGATTATTCATATTATTCGGGCCTGCACGATTTGCATGTTAGGTTAGATGCGCTGCTGGGAACGTCAGATGTATGTATTAAAGTGCAATACAGTGAATATCTGACCAAAACATTGTCAGATCCCAATCCCCTGTTGGTCCATTTGGGATGGCACAAGGAGCGGGCGCTGGTCCCGACCTGGCGCCTGAGCCCTGAACTGCTAGAGGATCCGGTATTCCGGGACGAATTACGACAGGGAATCAACCATTATTTTAAGGAGAATGAGAATACAGCGACAAATGTAGCGACAGAATGGGAGGCATTCAAGGTAGTAGTTCGAGGGATCTGTATTTCTAAGAAGGTGGGGGTGCGGAAAACATTGCTGGATGATGTTCAGAGAGCGGATGGGCGGTTGCGGGATGCAGAGAAGCAGAGCCACGCAGCAGAGATGGCCCAGGACGCGGTGGCAGGAGCAAGAGAAGAGGTAGCGCGGCAAGTTGAAAGGCTCAGGGTGTTTGATTATAAAGCCTACACAGCACGTATGCATGATGAGGGGGACAAAACAGGCAGGCTTTTAGCGCGACTCATTGCTCCGGAGACCAGGGGAGCGCCGATATTGGGGCTCAGAACTACGGCCGCTACGATGGAATACACCCAACAGGGGATAAATGAGGAGTTCGCGAGCTATTATGCAGCGTTGTATCGTAGCCTGGGGGTGGCAGATGTGGTGGATAAGGAGAATTTTTTTGCCGGGTTGGAGTGGCCCCAGGTGGAGGAGGAACAGTCCATAGTATTGGGACAAGAGATATCCTTAGGGGAAATCCGGTCGGCGATCAAGCACATGGCCCGAAATAAGACACCGGGCATAGATGGGCTACCAGTCGAATTTTATGCCGCGTTTGTGGACATACTAGCGCCCCGGCTCCAGACGTTGTATAAACGGGCTTGGAGGGCAGGAACGCTGCCACCCACTGCCTGGGAGGCCATTATAATTCCCCTCCTCAAGCCAGGCAAGGACTCTGCTGAACTAGCTGCATATAGGCCGCTATCAATGCTAACGGTGGATTTTAAAATTCTGAGTGGGATCCGGGCGACGCGACTGCTCCCTTACATGGCCTCCCTGGTCCACAGAGATCAAAGGGGGGTTTATCCCCAAAAGGAACACGGCAGGCAATATTAGGCGTCTCCTGCGTATCCTAGAGGAACAGCGAGACACTACGCCGGGGGCAGCGGTGCTGGCCGTCGACATTGAAAAGGCCTTTGACAGCCTAGAATGGCCTTTCCTACATTACGTGATGGGGAAAATGGAACTAGGGGACGAATACATAAGATGGACTAGGATTCTTTATACTGGGGCCACGGCAAGAGTACGAACGGGCACGACAATTTCTAGAGCATATAAAGTGGAGCGCGGGACGAGACAGGGCTGCTCTCTCTCACCACTGCTGCTTGCCATAGCAATAGAGCCATTAGCTATGCTGGCAAGAACGGGGGGGGGCAGTACCGGGGCCTAACATTACAGGGAGAGGTGCAATACATCTCGCTGTACGCGGATGACCTCTTATTGTTTCTGGAAGATACCGGGGAGACTCTGGAGGCGGCGAAACAGTTACTGACAGGGTATGGAAGTAGATCAAGGTTAAGGGTCAATTGGCTGAAAACTTGCCCATTTCCGGTGCGGCCGGATTTGCCGGCGCTACCCCAAGAGCACGGAATCCGATGGGAGGCGCAGTGCCTGCCCTATTTGGGGTTTCACATTTATCACACACACGACGGGCTCTTGGAAGGCAACATTGGTAGGGCAATTCGGGGAGTTAAGGGGAATATGGAGTTCTGGTCCGCCCTGCGGATATCGGTGGCTGGGAGGCTAGCCTTGTTAAAAATGGTAGTGTTACCAAGGTTGTTATATTATTTTAGGACCCTCCCAATATGGATACCTGGAGCGGTGTTTCGGCAGTTGAGGACGATGGTAGGAGGCTTTATATGGGGGAACTGTAGGAGACGGGTTGCCATAGAAATGATGCGCCCCAGAGCAGCAGGGGGATGGGCAGTCCCAGATTTTGAGCGTTACTATTTGACGGCCCAACTACAGTGGCTTACGCAGGCAGCGATGTTTCGGGGACCCTATTTGGGCAATAACTGCTGGATACCGCGACATGTAATTTCTTATATCCTGCTAGGGCAGAAACTGCGTAAAGATACTATTACTAGCGAGAAGAGAACGTTACAGCGATGCTGGATCAGGTGCCATAAAAAGAATGGAGTCGAGAGCCCTTATGCGCCCGAGCTCCCGATCGGAGCGTGCACGGCGTTGCCCCACAGAGGAGATTGGTCTGCTCTGGGATAATGGGAGTATTTATGGTGGGCGACCTCTATGAGGATGGCGTGTTACTGCCATTCTCGACTCTGCAAGATAGACAGGACCTGCCGCGGGGGCACTATTTATTGCATGCGGCGCTGGTAGCGGGGATAAAACGCAGGTGGAAGATGGGGCTGACGGAACCAGAGACGTCGTTGGTTTGTCAATATGTGGCCATGGCTGCAGGTACGATCAAGGCCGTCACGTGCCTTAATAGGAGGATGGAACAGGAGGGAAGGCAACCGCTGAACCGACTAAAGGGGAAATGGGAGCGGGACCTAGAGAGGGACATCCCAGAAGCTACCTGGCCTAAATTAGTGGAAAGGGCATGGAAAATCACACGGAACGCTAGGTTTCAACTCATACAATTCTATGTGCTTCATAGGGCATATATGACCCCGAAGCATATCCGACAGATCTTTAAGGTGGAGAATGCTAGCTGCCCTAGATGTGGGACTGCGGAAGCGGACTTCCAGCATATGTTGTGGTCCTGCCCGAACCTGATAGTGTATTGGAGGGAAGTACTAAGAGCTGGAGGTGATTACAGAGCGAACACTTAGCAAGGATATGGGGGTGAGTTTGCTGCATTGGTACCCGCACACCAAGGTGACCAGCAAATGTATTGATTTGGGACTGATAATAGCTAAAAGGGAGATAACCAGCCATTGGAAACACAGTCAGGGACCTAGAGTCTGGAGATGGAAACACGAATTTCTTAAGTGGGCAGCGAGCGAAAGTGTGACTAAATTGCGGCTGGCGCATAGATCGCAGAAAGAGGCAATGCTGGAAGGGGCACGGGCCTTGGAGGCATTAGTAGAGGCGCTGCGTAGGCCTGTCAGAGACTTGGAAGACGAACCGGAGCCCCTTTTGGATGACAGACCACAGGGAGCTGTGGGGGGCGCGCAAGACCACGAAGAGCATTAGACAGGGAAAGAGCCAGGCAAACCGGGGAGGGAGGCCACACCATAGAGAAGGCACATTTTCGGTAAACCCTTATGGACTAGTCCGTATGACACATGGTATATGGTACGGAGCGGAGCACACTGGAGGGGGAGGGGGGGAGAGCAGGGGTAGGAGGGCGCTAAAAGATCGGCTGTTGGGGGGGGGGGATTGATTGATTCGGAAAATAATTGTGACTTGATATACGGATGCTAAGCTGTTGCCTGTAAACCAAAACAATAAAAACCGTTTCAAACAAAAAAAAAAAAAATGGAAGCTTGCTCCTTGTCCGGGAAGAACGTTTGCACAAAGTTGCCTAACTCCTTAATAAAGGGGTCCCTAAACAACCCCCTTGTGCAATAGGACCAGATTCCGAGGCAGCAATAATCTCACAACTTCGGGTCCACTTTGATGAGGAGGAACTGCCTCCGTTCTGCTGACAGCGCGCAATTGACATTTCCTAGGAGGATGACTGCCCATTGGGCCCTGCCATAAAGGATCTCGGATCAGGTAAGGGACCTGGACTGCTTGACCTCTTAAGCCATGGCAAGGATTTTGATGCTGGACCTGGTCACGTCCAACAACTAGTGCTGGCGTGACAGCTAGGAGCGGTCAATGGCCTTCTTAGGGTCCCTAATATACTTTACCATGAGGGTTGTAATCCTCACATCTATTTCGAGCGTTAGGGATACCTTGCCGTTCAACGAAGCACGTAGGACATTCCGCCCGAATGCGGGCTCAGACTTCTTTGTCTAGGGGCTTTTGCAGACAACTCGCAACATAGGTTGCCACCTATTCACCGTAGAACCACATGGAAGACCTAGTGAGGAGCAAGTCATCTGGATCCAACATATCAGACACCAAGTTGACCTGCGGAGCAGGTACAAAGAGGGATTCCGCAGCCTCATCTGCAGAAGGGTGCCACGGCCTAGAGGCTGGGGAAGGAGACAGGTATCACATCAAAGGGGTCAGAATCAGGCAACTGTGGTTGCGACTGGAGGAAGGCCTTCTTGAGATGCTCAAAAGCGTCCTTATTGCCGCCCTGGTCCATAAGGCACTTGACTGCCTGACCAGGGTTCGTGCGGTTGCGTCAGCCTATTTTCTCCTTCAGGGGTGCCAGTGCCAAGGACACTGCATGCTGTATTGAGGCATACTTCACCTCACAGAATTAGTCATCAAGAGGCATAAATGAGGCTGATTCCTTCTCAAAATATGCAGCCTCGGAGTCCTGCATGTTAGGACCAGGTTTGGTGCTAGGGAGCCTAGCAGATTAGGAAGAGTAAAGGATTCAGGAAACTGGGACCAACACCATATCTAATTCTTAAGGTATACAGCCTAGGCCGGTTTCTGCAGTGCCAAAATGGTCTACGGGCTGTGAAAGGAGAAGGATTGGAAGCCCAGTTGGTCAAGTAGTTGCAGATCTCAATGGGCCTATTGGCCGTTAGGCGGACAGCACCGCAGCCAAGAGGTGCAGAGGTACTTCAGGAAAATATCCCCACCGTAAACAGACTATGGCACGCGGGGTGAATGGTAGGCTGCACAGGAGCAGTTTGCAGACTTAGGGGTCTGAGGGGCTACATTTTACATACCTTCCAACCCCCTTTCCCCACCGGAGAGGGGGGGGGTCTCTCTGGCTTGCAAGCACCCTCTAGCGATCAGCACCCATGCCACAAAACCCTGTAACTGCAAAACTGTATACGTGAAGAGTGCTGACAGGCGCTGCCGCGGCAACCTGTGAACAAACCCAAGCAAGTTAGGCAGAATTTGAAACCACAATGTGAGCGCGCATTAAATTCAACCAATAAATGTCAAACACCCTCAACAAGCATTCATAAAGAACAGGAGAGTCGAGACACTTAACTGCTGGGTGCTGAAGCACCGAAGAAAGAGGGGGCATGAAAAGAGTCGATGGACTATAACATGGGAACTGTTCATTTATTGGTTGATATTTTGCTGTTCTGTTTTCCTTTGAGTTTTCTGGGAAAGGTAGTTTTGTTCTTTAAATAAGGCTGCTGTTAAAATAAAGAGGAGAAAGAAGAGCAGAATCCGAGCATCCGGTCCAGACAATTACAAATATACCAACGACATTACAGAGTGCATTTCATGCACCGCAGAAAACTTCTTCAATACGAGTTAATGTGCACAGATATGTGTTGAATTAACACTAGCTGTGTATCATCAAATCACATTTATTAAACCTGTGTGCCTGTGAAACATTTTCTTTGGCTAGAAAGCTGCAATTAGTAATGTACAAACACTCTGCACAGCCATTATTATGCAACTTCTAAATTACATATTTTTTTCTAACTAGATGAGGTCTTTGCGGATGTTAAGAGATACTTTAATTGTTCATATTGTCCAGCTAAGCATTCGGAGGACGTTGGACTGACAAAGCTTGAAATAAAAATAAATGTCTTTTAGACACAAGAACTAAACTCCAGGTAGAAGATTTTCAGGTGTCTTATGGATTTGTTCCCCGTTTAGGTTTCCATACCTACTTTTGCTTTAGAATATTGTGCTCTAGGTCTTCCTCACTAAAGAAGATAAGCTCTTTGGTTACAGTGTGCACAATTCAACATGTTGAAGGTTGCCGCCCCAGCATGAATCGATTTTCCAATCTTAGTTAAACAGCTGACAAGTTTGCTCAATATCTTTAGTTTTGTCCAGGCAACATTTGTTCCCTCTTCATTAATAAGGTCTTCTGTGGAAAGATCTCGTCACAAGAGTGCTTAGGTAAGAAACCGTAGGCAACAACTGGTCTGATTACAGTCAACCCTAAAGCAATGTAGGAAGAAAGGACTATTGTTTTCTAGATCCCTGCTTGCTCAGATGAAATGGAATGTGTGGCTCAATGGAGAACATTACCAATGAGGTGACAATATTTAAGAGGAAAGCTATTTTTCCAGAAGAGTGTGGTCTTGCACATAGGCTCACAAGGTGGACTCAAGAGCTCAGCCACGAAAATATTTAGTTCTGTGGAGGAGCTGGCCTAGCATAGGTAGACATAACTAATTGGGATTGTTCTAAAAATAAAACATCTTTGATGACTACTACGATGAAGAAAGAAGTCCAGAATCGACCTTTACTGTATAGAAGAAAATGTACTCTCATAGAAGAAAATAGATACCACGTTTTAACCAGGGATTCTAGATATAGCAAACTATTTCTTCATTGCCCTTCAGTGAGACCTTCCAATAATCACAGACTGAAAATGTTACTCATGAAAGACTAAAATGATGTGATGAAACGTTTCCCTGCCTCATGAAGAATTGTCAAGTGGTATGGTGAGAGGCTCGGGGTCCATACTGCAAGTATAGAGGGGTTGCCTGGTTCTGTGATGGAAAACTGGTCTGAAATATTTTGCCACATTCTCAAGATAGAAGTTATAGTCTCTTGGGCAATCTCTTGTGCTGGGTTTGTTACATGTTCAGGACTATGACCCACCATAGCTCCACTGACATATCCATATTACTCTGGTTATGAATTGTTTCAGATTTATCATTGCCCTTGAAATGAGGAGACACAGGCAGAAATGCAGATCAATTTTTTCAGTCAACTTATCGAAAGGGACTTTACCTTGGAGCATGTTTCTTGGTGAATGAACCCAAAGCTTCAGCACAAGTCGCTTTTTAGGTCAAATCCTACCAGACATCCCAGCTGTTTAGTTTGCTAAAGACTTCTTTGGGATATTCTGAACTCTTCCCTGGGAATACATTCCACACATTGCTTTACATTGGTTTGGTGTTTTGTAACTCATATGTGATGCTTTCTATTTGTTGGCTTTATTTGTTTTAGGTGGACTAGCCCGAGTTAGTCGTTACCTTGGAAGACAGCCTGTTTACCAGGGTTACTTGTATTCTTCCACGAGTGCTCACTTTCTGTAAACCAGCCTTTAAATTGTGTTCTATCTGGTCGTATTTGCTGTGCATTCAAAGACAGAAGTCAAGTGTCAAGCTCTGCCTTCCAAGGGAGGTTGGTATTTACTTTTCTTTTTCTGATTTCAAAGTGAGTGGATTTAAGTGACAATCTTGTGAATGGAAAGGCTTTTTTCTAGCACACAACAAAACTTATATTTCTGTAAATGAACTGTGCAAATATTTCAGAATTAGGAAAGGACAAACAAAGCACATTTATTTAGAAATCTGAAGGATGGTGAAAACAAATTTTAATACGATCAAAACAGTAGGTGGTCCCATTTCCACACATGCACAGTATAATTTTATCAGTAAAACTGTATGTCTGTGCAAATATAATTGTCATTTCAACTGAAAATGTGATGTCTAATGGCACTTATGTTATTTAACATTTCTAACGCGCACAGATACTGTAAGAGTGTCCCAGTGCGAGTCTTGAGAGAGTGACTAAGCGCCAAGAGCCAAGAGCCAAGATTAGGGAAAAGATGAGTTTTCAGGTTCTTCTTAAAGAGAATCGGGTCCTGAAAGGCCCGAAGCACAATGGGCAGATCGTTCCAGGCCAAAGTGGCATTCACAGCTAGAGAGCTGCCGCCTGTCCTTTGCAGGTGGAAATGCGGAACTTGGGCCAGGAGCTGAGAGGACGAATGCAGTTCTCTTGCAGGGGTGTAAAAGGAAAACAGTTTCTGAAGATAGCCAGGACCAGTGGCATAAAGAGCACGGTGGGCAATGACAAGGATCTTAAATCTGACTCTCTCTACCATGGGCAGCCAGTGTAAGGCGCGTAGATGTCTCATGCTACATCTGGTAGAAACGTTCAAGAGCAGCCTCGCCGCCGCATTCTGCACCACTTACAGTTTACTTAATAGGTAGTTTAGGATGCCAACATAATGGGCGCTGGCGTAGTCTAGCCGAGTGAGAATAAGGGCTCGAATCACTGACTTCTTAGCCGCCTGGGGAAGAAACTTCATGAGGGACTTTAAGACGCCAAAGCAGGTCCCTGCCAGCTTCTTAACCTGGGTTGAGAAGCGGAGATTCTCCTCAAACCACACCCATAAGTTCTTAACTGGGTTCCCGGAGGAGGAAGGCAATGCGGAGTTGGAGGGCCAGAATGATTCCCTAAACTGGGCGGGAAAATTGCCGAATAGGAGAATTTCCGATTTCTCCTCATTGCATTTCAGTTCAGCCCCTGCCAACCAGCAGAAGACTGGTCAGGCAATGTTGGCGGCTGAAGTAGAAACTTTGTTTTTCCTCCAAGTGAACAGGAGCTGGGTGTCGTCGGCATAGGCGATTATCTTTGCTCCCAAGTCCTCCGCCAACTGAACCAGAGGGGTGACGTAAATATTAAAAAGAAACGGGCTCAAAGAAAAGCCTTGTGGAACCCCTGTGGTCACTTTCTTCGGTGATGAGGAGAACGGTGGGAGCCAG
Organism: Triturus cristatus; assembly: GCF_964204655.1. Taxonomy (NCBI): domain Eukaryota; kingdom Metazoa; phylum Chordata; class Amphibia; order Caudata; family Salamandridae; genus Triturus; species Triturus cristatus. Next base: position 786,875,420 of record NC_140583.1, on the reverse strand, counting down.
ACCTCCTGTAGCCGATCCTCCAAAAAGGATTGGAGCCAGCCCCAGACACTGCCTGAAACACCTATCTCCGCCAGTCGGGAGAGCAGCAGAGCGTGGGGAACCGTGTCAAATGCCGCCATGAGGTCAAGCAACACCAGAGCAGCCCTTCCGCCGGCATCCTGGCAGTCTCTGATGGCTTGAGAAATTTCCACCAGGGCTGATTCAGTACTAAATGAGGCCCTGAAGCCCAATTGGGACGGGTGAAGGCCTGAGCTTTCAACATAGACAGTTAGCTGTCTAGTGACAACTTTCTCACAGGCCTAGGCCAAGCAAGGCAAAAGGGAGATTGGTCTGTAATTAGCCGGGCATAGTGCTGGTTTTTCAAAAGAGGAAGGATCTTGGCCTGCTTCCACACGGCCGGGACAAGAGCTTCAATGAAGGACATGGTAATAAGTCTGTTGACTTCCGGATTGACCGTATCCACCATTTCGGCCAGAAGTCTAGCGGCGCACAGGTACGAAGGGGATCCTGATTTCAGGCCCTTTAAAATTTTGAGTGAGCTAGGAAGGTATATGGGGGTAAACGCGGCCAATGGAGTACCTCCGGCCAGGAGGGTTATAAATCAAAGATCCCCTTAGGGAAAAATGAGGTGCACTACCACACCATGTATACACAACACTACGCCACTCCACTCCAGGACACTGCACTCCACACCCCTTCACGCCACTCTACAACACTCCCTCTACGCCACTTCTACTCTGCAACCCAATACTTTACTCTACTCCATGACACTCCACATTACAACATTTTACTCCACTGTAAGCAACTCCCTCTACGCCACTCCATGTCACTAGATATCCCCACCTCTACACTATATGACACTGCACTCTTCTACGACATCGCTCTCTCCTCTACGCCACTAACTTTTAGCCATGCTGAACAGCAGCCACGTTGGTGTACAACATGGCTAACACGCTGAAAAAGCCAATAAATAGCTCTTGCATAGACAAGACTTATTGGCTCGGCAAATGCTTGTTTAATGTAGAGATCCATTCCATTTGCAGATTCTAAACTACTGATTTTTGCCAGATGACATAGTTGGCGAAAACCAACTTATGATGTGCTGAGATTTTTCTGAAAAAGTCCATCACTTGCTGATTTTGCAGTCATAGCATTTTAAGCGCTGTTGTATGTTTTTTTGTGGCAGTATTTGAAGAAATTAAAGTATTAGTTTAGAAGGGTGAGAACACCCCTCAAATAAGAATCACAGTCCTTGTCAGGGTTAAGCACTAAAGTCACTAAATGGACATGTGCCTAACCCTCGGTTAGCTTAGCACAACGCTGTCAGGCTTAACTTAGAGACAATGTGTGAAGTATTTACGCAGCACCAAAAGAATAGTAAAGTGAAAACGCAACAAAGCAAAATTCCAAACCAATTTAGAAAATCTGAATTAAAACTAGAGCCAAAAAGAACATAAATGATTGGATAGAGGGGCCAAGTTCTTACTGGTGAAAGTGTTGACAAGTTGTAAGCAGAGCAAGCTGCATCTCAAGCAGGGCTCGACGACTGGGTTGCGGAACAGCAGGGACCTGGTGCGATTGCCGATGAAGACCGGAAAGCGCCGAGCAGGTGAAGTTTGAAGTCCTTGTCTGAAAAGGTCTGGACATAGATCAGATGCTGCTCAGCATCGGTCCTGATGAAACTATGTGCGAACTTAAATACTTTTCTTGAAGTCAAATCTCCTTCAGAGAGGCAAAGCAAAAAGCTGAGGTCACCCTGCCAAGCAACATCGACGGTTGCAACTTCAACAGTGATCCCATTGGGTCTAATAGTTGCAGGGAAAGGGCCTTTAGAAGTTTATTGGCTCCCTGTATCTTAAAGAAGAGGTCAGCCGACTGACCCCTGGAGTTGTGTTTAAGGTCCTGGGTTTAAGTCAAGCAGGTCCAATCTTTCTTCAGGTTTCAGAAAGCATGGCAGGGCCTTCTGATCTTCACAGGTCCAACAGTGTTCTTAGGAGAAGTCTGTAGGCTCCACGTTCATGCCCAATGCCAGCATGTGAGAGCAAGGCAATCCTTTGTTCACCCTCTAATCCAGTTCTGGTCACTTCCTCCACCCCCACTGGTTTTGGTGCTAGCCAGGCTGGAGAAACAAGAGGGGTGGCAGGCCTGGGTGTGAGCTTCTTATGTCAGTCACAAATTAGGCATACTCTGTCGCTCAGGAAGGGGCTGGGCATAGCCCCCTAGGCCATCCTGTCAAGGCAAAAGTCTCCCCCTCCCCCCCCCCCCACCTCCGACACCCCACTCTCAGGTTCCTTTGTCCACCGTCTATGGGCAATCCACTTCTCACCACAGGGGGCCATTGGGGTAATTTTACAGGTGGACACTGGTAGGAAAGGCTTTTAGGCAGGAAAATTATAACTTTCTAAAAGCGTATTTTCCAAAATAGTAATATAAAATCTGATTTGAACATTAAGTTGGATTTTAAATTACTGATAAAATGAGCCTGTGAACCATTTTTCTAGCTGTGCCCAATCGGAATTTAGCCCTTAAGATAATAGTGTACATCAGTGTTAGCCTACAGCAGGGCCAGCCTTGCAACAGAGAAAAAACGACTTTGGAAGTATTTAACTGTCAGGACATGTAGCACATTAAATATACATGTCCTACTTTTTAAATACCAAGACCTAGGGGCATTTAGGGCCAATCCTAGGGGTGACTTAGAAGTGTTAAAAAGGAAGGTTTAGGCAAAAGGTATGTTTTGCCACGGCGTAATGACCGTTTGAAACTGCTCACCCAGGCTGCAATGGCAGACCTGTAGACATGTTTTACAGTGTTTCTTTAGTGGGTGACACAATGAGTGCTGTAGCCCATTCGCAGCATTTGGTATACAGATCCATGTACATGTTGCACCGTATAATAAGGACTGGCAAGTAAACAAAAATTTGCCGATTAGGTTCATGCCAATTCTAAAGTTTAGAGAGGAAAGCACAAGCACGTTGCTCACTTTACTCCTGCTAACCAGTGGTAGAATCCTAGAGCCAGCAAAAACGGGTTCAGAAAATGAAGGTAGAAATCTGGGGGAATATTATGCATAAAATGGTCACTTCCAACAGCGAACACCTCAGCTACCTTTAAGACTGTTCAACTTTGTCCTTCATTTGTTCAGATTAGCAACTTTGATTCTTTTATGCATCTGGCATAACACGTCTTTGCTTGCCAAGGCTAGCTGGAAAGACTTGTTAGCAAGTAGGATAGGTCTTAGTTCTAACATCTTTATATGCCAAAACCACTATCCTGAGAAGATTAGCCCCTCCACACCTCCGTTTTCTGTAGATGTGCACAATGTGCTCCTCATTTGAAAAGGAAAGCATTCAATTACATTTGTTTTCCCTGTAGTTTCCTATGGGAAATTAACTCCTTTCATCAGGTAATTATACTTTGTACTCAGTGAGAAAAATAACAATGCAGCTGCCAAAGATGTCAATTTTCTTTCACAGTTCCCGAGTGCCGACTCCATTAGTACTTCAAGCACCGCTGTAATCGCTGCAAGTGAAGTCTGACCCTGTGAACTACAACGTGCAAAGCTCGACTCCAGATCTGGCATGCTATTGGGTACTGCCTGGCAGACGGAAGATTGCAAATCTTTGGGAGAAAAACACACCTTCTCTTGGCAAGGGAAGACTTTTGCTTGTATTGTGTACAAAAATGCATTTCGCGGTTTAATCCCTGGCACTGGAACAGTAGCATTGCGGATGTGACAGCCTAGTCTTCTCATCGTCTCAGTTTGTAAGTCTTGTAGTGCTTTCTGCTGTGAGATGGCTTTCATTAAAATCAGCCTTTAAACCAAGTGTTTTAGCTGTAATATCAGCCGTAGGAATGTTCGTTTGGGCACATCCAATCTCTCAGCACTGCTGGAAAATTTGGTAAAGCGCTAGGATTGTTAACTTATGTGACCCACTTGTCTGTTTTAAAGTAAGAATTGAGCTAAATACATCTATTATGTTTCAGACAAAGAAGTACAAGCAGATGCCTTTATTCTGGCATTTGCTGGGCACTCAACTGTTTCCTCTTGATGTGGAATTTGGATGTTGTAAGGTGAAGGCGTGTAAACTTATGGTTTTAACCTCTGTGCATGAGCATTCGTCACAAGAGCATGTATTTCTTTCCTGTCTTTTTTGGCATTCTCTAGAAAGGATGCAGTGCTTCCGCCTACCAAGATGATAGTGGAGTCATAGTTTTATACTTGTAGGGTACTTTGCCACAATGCCAATGGTTACTCTGCCCCTCATGGGCTGCATTTTCTTTTAATAAGTACATCCGTTTGTGTTGTTGCTGACGTTGGTGTTGAAATGCATAATGGTAGAAGCCTGCATTAATGTGCTCAAGAGTATTTCTGTTCTATATGCAGGTAAGAAGGCTGTGTATTCTGTGAATCTTCAGCCCTGCCACTTAATGTGTCCACTTCTGTTTTCATCTTAAGGATCTCATCAGCAGCAGACAATCTAGTAAATAAAAGATTCCAAGATCTTCTACGGAGCATGCAACTGCTTTCAATATCGTTGTACAACTTGTGCAAATTGTCCTTTACACTGAATCTACACTGCTGCTTTCGTCCTGAAACAGAACTCATTTATGTCCTATTCAGATACCTTTTCTTCACTCTATCCACAACTGCTGCAATCCACAAAGAAAACCCTGTTCCTTTTTTGGTGTGTGTTTTTTTCTCTGAGATGTAGCTGCCTTTGGAACCGCTACAGTATTAGAAGCGATTCACAATTGATTATTGATGTTCCATGACTGAATGGTGTTAACGCTGATAAAGCGCTTTTAGCACTCTATTTCGTATGGGTGCATTATAGTCATAGTTGCCATGTAGCCACAATTAAGCCTATCAATTGCAGTGTTTTATAATCATGCTTATGTATTTAGTGGAAATCATTTACACATTCACTGTAGTGCTGTGTTATAAAATGATCATTTATGTATCATCATGCCTGCGTATATAAAAGCAGGACCATTTATAATCATATAACAAAATCATTTGTGTTTAAATTGCCAGATTCCCTAGGCCCAAGACTGTACTTGTTTTTCACCTCCTTGGCTTCGAGAAATAAATCATGAAATGCATACGTCAGGTATCGGAATGCCAACTCGTTATTTTCAGATGGGAGAAGATACAAAGAATGCTATGAAGACAGGAGGAAGCGAGAAGGGAGGATATCGTTCTTGTCTGACTGTTCTGGGAACCCAGGCCACTGTACCTCACAAAGACTTCTTAATTAAAAGGCGTGAACCTCCCCATTTAGAAAAAGTTGCGATGGAAAATGTTACCAGGATGTGACTGAGAATCGAATTCGATATTATATGATGTGCAGGGACAGAGACCCCAGACTCCTGCTAGCTTTCGGAGAGAAAAGAGCATCTTAGAACTCGCTCCTAGCCTTAAGCACCTTAACCCATTTGACTAGAGTACTGACAGCTTTGGGATCTGATAGAAAGGCATTAGATGGGAACCCTTTTTAGCATAGTGTAGGGACAGATTTGATTTATTTTCTCATGAAAAGAGAATTGGACTCCGTTTCTATTTTAAGTTGAATCTTACTCTTGGAGTTCACTATTTTATTCCTATTGTGCCGAATCACTCATATTCGTAGGATCGGCTCTGTATTAATTTTCCTGTACCTCTATATGATGGTCTTATGATGTGTGTACATCTTATTATTCTTGGCCTTATAATAAATTGACAAACCTAAGTCGGAGTCTGTGGTACTTTCAGGTAGGATATTGTCATCGTATTATGAAATGTGTTACTCCTCCACCACTGTTTAGTAGGTAAATGAAAGATCCTGGGCGCTAATTGCGAAGAGGAAGATAGGGGTGCAATTTAGCGTAATCAAATGGTAGCAGAGGATGGTCTGCCCCTAAATAGTGAGTGGAAAGAAGAAATATAGGGCAGAGTAGGTAGAATCGAGGTCCGGATGCGGCAGTCTGAACATTGGCGAAGAGTGGCGGAACCTGGCAGACGTTGACGGTGCGGCGGAACGAAGAGAGGTGGCGTGAGTATGAATGGGTTTGTAAAGATTGTTAGATTGCGGTGTGTTTTATTTGTATGATGTCTTGCGGAGTTGGGATGCATGTTGAGTGATTGTGCTTATTAGTACTGGTTCGAACACGCACGGATCAGAGAATTTGGTGAACGGGCTCAAGAGAAGTCCAAGATCCAGGGATAGTATTGTAATGTAATTGTCGGAGAAATTGTGGGAGTCGTGAAGCGCTGTCGACTGCTCACTTGTGTCAGGGAACTTTGAGTGCAGGAATCATTTTGTGAGACACCTCAGGTACCGGAGGTGGATCACAATGAGTAAGTGACCAATGCAGGTCGGAGGTCATAACAGTTGAGTGTTCTTGTGTGAGTGTTCTACCAATCTTTTAGCAGATGTTATTGTAACTAAGTTATTGTGACTAAGTTATTGTGACTGTGGTAGGACCGGTTACTTGGTTAATAACTTTGGGTTATACAGTTACTTGTGGAAGCGAATGTGTGAGCGAATGTACGAAGTGAAATTGTAAAGGCGGGTGAGCCGCTGCAAGGAGTGAAGAGTGACGTCAGGGTGCGCCGTGCTGAGATTGGTCGGTTGGTGTAACCCCGTGCTGGGATTGGTTGCTTTGCATTTGTAGTCGACAATTAGATTGTGGGTTGCAAATCGATTGTCACAATGCGTTGTTTTCGGGTGTTGAGAGATTTGTGCAGAGGAGACAGAGGGGTGGTGACAAGGGTTTGAGAGGAAGCTCCACCGGAGGATACCCCAGCACATTATATGGCAACGAATGTGAGTTTGCATACAATTGTTTGGCTTCAGAATTGGCATAAAATCACAGAGAAGGAAGGGGAATTGGCTTTCCCTCGTAATGGGTCAATTCGTATGGATGTGTTGTACCAGCTGAGGGGGTGATGGCTGCTCTTAAACCTCCACCTCGACCTACACAATTTGAGGCTTTAGATGCTTGGATGAGAGCTGCATTAGCAAAGAAACAAGAGACATCACATGGACGAAAGAGGAGAACAATGAAGGCATATCAAGATGCCAGATAGGATGCACAGCAGAAACGATGGAGAGTAGACAGGATAGAAGGAGAACGTTTGTATCCCTTTCGAATGTTAGCAGGAGAATCAGAGGGAAAAAGTAAGAAAGATGAGGACAGTGACACAGATGATAGTTTTCTGGACAGGCTCTTAGCAGAACTACCTGCACCTTGTGACTCAGAGACAGAGAGGTCGCAACCACTGGAGGTAACAGTGGGAGCAGGGCAGGTGGGATTGGAAGAACAGCCAAATGGAGTCAAGAGACAAATAGCCATGGTACGGATCCCTGGAGGGTCAGGGAGAATGAGATACCCCAATTACGAACTAGTCCAGTCTGCAAGGAATACGCAGTTACCGGATGCCTCGTCAGTGCCAGTTACCATTGGACCAGTAGTCCCTATATATACTCCTGATGAGACAGAATGACAGTCAGCAATACAACGGTGATAGGGAAGAGACACTATCTGTGGAAAGCCTTACACAAATGGGAGCAGGCTTAGGACAGGTACCGGTTGCTTATAGCACTCCATTACCTGCAACTACAGATCCATCTTGAATGGATAGTTGGTCAGAAAGGAGACCAACAGGAACCTTGGCAAATTCTAGATCAGACCTCCGAATGTGGGTACAACCAGTGAGAGAGTCAATGTTGCCAAGAGAGGAAAGAACAATAGTAGAGCATTCCAGGATACTGTGTGGGCCGCAAGGTGTGTGTGCTGGTAATCACTGGAGGAGTAGCAGCTGGGATAGAGAAAATCGTTCAGCAGCAAAGAGGGTAGAAGGAGCCGTACCAAGGAGAACACAAAGTTGCGACAGAGAAGATGTAGAAAGGGAAAGAAATCAGAAAGTGTTGCAGAGTGCAATAAAAGCGCCAATGTTGGATGTAGTTCGTTTGAAGGCGGAAATAGATGAAGTGGTAGAAGGGAATTTGCCTCTGGAACTGTAGGAACCTGGGGTCACCAGGCCCTAAGGGCGGTAACGTGGCGCGAGCCGGTCGGGCAACCAGAGGGCTATGTGTTAAGCAACCATACACCACACGCTTCTCAGGGACTAGGGACACACACAATAAGTGACGCCACACCGTTGAAATTATGCAAATACTTCAAGTTTATCCAAGTATAGCTGGTCAGTTGCAGTTCAGGAAGTAACAAGGCGATACATGCATCATAATACCACCCATCAGTAAATACGGCAACCTTGGCGATATTTATGCAGTGCCTAACCTCATTCAGATACCCACGCCAGTTGGCTAAGTGCGGGGGATTATAGCGCTGTGCGCGCTAAGCGAGGCCTTTCCCTGAACCGGCCGTCTAACACAGCACGATACTCGTAATGGGTGACATCGGGTACATTAACATGGAGCCTGTAGAACTGAGCGCTCCTCGTAATCGATGGCCCCTAATCCTGTGAAGCAAAGCATATAAAACCAAGCGCTACGCGCAATCATTTACCTGTGAATACATTTGAGCAGGGCATATAACACAACGCGTTATTCTTAATCAGTTGCCTGTAACTACTTCTGAGCAGAGCATATAGCACAATGCGCCGCTCGTAACCCTGGGCATGTAAATACTTTCGAGCCGGGCATATGACACCACACGCTACTCGCGATCATTAGCATGCAAATACTTTCGAGCAGAGCATATAACATACCACGCTACTCGTGATCCTTAGCATGTAAGTACTTTCAAGCAGAGCATATAACGTAACGCGCTACTCGTGATCGTTGGCATATAAATACTTTCGAGCAGAGCATATAACATAACACGCTACTCGTGATCGTTGGCATATAAATACTTTCGAGCAGAGCATATAACATAACACGCTGCTCGTAGTCCCGGTCTCTCAGGACGTGGAAGCGGAGTCGGTGGCGTGAAGCGCCACGCGAGGGTAATGTCAGTCAGTACTTGGGAAGGCTTCCAGCGGGGAGTGTTCCCGGACTCGAGGAGCAAGTCCCTATGCTCCGGTGCAGTTCACAGAGCACCGCGCTCAGTATCGCGGAAGGGGGGGGACACGGACAGGATCCCTCGGCGGGGTCTCTCCGTCGCGCAGGCAGGGGAGGGGACTCCCACGGAGGGGACAACCCGGGCCAAGTGCGGTGTGGTTCCCAGACCAGCAGGGGGCGCACCAGGGGGGATCTCGGCCTCCGGGCTTACCTCCGTCTCAGCGTCAGCAGGCGTCAGTCCTCACGACGATGGGGGAACTCGGCCCCGACCTTGCGCTCTTCCTCACACGGCTGCGACGGCAGCGGCGGGGCCCCGGGCTTCTCCTGGGCCTCGCGTCACAGCAGGGCACCTCTCCAGGCCGCGGCGGTGAGTGCGCTGGCTTCGTCGTCGCAGGGGGGGCTCAAATGAAGGATGGGGATATGGTGCTCAGCGGAGCACACTGCCGGGGGTCCCAGACCAGGGCAGGAAGCGCGGGGGTCACAGCGCTAGTACCTGGTCGATCCCCGGTGGCTTGACAATCGATTTAGTAAATAGTTCACTAGGTTAGCTTGGACATGCAGTCTCAGCTCTGGCATTCAAGGCTTACAGCTCGCTCTTGTCATGCAGTCTCAGCTCTTGCAGTTAGGTTTCAGGTCTCAGTTGTCAGATGAAGTCTTGTGGCGCAGATGTATCTGGCGCCCTTAAGGGATTCTGTTACAGGGGGTAGGAATGGAGAGGGCGACTAGATCCTTCCTAGTCAGGCTGGCAGAGAGTCTCTGGGTCCTCCTACTACTGGGCAAGATCAGTGGGATTCACAGGGCACCTCACTCACTTAAGAGGCAGTACCTAAATCCTGTCACTCTCAGAGGCATAAGTCCCTGGCTAGGCCCTACTGCCTACACTCCTGGTGGATTCTTCCAGCTCCGCTTCACCCCAACGGCCAACTCACCACAAAAGTTTCCCTCCCACTCTTAAGTAGCCCTAGGTCAGGTGACTTCTAGCCAAGGCGGCAAAAGTAAAACCCCACCTCCCTTCTAGAAGGTTCCAGCATCTTCCAGGAGCTTCCCCACTCTACCTATGGGACAAAAAGGCGGGCTGGTGTCGCAACATTGTTGTGGGTCCCAGCCAGCTCCTGGCAGCTAGGGTGCTACTATGAAAAACGACCACCCTGCAGTAGCAGGGGTCTGTGGCAGCCATCTTGGGAGAAGTAAGCACCTGCACCTTAACACTACAAAAACGAATAAAATCAGGAAAAAAGGGCCAAGTCCAACATAACCCCCTTCCAGCCGAAAGCCAGGGTAGACCGATCAATGCCTTGATGGTCTTCCCTGCTTGGGGCGAGAAAAGGTGGACGCAGGCCCGCAACGGTAGGAGCACCCGCAGGTTCTCCTCCGCTCTGGAACCCGATGGTTCCCTAACAAACCTTCCTGGACCAACGAAACCACCCCACTGGGGCTCCCTAGCTAGTTGTGGCCAGGACCGGCCCCTGGGCCGTCCAGATGTCTCTGGCCCGGGTGATCTCGCGGAGTGGGGGGCAGTAGCCCCAGGCCTGTAGTGCCCATTGACCACTCCGGTCCTCCTCCTTGCAGTCCTAAACTGCCTCTGGTCCTTCCTCCTGGGGTCCACACCCTTAGGCTGACCAGCCTTCAGGGGCGAGGCTCTCCTCCCCCTAACTCTCCTTCTGGGGTTCCTCACCCTACCCTGCGAGGCACCCTCAGACCACCACTTCCTCCTCAGTCTAGGGCCTTGACCCCTCAACTGATCCCTCAACCTAGGGTCTAAACCCTTAGGCTGAGTCGGTGCCCGAGGCGAGACCTTCCTCCCTCTGCACCCCCTCCCAGAGTTCCGCACCCTCCTAGCGGGAAAAGTACCCCTGGAAGTCAATTTCGGGGGGACCCTGTTAGCAGAGGCCCCACCCGCCAGGTCAGGCAACCCCTGAGCATGGCACCCCAGCCCAGGATCTAAACCCTGCAACTGGGCCAACCCCAGAACCTCAGGAGCGCTGGTTACATTCGCCCTGGGTCCTCCTGACACTAGGGGCTCCCTTGCACTGGATGGCACATCGGGACAGCCTAGGCTCCCAACCTGGGGCTCCCTTGCGGAACTCTCCAGGCCCTGAGACTTCGGTTGGGGCACCTCGGGACACCTCCCCGTCTCACGCCTTCCTATAGATAGGTCGTGAGGCCCTACAACCCTCTCTCCCTGGGACCTAGCTGGGCTATCTGCCACTTCTCCCACCTCGCTGGGTTGGGAGATCCCTGAGACCACCCCCTTCAGGTTCACACCCCAATGCCACCTCAGACACCCTGGTGATGTCATCCTGGGGTAAATAAACTTCTAGCTCCTGTGGAGCTTCCGGTATGCTGCCACCAGTGTCCTCACTGGACACATTCATCTGGAGGGCACGCAGCTCCAACTCCTTCATCCGAAGCTCGTGCGCCATCCTCCTCTCCTCCATTGCCCATTTCAATTTTGCTAATTCCTTTTCCTGTTCCAATCTGGCCCTTTCCCTTTCTTTCTCCTGCTCTAATTTGGCCAGCTCCCATTTTAATCGCCTCTCTTCCCTCCTGTCCTCGTACTCTTCTGGAGACGCGCTCCTCCTGGACCCTGTCCTACTACTGGCCCCAGAACGTCTTCCTGGGGGCACATTCTCAGACATGTCTACATTCAAGATGTCTAGGACTTCCTGGGCGCTCTCCCCCTGAGGTGCCTCTGGCGCTTCCTGTCCCTCATCCCCTCTCCCTTCTGGGTGGGCTTCTACCCATGCCCTAATGGCGGTACGGAGTTCCGGCCCTTTTGCCTTCCGCATCCCGGGCACCCCCATCTCCTGCGCGAACTCCCTTAGTTGCTTCACGGTGTACCCCTCGAGGTCCGCTAGCCGGGATTCCATTCTGACAGGTGGGGACCTAGACACTAAGGAGAAAATTCCTAGAGTGTAGGCAATAGTCAATAGCTAACCAGGCTTCTTGCACTCTCTACCTGGACAGTGGAACCAATAATCCAGCAACCAATGGTTTTTTGAGCTCTGGAACAAAAAACGTAGGATAGGCGTTTAATTGTGGCGCCCTTCGCCTCACGGAAGGGTGCTGTATGGTCACAGGTCCCAAGGATCCCACCGCTGGCCAACAATGTAGGAACCTGGGGTCACCAGGCCCTAAGGGCGGTAACGTGGCGCGAGCCGGTCGGGCAACCAGAGGGCTATGTGTTAAGCAACCATACACCACACGCTTCTCAGGGACTAGGGACACACACAATAAGTGACGCCACACCGTTGAAATTATGCAAATACTTCAAGTTTATCCAAGTATAGCTGGTCAGTTGCAGTTCAGGAAGTAACAAGGCGATACATGCATCATAATACCACCCATCAGTAAATACGGCAACCTTGGCGATATTTATGCAGTGCCTAACCTCATTCAGATACCCACGGCAGTTGGCTAAGTGCGGGGGATTATAGCGCTGTGCGCGCTAAGCGAGGCCTTTCCCTGAACCGGCCGTCTAACACAGCACGATACTCGTAATGGGTGACATCGGGTACATTAACATGGAGCCTGTAGAACTGAGCGCTCCTCGTAATCGATGGCCCCTAATCCTGTGAAGCAAAGCATATAAAACCAAGCGCTACGCGCAATCATTTACCTGTGAATACATTTGAGCAGGGCATATAACACAACGCGTTATTCTTAATCAGTTGCCTGTAACTACTTCTGAGCAGAGCATATAGCACAATGCGCCGCTCGTAACCCTGGGCATGTAAATACTTTCGAGCCGGGCATATGACACCACACGCTACTCGCGATCATTAGCATGCAAATACTTTCGAGCAGAGCATATAACATAACACGCTACTCGTGATCGTTGGCATATAAATACTTTCGAGCAGAGCATATAACATACCACGCTACTCGTGATCCTTAGCATGTAAGTACTTTCAAGCAGAGCATATAACGTAACGCGCTACTCGTGATCGTTGGCATATAAATACTTTCGAGCAGAGCATATAACATAACACGCTACTCGTGATCGTTGGCATATAAATACTTTCGAGCAGAGCATATAACATACCACGCTACTCGTGATCCTTAGTATGTAAGTACTTTCAAGCAGAGCATATAACGTAACGCGCTACTCGCGACCATTGACATGCAAATACTTTCGAGCAGAGCAGATAACATAACACGCTGCTCGTAGTCCCGGTCTCTCAGGACGTGGAAGCGGAGTCGGTGGCGTGAAGCGCCACGCGAGGGTAATGTCAGTCAGTACTTGGGAAGGCTTCCAGCGGGGAGTGTTCCCGGACTCGAGGAGCAAGTCCCTATGCTCCGGTGCAGTTCACAGAGCACCGCGCTCAGTATCGCGGAAGGGGGGGGACACGGACAGGATCCCTCGGCGGGGTCTCTCCGTCGCGCAGGCAGGGGAGGGGACTCCCACGGAGGGGACAACCCGGGCCAAGTGCGGTGTGGTTCCCAGACCAGCAGGGGGCGCACCAGGGGGGATCTCGGCCTCCGGGCTTACCTCCGTCTCAGCGTCAGCAGGCGTCCGTCCTCACGACGATGGGGGAACTCGGCCCCGACCTTGCGCTCTTCCTCACACGGCTGCGACGGCAGCGGCGGGGCCCCGGGCTTCTCCTGGGCCTCGCGTCACAGCAGGGCACCTCTCCAGGCCTCCAGGCCTCGGCGGTGAGTGCGCTGGCTTCGTCGTCGCAGGGGGGGCTCAAATTAAGGATGGGGATATGGTGCTCAGCGGAGCACACTGCCGGGGGTCCCAGACCAGGGCAGGAAGCGCGGGGGTCACAGCGCTAGTACCTGGTCGATCCCCGGTGGCTTGACAATCGATTTAGTAAATAGTTCACTAGGTTAGCTTGGACATGCAGTCTCAGCTCTGGCATTCAAGGCTTACAGCTCGCTCTTGTCATGCAGTCTCAGCTCTTGCAGTTAGGTTTCAGGTCTCAGTTGTCAGATGAAGTCTTGTGGCGCAGATGTATCTGGCGCCCTTAAGGGATTCTGTTACAGGGGGTAGGAATGGAGAGGGCGACTAGATCCTTCCTAGTCAGGCTGGCAGAGAGTCTCTGGGTCCTCCTACTACTGGGCAAGATCAGTGGGATTCACAGGGCACCTCACTCACTTAAGAGGCAGTACCTAAATCCTGTCACTCTCAGAGGCATAAGTCCCTGGCTAGGCCCTACTGCCTACACTCCTGGTGGATTCTTCCAGCTCCGCTTCACCCCAATGGCCAACTCACCACAAAAGTTTCCCTCCCACTCTTAAGTAGCCCTAGGTCAGGTGACTTCTAGCCAAGGCGGCAAAAGTAAAACCCCACCTCCCTTCTAGAAGGTTCCAGCATCTTCCAGGAGCTTCCCCACTCTACCTATGGGACAAAAAGGCGGGCTGGTGTCGCAAAATTGTTGTGGGTCCCAGCCAGCTCCTGGCAGCTAGGGTGCTACTATGAAAAACGACCACCCTGCAGTAGCAGGGGTCTGTGGCAGCCATCTTGGGAGAAGTAAGCACCTGCACCGTAACACTACAAAAACGAAAAAAAATCAGGGAAAAAGGGCCAAGTCCAACAGGAACGAATTGAGACACATGACCAGAATGAATTGTTGTTTGTAGCCAAGGATATTACAAGAAAGGCAAAGCGGGCTTATGATGCACTATGGCAGTTAGCACGGAAGTATGATGTTGATTTGACAAGGACCAAGATGCTGCAGGGTTCTTCCAGACAAGGAGTTGGAGGAAAAGCGAACTGTTGGGTTGAAGGCTCAGATTAGAGAACTGGTAATAGGCATGCAAGCTTGGAAAGCGTTAGACAGATGGGAAGAGAGGTGGGCCAAAAAGGAAAGCGCTAAGACAGGAATAGGTACCTCCTCATCTCAGGGGGGAGGGACGGAAGCCACTGGATATTTCCCTTTAAGAGAAGTGCAGAATGGAGGGTATGTACATGTGCCATGGAGCAGAGGTGATTTGGCTGCCTTTACAAATGATTTTCCTCGGCTGAGGAAAAAACCTGCGGAATGGTATAAGCAAATAGACCAGTTTGGCAAGATCTCTAAGGCGTTGTGGATTGATTTGAACACTCTGTTCGATACAGTGGTACCGTCAGATTTGTGGGCTGCATGCAAAATTGCTATTGAATGGCTAACCGTAGAACCACCTAGAGACTAACGCATGGCCCTTCACCTGATGTAATGAGGAAATTTGATCAAGCAATTACTTGGTTGTAGTCTAAGGTAGCGCCGCAGATTGTGGATCGGCTTAAAATCGATCGTACAACTCAAGAGCCTAAGGAATCAGTGCATGATTATAATGACCGATTGAAATTGGCTTTCAAACAGTATAGTGGATTGGACACTAGTGATCAGAAGGATATGGGACAGTTTGTCTCCAAGTTTGTGTTGGGCTTGAGATCCAATATTAGTCTGATGATACAGCACCACCTGATATGTTGGCAGAATAAGTCGGTGGACGAAATACTGCGGTATGCTAAATATTGTAGCGATCAAGTGGAATCAGCACAAAATAAATGTTGGCACAGTTGAGAAGCGCAGACTACATGCAGGGGGTAGGAGGAGGTATAGGTCGAGGCAGAGGAAGCGACAGAGGTATGGGTCAGCAAATAGCAACCCAATCAGGTCAGGGACGAGGAAGCGGTACAGACATGAGTACAAGTGAGTGCCCACCAGTAAAAGATGGAAGGGTGAATTCCTCAAATGGGCCACCAGTGAGGGCGCACGGCGCTATCAGATGGCGCGCAGGCGTAACGATAAGGCGCTGGAGGCGGCGGCTGCATGGGAGGCTGATAGCGAAGGGCAGGCCTTGAATGGGGAAGATAGCCCCGGAACAAGAAGGGATCATCACACAGCTTAACAGTTATTTCTCGGCGTGTGGGATGCATGAGGACAGAAACGGATACCTGCGTTGCTGGTGGGGACTGAGGGAGGGGGGAGGGATTTTATATTTTTCATGGGGTTCGAGATAGATTTTAGTTGGGGAGATTTTTGGTTTCTTTGGCGCACAGCTTGGAATGACCTGTATATTCTTATATTATGCACGGTGTAATAGGTGGGGGGTTGTTGACTGCTCCTCAGGGATTATGCTGCTAAATATTGGGTGCGGATTTGTGGATGTTTGTATAAAAACTTAATAAAGTGCGTTTTAAAAAAAAAAATGAGTACAAGTGAGTGGGTGGCACAACAGAAAAAAGTGACTGCCTGCCATTGTCACAAGACGGGACATTGGAAGCACGAGTGTCGCTTGAATCCTGCTCAAAGGGAGAGGGACACATGAGCGAGACTCTACAGACAGTGACGAGACCTAGGTCCATGTACGGAGGTTGTGAGCCACAAGTACAGGTGCCACAGCCTCCCAGAATACCCACGTACAATCAGACATATCAACAGATGCCGTATTTTGAAATACGAGATAGATATGATCAATTTCAAGGCTCTCTAGAGTACCAGAGAGGGGTGCAGGAAGAATGCCCTCTTGATATAATATTTGAGGTAGATCAAAGTGGGCCGTTTTTAGATGCAGATGTGAACGGATATCCGGTTACCTTTTTATTAGAAACTGGAGCTGCGCGTTCCACAGTAAGAACAGATGTGGTCCACAATCTAACTCTTTCAGGTCAATCGATACAAGTAGTAGGTGTCAGTAATCAGAGAATGACCAACCCGCTGACAAATGAATTACCTATTAGGATAGGGCCGTTCAAGGATAAACATCAGTTTGTGGTATGCAATACAAGTCCGGTCAGTCTCTTGGGCCGTGATTTGTTGAGCAAATTAAATTGTAACATCTCGTGCACTTCGAGAGGTGTGGAGTTGCAGACCAATGATGACGATGCGGATTTCAAAATGGCTAATATGAGCATGTGTGCAGAACTATTTGTGGTTCTTACCAAGGCTGAATTGCCACATGATTTGAGAGACTCAGTTGACCCACAAGTGTGGGATTTCCGGGTGAAGAGATAGGGTTAATCCGAGGTGTGGAACCTGTGAAGATACAGGTGCGACCGAATGCTGAATTCCCAAGAACACCGCAATATAAATGGTCTGCAGAAACAGTGGCTGGAATAACTCCTGTCATTGAGTCAATGATTGCCCAAGGCATTCTAAAAGAGATACGAGAAAGTCCCTGTAATTCACCGATTATGGGACTACAGAAGCCTAGCGGCAAGTACAGGATAGTACAAGATTTGCGCAGAATTAATGAAATTGTGATTCCCTGTTGTTCTGTGGTACCGAATCCAGCCGTGATTCTCTTTCAAATACCATGTGAAGCAGAATGGTTTACCGTCATAGATTTGTGTCAGGCATTCTTTTCTATACCGTTGCACAAGGACAGCCAGTATTTATTTGCATTTCGGATGGGCGACCGTGTCTTAACATGGTGTAGAATCCCACAAGGGTATACAGTAAGCCCCTCCATCTTTAGCCAGTGCCTGAAAAAGAATCTCGAAGGACTGGTGATGCCCCAGAAATCAGTCCTAGTTCAATATATAGATGAACTTTTGGTCGCCTCAGAAAATGAGGATGCGTGCAGGATCGATACAGTGGCGTTGTTAAAACTTTTGGCAGGGAATGGACACAAGGCGTCTCCAAACAAATTACAATACTGTCTACCTGAAGTTCAGTATTTGGGACATCGCATTGAGAAAGGAAAGCGAAGAGTGTCACCAGATTGCATAGAGGCGATCTTGCAAATGGGAACTCCGAAAACACAAAAAGAAGTCCGTATTTTTTTGGGTATGGTCGGCTATTGTCGACAGTGGATCCCAAACATCTCCTTACAAGCAAAGCCTCTGTTAAGATTGACACGAAAAGACATCAGTGATCCGGTACCAGCAAATGTTGTGCCCCAGCTCTTGGAATGTCAGACTATAATAAAGCGTTTTCGCTCTTCTGCTGTGAGAAGGAGGGATGTGCATTAGCGGTCCTAGTACAGACATATGGGGGTGCCCGTATACCAGGGGCCTATTTTTCAGCTACATTAGATCTAGTAGCTTCTGCGTTGCCCGGATGTCTGAAATCCGTTGCTGCAACTGGTGTCAGCATTGAAAGATGCGAGAGGGTCATCCGTTCATTGTCTATATGCCCCATTCTGTGGAATGGTTGATGACCCGCACAAAAACGCAACATCTCACGAACAGGTTAACTAAGTATGAGCAAGTTATTTTAGCATCTGAAAATGTCACGTTGAGACGTTGCACTACCCTGAACCCTGCAACATTGTTGCCTGTCCCTCAAGACGATGGCGATGACAATTGTGAAGAACATGACTGTCTGGATGTCACTGAACTATCTACCAGACCTGACCTTGTTGATGAACCGTTGCCTAACTCTGATTTGATCCTTTGTTGATGGTTCATGTCTAAGAGACAAGAAAGGGTACGTAAGAGCAGCATTTGCTGTATGTACCATCACCGGAGTAGTGGAAGCTGCCTGTTTGAATAGAGTATTCTCCGCTCAGGTAGCAGAAATCATTGCATTGACACGTGCCTGTACTATTTCGCATTGAGTCAGAGTGAAGATCTATATGGACAGCCAATACGGGTTTGGTGTAGTTCATGATTTTGGACAGCCGTGGTCTCAAAGGGGATTCTTAACATCCTCAGGGTCTCCGATTCGAAATGTTGAATATGTGCGCCAACTATTAGACGCTTTGCAAAAGCCCAAGGCCATAGCAGTTGTAAAATCGCTGCTCATGGAAAGGGAGACAACTTTGTCACAAAAGATAATTATGCAGATGGAGTAGCTCGTTTTTGTGCCATACATGCATGTGTCTTTAATGGGCAATATACAGGAGAAAGCACAGAAGAGACCAAGCTCAGCATGATGTTAGCTATAGCTGATATATGGAATGAGGTGAAACGGTTGCAAGACGAAGTCTCAGAGGAAGAAATTGCTTCATGGGTCAGAGCAGGTTGTGAAAAGAGATGGCATTTGGGTGTCAACTGATAATAGAGCAATACTTCCTAATTGTTTGTTGAGCCCAATGGCAAGGCAGATTCACGGAGCAGTTCATCTGGGACAAGATGCCATGGTGCGAGTGTTCAGGCAGACGTGGTTTAATCCACGCTTTCGTGTGATTGCTGAAGTGTGTCATAGATATGTTACATGTCAGCAAATGAATGCAGGAAAATGAACTGTGGTTACAATGAGTCGCAGTGGAAGATCAGGAGGTCCCTTTAACAGAATACAATTGGATTTTATTGAGATGCCAAGATGCAATGTGCGGAGATATGTTGTGGTGGTGGTGTGTATCTTTTCACGTTGGGTTGAGGCATATCCAACTAGACAATGTGATAGTCTCACTGTGGCAAAGCTGCTGCTGCGAGAACTTGTACCGAGATACGGATTTCCGACCTCAGTGGAAACCGATAGAGGAACTCATTTCCATAGTGAACTCATGAAACTGTTGTGTGCTGCTTTAAACATAGACCGGCGATTGCATTGCAGCTACAGACCGGAAGCCTCTGGTCTAGTGGAACAGGTGAATGGGACAATCAAAATGAGAGTGGCTAAGGTGTGTTCATCGACTGCATTGAAGTGGCCAGATGCCTTGCCACTGGTGTCAATGAGTTTGCGTAGCACTCATGATAGAACAGGGCTATCGCTGCTAGAGATACTGACAGGGAGAGCTATGAGATTGCCTAGGATACCAGCGAACGCCTTGATAAATATCACTGATGATATGGTGTTGGACTATTGTAGAGGACTAGCTGATGTGGTTAATTCTGTTTCCCACCAGGTCGAGGCTGCATCTGCATCTGCATCCACCTCGAGAGACCTGCTGCATGATCTGAATCCCGGAGATTGGGTTCTTGTATGCAAGCACATGCGGAAGAGCTGCCTGGATGCCCGCTGGCGAGGACCATATCAGGTGATATTGGTCACGAATACAGCAGAGAAGTGTGGAGGACTGCCACATTGGATCCATGCGTTACATACCCGCAAGGTTCCAGAGCCTGTAGAGGAGACACCAATTCCCCAAGTTGCCCAAAGAACTACTAAATCTGAAGACTTACAAAGAGAACCAGAGCAGGAAGAAAGAACTGCCAGCGGAGGAGCAAAATACAGAGCCTGAGATCAACGACATTGTCGAAGTATCCTGTGAACCAGACCCAAGTGAGCAGCCTGGCGCAGAAGGAGCAGACAAAGAGGAAGAGCAGAGAGCAAGTGCCAGAGCAGAGAAGTGGCCAGCAAGAAAAGTAGGCTGAACATAAGACTCGCATCTGAGAAAAACCTTGCTCCAATTCCTGAAACGTCAATCTGAACAAAGTGAACAAGAAGATAATCCGGATGATCTAAGACACTCAAGAAGAAAAAGAACACCGTCTCAGAAATACGCGTCTTCTAAGTGGACATATGTGGTTGCAGATGCAGAGACCGAGGAATTCCGGGAGATTGGGAACTGGAACAGTGAGCTACGGAGGGGACACCCTCTCGATTGATATTCAGTTGCTAGTCCCAGGAGTTGAAGCTTTTAGAACCCAGACACTGCAAGTTCAGAATCCACCCAGGTTGAGTGGACTGCGATTCTTGATCCTTATTCAAGTTGTTTTCCCTTTTTTTGGCCGACAGCTTACTGCCTTGCAATTGGGAGAAATCCGTGCTGAAATCCTGCAAATGGTTCTCCAAATACATGGCTCTAACCTCATTAGGGATGAAACTTGAACTGTAATCTGATCAAAGAACTCACTAGGCCTTAGAAAGAAGATAGCCTAGCCCCCAGTGAAAGAAGAATTCAGGATTAGGGCTACTTCTCTACAATAGGCTTAGTATTGATGGCCTAAATTCAGCAATAATTGAATAAAGAAATCCATAAGGACATTGTAATTCGAAACTAAAAGTACAGACAAGAAAACAGACATCGATGGTTTTTTTGGAGTATCAAAAATGACAGTGAAAACATGGCGTCGGAAACATCTAATCGAAAACAAAAAACTGTATTATTGGAACTCTAATAGCAATAGTGCTACTTGTCATAATCGTGGTCACATCTTTGAGTGGGTCTTCCAATGATGAAACGAATGGGGAACAACCTACCCGTACCCCACCTGGTTCAAATGTTGATATAGAAGCTGGTCCATCTATGAAAGATAAGGAAATGATCAAGGAAACTAGTTGTAGATTGCATGTAGATGTGTCAAAGGGTGATTTTACGCTGAATGCATATGCACGTTTGTTGTATGAGTATGTTGACACGACGGAAGCGAAAGACTGCTATGTATGCATGCAATTACCTGCTTCAGTAGAGGAAAGCATACGATACCATCATTTGCCCGTGACTTATGGCATTACATGCAGTGCATTATTAAGTATGTTTTACAGCAAAGCCCATTTTGAATATTATTTCTCTAATTACGATATGGTACTCTCTGAAGTGCCAGTTCTAAAATACATGAACAAATAGGATTATTACAAGGAAGTAGAGAGCATGTCTAAGTACTTCGTGCCTACCATCACTTTAGATACGCCTTATGCACACAGACACAATTTAACCTGCATGCTAACTGACATTGAAAAGAAATTCGTAGATCAGATAGAAGATCGACATTGGCAAACTTTGTTTCGTCCAGATCCGAAGCATAAGGTATTGCCATGGACCAAGGAAGAATTAGATCACAAGGCAAAGGGGACGTCAGGACCCATAGCTTTAGACTTTCAGCAAAAAGGGAAATTGTGCATTAGACATCCGTCCACATATTATGACAAGATATTCGTGGGTGAAAGTGATTGTGAACACATTTTTCTGATTGAAGAGTCCATAAGAAAAGCACTATTGGATAAATTGACCATAGTGCCTAATGTGTTTTTTTGTGTGTGGTAAGAATGCTTATGTGAAACTGCCCAAGAATTGGTACTGGACATGTTATTTAGCCATCGTTTTTCCCAAGATATTTCATATGGATGATTTGTGGCCCTTGGAGGGAAAAGGCCCTCATAGAGGAAAACGTGGTGTAAGTGCTGGAGAAATCATTGGTGATGTGTTTGGAGCCATGATACCTAGTTTAGGTGTGGTTTTGAATGATGTAAAAATTCGAAATCTGGCAACGATAGTGGATAAACTCTCCGTGAATACAGCACAAATTCTGTTATTAGTGGATGGGGAGATGGTCTCGATTAGGGCAATGGTTTTTCAAAATCTACTTGCTTTAGACATCCTACTAGCAAAAGCAGGAGGAGTCTGTAAACATTTGAGAGTCCAACAGTGCTGCACTTATCTTCCAGACAATAGTCGGGATATAAGAAAATATATTGCTAATATTTTGGATATCCACCAAGAATGGAGTAAGTTAGCTGCTGAGGGACTCTGGGATCATATTGGCAAGGGTTTCCAACAAATTGGCAGTTGGTTTGGCAGTTTGGGACAAGGAATTATGGGTTATATCTTGAAACCCATTATCATAACTGTCATTGGCATAATTATATTATTGGGAGTCATCAAAGCATGCAAATGGCAAAGAGCCAGACACCAAGAAAATGTCTTGAAGAAACGAGAACGGCAAATGGAAAGACTGCAGAACGGTCATTACCAGCATCTTAAGGGATTAGAAAGATTTAGACACGGACATCAAGCTACATCTTCTGTTTAGGTCGGTCTGTTCTACAAGGAGGAGATTCTGAAGGAACGTAATATGGTGTTATGACACTAGTCATAAGAGGGGGGGAACTGATAGAGCGCTTTTAGCACTCTATTTTGTATGGATGCATTATAGTCATAGTTGCCATGTACCCACATTTAAGCATATAGAGTGCAGTGTTTTATAATCATGAATATGTATTTAGTGGAAATCATTTACACAATCACTGTAGTGCTGTGCTATAAAATGATCATGTATGTATCATCATGCCTGCGTATATAAAAGCAGGACCATTTATAATCATATAATGAAATAGTTTGTGTTTAAATTGCCCGATTCCCTAGGCCCAAGACTGTACTTGTTTTGCACCTCCTTGGCTTCTCGAGAAATAAATAATGAAATGAATGTTGTTCGAGAAATAGCAATGTTCTCACCCTACGTCAGGTATCGGAATGCCAACACGTTATTTTCAGATGGGAGAAGATACAAGGAATGCTTTGAAGACAGGAGGAAGCGAGAAGGGAGGATATCTTTCTTGTCTGACTGTTCTGGGAACCAAGGCCACTGTACCTCACAAAGCCTTCTTAATTAAAAGGTGTGAACCTCCCCATTTCGAAAAAGTTGTGATGGAAAATTTTACCAGAATGTGACTGAGAATTGAATTCGATATTATATGATGTGCAGGGACAGAGACCCCAGACTTCTGCTAGCTTTTGGAGAGAAAGGAGCATCTTAGAACTCGCTCCTAGCCTTAAGCACCTTAACCCATTTGACGCGAGTACTTCTTAGGAAGTCAACACGTGCGGACACCTTTGGGATCTGATAGAAAGGCATTAGATGGGAACCCTTTTCAGCATAGTGTAGGGACAGATTTGATTTATTTTCTCATGAAGAGAGAATTGGACTCCGTTTCTATGTTAAGTTGCATCTTACTCTTGGAGTTCACTATTTTATTCCTATTGTGCCGAATCACTCATATTCGTAGGATCGGCTCTGTATTGATTTTCCTGTACCTCTATATGATGGTCTTATGATGCGTGTACATCTTATTATTCTTGGCCTTATAATAAATTGACAAACCTAAAGTCGGAGTCTGAGGTACTTTCAGGTATGATATTGTCATCGTATTATGAAATGTTTTTCTTCTCCACCACTGTTTAGTAGGTAAATAAAAGATCCTGGGCGCTAATTGCGAAGAGGAAGATAGGGGTGCAATTTAGCGTAATCAACGCTATCTTGGAGTTCTAGGTTTCAAAGACTCAAATGACCATTGTTAGAAGGCCAACCGACTGTTAAAATCAGCCCTACAGCCTTTAGCAATACATGCACCAAGTTATATCAGAAGGCTTTTGGATTTAATATAACAATTATAACACTGATCAACTGCAATCCAAATCCAAACACATTGGCTTTGACGGCCTTTCATCATAAACCGAAAATAAAAAATAACAGTGCAATAACAAATACCATTTCTACAGCAATGGCAATTTCATAAATTTTTCCAAGATTTCCAATGAAGCACTCGAAGCCTACAGTAACTGAGCCTATTATCTCCCCGTCCAACTTCCTTGTCCATGCATAGTCAGTTTTGCCTCATTAGCACATATTTTGGTTATCTGATCCTTAAATCAAAAATCCTATTAATATGCATCGGGTTGAAGTAAGCCTGTACGGACTCCTCTGCTTCCTGTTGATTATAAAACAGCAATCTGCCATTTTCCCTGTCTTATCAAGTATTCAGGCATAGCAACATGTTCCCAGTCATATCCAGTATTCAAGTAAGTTTATCTAAATGCCTTCACAATGACAACTGTTACTTTAGCCCGGCTACAGATTCTAAAAAAACACTGCATTCAGCAGACAGGCCTGTTCTAGCGGCTCTCCTTCCTATGCCCAGGGTGTGTTTAAGGGTGCTGCTAGGAAGCTTTTCAACTTTCTGGCTCATTGCCTTCTAGGCAGACCCACCAGTTAGTTCAATGTGAGTGTCATTCAAACTTCGGACCGCCTCTGCTAAGCGATTAAAGTGATGTGGGCAAGGCTAGCTGTTGTAGACACCATCGCTTCACCAGTCTCAGACATGGAGGTTGCCCCACAAGAGTTTCCAGGCAGCCACATACCTAGTCACTAGGCAATCGGACTGAGAGCTGGAGAGACCTGCATACACCAGACCGTGTAAATCACCCGATTGGCCCACAAGGATTAATTCTACCTTTGTGAGAAAATATTCCAATACCTCGACGAATCTTGTATCACTTGAGGTCAAATCATATCGATTTCTACTGGACTAAGATGCCCCAGGCATCCTTAGTGATTCGTGTTAATCTGCGCAGGGGCTGCATACTTACCCCACTTTCCTGAGGAAGACCCGCCGTGACGCTTATTAAAATTGCGCTTTACACTAGGTCGAAACGTCGACGTATTCTACGAAACGTTTCTGTTCACAAATTAATTTACACAGGATCATGAAGCGTATGTGAAAAATCTCATGGACAAAATCAAAGATTGTACCTTCCCATTTTTGATTTCTCTTTCTGTCATATACTAAGTGTATCATCTGTATTTATCACTATATGTCACTCCTTCACAAGTCTTTCATTTGTGTTTATGTATCACTGCAGCCTAGTTTATTCGTTATTTCCTTAAAAAATACCAATTGAAATTTCGTTTGGGTGTGTTTTATTTTCTTCCCCCTTTTTTTCCTGATTCATTGATATGTGTTACATGTAATGTATATATACTGTGAACACTCTGAAGCAATTGAAAATTCCCCGACAGAACCATTTTATCTATATAATACGTATACCCAGGTTCTGAGGGACACCGGGTCACCCCATTATTTTTTCTAATTGTAGGGACGCGGCTCATGAGGTTGCAACTTGGATCATTATAAGGGAACAGACAAGTGTCTCTTCTGAATCAGTGACAGGAGGTCTTATAGGTATTTGCACACTTTACAAAATGTCACACATTCACAAATGAGGAGACTTTAGAAGAAGAAGCTCCCCATCAGTCAAAGACATTGGCAAGAAAATCTGCAATCTGTTCTTGCGGACCCTAGTTAATCAGGCTGTGGAGGCTGCATTAAAAGCTCAAAAAGCGCCTCCTACAATAAAGAAAATATTTGAAACTTCCCCTGAACATGATGCTGGTCTGAAGGTGGACCAGAGGGAAAGGTATGTGCAAGGGGCTGATTTACCAGATCAAATTCCACACCTTCGCAACAATTTGGTATTCCCATTCTGCTCTACATCTGATAATGACAATTTCTCCCATGCATTATTATAAGAAGGAGCTTCTATAACTGTATAACGTGTCAGAAACAGAATGCCTTGAAAAGAGGTTCTCAGTCTTCCTAGATTCTTATTTCTGATAACCACCGACTAACTACCAGGAGGAGTTTCCATCAGTAGTCAATGCAGACTCTTTGATAGAGAAATACACTACGCAGGAAGCCATCACATCAGAAGATGCCTCCCTGCTAATGCTGTAGATGGAAAGTGAAAGGATCCAACAAGAGCTTATGCAGCCACAGCCAATATGTGCACACCACTTACACAATTCAGTCTCAGAGCAGATTTCAATCCCAAGCTGAAGAAATGCATCAGTGTATGGATTGTTCTTCACTTTTATCCATTATGGAACAGCAAATCAGATTTCTATTTCGTATGTCTCGACTGTGTACTGCAGCAGTAGGTCCTAATTCCAGTGCTAACACGTCTAGGTGAGGGCTTGGAAGGCGGGGAGCTCCATGAAGCCCCTCCGAGGTGAACTACCTTTCACGAATACAAAGTTGTGCGGCTCTCAGCTGGAGGACTTGGTGGAGAAATCCACTGACAATTGCAAATTATGGGTTCTTGTCCACACTAAGTGGGGGTAAAGGGTCGGACTACAAATACCTTTTGAACCTCATACGTTCTTCCAAGGGTACCAGCAGTCCCATTTAGAGTGGGGTCACAGCATGGAGGCCCCTACGCTGACAAGTCCCAGTTTCAGTCGTCCATCAAACCACCTACGCCTTCCAAGTTGTGACTATGCTGAGACGACAGTAGAAGCTTCTAAATTTTTATAACTGGGAAGACTCAGTGCCAAACTCTTGGTTACTCCAAATAATCAGAACAGGCTACAGAGCAGATTCCAGAGGACTTTCTCAAAAATCAGTTCCGCACTGTCAATTTCAACTTCAGGGTCCTCTGCAAGGAATCCAGTACTTGATTCAGAAAGCCAAGGTCATTCTAGTTTCAGATAAAGACCAAGGCGTTGGCTGTTCTTGATCGAAGAAAGAGCAAATACCTTTTTAACCTCAGCCTTTCAAGATGCTGATGCTTCAAACCATTCTACCACTCATCTCTCCAGGTTTCTTTGCCACTCTAGAATTATTTACACACAGCTGTCCACCAACATTTCCAGTAACATCGGAGTGCGATGGGACTGCATTTCCAGTTTCAAGATCTACTATTCTGTCCGGCTTTGGCTCCCACAGTCTTAAGTTCTAACATCTGTGGTGGGTATTCATACTAGAGTTTTCTATCTTCCCACTTGGATGGCTGGCTAATCTGGGCCGATTTTTAAGACAGTTGAGTCTATTCATCAGGTGTCAGACATTAAGAACGTACTGATTTCGTACTTAGAGACAGTATCAAACAGGCAGTTTTAAAGGTGCAATCTTTGAGACTTGGGAATGATGTTCCTTCCACAGAAATTGCAGACCCAAGTTAAGGAGTCAGTCAGCATTATTTCAAATATGAAGCATCATACTGGGAATGGCTGAAGGTTTAGGGCAAGATGGCAGCATCCCAATTTTTGATCCCTTGGTCCGCCTGCCCCTCCACCCTTTAATGAACCACCTTCTGACTCATTGAAACCCAGGGTCAGAGGATGATAAAATAATGGCTGTTGCCCACTTACATTTGTCAAGATCTGCATTGGTGACTGATTCCATCTCATCTGTCCAGATCGAGCAGCAGGAGTGGGGAGAAACTTTAGGAGAAGAAGCAGTCAAGTGTCTTTGGACAAGGGAAAAAGAAAAATCATCTTCCAATTGTAAAGAACGGATATCCAGATGTTAATATTCGTTTCAGCTTGAGCTGGGGCGGAATAAAGAATGATAAGGAGGCAATGCTTGAATTACTTACTGGTATTATTCATCACAAGGAGTCCCAGTCAGCCTTGTCACCTCCTAGGCTGGCTCTTCTAAGGGGAATTTAATCCTAAAGTGATCCTTTAGATCATAATAGAGCTTGGTATTCAGGAAGAGACGAGGGTGCCCTGCGTTATACCAGCAAGGAATGGGAAAAGTCACTGTTGGGGGTCCTTCCTTCAGCTGTTTATAGGACTTTTTGTTTTTAGGAACCTGTAAATGTAATGAGGCAAAAGTCATGACGTATGGACTGGGACAAGGAATATTAGGACTTGGAGTAATTGACACTATCCATATGTATATTACGTGCAACATGGCAATGTAGTTACTGGGAGCAGTTACCCCTTTCTTCAGAAAATCCAAAACAAAACTAGTCTTGACACAATCTCTTTAACCCCTTGAGTGCCCCGCCCTTTCCCCCTCCTGTGCCGGGCCTTTCATTAGCGGGCGGGGTCCATGACGAGATAGTCTCGTCATGGGCACAGCGCAACCGCGCTCCATGACGAGACTATCTCGTCATGGGCATAGAAGGGGTTAAGGCTGGCTGATGAAAATAAATAAGTTAAGGAACCCATTTATGCCCAAAAGAACTTTATATTTCAGTTACCGGCCCATGAACAAGGCAGCAACTCAGAGCTCTAAAACATAAACCAATCTGGGCACAATAATATACAATTTACACAGGCAGTGCACAGTGAAGACCTGCTTGCACAATACCCAAAAGGGGACGGTGCAGTTCCTTTTGGTCTTCATATCAAATCATTAATTTTAATTTTGGTCTCATATGCGACATTGCTACCTGTACACAGATGCTGAGCTGACAATCTTGGTTGCTCAACATGCACACACGAGAGTTCATGCAAACTGTGCAAAGCCTCTTAGACAGCTGCACAGAAGCGTACCATATTTTAAAATGGGTGCACTGGAGGATACTGCTCAAACCATTTTACCACAAGCTTACATCGTATAAGACTCCATAGGGAGGTTCCTCACCACAGCAAAAGTCCAAAAGCAGAGGTATAACAGACAAGAGATGTTACCCCCATGACCTATTGGCTTTACCAATGCTTTTTGTTAATGCTGTGCAGCATGGTTAAAAAGAAAAATATAAAGAAACAAAAAGCTGCCTTATTTCCTAGGCGCACCATGTGTCATGACATGAGCGAGAATGCGTCACCAAGCATGAGCAGGCATAGGAAACAACGTGACCACATTGTTTATTTACTGATCTAACATTGCAGACACTATTTAGAACGGTAAATAAAAAAATCGAATTGTAGAAAAGGAAAGATTCTTTTTGTGCTGTGGACTGATCTGGCAGCAAATGTTACCGGCTGCCAGGGGTTCAGAGAGCAACAGAGGAGTGGGTGGGTAGAGAAGAGAGAAGCAATAGAGAAGGGGCGAGCTAGGGAACATCCAAGACTCATAGATAGGTTCCTGGAGGCCCACAAAGAAAAAAAGAGCCACACAGCAATAGGGAAAGTAATGGATGGGTTTCTGGGGAGAGATGAGGTAGTAACATGGAGTGCGTGAGGCAGATGATGTTTGGGGGAGGGAAGCAGCACACAAAAGAGAAAAATAGAACAGATTCACTCTCATGGAGCGCAGCAGGGAAAAAAATGCATAGTATTTCCCTAAATGGGAGGAGTGCAAGGACAAAATTCAGCCTATCTAAAGGATGAAAAAACTGATGTTGTAGGGAAGGGTCGTCGTTTCTTGATTTGTTACCGTACACAGGGTGTGTTTTATGGTTCTATGCCTATTGTTACAGTGCACAACGTTTTACCTCAAAGTGCACAAGGTGTTCTGCGTGGACTGTAGTCCCGCTTCAACAATGCACAACTCTTGACCTGTCTGTGAGGTGTGTCTGTTGGGTTTTCTCCCATTGTTATGTGCATAACACATGACCTCCATTCGAGGTGCGTCCTTACATGGACTTTCATACGCTTACCTTTATTTTCACTATTTAGTGCATGTTTTTACCTTGCGTAAGGTGTCTAGTGTGGGTTATTGTTCCACTACTTAGTGCACAACCTATTGATCTCCACTTGAGATTGCCTTTTCACATTGTTACCCTTTTGGGTGTGTAGTTTGGGTTCTAGTCCCATTTCTACAGTGCATGGGTTACGTCACACTGGGTGTTTTATGCTTCTTGTCTCACCTTCTACTCATTAACCCAGTGCTCTTTTCAATTTAGTATTCATTTTTTTTTATTATCCGATGAAGTAGTAGGAGTAATCTTTTGTATTTCTCTGCGTCTCGGTCTTGTTTCCTCCTTCTCTGACTTGCTTCTCGCATACCTGCCTGGCCAGTTGGTGTGCAGGTCGTAGTCATTGATGGTTTCTCCTTCCACTCTTTCTTTTCTTTGGTTATATAAGAAGGGAGGATGCGTATTGGATTATCTTTATCTGTTTTGTTCTTAATTCTATTGTCTTTTCCGTTCATCTAGCTTCTACTTTCTTTAAGTGCACTATTATGTTCTTTTCTTTTTTCCTTTTTGGAAGCAAAGAGGATATGTTGTATCCTAGCTGTATGGTAGTTTATGTCACCCATCGCTTCACCAGTGGAACTCTGTAAGAATGATGTAATATAGAATGTTGGTGTCTGGAAACCACAGTTGGAGAAGGGCTGAGCAGCTTTCTGGCTGCTCCTGGTGGGGCTTGTCCTGGGCTGAACTACTGGAATTGTAACTACTAAAATAAATACTCCTGAAACACTACAAACAGCCTGGAGTCAGTTATGACAAAGGGACACAAGAAGAGGACGGTAAGTCATCGAATAAGAAGCAAGAAAATGAGTGATAATAAAGACAACCAATGGTAAGCTATATCTGGGGTCTAAGCCCCCTGTAAGTATTTGGTATGGTCTACAAGAGGCTTTGTAGAACATTGCAGCTATGAGAAAGAAGCACTGTGGTGAAAGTTAGGAGGTGAAACAGACATGACGGAAAAGGCAAGTGTGTATAGCCGATGTGCATCACTGGTCCACTGCACTTCTCAATCTGTCTCCAATATGCCAGCGTCAAGCCAGTTGGAGAGGAGACATTACTAAAAGATAGACTGTCCATTTAGGAGATGAAGCAAAATGGTCACGCCTCTAGTTCAAAACCATGTGGATTATCCCCACTCCACCAGCATTAGTTTGCACATTTCTAATTTTCTTTTCAGTTATACGTGCACTGAAAAGACTCGAGGCTTACATAGGAAGCTGGATCTCACACATTAAGGTTCTGTACTTTCACATAAATCTGGTCCTCAAATATCCACATAACAGGTAAAACCCAATGTACTTATTTTGATCTGCACTGTCAAAACCTTCTATACAGACTGAGAATCAGCTTGGCTCCTCTCAGTCGAAGATCATACGTTGACTGGAAGAGTTGGAGCATCTGATGTAACTCTTAATTTCAGGAGAAATACTACTTGATCAGCATTCCTCTGGGGGCCAGGAAGGATTACCCCATGAGTCCCAGCAAGTCAATATCTGCAGTTAATGTCACAAAGACATGATAGAAATCCGTGCGTGAATATTAATTAAAGCATTCCTTCAATCACCTTGTTTGCTGCAGTAGGCAGCCTAAGCGTGACAGGTGCTCACTGCGCCACAGGACTCAATTTATACCTCACAGACAAGGCCTAAGTAGGCCGAAACTGGAGTGGGGTTGAGTTTCCATCTGGCAATGACCTTGCCTGGCAGTTTAGGCTGGACTACTCCGAAAGGAGCAGGACCAAGGCTTATTTGCATATGAAGGGCCTCTGTCTAGATGGTACAGTGGGTGAAAAACAATCGACTGGAAAGCGTTCACAAGTGATCGTCAGTGTCCGAAATTAATCCAAGCATTTCTTTCATCGCCTTGTATTTGTTGCAGAAAGTCATTGCTAAGCGAGGGTAAGGGTCGAAGAAGGCATTAGAACATCATGCTCTACCTCTTGACAGACCAGTAACCACGCAAAAACCAAAGGAAATGATGGACGGAGTGTTGAACATTGCAAGCACTCACCCCCAGTCAACTGATCTGGGTTTAATCCATCACCGTTCTTTAGCCCACTCTGCCACCCCAGTTCAGACATGGCCATATGCAAATCAGTCTGACCCTGTGCCTCATGGGAACAGTCCAGCCCGAACTGCCAAGCCATGTCTTCCCTGGACCCTAACAAGCTTCCTAGGACCGGTTTCTGGCATTTCAGCCGTCTTCAGCCAGGCTTGCCACTGGATTCAAGTAAGCCTAAGCCTGGCTGAAGACGGCTGAAATGCCAGAAACCGGTCCTAGGAAGCTTGTTTCCGGCAGTTCGGGCTGGACTGTTCCCATGAGGCACAGGGTCAGACTGATTTGCATATGGCCATGTCTGAACTGGGGTGGCAGAGTGGGCTAAAGAACGGTGATGGATTAAACCCAGATCAGTTGACTGAGGGTGAGTGCTTGCAATGTTCAACACTCCGTCCATCATTTCCTTTGGTTTTTGCTTTGTTTGCCATAAGTTGGCAGGGTATGCTCAGACGTGAGTCCCTTGCTCACTTTGCCACTGGATTCAAGCAAGCCTGGCTGAAGACGGCTGAAATGCCAGAAACCGGTCCTAGGAAGCTTGTTTCCGGTCCAGGGAAGACGTGGCTTGGCAGTTCGGGCTGGACTGTTCCCATGAGGCACAGGGTCAGACTGATTGGCATATGGCCATGTCTGAACTGGGGTGGCAGAGTGGGCTAAAGAACGGTGATGGATTAAACCCAGATCAGTTGACTGGGGGTGAGTGCTTGCAATGTTCAACACTCCGTCCATCATTTCCTTTGGTTTTTACCAGTAACCACCCCAGCTAGAGGAGAACCGCAGAGTTTTATGTGAATCCTTAGTCACAGTTTCTCATACTGGAAAGATTAAGTCAGACCGTTCAATCTTCAAAGAAAGAGAACACATGAAGCAGATCTATCAGGTTATAGTGAAGTCAAGTGACTAAGATGTCTTGATGTCACTGAAATAGAAAAGAACAGTGTTCGCACAGAGACAATTACTATCACTCAAGTTCCAGGAAAGCTTTAAGATGACACTGACCGCAAAGCAAAGTCTCGAGGGGACGGTCATTAAAATGTTACAAAAAGTAAAATATTTCACATTATCTTCGCAACTTTACGAGTCAGTAAGAGCAATGAAGAGTTGCTTGACAAGTCACACATGACGTACGGGAGCAGTATGCTAAATTCAGCTTCTGAAAGCTGCAGAAATGATACGACCTTCGTTCGATGCAAGTGCTTATGTGGTATGTGCCTGGATATCCCTTGGGTCAACATTACAATCGGAGCAATACAGATGTTTCTTGCTGACATCTGCATTTCGGCAAATTCATTTTCATATTAAATTCTCACAAAAAATTGGCTGCTGGAAAGAACCAAGAAAGTTTTCCTGGTTAAGCATCGACAAACTAATTGATACAATTTGGTACAGACAGGCCGAACCACACTGTTGGGTCTGATATTTTACTGTTGGGATGCAGGTATGTAAGTTCCAGATGGAATGTCATTTAAAATGTGAATAGCTGTCAGTCAGTTTGCTTCCTGTCCCCCAACCTACCAATTGCATCATGTAAACTGAACAAAGAACATTTACTAACGAAGGACGCCTCACATACGTTAATCTAGAAGTTCAATCTGCAATGAAATCATGCTATGGGAACGTGACCTGGATTGTACAACAGTATTACCCCATTTCATTGATAAGCTAGAGATCAACATCATACTGAAGTGTTCTAGGTCACAACACAGGCATTACAGCACCAACTGACAGTCCCACCTTTGTCAAATACACAGCAAAGAAGATTAGGTTTTAGTAACAATCTGGACAGTATAATAGGTTGACACCAACTGAAGTGGTAGGCCACTGACTAGGTCCTGCACCACTGCGACAGGGAAGAACTTAAAACCTGAAAACTGCCCAAGACACGGACATATAAGCAACATTCATTCACAAGTGCTCGAAAAGAAAAAAGTCTCTGCAAACAAAAGAACAATAGTAAAGTTACGTATGATTAGGTCGGGTCTTGCAGCCGTCTGGTTGTAAAAGGCAAACTATCAGCTTACCAAGATTTTACAATGGCCTTAACGCCCCTTCTTGCTTACCATTGGGTGTCAATATCACTAATTTTCCTGCTTCTTTTTTAATGGCTTGCCTTGTCCACTTTACATATGTCCTTCCCCTGAAGCATAGCCTTTTTGTGTCCTTCCACTGCTCGCTCTCAGGGATCTACTTTTTTCTTAAGCATTTCGCTCTCTTCCAGCCGCTCCATGTTGCTCTCTCGCCATCTCCATTTCTCCCTCCTCCAAGCGGCTTATTTGTTTCTTTTTGCTTCAGCACTCATGAGTGCATGCATGTTTCAGCTGCCTCCCTTGGGTGCTTCACTCCCCCCACTTGGTAGGTGTTGCTCTCTTTATCCTATGTTTCTCTCTCCCCTCACATTGCTCTCTCTCGTCTGCATGTTTCTCTCTTCTCATCTGGGCTTAATGTTTTTCTCTCACCGGTGTACTTCTATACTATGCTCTTCCACTTGTGCCCCCCACACACTCGGTGTGCTATCTTTTCCCCGTTCCTGTTGCATATTTTGACCTAAAAATATTTTTTTCTTTTTAATTTACCGATCAGAGTAAAATATTGCAACGGAATCTCATTTTTTTATTTGGACAATGCGGCTCAGCATCCCGACGCTGTACAGATCCACCAAAAGCGATTAGCAAAGTCAATCAGTCTTAAAAGTAAGACTTATTGGCTTTGCAAAGCTTGTTGTAGGAGAAAACAAAGACACTGCAGGAATAGCTTCCAGATAGGTCAAGTTAAATCAGGTTAGAGTGGAACGTCAAACATATCCACCCAACAGCAATTAAGTTTGTATGAATAGCTGAGAAAACTAGAAAAATAAGTAGCCCCTCATCAAGATTTTCTGTTTGCTAGGTCTCCTGTATCTACATTAGCAGCATAGGTATAACTATCACTTACAGTTCAATTGAATTTGTGAGATTCACATCTTCGTGCTGAGGTGATAGAGACTCCATATTACTGCATATATCACAATTAGGAGTTTTGTGATATACAAACAAACACATATATATATATATATATATATATATATTCACTGAAAAAACCATAGGTTTCACACATGTTATAGTTAGCTGTACATTTCACTCGTAAAAAACCAATGAAATTCCCGCGTTATAGTTAGTGCAGGCAACTATAACTCACGCGACCGCAATCCTCTGCTGATGCTAATACTGTATTTCGACACTTATTTGCCCATGTCTTCTTCCATTAAATTTTAGCTATACATATATTACAAATATTTTTTTTTCATAAAGATACATATGTCATCAGCAGAAGATTGCGGTCGCGTGAGTTATAGTTGCCTGCACTAACTATAACGCGGGAATTTCATTGGTTTTTTACGAGTGAAATGTACAGCTAACTATAACATGTGTGAAACCTATGGTTTTTTCAGTGAATTTGCAAGGTTTTTTAAATGCTAATTCCTAACTATAACGTGTGTGAAACCTATGGTTTTTTCAGTGAATTTGTACGGTTTTTTAAATGCTAAGTTACTTTACGCCAT
Source organism: Triturus cristatus (assembly GCF_964204655.1). Classification (NCBI taxonomy): domain Eukaryota; kingdom Metazoa; phylum Chordata; class Amphibia; order Caudata; family Salamandridae; genus Triturus; species Triturus cristatus. The sequence goes on along the minus strand of NC_140583.1, from coordinate 786,840,131 downwards.
TCGTGGCGTGCGCGCCCAGTTAACGCAGTTAGTTCCGTGCGCGCACGGTGCGCTTCGCACTTTACGCAGTTAGTGCCGTGCACGCACGGTGGTCACGCGGTGTGCTGCGCGCACCGCGTGCCCACGTTATGCGGGATGGGCCATGTACGCACGATGCGCTTCGCGCACCGTGCGCACATGGGGAACATATTAGGCGCATCTTTGTGAAATGTATTCTTTGATAATTTCATACGTTTCATATGCCATGCACAAATGGTGCACTTCGGGCACCATTTGCACACGGGGTGGGGAGAATGTGGATAATTTTTTTTAAAAAATTTTTTTACCGTACGCGTAATCGTAATCGGCGATTTTTTCCGAAAATTTTTTTTTTGGGGGCTTGGGGTTTGTTGGGGGACACCTATATCAATGCTGGGTGGTTAGGATCTCACGAAAATGCCTCTTTAGACATTATTTGGCTTCGTTTTTGCTGCCCAACTCAGAGAGCGAGAGAGAAAATGGCGGCCGCCGCTTCCTGGTTTCGACCGATTCGAATGTTTACTAAGATCTAAGAGCCAATCAAAATCGCGCTCGCGCACGCCACCGTACGCGTACGGTAAGCTTACGGTAAGTGCACCGTAAGCGCACCGTAAGCTGTCACAGATATATATATTGATTTAAAGGCTATTTTCTCAGAATCTACTGAACAGATTTACACCAAACCTACAAAAGACACTTCCTTGACCTGAGGACTACCTCTCTGCCAAATTTCAAGTAATTCTGTTCAGCTGTAGCTGTGTCTAAAGGTCCTATGGAAAAATGCATGGGAAAAACGCGTTTTGGGACCCCCCTTTTATCTCAGCCCCCGCTTGACGAATCCCCCCGAGACTTTCAGGGTAGGAGCGGAGCATAGCGCCCCACCTATTTTGAAAAATTCGCGAGGATTCGTCGACCGGCGCCAAAGTTATTCAAAATAGAATGTTGCGGATTTCCTATGGAAACGTGGTCCTAACTATAACTACCTACTGGCGACCGCCAGTAGGTAATATATATATATATATATATATATATATATATATATATATATATATATATATATATATATATATATATATATATATATATTCATATTCACTGAAAACACCATAGGTTTCACACACGTTATAGTTAGTTCTCTCGTAAAAAAACATTGAAATTCCCCCGTTATAGTTAGTTCAGCTAACTATAACTCGCGCACCCGCAATCCACTGCTGATGACGTCACATATTACATCACTCATGACATGGTCAGTGACATCACTCATGACATCACTGATGACATCTCAAATGACATCACTGATGTCATCATCCATTGAGTATGTGTTTCTGAACAATTTTAATATGTTTAATATATATAGGGAAGGGCCTGTTGAAGAATGAGTGGGTGTACAAGTGTGTAAATATATGATTTTCTTTGGTGCGTAACTGACTCTATAAGTGAGTCATTAAATGTATCTTACTGCAGACTAGTGACTAAACTGTGTGAATGTCTGTATGTTTCTGTCTGTTGGTGCATAAGTGGCTGCATGGTTTTGTGAATAGCTATATGAGTGTCTATATGGGTTATCGATTGGTTGTCTGAGTATCTGTATGGGTGCCTGAGTGTTAGTGTGGGTAGGCTGTGTGTGACTCTGTGCATAGATGTGTGAGTGGGTGATTCTATCGGTGCATGGTTTTAAGAGTGCATCTGTGATGGACTGTATGGTTGAGCGAGTGTATGCATGGGTGTGTTAGGGATTGAATGTATATCTCAGTGGTACATTTGTGACTAACTACATATGTGAAAGGCAGTATATATGTGTGTAAGAGTATATAAGTGGCAAGATGTGAGAATGCGTGATTATGACAGTGACTGTATGGATGAGTGTGTGCTTTTGTCAATGATTCTAATAGAGCATAAAAATGTGATACTATTTTTGTGAGCAAGGGAACTTGAGTGTGTATAACTGCATAGGTGAGTAAATGGCAGTGTGATTATTTGTATGAATGACTAGGTGTGAGTGTACCTCTATGGATGATTGGTAGTGTGTGAGTGTCTATATAGGTGTGTGTATAAATTCATATGATACTTTTTTATGGAGTGACTGTAACTATGAGTGACTTTACAGGTGAGTGTGTGGAGGTGTATGAAGACCTAAAAGTTAATATGTGGGTATGCAGTTATTGGTATTGCATTATTTATGGATATGAGAATGTAACTCTGTAATTTTGAGTTGGTATATCAAAGCTTTTATAAGGGTGTGAGTAGATGTGGTAATTTATCACATTGATGTCGTCATCAGTGATGTCATTTGAGATGTCATCAGTGATGTCATGAGTGATGTCACTGACCATGTCATGAGTGATGTAATATGTGACGTCATCAGCAGTGGATTGCGGGTGCGCGAGTTATAGTTAGCTAAACTAACTATAACGGGGGAATTTCAATGGTTTTTTACGAGAGAAATGTCCAGCTAACTATAACGTGTGTGAAACCTATGGTTTTTTCAGTGAATTTGCAAGGTTTTTTAAATGCTAATTCCTAACTATAACGTGTGTGAAACCTATGGTTTTTTCAGTGAATTTGCAAGGTTTTTTAAAAGCTAATTCCTAAATATAACGTGTGTGAAACCTATGGTTTTTTCTGTGTTTTTGCATGGTTTTTTGAATTTTAATTCCTAACTATAATGTGTGTGAAACCTATGGTTTTTTCATTGAATTTGTTTGTTTTTTTACATCATTTTTTTTCTTTTTCTTTTTTCCTTTAAACACTATTCTACCTATGTATATATTCATGGTTTTAATGCATTCTTCAATATAGAAAGATTCACCTTTTTTAAATAAATGGTTAGATATAGTTGTATAACATAGTTAATATCTTCAACAAACCTTTATCTTTTTTTTTTTTAAATTTTCTTACCGTGCGCGTACTGTAAGCTTACGGTAAGCGCACGCTTCGCTTTATGTACGGTGAGCGTACGTAATATTTATACTCCGTGTGCGCATGCTTACGCAATTTGCGGACGCGTCCGTACTCCCTACGCGACGCGTAAGCGCATGCTTTATATGCGCACGCACGTTACGCGGAAGTGTACGAGTGTGCCTGTAATGTGCATGCACGCGTGCGTGTGTCTTTCCTACGCGCATGCGTACTTTTACCGTACGCACTCGGTAAGCTTAACGTGCGCGTACGGTTGGTCAGTGATCAAAAATAACACTTTTGATTGGTTTAAACTACTTTCAGTTCCAGAATCTTCCTACACCACACCCATTCCCCTCATTACTTCTTGTGATTTCTTAGGAGAAGGAGCTGAATTGTCTTTGGGATACAATGGCAGAGCAGCAGTCCTCTTCTGAGAGTGAGCAGGGCAGCAGCATCATCAGACAGAGAAGGAGGAAACAGAAGAGTTCTTTTATTTGGGAGTATCTTACATTTCCTGAGGGGCAGAAAAACGTAAATGCTCCTTTAGTTACCTGCTCACTTTGTGAGCGTGTGTTATCTAGAGGTAATGCAAGGAAGAAGTATTCCTTTGGTAATCACACTATGTTGAGACACCTTAGGGATGTTCATCCAAGGACTTTTGCTCGACATACTGAAGCAAACCCTTCAGTAAGTCACCCGAGCACATCTGCAGAAGCTCAGCAGAGTACATCTTCGGCAGCTCAGCCGAGCACTTCCTCTGCGTTGGGAGCATCACCCTCTTCTGCTCCTCTGGAAACGAGCCCTCGATTTCAGAGGGTACAAATGAGGTGCACCAGATGTTATGGTCTAATTGTTCATGGGGAGACCAGTATTTCCCTAATAAACAATAAGATAGACCAGCACATCTGTGGTCCTTGTTAATATTCCCATTCTTTCTTTCCTCTGTCCCTGTATTAACCCAACGGCTCTTTTAAGAGCCAACCTTACCTCACAAATTTTTTATAAAATTTTGTAATTAATTTTTGTAATTTATTTTTACCGTACGCGTATTTAAAAAAAAAAGAAAAAAAAAAAATTCACCCTACAAGGTCCTTGAGGGAGTACAACGGAAATGAGAAAAGCAGAGAGAGGAGAACACAGCAGATTATCAGAGTCAGAATCTCAGAGATGTACACCTCTCTCCTCTCACCAGAACCAGTAAATGGCAATGTTTCCCTCTCTTTTTTCACATATATACATGTTAATTACAAATCTCAGTGCTTCCCACATTTTTTCAAATGAAATCACACATTTCTATTGCTTGAAAACTTCAACCCTTTTCCAAATGAACCCTTCCCCCAACTTGACTTCTGCCTGCTACCATAGCAACAGCTCATGGAACACTGGTGTGAGCAGTGAGGTCAGAAGTTCAGCACACAATGTTTCTATTCCAAAGAGCAAGAGTGCTTCACCTGTCAAACCTAACAGCAAATCCAAATTAATCTTCTGTGGGAACACAATTTTCTGAACCAATACAAAACATGCTTCTAAAAATGTACACATACAGCCTAGTTTTAACTGTAAAATGGTTTGAATCAGCCAATGAGTTCTTTTTATTAAAAAAAAATATGTATGCCTCCATTTTACAACTGTCTTTCATTTCATATTGCCATTCTACTGAAAGACACCTCCTGAGTGCATCCAGATCTCCTTGAAAGATGTTCACAGTGTGGATTGTAGGTCACAGCTATGTCTTCTGGAGTGAAAAGTATGCAGAAAAAATAGGTATGGTGAGAGACCTTGCTTTGCCAAATGTAGACATTAAATGGATTGGTCAGAGAGGGTTAAAGTGGCACCAATTAATGCCTTTGGTGAAATCTTTTCTACACCTCCAACAGCCTAACCTTATTATTGTGCACTGTGGTGGAAATGACCTAGGCACTTTAACTGGGGTAGGTCTGGAAATGCTTGTTAAGGACACCTTTGTGCAATTAATGTCGCTTTTTCCTCAATCTGCCTTTGTATATTCTAATATATGCCAAAGGCAAAAGTGGAACTGGTCCAACCAATTTTGTCCACAGATTGACAAAGCAAGAAAGCACGTCAACAAATCTATTTCTGCTTTCCTCAGAGACTATGGTATGGGTTCTATATACCACACCAACTTGCGTTCCAACATGCAAGGCATTTATAGAGGAGACGGTGTACATTTCACTGATGAAGGCAACAGAGTCTTCCTCTTGAACTTTAGACTCTGCATCGGTACTTACTTGTAGGTACCACAAAAAAAACACTTCATAAACACAACGGCTCTTTTTAGAGCCCCCTAATATCTAAACACTTAGATTTTTACTTCTATTTTTTTTATTGGTTTTTTTCTGCAGTGCGCATACGGTAAGCTTACCGTACGCGCACCCCGCGATTTTGAAAAAAACAAATTTAAATGTATTTTTCATACTTTTGGGACCTTCTTGGACCCCCTGACAAACGCTAGGGAGTCTGCAACTCTCTTCGTTGCCCCTTTTTCACGTTCTCCACCTTTGTTTATCAGTGTGAGACACACAAAATGGCGGCCGACACTTCCTGATTTCGACCGATTCGAATGTTTACAGTCATGTAACCACCAATCAGAATTAAGCTCGCGCACGGCAGCGTGCGCGTACGGTAAGCTTACCGTATGCGCTCGGAGCACGCTTATAGATATATATATTGATTTAAATGCTATTTTCTCAGGAAATACTGACCAGATTTACACCAGACCTGCAAAAGGCACATCCCTGACCTGAGGACCACCTCTCTGCCAAATTTCAAGTAATTCTGTTCAGCCGTTCGGGCTGTAGCTTGGACTAAAGGTCCTATGGAAAAATGCATGGGGAAAACACGTTTTGGGACCCCCCCTTTTTCTCAGCCCCCGCTTGACGAATCCCCCCCCCCGAGACTTTCAGGGTAGGAGCGGAGCGCCCCACCTATTTTGAAAATTTCGCGAGGATTCGTCAACCGGCGCCAAAGTTATTCCAAATAGAATGTTGCGGATTTCCTATGGAAACACGGTCCTAATGAATATGCTACTTACCAGTATGCATCTGTTCTTGGCATGTAGGGCTGCTGACATTCATATCTGTGCATAGATCGCCGCCTAGTGTTGGGTCCGGATGATTGCACGTTGTTGTCCTGGAAGAGTCTTCGAAGTATCCTGAGATAGGCGACTCCTCCCCTGGACCACAGTGCGCATGGGCATCCTCTCCATCCTCAGATTGTTTTTCGCCATTGTGGCAGTGATGGAGTAGATACAGAAAGTGATGACCATGCTTACAGTAATTCTGAGAGCTGCAGCTGCTACAGGCGCCGGGGAGGAGGGTGGGCGATATGAATGTCAGCAGCCCTACATGCCAAGAACAGATGCATACTGGTAAGTAGCATATTCAGTTCGAGGCATGTGGGCTGCTGAATTCTTATCTGTGCATAGAATATATAGCAGTACCCTCTATTAGCGGCGGCTACCAGTGCCAGCTGCAGCGGTCTGAAAAAGAGTTTTGAGAACAGCCTGTCCTACAGCTGCCTGCTGTTTTGATTGCACATCTACACAATAGTGTTTGGTAAATGTATGTGTAGTGGACCAGGTGGCTGCTCTACATATATCATGCAAAGGAATGTTTCCCAGGAAAGCCATGGAGGCCCCTAACATACGTGTTGAGTGGGCTCGTGGGGGAATCGTTAATGTGCGTTTAGCCTTTTGATAGCAAATTTGAATACATTTAACGATCCATCTGGCTATACCTGCTTTGGAGATGGCGTTACCTTTGTGGTGTGGGGCAAAGGCAACGAAAAGTTGTTTTGTTTTCCTAAAGACTTTAGTCCTGTCTATATAGTACATGAGGGCTCTCTTTACATCTAGTGTATGGAGTGCTCTTTCTGCGACAGTTTGTGGGTTTTGAAAGAAAACAGGCAGTTCAATAGTTTGATTCATGTGGAACTGTGATATCACCTTGGGCATGAATTTGGGGTTGGTACGTAGTACGACCCTGTTGGCGTGAACCTGTATGAATGGCTCTTGAACGGTTAGTGCCTGGAGTTCACTAACTCTCCTCAAAGAAGTGATTGCTACTAGGAAAGCTACTTTCCAGGTGAGGAATTGAATCTCGCATGAGTGTAGAGGTTCGAAGGGTGGACCCATCAGGCGTGTGAGGACCAAGTTGAGGTTCCACATTGGAGCTGGTGGGTGGCTTGGAGGAATTACACGTTTGAGTCCTTCCAAGAATGCTTTGATGGCCGGCACTCTGAATAAAGAGAGGTGCTGCCTGTTCTGGAGATAGGCTGATATTGCGGTCAAATGGACACGTATTGAGGTGTATGCCAGATTGCATCGGTATAGGTGTAAGAGGTGACAAATTATGTTTTGGATGGATGCGTCTAGCGGGTTAATGTCATTGTTATTGCAATAAATGACGAACCTTTTTCATTTGGCTGCATAGCAAGCTCTGGTAGTGGGTCTTCTAGCTTCCTTAATGATGTCCATACAGTCAGGTGGCAGGTTTAGGTAGCCAAACTCTAGGACTTCAGGAGCCAGATTGCCAGGTTCAGCTGTTGCGGATCTGGGTGCTGAATCTCTCCATGGTTCTGCGTCAAATGCGCGGGTTTGATCCGCAGCCTTTGATGCGGCACCACGGAAAGTTCGAGAAAGGTGGTGTACCATGGTTGGCGTGCCCATGTTGGAGCAACCAGGACGAGTGTTAGTGAGTGTTGTCTGAGTTTGCGTGCCACCAGCGGTATCAATGGTGCTGGGGGAAAAGCGTACGCAAATCTGCCGGACCAGTTCATCCATATCGCATTGCCCTGCGACTGCGGATGTGGGAACCTGGCGGCAAAGCTTTGGCATTTTGCGTTTTCGCTTGTGGCGAATAGGTCTATCTCTGGATGACCCCACTGCTGGAAGTACGGTTGGAGTACTGATGGGTGTAACTCCCACTCGTGCATCTGGTGGCTGTGTCTGCTGAGCAGATCCGCCATCTGGTTGTCCTTGCCGGGGAGGTGTTCCGCCATGAGGAACATGTTCCTCTGAATGGCCCACTTCCACATGCTCGGAGCCAGATGAGACAACTGTGGAGAGTGTGTTCCTCCCTGCTTCTGTATGTAGTACATGGCAGTCATGTTGTCCGTCCAGATCAACACGACTTTGTTGCACAAGTGTACTTTGAATGCTTTCATAGCCAGGAAGATTGCCATCAGTTCTAGAAGGTTGATGTGCATCTTCTTTTGTTGTATTGTCCATAGTCCCTGCACTGTGTAATTGAGTACATGAGCTCCCCATCCCTGGAGAGACGCGTCCGCTGTCAGTATTATTTGTGGAACAGGCTCTTGGAACGGTCGGCCCTTGCAAAGGTTTTGTGGATTCCACCAATGCAGAGAGTTGTATGCCCGACCACTCACCAACACTAGGTCTTTTAGTTGCCCGTGAGCCTGATTCCATTGACGTGCTAAGCACTCCTGAAGCGGGCGCATATGTAGTCTCGCGTGAGAGACTATGAAAATGCAGGAGGCCATCATGCCTATCAACTGCATGAACACTCGCGCAGGAAGGGAGTGTTGGGGTTTGAACTTGGAAATCAGCATTTGCATGCTGTTGATCCTCACTAAATTTGGCTGAGCTGTGGCTGCCAGAGTGTCTATGGTCGCACCTAGGTACTGTTGTACGTGTGCGGGTTGGAGATGTGATTTTGGGTAATTTAGTGAGAACCCCAGACTGTGAAGAAGGTGAATGGTGCGGGACATGTGGCTGGCACAATGCTGGGCTGACTTTGCCTGAACACGCCAGTCGTCCAGGTAAGGGTAGACATGAATGTGTTGCCTCCGTAAATGTGCAGCCACAGTAGCTAGGCACTTTGTGAAAACTCTGGGCGCTGTTGTCACGCCGAAGGGAAGAACCTTGAATTGGTAGTGCTGCCCTTGAATAGTGAACCTGAGATATTTTCTGTGTGATGGGTGAATGGGTATGTGGAAATACGCATCCTTGAGGTCTAGCGTGGCTAGGAAGTCTCCCTGTTTGAGCAGCGGGAGGACTTGTTGTAGGGTGAGCATGTGGAAATGCTCTGAGAGAATGTAGCGGTTGAGGGGTCTCAGGTCTAGTATAGGTCTGAGTGACCCATCCTTTTTTGGTATTAAAAAGTACAGGGAGTACACCCCCGTACCTTGCTCGTGGACGGGTACGACCTCTATTGCGCCTTTTTGCAGCATACTTAGCACTTCCTGCTGTAATAGCGCTAAGTGCTCTGAGGACATAGGACGGTGTTTTGGCGGTATTGTGGGTGGAGTGGAGGTTAATTCTAGGCAGTAACCGTGTTTGATAATATCTTTGACCCACCTGTCCGTGGTGATGGAGTTCCACGTGGACAGGAACCTTTGTAGCCTTCCCCCGACAGGTGTTATGTGGTCGGGAGGAAGGGAGAGGGCGTCACTGTTTGTTCTTGGGGGAGGACCTGGTATTGCCGTATCCGCGTCCTCTGCCCTTTGTGCTTGAGCCACGATATCCACCCCGGGTGTTTTTATCGTAGGTACTTTGTGTGTTGCCCTTGTTGTAGGTTTGCTGTGACCCTTGTCCTCTACCTGCTCCTCTATTTCCGGGGCGACGAAAGGAGCCACTCCGAAAGGTCTGCGTTTGGAGAGCCCCCATGGACTTTACAGTGTCTGTGTCCTTTTTTATTTTTTCTAGGGTGGTGTCAACCTCTGGTCCGAATAAGTAGTCGGGGCTGACCGGCTGATTGAGGATGTTATTTTGAACCTCAGGTTTGAATCCGGAGATTCGTAACCAGGCGTGTCGTCGTAACATGACGCTGGTGTTTATTGCTCTGGCAGCTGTATCTGCGGCATCCAGTGCACACTTAATGGATGCGTTCGTGAGGAGTTGTCCCTCCCTGATGAGGATCTCTGCTCCCTCTTTGTATTGGTCAGGGAGATGTTGGAGTAAGGTTTCTAATGTGTCATAGTGTGCGCGATCGTAGCGAGCTAGGAGCGCCTGAGTATTGGCAATACGCCATATGTTAGCTGCCTGGGCTGCAACCCGTTTGCCGGAGGTCTCTAGCACCTTGGACTCTTTGTCCGGGGGAGGAGCAGCCCCAGTTGTCTGCGAGTGCGCCCGTTTGCGAGCATTAGCGACTACGATGGAATCCAGAGGCAACTGGCCTCTAATGTACGTAGGGTCCCCAGGCGCCGACCTATATTTCTGGTCGATCCTGGGGTTTATTACTCTTGCCCTGGTGGGTTCTTTGAAAATGTCCTTTGCTGGTTTGAGGACACCTTTCAACATGGGTAGAGTTTTGATATTTCTTTCTGAGGATGCGAAAGTATCCATTAGAAAATCGTCCTCGATTGTGTCAGAGTGGAGTTGCACACCATGATTGGCCGCAGCACGTTCAATGAGGGCGTTGAATGCGGCAGTGTCCTCTGTGGGAGACGTTTTCGCGCCATATAGCTGCGTGTCCTGTGTATCCATAGGTGCACCCGGGTCTACAGGGTCATCCCAAGCCTGGTCAGGGTCCTGTTGGCCTTCAGGGTCCATCTCTCCGGGGTAGGGGACGTGGTCACCCATGTAGTCCTCCAAAACGTCGGTTTCGGAGTGTGTCGGAGAGAAGGACTGTGGATCTGGGTAAGAGGTATGGAGAGGTTCGTAAAGAACTGGTTCTGAATCCGCTGGCTTTTTCTTTAGCGGGATCCGGTAGGAGTCCAAAGCTTGCTCGGAAGATATTCTCCGCTTCTGGAGCATAATTCTGCCGGTGTCGGCATCGATGATGTGGGATGGTGACGTCTCCGTAGGAGAGCGTTCGGCAGGTGTGATCCTAGTGTGGGTGACACGTGTTCTGATTTCGAACAGTTTGGGCGCCGTGGATGGCGGCAGGCCAAAAGTGATGTTGGCTGGTGCCGGAGAAGCTTTTTGAGCTTTTTTCGGCTCGGAGCCTGACGTGTCCTGGAGGGCTGCCTTTTCTTTGATGCGTTGCAAGGAGGCTGCCACTTGCCGCCCCTGGAACGCCGACGGTTCTTTGGCGCCGAGCGGTTCTGTAGAGGCAGGTGTGGACTTCTTTGGCGCCACGGGGTCATCGAGTCGAGGAGAGGTAGTAGCTGTCGACGGTGTCGATGATTGTGCCTTCGGTGCTGCTTTCGAAGTGGTGTGAGACGCAGCGGCCATTTTGACCTTTGTGGCCGGAGCAGATTGTTTTGGTGCCGGGGGCCGAGGCGGTTTGTTGGTACCGATGGCCTTTTTCCGTGTGTCGGCGCCGACGTCGGCTGCTGCAAGCTCGGCACCGAAGTCCCGCTTGGTGCGGTCGGTGCCGACGGGTTTGGCTGGCGTCGAAGGTGTAGTGGGCTTCGATCCGACCAGTGTCAGTTTCAGTTTTGGTTTCTGTGGAACCGATACGACTTTCGGTTTCGATGAAGGGAAACCAGTCGTTTTGGGTACTAATGGCTGTCACTGAATGTCCGAGGCCGGGCCGAAGAACTGCGGGATAGGTCTTGGGTAAGGCCCGAAAGCGATCCCTCGACCGGAGCCATAGACTGACGCACTGGGATATCCTCCGTCTGTACGGGTAGGCCTTGCTCGTCACCAGAGCTACTCTCTTCGGCCCCTAAGGCCTCATCGTAGTCTCCTACCTCGGTGTCGGCTTCTTCTCTGTGAAAGAGTTGTTCTTCGATGTCTTCCGATCCGGAATCGTGTTCGGAAGCGGGGCTGGAGGGTAGGTTCTCCACGCCTTCCACATCTTCGTCCTCGGCGCTGAAGATGTTGGTCGGGGCCGGTGCCGCTTGCTGCGCTTCAAGTCTCGCTGCTCGTCGATTCCGGAGAGTCTTTTTGGATCGGAATCGGGCACAGGCCATACATGTGGATTCGTCGTGATCCGGTGAAAGGCATTTGTTGCACACCGGGTGGACGTCGACATGGGGATATTTCGCATTGCAAACAGGGCACCGCTTGAATGGTGTCCTCGATTCTATCGTCGATGTGGGGTCGATGGTCGGATATGATGCGAAAAAGTTGTTCCTGAAGTTAGTAAACTAACAAGTAACTATCGATACCGATCGGGAACAGTACCGACGCGAACTAAAGGCCTTTTGGCCTGAAAAAAGTTTTTCCTAACTTGAGTCAAGATAAGCACATCCGAACACAATGGCGGAAAAAAACATCTGAGGATGGAGAGGATGCCCATGCGCACTGTGGTCCAGGGGAGGAGTCACCTATCTCAGGATACTTCGAAGACTCTTCCAGGACAACAACGTGCAATCATCCGGACCCAACACTAGGCGGCGATCTATGCACAGATATGAATTCAGCAGCCCACATGCCTCGAACCTATAACTATCTACTGGTCCGCAACATTCTATTTGGAATAACTTTGGCGCCGGTTGACGAATCCTCGCGAAATTTTCAAAATAGGTGGGGCGCTCCGCTCCTACCCTGAAAGTCTCGGGAGGATTCGTCAAGCGGGGGCTGAGAAAAAAGGGGGGTCCCAAAACGCGTTTTCCCCATGCAATTTTCCATAGGGACCTTTAGTCCAAGGTACAGCCCGAACGGCTGAACAGAATTACTTGAAATTTGGCAGAGAGGTAGTCCTCAGCTCAGGGAAGTGCCTTTTGCAGGTCTGGTGCCAATCTGTTCAGTAGTTCCTGAGAAAATCAAAATTAAAATCATATATATATGTGGGCGGAGCCTAACCACTGTCAGGAACCATGTAAATTCACTTCTCATTCTTCCCGGTAAACGAAGTCAAGCCCCAAGGAAAAAGGTGAGGCTGGTGGTGAAACCGCAGTTGGTTAGTTTGTGGAAAGACATTTAGTTCACCCGTTGTAACACATTACAAGATGGCCGCCCTGTTTTCGCAACCTCCAGTCAGCATTAGGATTCTCGTGAGACTTGAGGCGTTAAGCAGCGTGCGCGCGCTGCTTGCTGCGCACTTCAATTTACCTGAGAACCTGTATGCACGAACTTTCTAGGCTCTGAGTATCGGAGCGAGTTTTAGAGTCGCAGTAATTCTTTGGCCGCTTATCTTAGGGAGAGTATTTCTTCACTCCATTTTCCAGCAAGTATTCAGCGTTCGTTTAAAGAGAGAGTGGACCAGCGAAAAGATATCCGAGTTCGGCTGTTTGCCGGCATCTTGTTGAACTTCAGAAGGCAATGCTTCAGAACGGTTTGTCCTGAGAAGTCAGTCAGCTTAAATCGTTAAAGCACCTAGAGTCAGTCTTCACTACGCTCAAGTAAGCTCTTGGGTATTAAATAAATTCCAAGCAGACTTTGAGAGACTCTGTCACTTCATAACAGAACGCTACCCGTCTACCTTTCTGGGATTCACATTTGCTTCCCCCTTTTGCGCTTTCCCTATCTTTTCCTTCCCTGCTTCTCCACCCCTTATTCCTTTTTGCGCGCTTCAGATTTCAAGAACAAATACAAGTTGTGAGAGAACTGCATCAGCGCTATCCAGCAATTGAACTTCACAGCACTACAATTTCCACCAGGAAATAAGACTTTATGTATATATGTATATCTCTCTATTGTATCAAAGTTATGCTGAAGTAAGCTAGAACAGACATAGTTCGCTTGATAGAAACAACGTACTATCCTAACAGGTAGAGAAAACAGGAGTGATGCAAGTTTAAAACCAAGGTCATTGCTTGATAGGAGAGAATTAGTTTTAAGTCTTGTTTCTTTCCCTCCTTTGTGCATTAGGAATCCTCAACCAGAGAGGGTACCTTTAAGAGATAGTACTGTAAGAAGAGATGCAAGACTCCTGCTTTAGCGGGTAGGGAAGATTAGTGTAAATAACATCATAAGGAACGGAACGTAGAGTAGGAGGTACTTAATCCCATTTTATCTACTCTGTGCATTAGGTCCCCTCCAACCCAGGAACAGCACGTAATAAGCAGAAGAAGGTTTCCGGAGTGATTGTGGAGTACCTGCAAGATTGGAGTGTCTCTTCTCTGTCCCATTCCCCTTTCCCCCTTCCTGGTGCATTCGTGGGAACAATTCCCTTTTACGGAGACACCGGTTAGCGGGCATTGGGAGCATTCAGCCATTCTGTTTCCGTGAAGATCTGGTACTTGACAACCACACATCTCATCCTGAGATCTGATTGGCTGTCAGCACTTCATACAAGAAGTGTTGGCAGCCATCTTGGGACCAATATACATGATAGCACCTCATTAAAAAACATTGCAGTTAATAGAAGGTTTTAAGACTTTAGTTACATTATAAATCATTTGTTGGTGGTACCATACTCATTTTAGGAATTGTGGTGTGTTCTAAGCTGATTTCACCATGTGAAAAAGACTTCTGCTGGGATATCATGATTGAGAGAAAAATATTTTCTCATGCTTTTCCCACAGAGATTTGGAAGGTGATCTATAAGCTAAACTGAGAGCTTATTTTCTGTAAATTCACATTATCTTTCTCAGTCATGTGAGAATGAAGTCTGACATTCTCAGTAAAACATGTACATCCAACAAGGGCAGAGACTGTCAGTTGATTCCTTTGTGTTCTACTGCAGCTTCCCAGAGTGCTCCAAAGAACAACTAGAGAGCCAACAGTCCTACTTATGATAAACGTATGGCACACCTGAAGCCATCTTGCTTGGATTAAAGTGGTAACTCTTAAAACATTTAATTTAAAAAGGAACAAAATGAGGGGGTTCATTTTTCCATAACAAGTATGATTAGTGCTGCAGAAAGAAAAAACTAGGGCACATTTTGACTTCTGAAATCCTCTTTTATTTCATTAAAAAATTCTAACATGCAGACTGAAACATGCACTTTCGATACCAGCAGCAGTTTCCTGGTGAGCAGTAGCTTTACTACAGTGATCTAATGAGCAAAAAGAGTGCTAATATTCTGAATTTATGGCAAATGTGTGACACATCTGAATGCCTTCTTGATGGAATCAAAGTAAAAAACGGAAAGTATTTCCTACTGAGGAGACTGCAGTAAATGAGGAAATTAGGAAACTTCATAACAAATAAGTCTCCCAAGATGGCCACCAGAGACAAAAGAGCTCAAATGTAGCCCAAATATCACCCAGATGTAGCCCAAGTATAGCCCAATGACAGAATGTCCCAGAGTGTTCTTAAGAACAACTAGAGCGCTTACTGTCTTCATTATGACAAAAGTATGGCACACCTGAAGCCAGCTTGATTGGAATAAACTGGTAACACTTAAAATATTTAATTTAAAAAGGAACACAATGAGGGGGTTCATTTTGCCATAGAAATTATGATTAATGCTGAAGAAAGAAAATGAGGGCACATTTTGAGTGACTTCTCAAATCCTCTTCTATTTCATTAAAAAATTCTGACATGCAGACTGAAACATGCACTTTTAATACCAGGAGCAGACTTCCATGGTGAACAGTAGTTTTACTACAGTGATCTAATGAGCAACTAGAGTGCTAACTTTCAGAATTTATGGCAAATGTGTGACATATCTGAATACCTTCATGATGGAATCAAAGTAAAAAACTGAAAGCATTTCCTACTGAGGAGAATGCAGTACATGAGGAAATAATGAAACTTCATAACAAATAAATCTCCCAAGATGGCCACCGGAGACAAAAGAGCCCAAATGTAGCCCAAAATCACCCAGATGTAGCCCAAATATAGCCCAATGACAGAAGTGTGCAAAACACTTATTATTTTGTGTTTTTGCAGTGTTATATAGTGCAGACTTGTCAGGTATTGGAGTGCTTTACATGAGCATTGGTTACATCACACAAGAACAAATTCATTTTGGTTGTAGACATGGGGAGACTAAGTGATTTGACCAGAATCACAGAATGTCGAGCTGAAGCAGAAACTCCAACCTGGTTCCCCAGTTGCAAAGTCTGTAGTTCTGGAAGTAACACCACATCCTCTTCCCTAAGTCCAACATTTAATCAAGTGGTTAACTGGTTAAAAAAACATAAAGATAACAAATAATTTTAAAGTGCTTTGTCGCTATTTGAAAACTCAGAAAATATGTCCTTATTTTAGTCTTTTAGAGCACTAACCATAATTTAATGCCAATAAGACCCTCTCATATATGTAATTTCTAAAGGAAATGCTCTAGGTATTACAGTTTTGATTACATCAAGATGACGTCAGGCGTTCCACACTTTTGTAATAATGTAGAATGTTAGCAATCTAGTTGTTCATTAGGATACTGTTGAGAGGCAGAGGCCAGGGGCACGGACTCTGAAAATTGAAGGCAGGTAGGAGGGTGCAAAGGCAACAATTTAACCACACTGAGCAGGCAGGAAGAGCCGTGGCAGCACAACAGACTATGGAGGGCAGTGGAAAGGGGGGCAGGGGCAACAAAGCAACAATACAGGACTTGCAAGAGAGGCTGTGGCAATGTAATAGACCATTGTGGGCAGAAGGAAGAGGCAATGGTAGTACAACCATACATGCCAACAGGCCCGATTGAGCCAGGAAACGTCCAATGTTTTTAAGCTCAAATGGGGTTTATTTCATCTGTCTCATGTCTACAATCTCCTCTTTTTCAATGTAACTCAAAGGGGAAAATCAATACCCCAGTGTTTTTTTCAAAATCTCCCTCTTACCAAGTTCAAAATGTTCGCAAGTATGGTACATTGGATCATGGAAGGAAATGGGGTAGGGACATGGACTTGGATAACAGAGGACAGGAGGGACATGGAGAGGTGCACCAAACTGACCCTGCAGGGCAGGCATCAGGGTTTGCAGCAGCACAATACACCACACAGGGCATGCGTGACGGGAGTGCAGCACAACAATCCATAGAAAGCAAGAGGGAGGGGACAGGACCATGCACATGGACAACAGAGAACAGAGGGGCAAGAGGCAATGGTAGCTAGCTGACCATAATGGACAGACAGGAGAGAAAGCTGCAGCATAACAGACCATAAAGGGCAGGAGGGACGGATTAGGGGCATTACAATGGAACAGACAAGCCAGGAGGGAGGGAGTAGGGGTCTGCACATGTAAACAGAGGGCTGGGGGCAAGGGGGCAGGGCAGGAGCAGCAAGATAGCCATTGAGGTCAGGCAGGATGGGCACTAGAAGCAAGACACACCATGAAGAGCAACAGTGAGACTGTGATGGCATACACACAGACCATGGAGGGAAGGTTGGAGGGGGTCAGGGGCAGCTAACTGACCACACAAGGAAGGTGGGAGGGGCCATGGCAGCACAGAAGACCATGCATGGCAAGTGGGAGGGTTAGTGGCAGCACAATGGCTATGATGGGCAAGAAGGAGGGTGCAGGGGCATGCACAAAGGACGATGGAGGATAGAAGGGAGGGTCAGGACCTGTGCACAGACAAGAAAGTTCAGGGGAAGGGGCCTCACAACAGACCGCACAGGGCAGGCAGGAGGAGCAGTTGCAGCACAACAGACCAGGGAGGGCAGAAGGGTGTGGCAGTACAATGGACCATGTAGGACAGGAGGAAGAAGATAGGGGCATGGCATGTGGACAGGCAGGGTGGAGGTGGCAGGGACAGGTTACAGTCATCTGACAATGCTAGGCAGGTGGGAGGGGAGTGGCAGCTCAACAGAACACTCAGAGTAGATAGGAGTGGCAGGTCCATGGAACATGGTGGGCAAAAAGGATGGAGCAGGGGCATGCACAAAGACATCGGAGGGCAGGGGGAAGGAGAATAGGGGCAGCAAGCTAAGCACAGAGTTTAAGCAGGAGGTCAATGATGGGGCATAGAATTGGGCAATGGAGGGCAGGAGGAGGGGACTGGTACATCATACTAAATTGAGGGCAGTGGCAGCACATCAGACCATGCATGGCAGGAGGGAGGAGGCTAGTCCATGGATTCACACAACAGAGGATAGGGAGCAGTGGGATGGGGCAGCAAGCTAACTGTTCAGAGAAGGCGGGTATTAGGAACTTTATTGTTTTTAAAACGTATGTCTGTGCGAACTACTTAAAATATGAACAAGTATGCAGCATAATCTCACTTTTATTTAGGAAGAATAGGACATTTGTGACTGTGACTCCGGGCTCACTTGGCAGAAACACCCCCTGACCCTCCCCCCCCTATAGCAAAATGTAATGCCCGTGAAAAGGGTAGGTGCACACAGTGTTATATAGAACATAGTCCTGAGAGCACGATTGAAAATGAAAACTAGATATAGTGTATGGTATAAACTATGCACCAAAAAGTGTGATATAAGATGAACCGGGCATGAAATATAATATGCAATACATTGTGCGCAATGACAGATTAATTGGAGAGCGCGAGATAGCACAGGCACTAGCGCGTGCTATGCGATGTGCGCCTTGGAGTGTAATATGCACAGGGCAGTGTTGTGTAACCTAACTAGTCTCTAAAGTTGCAATATAAAATATGTGCTGGGGAGTGTAACGTTGCATATGCACTGTGACAAAGATATGGATCCCAGATTGTAATATGTATGGCATAGCACTGTGCGTTATAACATAGGCATCGAGGAAGGCACGTTAGATGGGGCAATATAACCCGTGCGAAGACAAGTGTGGCATGACATATTCACGGGTGGTGTTACAGTGCACATGGGCTAGAGAGTGTCATAGCATATGCACTAGTTGGTGGAATACAACACAGAGGTGTGTGGCACTCGGCAGGCAATGGTGGGTGTAACACAGCATTGGGCTCTGCCAGGTGCGCGCTGTGACTCAAGTGATGTTCGTCCCCTTTCCAGAGAGTAAAATAAAAAGTATTACACATCCGGCAGTGGATGTGTGTTTTATTAACCGTGAGGGGGGTTTCTTACATAGTTTGTCGAATCCCCTTTGAATGGCTTGGTGTGCATGTGTATTAAATGTGCCCGTCAATAGCTACCCATGTTTGTATAAATAAACGACAAGGGTGTCTACCGGGATTAGGCACGGTAGGGCATCAGACATGTCAGAGCTTCACTAGTGGTGTAAATACATTCCACGTGGATTCATTGTATGCATAGTCGCCTTTTAATGAATATCACTCAAATCGTCATGGTGATAGGTACGTACGGTTTGTCCAGCATGTCCTAGGTGTGTCTATAAATATATATTTTTTAAAAATAATAAAAAACAGTGGCCGGCCCTGGGGATTGGGGTCAAAAAAATATAATTAGGAGACAGGCCCTGGGGGATGGGGTCATCAGGGCGAATAAATTAGAATAAGAAGGGGAACCACACAGCCCCCCTTCTTAAAAAATTAAAATAAATAAAAGACTGGCATCGTGCCGGAGGCCACGCCCCCTCCTTGCAGCACTCTGCAAACGCGCCCCCTGGCGAGTTGTAAGTTGGGGAATTTAATTCCTCTTCAATACTGAGGGTCCCTGAGAGCCAACTAGCCCAACAGGCATCTCCAGTATGCGCCAGGGAGCTGCGCTGCAGACCGGTGTTCTGAGGCCAAGCCCCTTTTTACACCTCTCTGCAACGCAGCTCTGTGGCGCTTACTGGAGGTACCTAGTGGTCTAGTTTGACCCTAGGGACCCTTAGGATTCAAGGGGACTTAATCTCTCAACTTAGAACTGCCACAGGGCGCGTTTACACAGTGGTGAAGGGAGGGGACGGGGCCTGAGGTGACATGTGCAAACACGCACTAAGGCACGTTTTAAATTGGGGATATAATTTCCCTTCAATACTGAGGGCCCCTGGGGGCTAACTAGCCCACCATGGGCTTCCAGTAAGCACCACTGAGCTGCATTGGAGAGAGGTGGTCCAGGCTGTTCCACTTTTTATACCTCTCTGCAACGCAGCTCTGTGACACTTACTGGAGGTACCTAGTGGGCTAGTTGGACCCTAGGGACCCTCAGGATTCAAATGAACTTAATCTCCCAACTAAAAACGGACACAGGGCGTGTTTACACAGTGGTGAAGGGAGGGGACGGGGCCTGAGTTAACGTGTGCAAAAACGCCCTGTGGCCTATTTTAAGAGGTAGTTTTAATCCCCCTGCCCTATTATATACTAGGGGCTTACAGAGGAGGTCATGCTAATCACAGGGGGACCCCAACGCATAATGTTCCCTAGCGTATGTAGGTGTTTTCACTGTATTCGAAGTGTCTTTTAACATAGCACTGGCTCTAGGACTGGTCATCAAACCCGCCGATAAAGGCGGGGGGGTTGTAATTTTCGACTCCAATGACTATGATAGAAGAATGAGGAATCTCCTAGAGGTAAGGGAACATTATTGTCCCATCAATCTCAGTGCTATAGAAGACCTAAAGAGGGAAGTGGCTACCATTCTTAAACAGGGACTACAGGAGGGATGGATTTGCAAAAATGAGTACAAATTTCTTTTAAATACGCATCCAATTACACCGGCCATTTATGGTCTACCGAAAATCCATAAAAACATTAGTAACCCTCCCATGCGGCCCATAGTCAGCAGTATAGGCTCAATGTTGGAACCTCTGAGTAGATATGTTGACCATTTCCTCAAACCGATAGTACAGAAACAGAGGTCCTATATAAAAGATACAGCTCATGCGATTTCTATCTTCGAAGGACAAAGCTTCAACGGGGTGACCCAATTTTTGGTCACCCTGGATATCGAAGCTTTATACACAAACATTCCCCAAAATGACACCATCAGGGTGGTTGCAGACATCCTTGAGAACGAAAATCTGGAAGGGGCAAACAAAACTTTTATAGTTTCCTGTATAGAAATGGTTCTTAAAAATAATATTTTTTTATTCAAAAAGATGCATATATACAGGTAAAAGGGACCAGCATGGGGGCTACCTGTGCTCCCAGTCTGGCATGCCTCTATGTAGGTAACTTTGAACAAAAACACATCTTTAATGAGATGGCTCCGTTTTTCGAAAACATACAGGGATGGCATCGTTTCATAGACGACATTATCTTTGTATGGAATGGCAATAGCCAGGAGTTAGACTCCTTCATAGACTGGATCAATTTGGGTGACCAAAATCTCAAATTTACAGCAAATTACAGCAACTCGTGTGTTGATTTTTTGGACATCAAAATTAAGAATGTGGCAAATAAGTTACAGATGGAACTTTTTACAAAGCCCACAGACAAGAATACTTTACTAAAATATGACAGCAACCACCCTCGGTCCCAAAAAGATAATATCCCCTTTGGGGAATTTTTAAGACTGAGACGAAATTGCACTACTTTGGATGACTTCTATCGCCATGCGGAAATCCTAACAAATAAACTAAAAGCAAGAGGATATCCCAAAAAGCTAATAAAACATTCTTTAAAAAGAGCGAGGTTTTACAACCGAGAATGTCTACTAGAGACCAACAAGAATAAAAACAAGAAAGACATATCAAGTGGCAGAATTGTCTTTGTATCACAATTTTCCAACATAAGTAATAAGATCAAAAACATAGTTAATAGAAATTGGAAAATTCTTAACTATGAATCAGAACACAGATTAGAAAAACCTCTTTTCTCATTTAGACGTAACAAAACAATTCGTAATTCCCTAGTGAAGACTTATAAACAGACTCATGAAAATCAAACTACGCTGGCAGGTGAAAGAGCCAAAGGGAATTACAAATGTGGCTCCTGTTTGGCTTGTGCACAATGCTTAGAAGGTAAAAGCATTACACATAATCAAAAGATCATATCGGCGAAAACATTGAATAATTGCCGTAGCAAAAATGTTGTTTATCTCCTCATCTGCCCGTGCGGTTTGGGCTATGTAGGGGAGACAGGCAGGGAGCTCCGTACTCGCCTGTGTGAACATAGGTCTGCAATCAGGAACATGAAAGATAAGGCTCCACTCACAGATCATTATAGCAAATACAAACATGATTATAATGATTTCCAATGGTTCATCTTAGAAAAAATACAAGTAAACAGAAGAGGAGGTGACCCCAATACCCGGAGAAAACAACGTGAACAATGGTTCATGTGCTATTTGAATACAGTGGATAGAGGCCTTAATTCCAAGGAAGATTGGATGAGTATCATCGCAAGATAAAAACCTTTTTTTTGAAACATTTGAAATATGATTCTGACCCTCTCCTCTGAAGAATGTATAGTGTATGACGATATGGGTTATCAACACGATTCGGCAATGGTCACCCGGCTTCCCTTCTACATAGGTGCAAATAGGTGGAAGATCCTGGAAGGTGATAAAGATTCCGCGTAAAGATTAATTTGGACAATCTATACAACGTGTCCATAATTACGAAGGGAGAGTAGACACACATTTACATTAGGGAAAGGGAGAACCAGGAGCATGTCATAAACAACGGGAAAGAGAAAAAAATAGGAAAATGTAGGTGATAATAAAACCAACAATAGCGGTTTTTTTTCTCTTTGTAGCGTCAAACGGAACAAACCTAAGAAATTCGTAAAGTTTTATTGAAACTACCCTCGAAATAATAAATAAATAGAATGAATGAAACATGATTACGAGAAGAAGGCGGGGACGCTAGAACCAACGAATGGGGTTCCACGGTTTAGTACACATTAGGTTGGAACGAGCGTATGAGCAGCGAGCTAACATATAAATTACCACAAACCACGCGAATGAGGAGTGGTGATTGGCTTATAACAAGTCACAGGACCAAAATAACCAATGAGAAAGGGACTCTGTCAAAATAAATAGAGGACATCTGGTAACAATGGCGGCTATCATAGACCGCATCAAGGAAGGACCCCCGCATGGACGCTTGTTATCGGCATTGCTAAGGTGAGAATAACGAGGGAAATACGAACAGTGAAATGATGTAATCTTTCGCTGTAATAGGAAATTAAAACGAGGGTTTTTTTGAAAGACTAAAAAATGGGGTATACTCCTTACGGGTAATCGATATTAATTGCAAAAACTCCCCTCTTTTTATTTTTTAACAGGGAAGTGTAAAACAGGGAGGACGCTTCAGTAATTTCCGGACCTCGTAATAGCCGCAATTGTATCCACTTACAAGTCGAAGCAAAAATAATTACATGCGGACCAAACCACAAAGGGAAGAAAAAGGTACGAAAAAGTTCTTTTTCGAAATAGTTAGTGGGCCTACGAGGTGAAATAAAGTAGAGATATTAAAGCAACACATATCTATTGTAGATCGACAACAATAACGGGGCCAAACGAACAAGAGCTAGAACCGTAGCCTGTTTCCGGAATAAGACGAGCAGTTCTAAATAAATCTATCGGTAAGAATGGAAATCTAATATTGCCCATAGAGGAAAGATGTAGAGTGAGGCAGTTGAATAAAGTGAGGAAAAAAGGTAACGATAATAAGGGAATTTAAATACTTTCCAGATCATATATAGCCTAAAGAAGAAGGAGGATTAATAATTGCTGCTACACAAGAAGTATCATCCAACCATCTGCAAGAGGTTGCGCGAAAAAGAAACTAGGAGCAATATACTCAGGTGAGAACATCTATGAGTAGAGACAGTATCAACACAAAATGAAGTGGAAAGATTAGTACATGTTATAAAAGAAAGCAAGCAATAGAAGTGGCAGGGACTATGGTCTAGAACTTGGGTAATTCCAGGTGTTAAGATGCAATAACATCAACATTAGGGCTAAGGCACAGTCCAGCAATAACGCTGTCGAAATAGATTAAAGGGACAATCCATCTTAACTTATTAATTAAACAAAATTTTCTTCTTTCCAGAGTTGAACATAAATCCAACACTGAATGAGAGAAAAAAACATTGATTATGGGTCTTGATAAAGATAGTGGCAGAAAGTAAGCCCATCGAAACGCGTCGACGCATAGAACAAATACAATCCAAAGAAACGGATATCCACTTGATAGGATAAACGGGTCAAGATCTTACAAGTGTTTAATCCTCTCAATTGTCCTAAATTGGATGTATACTGTATGACAAAGTAGAGTGTCTTTTTTATGTTGTATTCTCTCTGTGATGTGGGTGTAAAATAGGGGCGTGTAAAGGTTTTATTATTTGTTATGTGTAAGATAAATGTGCTATTCAGTTTGAAATTCTTTGTATATACAGGTCAGTCATGAAATATTGTATGTAATTAGATTTAGGATGTATATTGGAAAAGCAATGAATATATAGGTATGTTTTTAAATGTGATCAAAAATATGTTTTTATAAAATAAATGTACATGGTTGATTAACTTAATTTTGAGTACAGTGACTATCTTCATAAATTTACATTGTTTTTAATATATGTGAGTTCAAGGGACTGCTAGCTGCTACTTGGAAAAGTACCCTATTCCCTTGAATTTGACAAGGGGTCTCTCTCTATCTTTAAACACTCTAGGACTGGTTAGTCAGACTCAGTTACCACCAGTATCCGTCTGAAAAAGTTGAGGGTACAGGATGATTTTGCAACAAGGATTCTTTCTGCTCTTCTTTTTGTTCTTTCTGCACGTTATCCTTCTTCCTGCACTTTTCTTCGTCTTTGAGGACTTCTGTTGCTTCTTTCTGCACTTCTTTTTTTTCTTTCTGTGCAGGTTTTCTTCTTTCTTCACATGTCCTATCTCTGTAGGCATAGTTAGAAATTAGCATTTAAAAAACCTTTGAAATTCACAGAAAAAACCATAGGTTTCAGGCACGTTATAGTTAGGAATTAGCATTTAAAAAACCTCAGAAATTCACTGAAAAAACCATAGGTTTCAGGGGTGTTATAGTTAGCTGGACTTTTCACTTGTACAAAACCATTGAAATTCCCCCGTTATAGTTAGTTCAGCTAACTATAACTCGCGCGCCCGCAATGCACTGCTGATGACGTCACATATTACATCACTCATGACATGGTCAGTGACATCACTCATGACATCACTGATGACATCTCAAAATTCGGGGAGGATCCGCGGATCATGCCGTGAAAAGACAAAAACAAAACGAAGCGCGGGCTTCGATGTCACTGACCATGTCATTAGTGATGTAATATGTGATGTCATCAGCAGTGCATTGCAGGCGCACAAGTTATACTTAGCTCAACCTACTATAATAGGGGAATTTCTATGGTTTTATGAGTCAAATGTCCAACTAACTAGAACGTCCTTGAAACCTATGTTTTTTTAGTGAATTTCAAAGGGGTTTTAAATGCTAATTCCTAACTATAACGTCTGTAAAACCTATGGTTTTTTCAGTGAATTTCAAATGTTTTTTAAATGTTCATTTCATATTTTAATATTTATGAAACCTATATTTTTCCTATTTTTTTTGTAATATTTTGGAACTCAATTATCCTTTTTTTAACTTTACAAATTATGTAATGTTTTATATCTTAAAAAAAAAAAAAGTAGATTTTTTTTTTTGTTGAGGAAACTTGAGTCCCGTACCGGTAGTGTACCAAGCTCCATCAGCACGCGAATCCTATCCGCCATATTGCTAAACTCGTAAATGATGCGCATTTCGTATCCGACAGGTTCGTGGCACCGCGTCCCACGTAACATCATATACGTATGAGGTTGCGCCAGCTGCTACTTTGGTATGCGACGGGTACGCAGTACCAAGACGCGTGTTATGGCATGTACGTATGTCATCACGCCCGCTGCGCGTTGCGTATGCGAGTGCATGCTGCCAGGCCCTGTGTTACGTCATAGACTTATGGTGTCACGCCGGGTATGCCATTCCCTTTTTTTTTTTAGGTCTCCAAACTATATCTAAATAAGTTTAAAGTGTATATGAGCACAAGCGATAATCTAAAATATTTTAAACATTTATATATTTCTAACTGTAATAAACCTATATTATGGTAAATATATTTTCTCAAAATCGCGTCGGGTGCGCCCTCCTTGCGCGCTCAGTGCGTGATTGCCATCTGACCTTAAAAAAAGCATTTGATTGGTTCATAACATTTCCCATTGTAACAGTTTGAGGACCCAACCCATTTTAGTCATTCTCTCTACAGCGTTTGATGAGACACCTCTTCTGCTTAGAGCTTTTTTGAAAAGTTTTTTGCTGTGTACAAATCATATACTACACACAACATGCAATGATCATCTTGATTAATATTCATGGTCTGTACCGTAGCCTTCCACATGTGATGGCCATGCATCTGGAACGTTACATCAAAAAACACGCATGTTACACGAGTGTGTTTGTGTGTGCGCATTATTGTGCTGCCTTTCGGCCTGGGTATTGGTGGCTCGAAGGGGTTTCATCAGCCACGGGCAGAGTGCACATCCTAGATTACATGTGACAAACAGTAAAGAGTAATGTGTATATTTGTGTTGCAGTATGCTCTGTTGTCAGGCTTTACCAGTATAGTAGTTTGTCATATGTGAGACTTTCAGATTCACGTTTGTCATGCATTGCTTGACTGTAATGAGTGTTATCACTGTGTATGATGTAGCCTCACTGCTGATCCTCCCTCCATCCGAGCACATTCACATGTGTGCACTTCGCGATAGCAACACTTTCAATAATACCGCACACCATTGACATGAGTGTCTGCGCATATTCACAAGCTTGACAACGACATGTGATGTTGGCCATTCAATGTTTTCGGACAGCATCTCACTAACGGATAGTTGCCGCCATCCCGGTACATGCTACATTAATGTAAATTGCGGATTGTGCTACATCAAAACTGCAACAGGGACACACACATAAGTAACCTTCCTGGCCAGGCAAGAACTGAACAACGCCCAGGTCCCCGGAATAATTATTCACTCCCCTACGCTGACCTGCCGTACGCAATCCCAGCCCACTTTGCGTACGTATAAATAGGATAACGATGACGCCGCATGTCCCAGTTCTTCCACACTGCCTCAGGTGATATGGCCGTATCCACCTCGCATTTCACAATGCGCAATAAAAAAAAGGGATCCATGAGGTGTACACCATCCTTGCAATCAAAACTCCATTTGAATTGTGAACCCTGCTGGCCGTCGTGTTTGGACACACTAGAATGACAGCAGGTGAGTAGCGGGGCCTGGGTGCACAGGGGCTGCAATTGAGCACGGTGCAGCGGGAGGGGTGGGGTGCATCAGCCTGGGTGCGCAGGTGCAAACAAGCGATGTTGCCATGCGTAATGATGTGATCTCTGACCTCATTCAGTCACATCTCTGTCTCATTTTAAGGCCCTGTTGACGGTACTGTAGGCCTGAGCCAGCGGGCAGCGCTGCCCTACAGACACATGGCGTTGGCTTTTGGGGCACTGCAGTGAGCTGATTACTAAGTGTACATGCACACAGGCTTGACCCACTGCATTACACGCGCACATTATGCTTCTAGCATGCGCTCTGCTCCTTTGTATGTGAACGTTGGCATAACATATTTAACCTTGCGTATTCTCGTACACTCCAACTCCTCTTTGAACCACGATGACCACTAACAGTTGGTAGATCGTACTTCAAGAAGGAAGGATGCACTCAACTGGTGTTCTCTATAAAGCTTGAAATAAACCTTCATTTACCTCAAGACGTTTCCAGCATTATATTATTTCTCCCTTTTCAGACACTGTTAGTTGCACCAAAATGCGCGCAGCAGTTGCACAGCCCGTGATGATGCCCTGGGCATTGACGCCTTCCATCGTGGTATCAAGACACCGTTCCAGACCGGAGACCTGCTGTGCCACCCTGAGAGAGGCACCCCGGAGTCGGAGCTCACACCAGCACGTCGTTGGACACATCGGTGGTGGCAGGTAAGCCGTGAAGCCTCGTTGCGCAGGTGCTGCAATTGAGCACAGTGCGGGGGAAGTGGCTGGGGTGCAGCAGCCTGGGTGCACAGGTGAAAGCAAGCGATGTTGCCGTAGATAATAATGTAATCTCTGGCCTCATTCATATCTCCGTTTCATTTTAAGGACTTGCTGGACCGCACTCTTTCTCGCGGACACCAGCGTCCCAGACACACGGGTGACAAGAGGTGAACAGTGAGGGCTGGGTGAAGTAGGCCGACGCTCTGTCTCCTCCTCCCTCTGTTCTTTTGACTCTGCCTCCCCTTCTCCCTTCCACCCACTCGCTCTCTGTCCCATTCTCACTTTCTTTTTGACATGGTACAGATACTTGTTTATTTTTTGTCTTGCAGGTTTTGTACGCTGCTTCCGGAGTAGTCCCACCCACGTATTTCAGGTTATACTGTTTCTTCAAATAAAGTTGTGTTTCCATTTATTTGTGTTGTTTTAATAAAGGTTATTTTTTTTTACCAATAAATAAGTGAGCGTATGGGATATAGATATATATATATATATATACACACACACACACACACACACACACACACACACACACACATATATACATATACACACCAGCAGCTTCACCTTGCAAACATTTATAAGGAAAACTTAATGGAATATGCAGATTTTGGATCAGTGAGTACAAAAATCAGTATGCAATTCACCAACAACTCATAACTGGGTGGAATGTATTGTATTCAATGAATTATGACTGTTGAGTCGGATTTTATTAGATGCCATAATTATCACACAAATTACGAGGGCACCATTTCTAGTGGCCTAAGTCTAGCTCTTGCTTAGCTGGCAGGCTAATTGCTTTGCTATTTTTGTCCAAGCCATTCTACAAATCTATTGAAAACTACATTTGATAAAAAAAATATAGGTCTTAATATTGATAGATAAAGAAAATAACACCACAATAGAACGTGATTTGCACTGGATGACAATGTAGTCAAACGGGGAAGCACGGATTGTGACTCATGTTCCCTGTGACCCTGTTGTGTAGTCGTTAATGTGCGCGATAGAGGATATAACACAACATTTTTTCTTTCATGTCGCCCTCTCTTGTCCAGGCATAAAGAAGCATGTTTTTTCCCAGTATGGTGTTAACATGATCGAAGAAACAGCAGTGCGAAGCTGTTGATCAGGTGGACGTAAACCCCTAAGTGGGGGTGGGAATCAAACTGTCAGCTCTCCGGTCTTTAAGATTCACATATGGGTCTCGGGGACCAGTTCTCATAAGACAAATATGCTATGTATGATTCCCGATTGTAGATTTCATGACTGCCAGAAACACTTGCACAGATAACCTTGAATCCTATTTTGGATTAGGAGCTGCTCCGCGCTTAATGCAATTTTGTGCCATCTAATCTCATTACTAATTATGTTTCATAAAGAATGCCATTTTTTCCATATTCTCCTAGATTGCGGAGATGTAAATCCTGTCCCTAGGCACTGGCGGCTCTTAGAATATCCATGCTATTTCACACCATAATCACTGTAAATACAAATATGCATAGAAAGCTAAGGATTAAAACTGAAAAAACAGCAAGTGTTTTGCTCAGGGTATTAGAAGTCTTGGACCTTTTACCAATGGAGGTGCACAGTGCCTACCTTTTGAAGGGTAAAAAATCAAATTATATTAGTCTTCAAGAGGGCATAGTTCTCTGTGAAAGGTCTCTGATTTCCAGTCTGGGGTTGACCTACAGAATCTGAAGGGGGCCCAGTTAGAAGAGAATTCAATGGCCAAAGAAGTTTGTTGCACCTCTGAATACAGATGTAATATAACCCTGACATACACAACAAGCACTTGCAATGCAATAGGTCTCGCATTTGCGAGAGTTTAAGCTATTGGCATTGTAAATGACAACGCCTTTTATTTATGTTTTAAAAACCAACATGTAAATAAAAAGGCATTGTCATTTACAATGCCAATAGCTCAAACTCACTACTGCGATACCTATTGCATTACAAATGCTTGTTTTTTAAAGCCATCTTTATTAGCATTTTCAGCACACACTTTACAGCGGCTTTGCCAGCTCATGCCAGCCGGACAAGCATCTCAATCTGAATAACACTTCCAACATAATGTCTGATATCATGAGCTGTTTCTGCGTACTCTTGAGTTACATGTCCTCCCCACACGCCCTCTGTGAAGTCCCTCCACCCTCCTGCTAGTCTCACACACGCTGAGCTTACCCTACCCTACCGCTCTGGATTCTTTTTTTTTGCAGTTTTAATAGCGCAAACTCGACCCGAAGGTATCGGGGCGCTTTACTTACATGAGCACCAGTTGCATTACAGACTGACTGCCTGACACATTCATTTCTAGGCACGGAGAGATTAAGTGGTTTGTACAGGATGCTAGAGCATCCCGCTGAGATTCCGATTGGCCCGCAGCCGGACATTGATTGATTGCCTCCAGGGTGATTTGGTGGATGGCTGCGAGACGATCAGGGTAGTGATTGGAAGGGGCCGAGTGATGTCAGAGGTTAGTCGAGATGCAAGAAGAGGGCGGGGAGTTTGTGGAACGGAATGAAGGGGTGTGGCGGGGCAGCAGGTTCTAAATTGTCTGGAAGTTTCACATTACACAGGGAACATTGCATGCTATAGAGCCCTGGACACATTTTAAACCCTTCGCTGCTAGGCCTTTTCCACCCTGTACCAAGCCTTTTTTTGGCTATTTGGGGTAGTGCGCGCTCAGGCCCCTGTAACTTTTTGAACACATAAGGTATCCACGCCAAATTTGCGTCCTTTTCTTCCAACATCATGGGGATTCTAAAGGTACCCAGGGTTTGTGGATTCCCCTGAAGGGAACCCAGAAATTAGCCAACATACAGCTCAATTTTGTTTTTTTGGGGAAAAATGGGCTGCAAATGAAAGCGTGTGGGTTTTTCCCTGCAAATGTTATCAAAAAAGGGTTTGTGGGTCTGAAATCACCATTTTCCAAGCTTGGAGGGAATGACAGACTTTTGTCTGAAAACCAACATTTTTTACACAGTTTTGACATTTTTCAGGGATATAGCCTATTTTTGCTATTTTTTGTGCTTTCAACCTCCTTCCAGTTAATGGTAGAAATGGGTGTGAAAGTAATAATGGATCCTGGATAGCTATACATTTTAGAAAAGTAGACAAAATTCTGAATTCAGCAAGGGGTCATTTGTGTAGATCCATCAAGGTTTCTTTATAGAAACTAACAGTTAAATTTAGGAAAAATTGAAAATTAGTTGAAAAAAACAGCCTTTTGAGTCAACGTTTTCACCTGTAACTTCTTCTAATTATGACAGCTCTTTGAAAGCAATATATCGTTACAACCTTCCTGGTTGTGGGGATATATAGGACTTGTAGGTTCACCAAGAACCCGACGAACCCAGAGTCAAAAACTGAGCAGCAATTTGCAATCGTATTTTATTATGTTCCGGGTATATAGCAATTATTGTGGGAAAATGTATACATGGAAAAATTGGTATGAAAGACCCCTATGTATTTCTGAAATGGGAACAAATTATAGAGTTTAGAAACAGTACATATTTGCACATTTTCGAAATTGGTAATACTCATACTAGCGTGAGAATTATCAGTCATGTTTCAAAATGACTTCTTTTTTACACAATGTCTTTCATTTGGAAGGCAGAAATGCATCAAAAATCAATAGGTACTAACAGTTGCTTTACAAATCCGAATTACCCTAAGTCTCCCGATAAAAATGGTACCTCACTTGTGTGGGCAGGCATAGTGCCCGCGTCAGGAAACGGCACAAAGCGCAACGTGGACACACCTCAATTTCGCAGGGCAAAATGACCCTTTTTTGTCAAAGTGCCTAGCTGTAGTTTTTGAACCCTAGGTCTGTCGGCACCTAAGGAAACCTAGCAATCCTATACATTTTTTTAAACTAGACACCCAGGGAAATCCAGGATGGGGTGACTTAGCTGCCTCCCACCAGGTTCTGTTACCCAGAATCCCTTGCAAACCTAAACAATTGTCAAAAAAACTAATTTTGCCCACATTTCTGTGGTGGAAAGTTCTGAAATCTGCGTGGATCCACAAATTTCCACCCACACCGCGTTTCCCAAAGTCTTACGAGAAAATTGGTACCTCACTTGTGTGGGTCGGCCTAGTGCCCGCGACAGGAAACGGCGCAAAACGCAACATGGTCACACCTCAATTTCGCAGTGAAAAATGACCCTTTTTTGGCAAAGTGCCTAGCTGTAGTTTGTGAACCCTAGCTCTGCCAGCACCTAGGGAAACCTACCAAACTCACACATTTCTGAAAACTAGACACTCGGGATTCCAGGGAGGTATGACTTGCATGAATCCCCCGACGTTTCCTTACCCAGAATCCCCTGCAAACCTCAATTTTAGCTGAAAAAAATCACTTTTTTCACACATTTTTGTGTGGGAAAGTTGTGGCATCACCGGGATCACACAAATTTCCCACCACCCAGCGTTCCCCCAGAGCTCCCGATAAAAATGGTGCCTCACTTGTGTGGGAGGCCCAAAGTACAGTTTTGGGCAACCCCCACCCTAATTCAAATTTGCCCCCAAAAAAGACCAGGGAGTTTTTGGGGCAAGTTTTAATTAGGGTGGGGGCTGCCCAAAACGGGCATGTCAATGCCCCCACCCTAATTAAAATTTGCCTAAAAAGTCCCTGGTGTCTAGTGGGCTTCTTCCCCGCCTGGGGGGGCAGATTGGGGGCTACTGCCCCATCTGCACGCCTGGGGGGCAGGAAGGCTGTTATTTTTGCGGGGAAGGGGGTGGGGGCATGGTCATGCCAGTTTTGGAAGCCCCCACCCTAATTCAAATTTGCCCAAAAAAAATCTCCCTTGCGTCTATTGGGCTTTTTACCCGCCCCTCCCGGCGGGGCAAATTGGGGGCTAATACCCCCAGGGGACTAATGCCCCCCCATCTGTCCCTCCAGGAGAGGTCCGAAAGTCCACTAGATGCCAAGGAGTTTTGGGGCAAATTTTAATTAGGGTGAGAGCATTGGGCAGATTGAGGGCTACTGCCCCTTCTGTCCCCCAGGGGGGCAGGAAGGCTGTAATATTTGCAGGGAGGGGGTGGGGCATGGGCATGTCCGTTTTGGGCAACCCCAACCCTAGTTCAAATTTTTCCCCAAAATAATCCTTGGCGTCTAGTGGGCAATTTGCCCCTCCCGGCAGGGCAGATTTGGGGCTAATGCACCCATCTGTCCCCCATGGGAGGCAGAATGGTTGTCATTTTTGCGGGGGTGGGCATGGGCATGCCCATATTGGGCAGCCTCCACCACAAATTATAATTAAAAAAAAAATCCCTTGCGTATAGTGGAGGTTCTGCCCCCCGGGGGGGCAGATTAGGGGCTACTGCTCCCAACTGCCCCCCAGGGGGGCAGAAAGGCTGTAACTTTTGCGGGATGGGGGCATGGACATGTCCTTTGTGGGCAGCCCCCACCCAAATAAATTATGCGGCCATAATTTAATATCCCTTGTGTCTAGTGGGCTTTTTGCCCCCCCCCTCCCCCCCCCGGGGGGCAGAGTGGGGGATACTGCCCCCCGGGGGGGGGGGGGGGGGGGGGGCAAAAAGACTAAATCAGAACCAAAACATTTGGGGGAGCAAATGCCCTTGCCCAAGGGGCCACTCCCCCCTCCCTGGTGTTTAGTGGGTGGATCCCTGCTTGGGAGATTCTTCCCTTTCCAATGATACCTCTCCAGTCTTTCTACGTGCCCGGGGGACTGAGATAGCCCCCTGAGCACATAGAAAGTGAAACTGAAATGAGCCTAAAGGCCCATTCCAGTTTCGGTTTCTGTGCAAAGACGACAGCGCAACGTGCGCGCTGATAGTCATTGCACAGAAACCAGGGAGGGGGCCTTGGGAGCTGGGGAAGCTCTTCCCCAGCTCACAGGGGAATAATAGAAATCCCTCTGCTGTCTGCAGCAGAGGGATTTTGTGCCCCTGGCCTCATGACGGAATGGTTCCGTCATGAGCACAGGGGCACTGATGCTCATGACGGAACCTTTCCGTCATGAGCATCGAAGGGGTTAAACCACAAGTGCCGGTGCTGATTTATGCAGCCAGTCCCTGCGTGCACTGTCGGCTCTGCACCTGAAACATTCTTTGAACGATGCAATTGGAAAGCAAGCATATGTTTGCTGGCAAAATTTGCAAAGCATGTTCACCGTAACACCGCGCAGCCCTTTCTTTATATATAGGATGGTTCATTTTGCACAAGGCAATTAGCACTTAATACACAAAAGTCTCTCTCCTATATTTTAGCAGACCCACCACTTATCCACTCCTTCCCTATACTCTGAAACTCCCTTCTCATAAGAGTCTTGTTCCGTGATTGTTCTTTAGCTATGACTCGAAGAAGGGGAGGAGGAGGAGGAGGAGGACTGCACAGACCTGGAGGGGAAATTCGATCTTTGCTCTGGATAACATGAGTAGCGTGTTCAGGCAAAAACAAACAGACGAATAATAATTTAACCAAGAGCAACCACAATCACAACAAGAGTTGCCAATAGTCGTAGTTTGCAAGGATGCACACTGAGTGCACTGCGCTAGCCGATAACAATTATCCGACCCGCGGTGGCCCAAGCTACGAGAACGACCGAGGTGGTGTAGAAGAATTGAGGCAGCGCCAGAGAGATCAAAATGGAGCTGGCCAAGACTTGTCACTAGCTGGGGTGGCTGGCTGACAAAGAGCGGTGGACGGAGGGACTGACTGGCTCCCTCGTGGAGGGTCCCCCGTCATGTTGACAAACTACGGGGGCACCCGATGACCCAAGGGAGCTGTGCTGGCACTGGCCCCCGGGTCCCGGTGGGGGTGCTTGGTGTAGTTTGCACGTGCCCCGGCGTGACGGGGAGGAAATTGATCCAAGTGATTGGCGGGCCGGCTCGAAGCTCGGTCGGGCATGAGCAAAAGGAAGCGAATGGCAGCGGCGGACGCTGCGACTGCAGGCTATACTGTAACGAAGCCCGGCGGGAGGCGCTGCCTGTGAGCCTATGTCGGTGGGAGGCCCCGAGGCGGACTCCAGGCACTGGACACACACACACACAGGAGATGGGCGCCGTCCTGCAACGGGGGCCTGCAACGGGGGCCTGCTCGTGCGTCAATACTGACCGGGCTGTGCCGGTGTCCCAGCGCCAGAACAAAGAACAAGCAAGGGTGCCTGCTGCTACCGCATCAACGAAGCTGGGGTTGGAGACTGTTGTGCTGGGGCTGAATCTACTGGATGGAGAGGGGGGGGCGCCGGGTGTGGTCGCGATCCCACGGTGCGCACGCACAAACTGAAAGCTAAGTGGAGAAGCCATGGCCTGTCCACGTGCGCACATGGTTTGTCTCCCTTCGCTACAAAAACCCACAAAGACGCCATGCGCGTGCACATGGCCTGTCCGTGCGCGCACATGGTTTGTCTCCCTTCGCTACACAAACCCACAACAATAGTCTTGCCAAAGCGAAGCAACACATGCGCTGCGTTTGCTAGGCGAGACCGAGAAAGCAGCATGGTGAACAGTTCACAACAGGCAGGACAAAAAGATCCACTGGTTCCTGCACAAGAGAAATGGGTTGAACGAAAAGCTCTGGGGACAGGGAAGAACACCAGCATGATCATCAGTGGAGTGAATCCTGCACCAAAGAGTAGGACATGAGGAGGAATGATCATTTTTTCCTATGAGCCTAAGACGGGGGGATGAGGGGGCTCTGCATCACAAAAGGGGTTATTTCACCATGTTCTGGTGTTCCTTATTCATTAATCTTGTCAGGTAGTTTTCCATCCTAGAGATTACTTATTTTCTAGCAAGGTGTCCAAAAATACTAGCATCCTTTTGGTGCAAGTCGGAAAGGATAATGTTTCTTACCTGGTAAGCATCTGTTCTTGGCATGTAGAGCTGTAAATTCACATGCTTTGCATACTCCTGCCATCTCGTGTTGAGTCCGGATGTTTGCAAGTTGTTTTTCTTTGAAAAAGTCTATCCAGTCACGAGGTAAGGTGACTCCTCCTTTCAGTGATAGTGAGCATGGACATCAACTCCATTGTTAGATGTTTTTCCAGAGAGGGTGAGAATAGAGTTAGTAAGTGTAGAATAGAGATGTCCATGCGTATCCAAGTAAAGTGAGAACTGCAACAACTACAGCTACAGGCAGGCAGGTGGGCGCATGTGAATCTACAGCTATACATGCCAAGAACAGATGCTTACTCGGTAAGTAACATTATCCCTTAGAGGCACGTAAGCTGTAGATCACATGCTTTGCATAGACAATACAGCAGTATACTCCTAAAGCGGTGGCAAACCTGTATTTCTTGTACTTGTTTGACATAGTGTTTTAAGTACTACCTGGCCTTGTTGGAAAACGAGGCAGTATCTGTGAGGCCTGCACAAATAACATGACTACATTTGTCCTTCACTGGGAACCAAACACCCCATTGTAGCACTTGACTCCGAGAGTAGCGTTGCAGAGCAGTCTCAGGCTTACTCAAGGGAGGTGGTGTGGGCTAGTAACCACCATTTACCAGCATGCAGAAATAACACTCAATTGATTGTCCAGTCTGTACTATGCTTTATGAAAGGAAGAGTACATTTATTAAACACACAGACACTACTCAATACTATGCAATAATTTACAGATATACATAAGCTGATGGAATTAGTTTGTGACACTGCATAACATTCCCACCTCTCCCGCGGGTAAAGGGGGGGATGTCTAGTACCACCCATCCCATGTATGACCATCATCTTGCCCCCTAATGCAGTAGGTCGACAATAACTGGAAGTGAGGGCCTTGCCCACTGGCACCAGCCCAGTGGCGACCCCCCCCCCCCCCTCATTATTTCAACAAGCATTTAAAACAGACACCCCTGCCTTGGTGACAAATAACTATGATTAAGCATCTCATACTGACCATACAGTATACACCTCAACATCTTAGTGGCTAACAGTCTGGTTTGTTCTTCACCTAATGCAGCAGCACGAATAAATGTTTGGGCATCACTTAAAATGACAGTTCTTATCACAGCAGATAACAGTTATAATGCACTGCAATTAAAGCCCCTAAAAAGCATCACAGTTATAATCACAGGATTAAGCATATACACCCAGACACCCTTGCAGGAATGTCTAGCAACATAACCCCACTTTTCAGCCCCTCAAAAGAAATTACATTAGTAAATGAACTTCTCGTGCAATTGCACCTTTTCACCTCCAGGGGATGCCCTTCTCCAGATTGGATCGCCGTTGGGGGCCCGGTCCCACCTAGGTCCCTTATTGCCAGATGAGTGATGCGTGGCCCGGGGAGCCCATCCCTGGCTGCACCTCTCCTCGGGGGTCACGGTCCCACACGGCACCCCCCATTTCAGGACGTTTGGGAGAGCTGATGGCAGCTCGGGGAGCCCACCTCCGGCTGGCTACTTGCCCGGCCCAAACCCTTGTGTGCGTCCGCGGGAGATAGCGTTTCAATTCTGGTCTGCGGGCAGACCCGGAGACAGCTCCTTGCTCGCAGGTCTTCGGGGGAGTGCGACGGCACTCCCCTCCTCTGGGCTTCACTGGGGCCCGGGGTTGAGGGTCCCGGGCCCCCTCCAGGAGGTCTTCACGGGGGATGCGACGGCGCTCTCCGGCTTCGGCCCGACTCGCGGGAGTGCATCGGCACTCCCCCTTCCACTCTGCAGTCACCGGGGGCTCTGAGTTGGGGATCCCGGGCCCCAGAATTATTCACGGGGAGTGCAACAGCGCTCCCTGGCTTCAACTTTGGTGGGGCCTGGAGTTGGGGGTCCCGGGCCCCTGGCACTCACTTCACAGGGAGAGCCACAGCGCTCCCCGGCTTCTGCTTCGTCCTTCAGGGGCCAAGGTACACTCCTGGTACCCCCTGGGCACCTCCACAGGGGGCGCAACGGCACTCCCCGACTTTCCCTTTCTTCTGGGGCAGCACCCGGGACCTGACCCACCCCAGGGGCACATTTAGGACCGGCGGCGGAGCCCCAAGCGCTTAGTTGTCGGTCCTCTCAGAGGTCAAAGGTCGCCTACCTTCCAGGGGACATATCTCGGCACCCAGGCGGATAATTTGCACCATTTTGGCCTCTTCTTGCCCCTGATGACCAGCCCAAGCCATCTGGAGCACTTTCCTTCGCACTCCAGGCCCCCCAAGAGGGTTAACTCAGCAGGGAGATGTCTTCACTGGCTCCCTGGGCCAGCCTTTCACCTGGCCATAGGAGCCCCTATCTTGCATGTGTAATGCGCGGTAGGAGGTATTTACAAATTTCTTTTTGCTTTCCCGTAACATGTCTGGATACATTTCACAATCCATCTTGCAATGCCCGATTTAAATATGGTATTACCTTTGTGTGGTGGAGAAAAGAAACAAAAAGCTGCTTTGTTTTGTCAAAGTGTTTTTTTCTTTCCACATAATATAGTAGAGCTCTTCTAACATCAAGTGTGTGTAGAGCTAGTTCTGCTACAGAATCCGGTTGAGGAAAGAACACAGGTAATCCTACTGATGGATTGATATGAGAAGGCAGAAACTACTTTAGGAAAAAATTTAGGATTGGTTCGAAGAACCACTCTGTCTTTGTGAAGCTGAAAGTAGGGCTCTTGTATAGTTAATGCCTGGAGTTCACCAACTCTCCTTAGTGAAGTTATTGCGATGAGAAAAGCAACCTTCCATGAGAGGAATTATAATTGACACCTGTGCATTGGTTCAAATAGTGGACCCATTAGCCTTGTAAGGACTATGTTTAAGTTCCATACTGGTGCAGGTGGGACTGTTGGTGGTATCACTCTTTATTCTTTCCACAAAGGCTTTAATCACTGGTACTCAGAATAAAGAGAAGTGTTGTCCATTTTGTAAGTATGCAGCTATTGCTGCTAGGTGTAAGCAAATGGATGTGTAGGCTAGTCCAGATTGCTGTAAATGTAACAGATAACAGATGATCTGCACAGAAGCATCAAGAGGATTGATATTGTTAAGATTACAATAGGTAATACACCATTTCAATTTTGCTGCATAAAATGCTCTAGTAGTAGACTTTTAAGCCTCATTTAGGAAAGTCATACAGTCTGGTGGTAATTGTAAATACTACAAAAGTGGCATGCATTTCCTATAAGGAACTGCATACCACTTTTGCAGAGTTTAACTAACGAACATGTATGCTGGACCTGGATAAAGAACAGCCCGTTTCTCCCTTACTTTGATTTACTATTTGGTAATTGTAAATAGCCAAACTCTATAACTTCCGGAGCCAGATCACCAGGTTGAGTTATTTGGGATTTGGATGCCTGATTTCTCATTGGCTCTGAGTGAGGAGACTGGAGGTGAGATACAGCTTTTGTTGTGGAACGGACAGCTCCAGCAGGGTGGTGAACCAAGGTTGACGTACCCATATGGGAGCTATGAGAATCCGTCTGAGAGATGTTTGCCTGAGCTTCGAACTACCAACGGAATGAGTGGGAGAGGTGGAAAAGCGTAAGCAAATATCTCTGACCAGTTCATCCATAGGATATTGCCTTTGGAGAGCAGATGTGGGAACCTGAAGGAAAAGCTTGGGCATTTTGTTTTGTGGCGAACAGCTCTATGTGAGGAAATCCCCATTCCTGAAAGTAGGGGAGGAGAACCTGAGGATGAAGTATCCATTCTTGGATTTGCTGCTTCTGTCTGCTGCGAAGGTGGTCTGCAATCTGATTGTTTGCTCCTGGAAGATGCTCTGCCAGGAGATAAATCTTGTGGTGTATAACCCATTTTCAAATGGCTTGTGCTAGGTGCGATAGTTGGAGAGAGCGTGTCCCTCCCTGTTTTTGTATATAGTACATAGCTGTCATGTCTGTGTGGACTAGGACAGCTTTGCCTAGGAGGTGAGTTTGAAAGGCTCTGAGCGCTAGATACACTGCTAGTAGTTCTAGGTGATATATATGGAGACTTTTGTGCTTTAGACTCTACAATAATTGGATTGTGTGATCGTGTAAGTGAGCACCCCAACCAGTGAGCGATGCGACTGCAGTTAGAACTGTCTGTAGAACAGAGTTGCTGAAGGGCTGCCCCTTGGATAAACTTTGTGTGTTCCACCACTGCAGAGAGCGATGGGTGAGACCATCATCCAACACTAGATAGGTCTCCTGACCCTGCGACTGGTTCCACTGACTAGATAAGCATTCTTGAAGGGGATGCATGTGAAATCTTGCATGGGGAACGATCACGACGCAAGACGCCATCATTCCTAGCAGTTGCATGAAGACTCTTGCTGGTAATGATTGGTTGGGCTGTAACTGAATGAGGGTAGACAGAGTATCCACCAGAAAGAGTGTTACAGAAGATAAGTAACTAGTCCTTCTGATGGATACCTCTAACCACATATTCCTCACCAAAAAAATACCTACCCAAGGTGGAGGGTCCGTGGAGAGGACTTGAAACAAAAACTCTTGCAGACCAGGAAAAGCATCCTTCCCATCAGACCAGGCTGTCAAAGCAGCAGGTTTCTTCAACGTAGGCACCAACACCCATGTCGCAGTCTGGCACATATCAAGGACAGTTACCCCTCGCGCTCCGCAGTGGATCAGCCTTGTAGCTGGTGGAATTAGCTCTCAGACTGGCCAGCTGCTGGTTCTTGGCCAGTGCATAGCAGATTTTATTGTAAAGGACTTCCCATCATGACAAAGTCATCTCCTCCACAGTCTTCCCGTCTTTACTATGGGTAACTCTTCAAAAAGAGGATCGCTCATCAGATACTTGATACAATCTATGTAAAAGCTGAGAGCCCTTCTGGGGTCAAACTGACTTTTTCAATGCGTGGGGGAGCAAATAACACTGGTAGAGTGAGGGATTGCCCAACACTGAATGAAGTCACAATTTTAGGTAAGCAATCCACCCAAGTGCTCAGCACCAATAATCCTGGTAAAAAGGGTGTGTCGGGCAATTGCACTAAAAAATAAGTTATTTACCTTCTGTAACGATATATCTTTAAGAGACGTATATTAGTTCTGGATTCCTTACCTTAGATTTACCCCCAAGCGTCAGACTGGATCCGTAGAATTTTTTCTTCAGCAGTACCCCTGCGCGTCAGTAGGTGGCATCGGTCGACTCCGCGTTCAGCATTGGCATCGTGATAGAAGGAATTATGTTGCGGTATGTGAGACGCCACCCCTGTGCGCTGACCTCAGTTCTTTACACGACATTCCACGCCAGAAGCGCAGATCCATGCAAGGTACGGACCACTGTTGCACAAAACTAGGGCCCTGAAAGGGAGTACCTTGCTCTAGAAGTCAGTTCGCAGAACGGAGAGGATGGGTGGGGCGGTAATGGATCCATAACAAATATAGGTCTCTTACAGATATATCGGTACCAAAGGTAAGTAACTTGTTCATCTGAAAGAGACTATTAGTTATAGATTCCTTACCCTAGAATAGATACCCCAGCAATACCAATCCCAGAGGTGGGTCTGCGAACCAAGTTCACAACACAAAATCCTGGCCAAAGAAGCCGTCTCTATGGACTTTCCTTTCCAGGCAGTAATGTTTAGTGAACATGTGCACTGATGCCCACATGGCTGCCTGGCAGATGTCACTGAGGGGGACTCCACATCCCAAAGCAGTAGTGGCTGCTGTTGCCCTGGTGGAATGGGCGTGCAACCCCACTGGAGGCTCCTTTTTCACCAAGGAATAACATTTTCATGCAAAGAACGACCCATTGAGAGATTGTTCATTTTTGCACAGCCAGACCTTTCTTTGCGCCCACAGAGCCAACAAAGAGCTGATCATCCACGGAATTGTTTTGTGCAATCCAGATAAAATGATGGCGCACGTTTTGGATCCAGACGGTGGAGCCTTTCCTCCACTTTAGAAGGATGCGGGAAGAAGGTGGGCTAAGTGGTGGTCTGTTCTATGAGGAAAGGGGTAACCACTTTGGGAAGAAAAGAAGGTCGAGTTCGAAGGACAACCTTGTCCGGATGCACAGCAAGAAGAAAAAGCCTGAAGCTCACTCACCCTGCAAGCAGAGGTGATGGCAACCTGAAAAGCTGCCTTTAAGGTCAAGAGTCTAAGAGGACAATTATATTGTGCCTAGAAAGGAGCACACATAAGGTAAGTTAAGACCAGATTCAAGTCCCACTGGGGCATCACAAAAGGAATAGGAGGAAAAAGGTGAGTAATGCCCTAAAGAAATCTAAATTTGTACTACATCCGCCCGTTAATCGACTGACATGACTGACTATATTCAGTCAGGTTGCTTGTCTATACTGTTGGATACCTACAACTTGTTCCTATCTGCTTCATACTGCTAATACGTTTTTAAGACCAGTTCAGTTTATTTCTAGCAGAAACTTATCACAATCAGATTTTCAGGTACATGCCTTAGGGCTTAGATTAGCTCCACGCACTCAATTTATCATAATCTGCTTCTCCATGTGAGGGAAGCTCTCTTCCCCTATCACCAGGCCAGTTCACTACTTTGGGGGTTGGGAGGAAGGGAATGGGGTGTGGGATGGTAGGGGAAGGGTTTTAGATCTTGTTTTCCCTTATGTACTTGTTTTGTTTTTCTTTGCCGGCTGTTTTGATTTTTCTTATTATCTTTATTGTTTTCATCATTCAAATGTCAGGAATTGCAGTGTAATCTTGGTCTATTCAGGTGTTCCTTCAAAAGGTGGAGTGCCCTATATGTTCACATTCGTATCCAAGGTAGCGTCAGAGTGTCTAATAATTCTACAGCATATACAAAAAGGAGGTTCATGCCCTTCCCACTACAAGAGAAAACGATAGAAAAGGACTCCCCTAGGTAGAGAAACGCACATTATGTCCATATCACACCTATCATGTCTCAGTCCTCTCCATTAACTGTGGCTCAACATAACATCAAGATAGTCTCGCTGAGACCAACGAATGGCCACAATAGTGGCCATCCACAAACCCGGCAAGCCTGCTCGGGAGTGTGCCTCTTATAGGCCCATATCTCTGATCAACGCAGAGGCCAAAATATTGGCTAAAACCCTGGCCAATAGACTAACATCGCACCTAGCTACAATAATACACCCAGACCAATCAGGGTTCATTCCAGGAAGGAATACGGCCCTAAATCTGAGGCGTCTCCATAGCGTGCTGGGACATAAGTATAACATATAAGAGGACGCCATCGTTTTGTCCCTAGACGCATGAAGGGCCTTCGATACGGTCAAATGGCTTCCCAAGACGCGTGAATGGCCTTTGATACGGTCGAATGGCCCGTCCTCACAAAGATGGGGTTCGGACCAAAATTCTGTTCCTGGGTTAAGTTGTTGTATACCACTCATATGGCACATGTAGTAGCCAATGGGCATATATCTAGAGAGTTCCCACTGCACCGAGGCACGAGGCAGGGCTGCCCATAGTCACCACTTCTCTTCGCCCTTATACTAGAGCCTCTGGTGACCTGGATAAGACAGGACCCTGTCCTTCGCGGGCTCCGCTGGACGGAGGGCTGCGAGGATCGAATATTCCTATATGCAGACGATGTTCTCCTCTATATGGCCTCTCCCAAATGTTCCCTACCTTACTTATTAGACATATGTGGCTCATATGGAAGACACTCAGGGTACACGATCAATTGGACTAAATCAGTATTGTATGTCCTGAAAGGGCCTCCACCAGCACTACCAGCTGGCTGTGATGTAACAATAGCTAAGGACAATGTCAAATACTTGGGAATCCAAGTCACCCATGATCCAGGGGTCTTCATGACTCTGAATCTCTAACCTCCCCTGCAAGTAACACTTTTAGGAAAGGCAGCACTTTTTAAGATGATGGCGCTTCAGAGGTTCCTTTACGCAATGCAAAA
Source organism: Triturus cristatus (assembly GCF_964204655.1). Taxonomy (NCBI): domain Eukaryota; kingdom Metazoa; phylum Chordata; class Amphibia; order Caudata; family Salamandridae; genus Triturus; species Triturus cristatus. Next base: position 786,796,924 of record NC_140583.1, on the reverse strand, counting down.
TATGCCTTTCTTTGTCCCCCAGTCCTATTTGAGCCATAGAATCAGAACTCACCAATCTCCTCTGGAATAATAAACCACTGCGCATAGCTATGGTGAAACTGTTCCGACCCTGGTACGATGGCGGCATCGCACTCCAGAGCATACAAACCTACTATTGGGCGTCCCAATTAATTGTAATTAATCATTTGCTACATGTCCCCCACACGGACCCCGCCCACCGCCTTGATAGACTTGAGTTGGGCGAGGAGGGACTGTATAACAAGACCCGGGCCCTGACAGACCCAACGAACCACACACTCCAGGTATGGAACATAGTGCGCAGAAAGTTGGGGTGGCACAACAAGATCACACAAGCAACGCCCCTCTGGGTCACGGATAAGGTAGGCCGATTGGGTAAGAGTAAAGGCTTCATGCACTGGGACAATATAGGGATATCCAAGGTGAGGAATCTCTGGGAAAGGGGGAAAGGTGATCCCCTTTACACAGCTCCAGGATCAGTACGAGATGGCACTGACAGAGCAGTTCTGTTACCACCAGATCAAGCACGCCCTGGAGGCGGTAATTCCCCCCAACACTACTCCACCCGAGGCCTCGCCGTTAGAGGATAGATTAATGACGGATCATATGAATACAAGGGGAATCTCCCTGAAATATCAAAAGATGATCAACAACATGCCTGACCCCATGCAAAGGCTTCGAATGGTGGGAGGAGGTAAGAGACCTAGATGACAATGATTGGCAAGAAGCGCTAGCATCACCCAGAGAAGTAGCGATTGCATCCAAACTACACCTCATACAGCTTAAGATACTCCATAGAATTTACTACACCAGAACCCCTCTCTAAAAGATAGGGAAAGCTGATACTAAACTCGGTCTGCGACAATGTGGGACAATTGGAACCTTCTTCCACACACTCTGGGCCTGCCCCGCGATAATGTTATACTGGAAATCAGTCATGAACACCATCACTAGAGTTAGCGGGAACCCAGTCCCTCCAGAGCCCAAACGCTGCCTGTTAAATATTTGGGGAGGCAACGGACCTTAACTCAACAGCGCAGACATGGGCAACACTGGGAATGATGCTGGCCAAAAGAAACCTCGCCAAACATTGGGGTGTAGTCACCACCCCCACACATACGGAGTGGTGCAAAGATATGGACATGGCCATGGTGGCGGAAAAGACCATATATGTGCGTAGAGGTTGTCCAAAATAGTGGCTACAACTGTGGGGAGGCTGGAACATCTACGGGGGGGGGGGGGGGAATATGTTCATTGCCAACAGTGACCCATGAAATGGAAACGAATTAATGTAAATGTAATGTATGCACCGATGTTAAACGCATGAAGCAGCATATGAGCAGTGTTATAACAGTTAAGACAAACGATATGTACTGCATAAAAATGCATTTATTCCTTATTTGTCGTGTAAACAGACATAACTGTGCCACCTATGATTAAATAAAAAGAAATAAAAAATAAAAAGTATAGTCTTGCTGAATGTTAAGGGAATAAACCACCCCATCAAAAGAAGGACAATTCTAGACTATCTCCACAAACAGAGGGGTGACATCATATTGCTACAAGAAACTAAAGTCAACTCCTAACAAGTCAACTCACTTAGAAATCGGTTTCACAGCGATGTTGCAGGTTCAGATGCAATAGGTAAAAAAAAACGGTGTGCTGACTTTATTAGCAAAAAAAGCCAATATAAACCTCGTCTCATGCTCAGACACACAAGGACGATGGGTCACAACGAAACTGGTAAAACATAACACGGAATTCTACATCACAAAAATCTATGCCCCCAACAAGGATGATTCGACCTTCTGGGAAGACCTTAGTAAGCAAATTAAAACAATCCCAGATACTTGCACATACTTGCGGGTGACTTTAATCTTCCCCTGGACCCAGCCTTGGATAGGGACTCACACTGTCCTTTTCTTGTCAACAAGTCGCACAATGCAAACGTTTTAATTTGATTTACACTTGGAGGTTACACAATTCCACAGGTAGGGAGTTCACTTTTTATTCATCTCCACATAATTCTTATTCACGGATTGATTACCTGCTCATTTCCGTCAATGCTGTAAACAGAATAGATCAAACCTTCATTGAGCCTAGAGTGATCTCAGATCACTTGTGTATTAGGCTGTCCATAACTGATCTGAAACATTTTTAAAAACAATCCCTTTAGAGATTCTATAATGATGTATTAGATATAGTCTCAAATAGGCAAAGTATTGAATGTACGATCCACAACTACCTCATGGTAATTCAAATTGGACACACCGCGGAACACACTAGATGGGAAGCACTAAAAAGGACTCTTAGGGGTGAGATCATTAAAAGTAGGTCTGCCATGAACAGGGACACCAATAGCATCCTTCAAAATCTAGAAAAGGAGATATCTATACTGGAAGAGAAGCACATTACATCTAGAGAGACATCTATTTTGAATGCACTGGTCAAAAAGAAATAAGAGTATAATAAAATAGTAAGCAACAGAGCAGGGGTGTGGATTAAGCATTAGGCTCTGTGAATCCAACAAGACAGGGAAGAGCTTAGCTTCCTACCTAAAGTTCAAATTACAGAAAAATACGATCAAGACCTTCCTGGACCAGAAGGGGGTCGCCCACTCTGATCCTGAAAAAATTGCAGAAATATTTAAGAACTTTCACAGCACATTGTATAGCAAAAATCACAACATGGACATCACTAAAGCACAAAACTACCTAAGCAAATGCTATCTACCTGCCCTCTCAGAACAAGATAAGGATGTAACAGTCAATAAAATTGGAGAGACGGTAAAAGCACAGAGAGTAGAAAAGGCGCCTGGACCCGATGGGTTCAATGCAAAATTCTACAAGTCATTTTCATCCTTTTTGATTCCCCCTCTTTTAAATATGTTCAACGAAATCAGTGAATCTGGACAGATTAATGGGACTCCTGAAGAGGATATCATAGCATAGCGGTGATACCCAAGGAAGGTAGGATCCATCATAACCTGAGAGTTACAGACCTATCTCCCCGATTAACAGACTGTATAATTTATGTCATGATCCTTTCTAAACGACTCCAAAAATATTTACCCAAACATTCACCTTTCACAAGTGGGATTTCTAAAGAACAGACTCTAGTGATAATACACAAACCGTATGTCACGTCCTAGAGCAAGCCAAACTAACAGACTTCCCAACAGTGGCAATCAAGTTGGATGCCGAAAAGGCTTTTGACAAAATTGACTGGTCCTACCTTAAAGCAACACTCAAAAAATTCGACCTGGGTGACAATTTTATCAGAATGGTAATGGTGCTGTATTTTAACCCTTCCGCCAAAGTTAGAGCAGGTGGGAGTCTCTCCTCCTCTTTTAAACTAGAACAGGGAAGTAGGCAAGGATGTCCTCTCTCACCCTCCTTATTCCTCTTAGCTGTAGAGCCGTTCCTTGATCAGCTTCAGAACAACCACCAGATCACAGGATTACGCTTCAACAACAATACGGTCAAAATAACAGCCTACACAGACGACGTGTTAGTCATGCCTGAAAATGTGGAATCTGCTATCACTGCGCTTATGTCCTCAATAGAAGACTTCTCCGCAGTATCTGGTTATAAGCTCAATAAGGACAAGACTGGGGTAAAATTGCTAAAGAACTTTGGCGGCAAAGAAATAATTGGCAGCTCTGGCCTTTCTTGGAAACCAAATAGCTTCAAATACCTAGGCTTAGACTTCACCAAAGATTTAATCACCAGCCTGCAGAGCAATGAGAATGCCGTCATCAAAAAAAATTACACGTTACTAGATGGCTGGTCACCATAATTGTAATCCTGGTGGGGAAGAGCAGAGACACTAAAAATAATGATTACCCCATTAGTAAACTACTTAATCATTATGTTGCCTATGACGCTCTCTAATGAGTTCTTGAACAAGATTTACAAGATTTTCAACACGTTCCTCTGGCAAGTGAAGAGGCCCAGAATCTCCAAGAAGAAACTTCAACTATCAAAAGAAAAAGGGGTTTGAGCCTTCCAAACTTTAGGAACTATCAAACTGTGTCTTTGCAAGCAAGGATCTCATTGGCTACTAACTGACCCTGTCTACATCCCAGTATGGGTGGACATAGAAAGGTCAATCATCCATGAAATACCGCTACCTGCTCTCCTAACCATGGATATCTCTTCGAGCCCTCATTCTAAATACATCATTCAAAATACTAAAAGAGGCCTGCTAACCCTGGACCAAATTTCAGCTGTAAAAATCAACAAATCCAACTTAACCTCTCTTTGGCGCAACCCTTATCTCAAGGTGGACGGTAAGATGTTCTGCTGGAAAAAATGGTCAAAAAAAGGCATAAGTCTGCTCAAAGACCTCTTTAAAGAGAATCTCCCGTCTCCTTTCTCCAAGCTACAATACACAGTTTGGTGTATACTCCTTAGATTTTTATAAATTTTTGAAACTAAAGACACAGCTCACACTACGTTCAATATTACCTACAGACCAGTCGATCCTCAAAGATATCACAGCTAATAAAGTTAGGACACACTATCTAAAATCTACAAATTTTTATCCCCAAAACCTCGCAAATCACACTTGAAAAGTGAGAGAAAAAGGGAAGCTGACTAACACTAGAAACATCTCCTTTGAATGGGACAACATACATAAAATTTCCTTCTCAAATAAAATCTCACCAGTACTATCCCAAACTAAACTTATGCTAATAAACAGGACATACTGGACCCCTGAAAAGATTTTTAAGCTTAACCTCAGCCAGAACCCTACATGCTGGAATTGCAACTCACATGTTGGCGACCTTGCTCACATGCTCTTCCAATGCCCCATCTTACAAACATATTGGGACAAAATATACAAGTGTATAAACAAAACAATTAATATCGACCCCTCCCCCCCCGGGGAATTCTCCGATATCCTTTTGGGTTTTCTGGATCCAATGTTACTAGACGAGAATAATCGCTATCTATTAGATCTAATGCTTACTCTCGCCTGCAAAATGATAATTAATAAATGGAAGAACACCAAAGAAGTCTCCTTCAGAACGTGGCAAGAATGGTTGTCATTTCTCAGAGGGGCTGACAATATCTCTCTAGAACACTTTTCCCTGGCATCCCCCACACTGGAAACTATGGAGGTCCCGTGATGCCTTTTCCTTCACATATGACCCGTGAAACTCATAAGCCTCAACAAACTAACATTTATACTAAATTGAACTCTCGATGACTACTACCACACATAGGATTTGTCTCACGATCTCCTTCAATAAGTTGTATATAAACTGCTATGTCCTCTTTTGCACGCCTGCAACGTAACTTTATCATAGAACGACTGAAGAATGTGATATATATATATATATACACACACACACACACACACACACACACACACATATATATATAGACCACCTGTATCTCTCTCGCGACTTGCCTGCCCCTCCACAGAATGACCGTTCAGCATAGGATTTGTCTCACGATTTCCTTATAATAATTTGTATATAAACAGTTGTGTCCGGTATTGTACACCTGCAACGTAACTATCATCGAACGACCGAAGATTGTGATTTACATAGACCACCTGTATCTCTCTAAATAACTGCAACACAATTGGTAACCTCCTGGCATTTTCTTCTTCTTTTGTATTATTATTATTATTATTATTGTCCTGGCAGTTTCTTCTTCTTTTATTATTATTATTGTTATTATCATTGTTATTACTGTTTATAATGTTCTTTTCCTTGAAAACTCAAAAATAATTTGAAATAAAAAAAAAAAATCTATTTACAATAGGGGACTTGAAAAAAGAAAGCGCATTGCTTTATTTTAAAATTATATACTACTCTATGGGAATAGAGTTTTTAAATTTACTGCTACGCTGCTCTGCCGCGGGGGGAGACAGTCAGGCTTACCTGCACATTAAAACGGTTCTTTCACCCGCATTTGGCGGGACTTAGTTAGCGGGGGCTCCGGTTCAGCGGCGCTTGATCGCCATCTTGGAGTGGTTGAGTGAGGCTTGGGACACTGTAGGCGCCATATTGGGTGGGTCAGTCACATACGAGGCGATACCCACGTGGCGTAATACTATAAATTGAATGGAGATGCGGGCGCGCAGCGTTCGCGCGCAGCGGGCGCGCCATGGGCGCGCCGGAGGTGCGCCAGAGGTAAGCCCGTTTGCGCCCGTTCGCGTCCCGGTTGCTCCCGGCTCCATAGACCCAATGAGGACACACTTAGTATACTCTTGAGAGGAACTATGTGCTCTGAATCTTCATTCAGCCTCATATAAAGAATCCACTGTGCGGCCATTGTCCTAGTCTTCCATCTCTTGTGGCCTTCTTAATGTCCGCTCCCTTGTAAAGCACTATGACGAAATCTCTCTGTTAGTTGAGTCAGTTAAATTGGATATTCTGTTCCTGACAGAGACTTGGACCACATTAGATAGTGGAGCGGAGTTGGCCTGGGCATGTCCCCCAGGATACTTCATTAGACATATTCCTCGAACCACGGGAAGAGGTGGCGGAGTGGGGTTTATTTGTAAAGATACACTCGCCCTCTCACAGTTTACAGTTAAACAGGTGGTAGGCTTTGAACTCATGGGATTCTCTTTAATGGCTCAGGGTGGTACAGTTTTGACAGGTCTTCTGTGTTACAGACCTCCCTCTGGAATAGCTCCCTCTTTTCAGCAATTTATTGACCTTGTTTACAATTTATCCAACTCGCATTCTAACTTTATAGTGCTGGGCGATTTTAATTTAAGACCATCAGGCCCACAAGATCTAGCCTTCAGAGAAATATGCCAAGCATGTAACAACATACAGCTGGAACAGCTTGTGCAATGTTCCACACATGTGAAGGGGAACATTTTGGACCTGGTCTTTGCTGATAAAAAGTTGGTTGCTATTAAGGAGGTTTTGGACCAATGCTGGACTGATCATGCGCTGGTTCTCATGTCTATTTATGTGGCTAGAGGGCAGCGTAGTGACGGCTCGGCTGGGCATAAATTTAGCAGACAGTGGTCCCGTCTATTAAGGGGGCCATGTTTACCTTCTCTGTTGCCAATATCCTTTGAGGTGCAGGAAACTGTGGATAAAAGCTACACCACCTTTACTAAACAGATTGTAACATCACTGGATGAATTGATCCCTCTAAAAAGTGTGAAGAACAAGCCTCGGAGAACTAACGCTTGGTTCACTAGTGACCTTAGCTAAGAGAAACTCCGCTGTAAACAGGCAGAGCGTGCCTGGAGGAGAGGGTACGCGGATTCTAATCGCGCAGAGTACAGACAGGCTCTGCGGGAATACAAAGACCACCTAAAGATGGCTAAGGCGAAGTTCCTGGAAGATTCTTTAGCCAAAGCCACCAACAAATCTCAGACCCTTTTTAAGTTGGTCAACAACTTTGCAAATCCGGCCTGTGCAGTTCCAGTCACTACAGCATCTCAGGAGCTGTGTAATTCCTCGGCCTCTGCTTTTGAGGAAAAAAATCAGGCTTATCTTGAGTGGCCTCTCGACTCCGAGCCATTTGGTCCCGATAGAGTCCTCTCCACGGAAACCTCCTCACCCTCTGGGTGTGGAGGAGGTTAAGGGGGAACAACAGCTATTATCTTGCTTTCCCATCCCTTCCTTGGAGGAATTCTGTACGGTGGCTAATGGTGTGTCGTCAGGTTCCCCACTGGATCCCTTGCCACATAGGATTTGGAAGGTCTTCCAGACAGAACTGCTACCTCCGCTACATACCATCTGCTGCCAGTCTTTGACTTCAGCTTCGGTTCCTGATAGCTGGAAGCTTGCAATCGTGACACCGTTGCTAAAAAAGGCCTCTCTGGACCCGCTTTGTCCTGCCAGCTATAGGCCTATCTCGCTGCTTCCATTTCCTATAAAAATTCTAGAGAAGTTGGTTACAAGAACTTTATCTAACTTTCTGGAATCTAACGCTTGTCTGGACGCTGTCCAGTTTGGATTCAGGCCAGCGCATGGGACTGAGACCGCCCTGATCACCGTGCTGGACGATCTGCGAACGCGTGTCGATACGGGTAAGGCAGCATTTATAGTGCTGCTGGACATGTCGGCCGCGTTCGACACGGTGGATCACGCCGTCCTGCTGGATCGTCTCCAGAGGGCGGGCGTGGGTGGTCTGGCGCTGGGTTGGCTTGAATCTTACCTGGAAAATAGGCAACAAGCAGTTGCATTACCACCTTTCCGGTCAGACACACGTCAGGTGAAGCAGGGTGTGCCACAGGGGTCGGCGATTAGTCCGATCCTCTTCAACCTATACCTCCAACCCTTAATCAGTTTGATAAAATCTTTCGGCATCTCGGTCATCAATTATGCCGACGATACACAACTGATTTTTTCTTTTGAGGGTAAGGAGGCGGTCTCGAGGGAAACTTTCCATCAGTGCATGTCGGAAACAGCAGAGTGGCTTCGCCTTAACTCACTCCAATTTAATGGGGCAAAGACCGAAGTGCTCCACTGCTCATTGGATCAGCCCTCTCGCACGTTGCCAGAAGGTTTTTGGCCGGCATCCATTTTGGGTACGGTGACAGCGGCGGAATCGGCCCGTAATTTGGGGATACTGTTTGAGCCTGGTCTGCAACTGGATGCCTCGGTGAATAAGACTATAGCCACATGCATGGGCCTGCTTCGAGCACTACGTAAAATCCTGCCGTTGCTCCCCCTAGAGGCTCGAGCAGAGGTGGTGCGCAGTACTATACTCAGTAGGTTAGACTACTGCAACGCACTACTTCTGGGGGCACCTAAGTCCTTAGTAGGGAGGCTGCAGAGGGTTCAAAATATGGCGGCCAAACTGGCTCTAGCCCGACCTCGCTCCGCGTCATCTTCAGAAGCATTATCTGACCTCCATTGGCTGCCTGTCCAGCAGCGCATTTTCTTTAAAGCTGCCTGTATTGTGTTTAGAGCGCTGCATGAGCTGGGACCGCTGCCACTCCAACATCTTTTCTCGTGGTACCAGGCTGTCAGGCCCTTAAGATCCTCCTCGGCTTTCTTGATCACAGTCCCTAAATTTGTTAGAGTGAGGATGGGTGGTCGTGCTTTTGGTTTTACAGCAGCTAAGCTGTGGAATACCCTCCCTTTGTTGCTAAGGAGTAAGCAGGAAATATTCTCCTTTAAAAAAAGAGTTGAAAACCTATCTCTTTCCAAAGTAATGTTGTGTATTAGATCTGATGACTTACTCAAAGTCAAGCGCCAGGATACCCTTGGGGTGGCAGTAGCTTGGCCAAACAAAGAATGAAGAGGAGAACCTCTAAAAGAGGGGAAGAAAGGGGATCCATTTGCTGTGCACCATGCCACAAATTTGTTCCATCTAGAGGCATATACCGTTTTAGTGGAGGGACACCTGGCTGCCAAAACGACATTACAGACTTCGGGAAGAAGGTCAAAAGCTGTCAACTGTCAGGTTGTGGAGGCTGGACATGTTCGGGTGCAGGACCGTCCCCTGCTGGTGCGACAGACTATCCTCCCAAAGAGGCAATATGAGCGGCGGATCGTTAGCCATGTTCAAGAGCTCGGGATACCAGACTTTGTGTCCAGTCCGGAGCCACGAGGATGACTTGGGGCTGGGCATGCTTGATCTTCAGCACTCTGGGTAGAAGTGGTATAGGCGGAAAGGCGTATGAAAGACCACAATTCCACTTGCGACAAAAATCATCGCTGAGCGAGTGCCGCCTTGGAAATTCCAACGCACAGAACTGCTGACATTGCACGTTCTCTTCGGTGGCGAACAGATCTAACAAAAGCTCTCTCCACTGCTGAGAGAGACCTTGCACCACCTCTGAGTTAAGAAGCTGTTCGTGATCTATCATGCACCGGCGGCTGAGTTAAGTCTGCTCTGGCGTTCAGGGAACCTGCTAGGTGTTGAACAAACAGGGACACACCCTTCTGTTCCAGCCACGTCTAGAGGTGGGGAGCCTATTGACATTGGGTCCACGACCCCGCCCTGTTTGTTGTGGTACCACATGGCAGTGGTGTTGTCCGTGAACACCTACACTACTCTTCCCTTGACAGAAGGAAGGAATGCTTTCAGTGCAAGACAGATCGCCAAGAGCGCCAGAAGGTTGACGTGGAGCCCGGACTCCGCCGGAGACGAGAGGCCTCTGATCTCTACCTCTCCCATGTGCCCCCTCCTCCCAGAAGTGACGCATCTGTCACCACAGTGAAGTCTGGTTGGGGAAGGGAGACAGATCTGCCATTGACCCAATCCTGGTTCGTTAGCCACTACAGCAATTGGTGTGCAGTGCCCTCCGAGATCTGGACGACATCAGAAAGATTCTCCTGATGCTGCGCCACTGGAACTTCAGGTCCCACTGCAGAGCACGCATATGCCACCTGGTATGATCCACCAGCAGGATGCAGGAGGCCATGAGGTTTAGCAGCCTCAGTCAATCTCACCAAAACCGGGGATAGAGGCTGAAACATCGGTCTCATAGCTCGAATTTCCCATATTTGCTACTCGGAGGATAAGCCCGAAACTGGGCTGTATCCAGAGCTGCTCCGATGAAAAGGAGCTTCTGAGAGGGGGATCAGGAGTGACTTTGGCACGTTGATAGTGAACCCCAGCGAATGCAGGAGGTCCGTGGTAGTCTGGAGGAGGGAGACGACAGCCTGGGGCGAGCCCGCCTTTAACAGCCAGTCATCGAGATAGGGGAAGACTGCAAACCCCAGGTCTGCGCAGATGAGCTGCGACCACTGTCATCACTTTCGTGAACATCAGAGGGACGCTTGTAAGGCTGGAGGGGAGCACGGTAAACTTAAAATGCTTGTGGCCTACCATGAACCGTAGGTAACACCTGTGGGCTGGCAGGACGGAGATGTGGAAGTAAGCATCCTGTAAGTCCAACGCTACCATCCAGTCTCCAGGGCAGACAGGACCTGAGCTAATGTCAACATTTAAACTTCTCCTTCCGGAAGAAGCGGTTGACATCCCTGAGATCCAAGATAAGACGCAGGCCTTTGTACTTCTTGGGCACCAGGAAGTAGTGGGAGTAACAACCACGACCCACTTCCGGGACAGGGACTCACTCTATAGCTCCCTTGGCCAAGAGAGCCATAACTTCTTGACGGAAAAGGGCCAAGTGATCCTACGACATGCGATGGAGCGTTGGTGGCATGGAGGGAGGGGTAGTCTTGACTGAGAGGGAGTAGCCCCTTCATACTATCTGCAAAACCCACCTGTCCGACGTGATGATGTGCCAGTGAGGGAGGTGATGGCGTATCCTTCTGTCCACTGGTAACTGGTGGCCCAGAAATGTCAGACTAGGGGGGCTTAGAGGCTGCTGCAGAGGGGGCACTGGTGGACTGGCCGGCTGCTGGCCCCCAGACCCACGGCGATGGGTTCCACGTCCCCGCAGAGGCTGGGTAGCTTGCGCTTGTCTGTGGCCCTGGGTGGAACGTGGGTGGAACGTGGTGGGAGACCCCTTCTGTAACCACGAAAGGGGTGAAAGGTTGACTGCACAGGACGAGAGGTGACAGTGAGGCCCAAGGATCTTGCCAAAGCTCTAGAATCCTTGAGGCGCTCGAGTGCAGAAGACGGCCAACAAAGGGCATGTCCAAAAGAGTCGATTGGACATCCCCAGAAAATACAGTGGGTCTCAGCCAGGCACAGCATCTTAGGACTACTGATGTAGAAATCGTTCTACCCAGCGAGTCGGTGGTGTCCAGCCCACAGCGGATGGCGAACCTTGCTGCATCTCTCCCCTCTGCAATTCCACCGGGCACTGTGGCAGCACCTGCGCAACTGTATCCCACACAGAGTGGGTGTAACGGCCCAAGAGACATGTGTTCACCGACCGCAGTCCTAAGCTGGCGGAAGAAAACATCTTCCCAAGATGGTCCAGCTTTTTGGATTCCCCATCTGGGGGAGCAGAAGGGAACGTGCCCTTGGATGTTGAGGCTTGGACCACCAAGCTCTAGGGGGTAGGGTGTTGGGAGAGGAAAATGGGGTCGCCGGGGGCCGGGCGCTGGCATCGGGCATTCATCCTATCCACAGGATCCCCTGTGCTATTCCTGGACCAAGTGCCTAGAAGGATGTCTATGAGCGCCTCATTGAACGGCAGCAGGGGCTCCGAAGAGGCCGTTGCCAGCTGAAGCACCTCAGTCAGAAGATTCGTCCTGACTGCCACCGTAGGGAGCTCAAGGCCCAAGGTCTCGGCCGCCCTACGCAACACCAAAGCATAGGAGGCTACCTCCTCTGTGGCCACGGTAGGGGGAGAAAGCATGCCAAGGTCTGGGGAGGTATCCAGACCACTGGCTTCCCCCAACTCCTCTCTCTAGTCTCACCTTCCTCTGGCTGCAACTCAGGGTAATAGGGAACGCAAGGGGAGAACAGTGGTACAAAAGTTCTGTTCGGCGGCGGTACCAGCGGCGGTCGGCGCCTGTCCGGCTCCGTGTCTGACGAGGGGGAGGCCGGGGTCAAAGCCGGTTGGGGACACGACCGGCGTCGGGGGTGGCAGAGGCATCGTCAAACAAATCGGTGCCGGAGGAGGTGTTGTGAGGTCAACCGGCACCGTTCTGGATCCAGACCTGGATCCCTGGGGACCCTGAAGTGCAGAGGCCGGAGCTGCCGGCATGGACGGCCTAGAGCCTCTAACCGAGTCCGCAGGGCCCAAGGCGCACAGGGGGAGTCGGGCTGCCCAAAGATGGAGTGGAGGGCTTCGTAAAAAGCAAAAATCAGGGCAGGGGACGCTCTGGCTCCTGGGAAGGGTGGGAAGCTCGGAGCCGTCCCTGCAGGCTCCATGGGCTGGGCCGAAGGATGACTACCTTCCATGTCCCGCATCGCGTCAGCCGACGGACAGGGAGAAGGCGAAGAGCGACCGTGCTTCTTCGCCTTCTTGGGAGGAGGGGTGATGGGGGTGACACCATGACCTTCCTCTCGACTGGGACCTCGAGCAGCCAGGAGCAGACTGACGGGCCTCCAGAAGCTTTCAGGACAGCTCCCACAAAGAGTTCAGGTTCATGGCCCGACAGTCGGAGCACGGCTTCGGGTGGCACTCCAGGCACCAAAGGCACATGGGGTGCGGATCCGTGACTGACATCAGTTTGTGACAAGAGTCACAAGGCTTGAAGCAGGTCCGCCGAAGTGAGATCCCTGCATGCACCAAGAGTTGAACAACTTGCAAAAGATGTCGACAAAAAGTCAAAGACACTAGTCAAAAAAGGACAAAGGGTACTGCTCTCTCCGGATCTGCGCTGGCTGGTGCGGAAAATGAAAGAACTGACGTCAGTGCACAGGGGAGCCATCTAAGTAGATACCATGATGTCATTCCGGCGATCACGATGCCAATGACGAACACTGAGTTGACGGATGCGCAGAGGTACTGCTGAAGAAAAAATTTTCCGGATCCAGTCTGACACCTGGGGGTAATTCTAAGGTAAAGAATCTATATCTAATAGTCTCTTTCAGATAGTGCTTGTAGCTCACTCATGCAACAAGTGGCCCAATTGCAAGCAGTAAGGCAGTGGTCAAGGTAGGGAAACAAAGTAAACAGCTATGCCTCAGCTTAAAGGGCATGCATATGAGAAATGTCAAGACCAAGTTAAGGACCCACTGTGGCATCACAAACTCTGTGGGAGGAAGCATGAGCTTCAAATCTTTAATAAACCTCATCACAACAGGTGATCTGAACAAGGATGGTTGGTCAAGCAAATGTAGAAATACTGAAAGGGTAGACAAACACCCTTTTATAGTGTCCACTGCAAGGCCTTCCTAGGCCAAAGACAAATCAACCAAAAGGGCATAGACTGCTCCACCTAAGGGGTCTTTATATCAGGCACCACACTAGCTAACAAATTTATTCCAGTGCCCAGCATAAATTAATTTTGTGGAGGGGTGTTTGGCAGTAGGACATCCACTACTTCAGGCAGAAAATCAAATACAGTCAATTTCTGCTGCTCAACCTCTATGCATAGAAGTTTAGAATGCACCGGTTCGGGTGGAGAACTCTTGTCGCTGAGACAGGAGATCCTTCCGAAGTGGCAACCTGTTCAGGGAACATATTCATATGTTCAGGAGGTCCGAGTACTATACTCTACTAGCACAATCTGGAATCAAGGGTGACTTGTACTCGGTCGTTCCTGATCTTTTTCAAACTCCGGGCAAGTGAGGGAGTGGTTGCAAATCATACAGGAATCCCTTGTTCAGATCTAGCTGGAATGAGTTTCCGTACGAGTGTAACGAAATGGTTACTAATCAGGAGTAGTTTTGCAGCTTGAAGAATTTTCCGGATTCACATGCTATGGATCATTCTGCTATCCAGTGGTTGGGTCCGGAACAGTATGGTTTTTTTTCCTTTCCTCATTTTGGTCGCTGTCGACCACCATTTGGTGCCAGGAAGGTCCCCTGTGTGACGTCAGACAGTATCCTGAAGGTCGACGTGCGAGGTGGCCATCTTAGGCTCCTTTTTTTTTTTTTTTTTATTTTATTTATTTTTTAAATGTTTTGTACTCCTGGAGATGGTTTAGAAAAATCACTGATGTAGTCCTTTGCTTTCCCACCTGTTTGTTTTCTTTATAGGGGAGGCCGGGTGGGTCGCATGTGAATCCAGAAAATTCTTCAAGCTGCAAAACTACTACTGCTAAGTAACCATTTCGTTTTGCAGCGTGAATCCTTTTCTGGATTCATATGCTGTGCATCAGATTATATAGCGGTTTCTCCCGTGTCTGGGAGGCTGTGGTGAAAGGAAGACCTTGCAAACAGGTGTTGAAGCCCCCTCTGTCCAATTTGAGCTTCCTAATTCATTTGTATATCCACACAAATTCTTTTTATAGGTGTGTGGTGATGCCCATGTTGCTGCTGCGCAAATGGAATCAATGGGTACATTGACCATAAATGCCAGAGTTGCTCCTTTCTTTCTAGTGGAGTCAGCTGTTGGTTGCAATGTTAGTTCCTTTTTGGCATTGGCATAACATAATTGGATAGCTTGTACTATCCATCTTGCGATAATTGCTTTTGTGACAGCTGATCCTGTGTTGGTACGTGCATAAACCACAAAAAATTGCTTTGTTTTCCTGAACTGTTCTGTTTTCTGCAAATAATACAGTAAAGCCCTCCTTACATCCAGGGTATGAAGGTTTCTCTCTGCTTTAGTTTTTGGGTTCTTGAAGAAAACGGTCAGAAGAATGTTTTGATTTAAGTGATACTTAGATACCACTTTTAGCAAAAAATAGTGGGTTAGTCTAAGATTACTTTATCCTTGAGGATTTGTAAGTAGGGTTTGTGTATAGTTAATGCTTGCAGTTCACTTACGCTTCGTAGTGATGTTATAGCAATGAGAAAGGCTGTTTTGAGATTAATATGTTTGAGGTCCACTGCATACATGGGCTCAAAGGGTTTTGCCATCAGTTGCGAAAGTACTGTATTTAAGCTCCATGTTGGTACCGGCGCAGCTCTTGCTGGAGCTATTCTTTTTTCTCCTTCTAAGAACCTTTTGATGACTGGTCTTGTAAAAATGCTTTTGCATGTTTTTCTTCGTGTATGCCACCATGGAAGCAAGGTGCACTTTAAGGCTGGAAAAGTTGATGTAGCTGTCCAAGAGGTAAGTAAGATATGTATTAACTGTTTCTTGTGTACTGATAGAATTAGAGTTGTTAGTGGTGCACCATGTGGTATACTGCTTCCATTTCGCTGTATAGCATTTTCTTGTTGACTGTTTTCTTGCCTCTTTTAGATTTTCCATGGTTCCGAGCAGTAGACGGATACCCCCAAGTTCTATGTATTCAGGCGCCAGGCTGCTAGTTGTAGTGTTGCTGGTTCCGGGTGAAAAATCTGGCCCTGTAGCATTGTCAGCAGTCTTTTTCTGCTTTGATACGGACCATTTCTCTTTGGATAGTTCTAGGAGAGTTGAGTAGCATGTTTGCCTTGGCCAATGAGGAGCAATGAGAATCATATTTGCTCCTTGTTACTTTGCTTTTTGTAGCACTATTTGCATCAGGGGTAGTGGTGGAAAGGCATAAACAAATGTCTGTGACCAATTGAGTGAAAGTGCATTTCCCTTAGACAGGTGGTGTGGAAACCTCGAGGCAAAGCTTTGGCATTTCTTGTTCTGCATTGTTGCAAACAGGTCCAACACTGGCATTCCCCAGATGTTGAATAGACACTGTACTGTTGTCTGTTTCAACTCCCATTTGTGGGAGCAGTTGTTTTGTCTGTTCAGTTGGTCTGCTGTAATGTAATGTTGTGTAATGTTGTCTACCCCTGGTAGATGTACTGTCTGTAGACTGATTTTTTTGGGGGTATCGCCCAATGCCAGATTTCCTGTGTAAGTTTGCTCAGGGGAAAGGACCTTGCTCCACACGGTTTGTTCAGGTAGAACATTGTAGCTGTGTTGTCTGTTTGTATTAAGATAGTTTTTCCCTGAATATGTTTCTGGAGTGCTTTGAGTGCCAGAAAAACAGTTTATCTCCAAAAAATTGATATGTTTTGTAGAGTTCTGTTTGCTCCACTGACCATGAACTTTTCAGCTGGTTGAAATGTGCACCCCACCCGTTTGAGGGATGCATCCGTGGTGACTGTCACAGATGGAGTTGGGTCCCTGAAAGGTCTCCGCTTGCACCCTTTGTGTGACAACCACTAGATCCTCCCAACTTCCTGTGGCTTGCGACCAGCTGTTTGTGAGCCATTCTTGAAATGGACGCATGTGTAGGCGAGCGTGAGGGATGAGTGGGATACATGATGCCATCATGCCCATTAGTTTCATTACTTGCCTCACTATCAGACTGACCCCTCTGGTAGAGGGCTGCTTCATGATGGATAGCTTGTATTGTGGCTTGTGTGGGATAAGCCTTGGTGTTTTCTGTTTTCAGTCTTGCTCCCAGGAAGGTTTTTTTCTCTTTCTGGTGTTGTAGAAGATTTCTTGTGGTTTATTGAGAAACCCAGGTTTTGAAGCGTTTGAATTGCTTTTTGAACATGATTGTAACAGGTTTGTTGTGTGCATCTCCTTATTAGCCAGTCGTCTAAGTAGGGGTAGACGTGGATTCTTTCTCTTCTCAGGTGTCCCGCCACTGCAGCTAGACACTTTGTGAACACCCCTGGAGCCGATTTTATGCCATACGGGAGTACTTTGAATTGGTAGTGTGTTCCGTTGTGTGGGAATTTTAGGTACTTTCTGTGCCTTTTGTTCATAGGGATATGTAAGTAGGCGTCCTTGAGGTCTATTGTTACCAAGTAATCCCCCTTTTGAATTTGTGGGATTATTTTTTGAAGGGTACACATCTTGAAGTGTTGTGTTAGTAGGAACTTGTTTATGAATCTTAAGTCCATGAATGACCTAAGAGTCTGGTCCCGTTTGGGTACTAAGAAGTACGGAGAGTAGTTTCCTTTGTACCACTCGTGTTGGTACCTTTTCTATTGCCTGTTTTTGGTACAGTTCTTTGATTTCTGCGTAGAGCAGTGTTTGTTCTGATCTGGTTAATTTTCTTGTTTTGGGTGGATTTGCAGGCGGTGTCCTTGTGAGTTCTATGCAATATCCATATTGCACCAGATTTTATATCCAATTGTCTGCTGTGATCCTTTTCCACTGTCTGTGGAAAAAGGGTATTCACCCCCCCCCCCCCCCCGCTGGTGTTTTGTGTGGGTCCCTTTCTGTGATAAAGTCAGTTAGACCCGTTTCCTCTCCCTCTAGAGGATTGGCCTCTTCCTCCGACATTCCCTCTTCCTCGAAAGGGCTGTTTCTGCTGTTGTCAACCTTGGTAGCTAGACTGTTGACCCATCTGTTGGTTTGGGTTCTGTCCCTGAGATTGCTGTGGCATCTGCTGTCCTTGACCAAAACTGCCTCTACCTGTGGTTTTTCTGTTAGAGAAGCCTATTCTTTCAAAATAACCTCTTTGCTGTAGGGCCCCAATTGCCCTTGCTGTTTCATTGTCTTTTTTAATTTGCTGAAGGGATTCATCCACTTCCTTGCCAAACAGAGCTGCTTTGTTGATAATTGAGGTTTGAACTTCTGGTTTAAAGCCAGAAATTCTGAGTGAGGCGTGCCTTCTGAGGATGGTTCCTGTGCACATTTGCCTGCTTGCAGTATCTGTTGCATATAGGGCTGGCTTTAGGCAGGTGATAGACACATTTTTCCCTTCTTGGACAATGGATTTTGGCCTTTTTTTGTCCTCCTTCGGAGTTTGTTCTGTAACTCTTCTATTTCATCCCACTGTTGGTGGCCATATCTGTTTAACAGGGCATTAGAGTTGGCAATTCGCCACTGTGTTGCTGCCTCTTTCTCCATTCTCCTCCCCACCATGTCCATCCTCTTACTTGCCTTTTCAGGTGGTGGCCCTGCGTTGGAGACTGCATTGGCTCTCCTCCTGGCTGTGGTGACGATAATAGTCAGGTACTGTACTACCCTGAATATATTTTGGATCTTTTGAGGAGGGTTTGTACTTTCACTACTCTGGGAGATACCCCCTTGTTTGAAGCTGGTTCTTTGAATGCTTCTTTGCCTTGGCCCAAGATACTTGGCAGCATAGGCAGGATTGTGTTCCTAGAGGCTGGTGCCAGTGTTTCTAGCAAGAAACATGTATACCCTTTTTCCTCCTCTAAGAGTACTTCAATTTGATTTGCTGCTATTTTGACAATGTCATTGTAGAAATCTATGTCATCTGGAGGTGAAGCTTTCGAAGGGTATCTGCAAATCTCTTGTTTCGGGCTCTTGGTGTTGAGGTCGTTCCACTCTTCCTTGAAATTTTCAGAGTTTTCCTCCTTTTCAGGTATGCCTTCGTATTCCTCAGGTTCTTCGCCTCGAGGTTCTGGTGTCGGCAGAGAGTCAAAGATCCCTTCTTCCTCTCCTGTGTTGACGTTCTCTAGTTCGGCCGCTGGTGTTTTTGGGTTTCGGAAATCCTTCAGTCAGGCATCGAAGTCCTCCTTTTGTAGGAGCGCTGCCATTTCTTCCTCTAGTCTTCATCTTTTCTTTTCTACTTGGAGGGCCCTCTCTGCGTCGGTGGCAGGTGATTTTCTTTTCTTCCCGATGTCTATGTTAGTCTTCAGCGGTGTAGTGCCCTTTCTTGTGGGTTCGGCATCGCCCCTTTGTTTCGGCTTCTTTGACGATTTTCCTTCCTAGGTAACCTTTGCTTTGGTTCCATGGGGTTCTTTCAATCGCAGCTGACCTTCGATCGCCTTTTTGCTCGGCACCAGGGTTGCCTTGTGCGCTTTATGTTCGTGACCATTTGGTTCCGACGGATCTTTATGGTGTCTTACCTTCTCAGTCTTCTTTTTTGGATCCTTAGCCTTTTTTGTGGATTTTATCAGTGTCCCCCTCTAGGACCTAGACGTCCGATCCCTCGTGTGTCGACTCCACTGGTGCTCCATGTTCCTCCTAGTCGTTCGAGAAACCCGGGTCCCTCAGAGAGGTTTTCTTAGTTGTCTGCAACATTGTGGCATAGTGTGTCTGTCTTTGACTTCGGTCTTTCCTTAGCGTTTTCGGTAGGAACGCTGCACAGGCCTCAGTCACTGGTGATGCTGCGAGTTTGTGGGAAAATGATCAAGCCAGAGTTATTCCTCCTGCTGTAAGACACCACATGTTTTTTCGGGATGTAGTCCTCCACTCATGATCTGCTAGACAATGTCTACTTAGACTGCCCAGAATTCAGTCCCACCCCCACTCTCCCTTCTGGTCAGGTGAATTGGTGACCAGGAAGACACTCTGGTGCTCAGATTATTTCCAGAAATGCTAGGCCTCTTGGACCACATGGCGACGGTGTGGTCTGTGAGAACTTGCACTAGTGCCTCCTTGATGGATGGCAAGAATGTTTTCAGAGCCAGATGACTGTCCCATAGCTACAGAAGTTTTTGGGGAGCCAGCCCTTCATTGGAGACCATAGTCCTTTGATCACCTACTCCGGTGATCAACCCCTCCCCAAACCAGCAGTTACGCACCAGTTACCACAAGGTGGAGAAGGGCGAGTGTCCTGCTGCAGGACTAACTGTGTGTGCTTGGTCAACCACCACTATAGATCTTGAATAGCCTCTGCAGAGATCTGAAGGAGAGAGGAGCCTTGGTGCTAGGGCCACTGTTACTTCAAAGTCCTCTGTAGGGTCTGCATGTACCATCTGGTTGACAAAGAAGATACTTGAGGATACGAGGCCAAAGAGCCTCAGAACCACCCTCACCTGGATCCTGAGTAGGCCTGAAACACAGATCATTGCTTGAATGTCCTGAACTTGCAATTGAAAAAGGAAAGCCGTATCTAGGATCCCTCCAATGAAGGAAAGTACCAGGGAGGAATTAAGTGGTATTTCAGCTTGTTATTGGTGAGACCCAATGATGTCAGGAGTTCAACAATCATGTGGAGATGGTCCGTGATCGACTGCAGTGAGCCCTCCTTCAACAGTCAGTCATCATGGTTCAGGAATACAGTGATTCACAGCCTCTGAAGATGGACAGTGCCCACTCCCATCACGTTCTTAAACACCTGAGAGACAATGGAGAGGCAAAAGTTCTCCAAGTTCAGCTGGATGAGGAAAGTGATCTAGGTTGGTGACAGGCTGTATTTCCTGACAAATGTTTGACTACAGGAGTCGCCACCTTCGAGCCAGATAATGTTTTAATTAACTGCACACATTTGGGCTGACATTCTACTTGGAGAAGGTTGGAAATTACTCTCACCCCATTATGGAGGGGTTGAATTTTGTTTAGTTGAGATCCTTTTAGTCCCGAAGAATAACCCGGACCTTCTTTTAGGCAACTGAATGTACAGAAACATGTTGGCAGATGACTGCCGTAGCACCCAGATAATCCTGCTTGTAGGTTTTTAACCATACCTACGATACCATGAGATTTACCCTAAGGTATGCTTATTATCTGGATTCCTGATCTATCCAGGCATTACACCGATTGAGAATTCCTTTATACCTTGAGGTCGAGGCGCTCCTGGTAGTATCTTAACAGGGTGAGGGGAGGCAGCTGATCATTAAGTATACCACATACTGTGGGTGAGGCTTTCTCATTAAGAAAGACTTGATTCAGATCTTGTTCCTAGGGTGTTAATAGGATAGCACATGTTTCCTGTCCTCTTTTCTCTACCCCATACTCTTTGTGCTTCCTGACATGCAAAATGAGCCAGCATAAGATACCTGAAGTCACTTAAATGGGCCAGGGCACTCTGTGATGTTGCAGCAGACATCAAGCAAACATCTAGACAGTGATAAACTAATTTCTTATGTTTCCTCCGGTATGCTACAAAAACTGCAATATACTTGGAAATGTTCTTGGTGCGGACTTTAGTTCGAAAACCAGTACTTGGAACTGGAAATGTTTGCTGCCCACAACAAGCCTAAGTAACTCCTAACATTACTATACAACAGGAATGTTAAGCTAGGTGTCCTGAAAATTTATAAAACACATTCAGTGCCCTCGATGTACCAGAGTAAAATTACTGCAAGGCCAACATCCCAAACTAGTCCCAGCTTCTTCCATTTGCAGAGGTTTAGGATAGGTCTGAATTCTTGATGTGCCCACTTTCTCGCACCAGTAGGTGAAAGGAATACATTCTCATTCCTTTTTGGAGATAAGGGAACTCTTCTACCCCCTCTCTTTCCAGTAAGTCGTTGATCTCTTTTTGGAGCGGCTTTCAATGGCACAGAAAGGATTTGTTTGAAGTAATGGAGGAGATTTGAACCTCAATGAGTATCCATGTAAAACAGATACATCTGTCTGCTGTTTTCTTTTGCCAATCTTCCAAGTGGTTTATGATAATTCTCCCTTCTTCCTAGCAACCAATCGAGGGGAAAAAGAGGGAGTGACTGTTCTAGAGGTGGTTTTCCTGTGATTACAGATGGTTGTTGGCCACTTCCTCCTTTTGAGGGTTACACTGGCAGTACAATTGTCTGTTGCTGAGACAACTTAGGGGTTTGAACCATCTGAGGGAAGTAGGCCTAGGATCACATCTATAGCGCCTTCTGTATGTCTTCTTCTCCAATCTCTTGGTTAAGAGTATCTATTTTAAGCTTCTTCTACTTATCAGCTCAAGATCCGTATTCAGAATTTCAAGAGAAAGGGATTTAGAATGTGCTTCTAGTTTCAGCCCAGTGAGATAGTCAAGAACTCTGTCTCAATCATAGTCCATTGGAATATCTGAGAAATGCAAGATCTGAAGTCTGCAGCCACACCACCTGCCTGGTTAGAACCCGGCATACCTTCTTGGAGCACCTCCTGAAAGTCTGGTCTATCCTCCTTTTGTAGTTTCTCTGCGGAGCACTACAGGGAATCCGATAAGGATCTATTGTAGCATTCAAGCACTGGCACTAGCAGTCTTCATAGCTGTAGCAATTTTCATCCACTTTTCTCCCTCTCCCTCCACGGAATCCATCCACTTACGTTCTTTGTCTGAGGAAACAGTGGAGGTCGGAGCTACAGTATGTGACTTAATTGGCCGCTCAGAAAACAGAATTCAGATCTGGGTCAGCTCAGAAAAACAATGGGGCCTAGTCGGGTGACGGACTTCTTTTGAATCCTAGCTGGAGCAGACTACTAGGCTCCGTTCAGCAATTACTGGGATCATGGTGTGGCTTGAAGTGACACTTATCCCCTGACTCCTGGGCATAAGGCCTTGCTGACACCGCTTCAAATATTAGCATTAAAGAATGTTAGAGTTAAAGTACACAGCAATTACACACAAAAAACTCACATGGGCGTGAAGGTAGAGCTGGTGACCAAAGATGGCCAAACGTATACAAAATTGGACCATGGGTGTGTTTTGTTTTCAGTGGAGAACATAACTGCATATTTTAAATGCTTTAAATTGTGTAATATCACTTAGCCACTGATTTTGTAATATAATTTTTTGTTCAGTGAATTTGTGGAGTTTTTAGGGTGCATTTTGTACTGGCTATATTTTTTTATTCCACCTATAATTAGCACACTAGAATATGTACATTTTGAGCCAAAAAACACTCAATCAGACCTTTGTAAAGATTCTGTCACAGTGGTGTACTCAATCAATTCTCACGTTTTGGCCGTTATAGACTGATTTGAGTGGATAGAGTTTCACAAAGATATTTTCTCCTCAAACTAGACTCTTTGAATCAGTCTCCTGAAGGCATCTCACATGGCTTACTTTTTCTGCGAGATAGACCCTTGTGAAGTAAACATACAAGATGCCGGTAAAATGTATTTTGTAGAATAACTTCTGCAAATATCTCACACACGTGAGCCCAATGTCACTTTAAGTAACAGTAATATATGCATAAAAATTCGAGGGTCACTTTGTTAATTTTCAGATCTCCGTCCACCAGAGGGGGCAGTGGACAAAACAGTATTATGGGGTGTGCCTAAATACTAATTCTGGGTAGATAGGGAGGGAGGCATAGGATACCGGTTACCCCCATTCTTGGTGCTGCAGATTTATCCCTGGTAACTCAGCCACACTGGACACCAATATACCAATTACGTGGCAACCTGAAACTCCTGGGGTGCAGAGTTACCAGGGAATAAAAGTAAAACTCTTAGGTTACACTGAAAAATTGGAAATTACTGGGGTAAAGCAGGAATACCGCAATTGATTCTGCCGTTAATATGTCAATCTCCCTGTAGTTTTACCATGAGATGTCAGTAGCTTTTAAGAGCAGAAGACAGAGGATGGAATTTGGAAACTCAGAATTCCGATGAGGATGGTAACTTCAAGACCTCCTTACTTCACACCACTCCTGCCATGTCCTTCACGATTAAGATCATTTGAAGGAACAACTAGAAGATGCTCTCTAGTAGGGGTTTTCAGGTAGTAGCGCCTTAGTTTTTCATATGTTTGCATGAGTCTGTAATCGCCCGTCATTCCGGTGTGCTGGAAAAGAGCAGCAAGAACAAAGTAAAGCTGGTGAACAGCTGTTGTAGAATAACATTTATACACACAGCACTTGACAAAATGACATCGATGATAACAGCAGGGAAGGTCTGCCATGCTCATTTACCGGACATTGCTCTCACACTACAAATACTACTTTACGCCTACAGATACATAGTTTTGGAACTCTTTTACTGCTTCGTCAATCCATCATGGTTTTGTGGTAGGGGGATTGGGAGCCCACCCCATGATTCCATGATTTTCCAACTACTATGACTATGTTCCTTAGTCATCTGCGATAACCGCTGCAAATTCCATAATGATTGAGCCTCAGCCGAATTGGGTTTGCAGAGCATATTTGCCAGAAAGAATGACGTTTCATAAAGCTTAAAATGAAGTTAAATGGCTCGAGTCTTCTAATGATGCAGTGCAGGAGGAAGCATAAATGTCAAGGTTCAAGCAATTGAATTCTAGCATCTTCGCTTAATAAGCTAAGCAAACCCATTATCTGCTCATAATGAAATGGAGGTGTTTGTGGGTGGAATGCCATCCACAAACAGCGGCTGACTTCGGGCACTAATCAATGCACAAATGAGATATTCCCAGATTAACAGGTCGATAAGGTCTTGAATGGCATGCTATCCGTTGATGGACAGAAAATGAAGCTCTAATCGATCCCAGGCTTTAAGTATACTCTGGATCACGAAGCATCACTGCTTTGAAAGTGACAGAAGGGCAAGCCTTTGCAACAGGACTGTGTATTCATGCCTCAAAGGTTTGGAAGAGAAATGTTTCCCAGAGATGCTCTTACAGCCTCATCTGTTTAGGCTGCCTTATAATTCAATGCCCTCATCCCCTTTTACCTTCCCTTTGCAACCCTTCCTGATCGCAAGCACTCCCTTCATTCCTCCCCATTAGGCAAAACTGAAAGGGGAAGAAGACAGTAAGGAAGCAATATATGCTCTATCCCAATGTCTTCCCTGGATATGAACATTTGTTTTTAAAAGAAGCGCAAGTCACAACAAAAGTTACGAACTGCTGTTAAAAATTTTCACAGCCAGAGAATAGAGAGATCTGTGGTATATTCCTTATAAGTCTACATCCCTGAGTTTGCAGCCATTGCTACAGAGAGATAGCAAATGGTTCCGATAATATTAACATTTATGGGGCCAGAGGGTTTGCAAGCTACTGCAAATACACATTTTGCAATGTGACAGATTAGTAGATCAACTGGATTGCAAAATGCTGGGCAGGGTGCAATTTGCACCAATTGTTTGCGACCAACCAAACAGTACTTGAGGTCGACTAATAGCGCACTAGTAGGATTGCAGGGACCTTCTGGCAGTATGGTCGCTACTGGCTAGGTTTGGTGGTCTCTGCCATCTGTTGTGGTTAATGCTTTTCCACAAATTAGATCATGCCACTTTAAGAAAGGTTTAAAACTGTTTCAGCCAAGATGCAAGAAAAGAGTGATGTGTGGAATACCACCTTCTTTCAGTACCAGGCAGGGGCTTTAAGAGTAACTTGGAGAACTCAATAGTAGAAGTTCAGGGACCTGTTGGAAGCATGGGTCTCTACAATGCCAATGTCTGCTGTCCAGACGCTGGGCTGTGCATATTAATATTATGGTCCAGGAGCAACTATGGCCTGGCAACTATTAGCAAAGGTGCTTCAAGAAGCAGTGGCTACCGCTTTTAGCTATGTGGATCCCATTTACTCTATTTGGGACAGCTTCAATATTGAAGTCAAAATTATGTTTTAAATTATGAAACCTGCAAAGGTGACCGAGATTCTTCCCTCTGGAAGTAGACGCTTTCCCAAACCCCAAAGGAAGAGGATGAAGGGAGAAGAGGGTAAGTAGCATTGTTTCACTGTGAGCTCTCGAATAAGGCATGTCCCTAAAATTCAAAATGAGATAAATCTTCTTGAAATGCTTTGGACTGAGTGAGTTTTGAAGCCCTTCTTTGACGACTGAAGTAAGCATATTACTTGCATATCACCTAAGTAAGGTAACACACGCTCCTTCATTTGTTCACAGATCAGGTTAGGCATCACTAGACATTTTGAGCTTCTTTATATATAATTCTGGTTCAATGTGTAGTCCGAGTGTAAATACACCTAGTTTTATACCCGTCTGGCATATTTGTGTTTTTGCCCATGACTGTCCATGTAATGTAGGGAAAAAGACCCAAAAGGCACGCGCTGGAGGTTAAGCTGCACAGAGGTGTGTATTAATGGAGGTAGACTTCTGCATATCGTGTAAAGCCAGCACACCAAAGATGCCATCACCCATAAGTGTGGGTTCTACAACATGGCAAACGGCAACACTGCTGAGCTATAGATTGTCTGTGGAGGCTCAAAATCCAGGCAATCAGGTATGTCACTACGATCATATTGATTCATGCACTGCTGTTATATCTTCATCCATACAAGCATTGACAAAGTCAATAGGTCTAGACTGCATTTAGAGTTTTGATTAGAACATTATAAAAGTCCATAAAAAATATGATTGGTTTCGGTATAGAATGCATTTATGAATTTAATGTTATAAATTTAATATGTGATGGTTCAGTGAACTTTTGCGGTGTAAAACGGTCCCTCGTGTAAAGGAAAGCAAGCAGTTCACAGAGGGTGGTTTGATAAATCAAACAGTTATTAGTGAAAAGTTAATACTCTGCAAAGTTAAGCCAAAGCCCACTTAACATGTATTTTAAAGAACTGTTAAAAGCTGGGCTGTCAAGCCCGACCTAAACATTAATTTCCTCAGGCTCCAATAAAGTACCCGAGTCTAAAAATGATCGAGATAGAATTTAGGTGGGAATATCTTACTCTTAACTGTACCATTATATAATCGGAAACGATCTTCCATAAATGGTTTTGTCCAATACCTGCAGGTAGCAATTGCATTGTGCACTCAACTTATCTACAGGAACCCCAGGGTTTCCTCATGGGCTATTAAAGATTCTCTTACTACTTCGAATCCCCCCCCGACAAAACCCTAAATAACTTCTCTTCAGCATCGATGCAGATGACTTCTTGACTGCATCAGAGTGTTGTGAGAGGTTTCTTCGATGTTTGATGAAATAGAGTGCTCAATCGATGCACCTCTGTACCCAACGGCGGAAAAAAGAATCCAACGTGGTGGGCACGCTCATCAGAACTGTGGAATTACAGTTGCCATCATACAAGGGTAGCGAGCCCTCAATGGAGGGTGGGTCAGACGGGCTGGGAAAGTACACAAAGGGGGTAGGGTGGTGATGGGAAGAAAACTAACAAAGGAGGTTGGGCAGAAGGGGGATAGGGAGGCAGAAGGGGGATAGGGAAGCATAAGGACAATGGAAGGTGGGCTGGAGGGGAAGACAGACAATGGGTGGAGGGGAAAGGTGGCCGGGGAAGAAGCAAAAACAGCAACTGATGGAGGGTAAGAAAAAGAAACACTGAAGGGGGAAAAGTACACGAGTGAGACAGCTGGATAACACATACACCCCTGTACAGTGCTTAAACAAAAACAAAAAAAGCATCCAAAAAGCAAGCAGTAGAAAGACCTAATTAGTCTATGCTCCAGTGGAGGGACAACTAGGAGGATGGTAAGCCTATGGAAAGTGAGGAATAAGCAGCAATCAAATTAGAGTGACAATGAAGCCAACCAATGGTAAGCAATAGGTGGGCTTTAAGCCCATTTTAAGTTACCATGTCTTGCAACACAGTGTAGGCAAAATCTAAACACACTGCTTTGCATCAGGCTGAGACCAGCACACACAAAGAAATGGACAAGGTACAAAAACAAAAAAATAATAATTTTTTCTACCTCATCTAGGGTGCTACTAAAATGTGAGCAACGCCGAGTCGTCCAAGGGGCAGATATGATCCTTTCTGTGCAGTCATAAGAGCTATGAGGATGCTAGCCAATGTAATATATACTTTAGTTTCTGTTATGTACCCCAAGCGAAAGAATTATTTTGATTGCAAACACCTTGTTTACAATACTTTTTTCCATCTATAGGCTTGCATTGGCTCTTCATTTGCAACAGACTAGTGCTCTTTTCACAGTGCGATAGTAGTTCATTGCACGGTTATGCTGAAGTGGCCTCAATGGCGCTTCAAAAAATGGAATGAAAGGTAAGTTTGTGAAAGAAAATTGACTCCTGAAACGAAAAATGCCCTCAGAAGAAATCTTAGGGCAAAGCCATGCTCTGCAACAAGCCACTGACTTGGACTCACTCAAAACCACAGGAAAAACGAAATTGATAGAGTTGGTTTTCATAACGGAATCGTCAGAAAATATTAAATATATGTTTTGCCTTTGTTCACGAGTCTTGTACAAATGGTAAACTTGTCGATATCACCACATAAAACGAGTTAGTAAAGAAAAGACAGTGAAATGGAAGCGTTGTCTTTTGGCAAGTCCTCATTCATATCGTCACCCAAACGAGCTGCAGAGACGAAGACACTGCGACAGATAGACCTGGCTCAAAGTAACATTACCTCAGTGCAAATATGAGATGATCTTAATCATCGCTCTTGTTGATGTACAAAATTGCTATTATGTTGTCCATTGAGAGATGCACTTAACAGCTCAGGCAGGGTAGGAAAACAGCTAGTACTCAAAGTGCACTAAGTTTTAGATTACTGATTTTACACTTCTCCTCCGGACCTCCAGGCCCCTAATGTGCGTGCTCATCCAAGCAAGAAAAGGTGACTTTCACCCATAAGATCTAGAACAAGTTTGGTATAAATAATTCCACTAAAAAAATGTTCCCCTCCAATACCATCCTTTGAATTTCTGCACACTAGCTCAGAAAGATTGACGTCTGAGGGTTACCACCATGACTGACTGCATGGGATGGGGGCTCCTCGAGCCAAGTTTCCACCTTCTGCAAGAATGAGGAGACAAGAAGAGCCATCATAATATATCCAGGATGAGAGGAGCATGATAGCTGGCAAAGCCGAACCAGGGACAAATCATGCCACTGTTTGGCAAACGGCTCAGAATTTCCTTCAGAAGAGGGAAGGTTCTGCCTTGCACTGTGTTCAACCTTGTGCCAATGAGTGACATATAATGTTGGTGGATCACAGATCGATTCCCAAAGCGGAGAAAATTCTAGTTTGTGAAGGAGAGAGATATCAATGTAGACACAGCAGCGGTCTTTGAGACGAAATCAGACATAATCCAGTCGTTGAGATCTGCTGGCATATACGTATATTATTGACAGACATGCTCTTATCATTGACATCTTGATAAACAACGGTCTCCACACTTTCGTTGGGACAAGGAAATTCCTGAAGTAGCATGCACGCTCACCAGCACCACTCCCAAGTGTCCCCAAGTCCGTCAAGGTGAAAAGAAGACTAAATGAGAAGTGTAAGGAGTGGTGGTAGTACAGAGAGAATGGGGGCCTTCCTTAAAAGTGGTAATGCACATCCCAAATCATTTACCTGCAAGGCCCAATGGCATTAAATTCCAACCAATGATTTATAGAGCACACCTGTTACCAAGTGGCATGTGCAGTGGGTACTGCAAATGATTTCACTCCCACAAGCTTAAAAAAATGGTACTGTTGCAGCCAAGTCTAAGAGGAATCCGATGCTTAACAATTAAAAAAAATAAAGATATAAAAAAAAGAGAAAAAAAACAGCATCTATTTTTTCAACTCTACGTTCGAGACGCATGCGACTGTCAGCCCCAAGGATTGTGACTGGCTCTTCTTGAATCTTTCCAAGTTCTCTTGTTGAACGGGCACGTAATGAAAGGGCACACGGATATGAATCTTGATCCGCTGAATAGAACCAATGCCAGCGACATCAGTAGGCCAAAGCCAGACATGGCCTAAAGTGTCAAGACCAGTACCCAAAGATTGTACTTCAAAGTTTGTTGTGTAGGTTTTATTGTCATTCTACAGAGTATGATATTTCTCGCAGTGGGTCTGTTAGTTACAGACAGAACGAGTTATGCTGGGAACACATGCAGCCCAGAGAACTTGGGTGGTGATATTTCTCTTTAATATCACACTCAGGGAAGCATGCTGTTATTTATATGCATCCTGAATGGCATCAACTCTCATGCTAGTTTAGAATGGCTGGAATTCCAATAGCCCCTTTTTACGATGAATGCATCTTCTCGCATAACTAGTGCAATGGCAACACAATGACAATAGTAATAGTCTATTGATGTGCATTCCTGAGCCCGGTAGCACCAATCTGTTACTCCTTATTAAGAAAGTTCGATTAGCCATAAGCAGCTAAAAATACAGAAAGTAGTCAGTTTTTTCTCTGAAAGCCCACCAAGGCACTGGGCGGAGTGGGGCCCCTCCAATGACACAAAGGCTTAGGAGTACCAATGCCTTTTAGGAGTCGTACATTAGTGGAACACAAAAAAAAACACTGGCAAGGCGTACAGGTATAGATATTTTGTTGGGGGAATGTTTGTTAACAAGTGGGTTACTGTGATGCCCTTAAAAGAAAACCCCAGCATGAAGAAATATCATGCGTTACAAAAATATGGAAGCTGCGAGTACAGCTGCTCAGCATAGTTATGTTTTATACCCCTAGTGTGTGACTACAAGACGGCACCTCAAGTCACGTGACCCGTATGGTGCAATCTAGCACCAATCAGTAGGTGAGACCTGATATCTGACGAACATAGTGTTATCACTTGACAGGAAGGTGTAGGTTTGGAGAGGACGTCTTTTTCACATACCTTGCACCGAGTAAACCCTCCCTGGTTCGCCCCCCTTTTTTACAATTAATCACGGGGTGCACAGGCAACAATAATCATATTGCCACGAAGGTAATTTTGAGATCTAGTTTGAGAGATGAGATCCGTCTGGTTGGGGGAAGAGAGTTTTTTAACAAATTAGTCACACTCAAGTTAGATGTGTGGAATATGAAACAAATAAACACCACGTAGTAGGTGATACCGCACTAATCACGGGTGGAGTGATATAGCCACACAGAATATAGTCACAGATGTCACAACGGGTGTTAGTCCAACATATAGTTCTAATAAGGTTTTGACATTATTTTCTCTTTCCAGAAAATCTACTGGATTACAAACTATAGGTGAGTGCAATAGGCCTCAATTTTTACCTGGGTTTGCATGTAGTACATGGTCAAACTAGAGTCAGGGAAACCAACTACTAGAAAAGACAGCCCTGAAGAAGGCCCCAGACCCTTGCGGGCTCTGTGCGTGGGCCGAAACATGTTGGCATAAAAAGTGGGTACATTTGAAACAAAAATTTCAAAATAACCCCATCACAGCATACGCTTTTTATTTGGTACCCCAGGTACCCCAAGAATAAAGCTTCGCATCAGGGGTATACCTGGAGGTATTTTTAGAATCTACCACTGAACTGATTCCCTGCATAACCAGAGAAAATGTATATAAGAACTCCCATCACATCTTTTGGTTGAGTCCGCCCAGGTAGTACCATCTTACCTGGGTGTGGAAAGACGCCGATGATGAAGCATGTCACTATTAGTGAGTGAGGCGTCTTCTCCAATATCTGTGGATACCCCATCACTTTCTATGGTTATGTCCAAAGATAACATCTGTTACATAGGACAACTCGAGTCAATACATTGTTTCTACAATTGACTCCAAATTCCTATTGAACTAAAATTGGGGATATAGTTACCAGCAGTTGCCTCTGTGATATTATACGTTCGGGAGATTGCAACTGCTTTGCTTTTCTCTCACTCTCTCTAGTGTTACAAGATTAGCAAGATAAACCTGCACCGTCAAAGAAGAGCGATGAAAAAGATGCAGAAGAAAACGTTTGCATTGTTAGTGGTGAACTTAAAAGGCATACTGCAAAATATGGCCTAGTGGGTACTTTCGAAAGAGGGCCAGTATTTCAGTTACTTCTTTAAGAAAGGCTGTGCATATGGCGCTATTTTGTGAAGAACAAAAGCTGTACATCCAACACGCGATCATGAAAGGTAAATGCAACAAATAAACATGAAAGGGGGGGTGTTTGTGATCTTTGTCTCTGTAAGAAAGGTTACAAATCCAAACCAGATCCTGGAAAAAAAAAAAAAAAAACAATTAAAATGTAAATACATTGAAGGGAACATGCTCAGACTCTAGTCTAACACAAGGACTACATCAAGTACCATCACCAAAACTTAATGAAAACACAAATGGGACAAAATCATCCACATTATGTCTGTCTAGATGGACAGCACTCATAAGAAATGGCAAAACTATGGAAAACACAAGCAAGCCAGCGGCTTAATGGGACTTGTACCAAAGCCCACTCTCTGTACTCCATATTGTACTATTTTGAAGAACTGATCACCTGAGGTCTTCCAAACGGTGAATCTGGTCTGCAGCCAGACCAAAGGAGGACCCCTGCCTCAAACATTGGTAAGGGGCCCAATAACATTCTACGGCTGGCTGACTGATAGATATACAATCTGTTTGGTTAATGGAGCACCTCCACTATCCTCTCTGCCCCACACGTAATTTCACGTTTTGTAAGGGCCATTTTTACGCTCACGTGACACAAGCACGTCTCAGAAGGCAGCATAAGTTCTTAGTGCTTGCAACTGATTTTTAAAGGAACTAGGAGTTGAAGTTGGTTGCACTATTTAGATCCACTTAAATTCCAGTCCAGTCCCCTAGCTTGCTACATTTGAAGCCTCCTGGCATGCCACTATATAATTGGTACAACCTTTTCTAAACACACAATTTCCCTCCCTCGGCTTGTTTTTGCTCAGAAATGCTGTATTTTAAAGCGGCCTGTCAGTTTGTTTTACAGATGATGACATTTGTTTATGGGACCGGTTCTTGTGTTGCGGCAGACACATGTTAACAATATGCCAAGATCGGCATGGGATTTAGAATGCCTTTCTGTAATGTCTACTCGGTCGGTATTTTGTAAAATACAAATTACAGCACACCTGGAAATACTTGCTGTGGAATTGTGCAGAAATGTTTATTATATTGGTTCACTAGCAGAAACGTTGAAGTGGTATATCACACATACCCAATTAATATACTGTATGGAACTATTTGGCTCCACAATGCGGACACCTGGTAGTCTGAAGCACAACATTAAAAAAAAAAAAAAGGAGTATTATCGCACTGTGATAATCTTCCAATATACTCAATAAACATAGTGGTCTCTGAAGATTTAAGACTGCTCATATCGTCAACCTGGACTATTTACATTACAGGACCTGAAGAAGCCGACCACATTTCCTAAACACCGAAGTCGTCTCCTATGCATCAAAGACTGTTTATAAGACGCAGGAAACACCTGTAAACCCAAATGTTCTGACAAATGTTTGGATTGCTTCTACCCAACTGCTGCGGTTGCAGCTGCCGACTACTGTTACTGTTTTTACAAATCAACCAGTTACCACTGCAACATGTTTGGGGGCTACTTTGACTACAAAAAGCGATATACAAAAAAATAGATAAGAGACAAATAATTCTGTATTGTTTCTGCAGGGGCGTTGCTTAGTCAGTGAGATCGGAGTGTGCATGGTGGGCTGGGAAAGTTGGGAGGTGGATCTAAAATTTCCCAACTAAAAAAAGCGGTGTGCTGCAGGCGGAGGGCTGAGATGGCCAATGTTTCCATGAGTGGGTAATGTTGTGCATTACGTTGGTCTCGGTCCAGAGTGCCACAGTGGGTGAAAAACAATGGGTTGTAATGCTATCCCGAGCGAATGCCCCTGGTTCGACTATCTATGAGCATTCATCCTATCTTTTGGGTGTTTGATTGCCAATAGTGTAGCTGGAAACCAGAGACTGGGGCAGCTTTACAAGCCTATTAATTTTTTCATTTCATTTCAATTACTTTATTCAGATAAAAACATATCCATAAAAGGACAAACTCATACAATGATACATCAAAACACACAAATTCATAATATTCATAAAAAGGGTGCAATATAAAAATTCCAGTACAGTACAGTTAAAATAGTTTATACAGTGTTCGTGTTACGAATTAAGAGGCAAAAGTCAATAGTCAAGTAAACCCTAAACATGGCCAAGATTCTTATTATCATTAGATACAGCAATAATAGTCTTAAATCAATCATAACAGGGGACATCCTGAAGAGAAGAGATTGAAAAGTGCTCTCGTTTGTGATCATAAAGAAAAAGGAGGCCCTCTGAAATAAAATGTTTGCCTAGGATCACACACAATTTGGACAAGTAGGGAAGCCGCTATTGATTCCATGTTAACCTGTTTTCACTCTCTACAGTTTTACAGCAAAGGTCTCCATTTTGTCTTTTATTCTTGGTGCACGATAAGAAAACAGACACTGCAGAGGATACTCGGGTCCCCAGACCAAACTTGCAAGGCAAGAATGCATTTATTTGGGGGTGTCACACCCCAAACATCCTCTCCTCCCTTAAGCTACGCCCCTGTGTTTCTGTCTCCAAGGAACACGACCACTGCAATGACCTATATGAAGAAATACCAAAGAAAGTGATTGCGAAGAGTACGACTGTTCCCCAACTGATTTACACATATGGTATATAGTAGCACATAGTACAAGTTTGTGTCTAGTTACTTTAAAAGTCTTGGCCCTAAAGTACTCTTAATTCCCATGTGGAGACAGACGAACATCGCATCTTCTAAGGAGTGTACAGAAACTGCATAAAATGAGGTCAGACGTGCACTGGTGACCCTCCCAGGTGACCCAGCTTACACTAACATGCATCTGATGCTGCCGCCCTCTTTCTTTACAACTACTTATTATGAATATAAATAGAAGCATAGTTGAGTAATTGAGTTACCAGGATGTCTTTCACAGAGGGGTTCTGAGTGGCCTCAAACAGACAACAAGCGTGAAGCTCGAGTTGTCAATGTCACTCAGACCCTAGAGGTGAAAACAATTCTCTTAAATCAGTTACCCGATTATAATTTAATGTTATGAATGGCCCCCAAAACCATCTATCACTAACCACTAGGCTGAGGCAAAGGAATAAGTAATGGGGGAGTCATACATATTACGGCCTCTTGCCTGTCCCAAATGTGAAAAACATACCTTTTCTGCCTTTTTAACCAATCCTCCCCTCTTTACCTGCCTTACTCACCCTCCTGTGCCAATGGCCAACACTATGAAAGAGTGGCATTTAAACGCTCTTTATCAGCAGTAGACCCCAGAATTTTTCCAACTTCAGTTGACAATCCTAAAACGGTTCTTAGATTGGCAAATATCGCTGTGATGCAGTTATCAGGAACAATAACAGACTACGGGACACCTTTTAATGTGGCTAGACTCAAGAATTGTTTTCTGATATTTACCCATCAAATGGGCCAAAGTGTGGGGGTCAAGAAGGGTCGCGCCAGAACTTCAGACCAGGTCGGGGTGCAGGTAGCCAATATCTAAGGGAACCTTATCCAACATATAACTAAACCGAGGGAGAACACGTATAATATCTTCCTGACAAATGTCCCAAGCCTAAGCAATGAAACCAGAGAAGACAGGGAGTCCCTAATAAATAAAGTGACACATTGGATTAGAAACAAACGCCAATGTCTCTCTATAATAAGATCTGACATCATAAAAGCCTAACGTCTCCAACAAGAAACAGGGAATCTGGTCGATATAAAATGAATCTTCCATTCCAAAACCATTGCAGATAATCTGATAACCATGAACTTAACACCACATTCATTTTTTGAATAAAAAAATCAGCTTTAGACAAACAAAAACACCTGTAGCATAGAGAAATAACCCATTGTTAGTGCTTGAGGGAACACAGAATTTAGAATCAGTCGATTGACTGCATGTGCAGATTGGTGGGATCTCATCTAATGAAAGCATACATAGTCACATAAATCCGAAGTCTCCGCGACTAGAGCAGGATTTCCAGGCTTCGCAAGATGTTTACTCACATAAAAACCACCCACACGTCCCACAAACAATCTCTATGAACACTGACATCCATAGAAACAGTACTAGAAGCAGAACCCTCGATAGGCCCTCCTCTGATTTAATTCCAGGTATTTTAAAGATGTTGTCCTGGAACATAGCTGGACTTTGCCAAAAACCTTCTGAACCAGACTGGCAGGACTATGTTAACTTTGATGTATGCCTTTTCCAGGAATCATGGGCGGTAGAGCCCCTGCACAAACTAGGCTACAGAATCTTTTGTGTAGGGGCCATACCATCGAAAAGAGGTAGACCTTCTGGTGGGCTGATCATTTGGGTAACAAGCATTGGCATAGCAGATAGGTCTCGCCTTTGGGACCTTATAAGTGTTTAGCCATTCAATAGTTGATGTTGTTGCACCAAGGATAATGTGCTGCATAACTAAATACTTATAAGGTCCCAAAAGAGAGACCTATTGGCCATGCCAATGCTCGTTTATAATCCTCTATTTAAATCCTGTTGGCAACTTTCCTTAAGTCGAAAGAGCACTGAAACATTTGGAAATGTCACGCAAAACAGAAAAAAGGTCAAAAGCGTACAGTGCCTTTCAGAGGTTGTCACATTTTGTGAATCATCATATAACCTATGCTGAGGAGGACGTTTTGAAATACCTAATGAGATGTACAAATAGATTCGCTGTTCTGTAAAATTCAAATAATGTGCAGTTGACTGCTGTTAGAGTGCGATTATACACTAACAAGAAGATACTTGTAAACTGCTTAACATTTTGGCTTACCCCCACGTCTGAAAAAGTGTATTAAACATTGTTGTCTGCCCATTGTTTTTGCAGGGAAGAGAGGGTGGGAGGAAACTGACGGGTAATTGTGAGGAGGCCAAGGGTGAAAAATACACACAGAGAGACCAGTAGAAAGGCAGAGACACACAGCACTACAGAAACCGAGGAGGGGAGAGGCATGAAGCATGGGAGAGGCGGGTGAACTGAGGAGGACAAATAGGAAATAGAGAGCATCGGGGCATTAGGGAGTGACAGACAACGAGGAGTGAGTAGGGGCAGGGAGAATACAGAAGGAAAGGGGTGGGGGAAGTGGGGGGGTGGAAAGGGGGAGATGGAAGCCTCAGCGCCCCGCGAGCGTAGGAAGTAGAGCAGAGAGGAGTGTGGGCAGAGAGGAGGGGCTGGGGGAGAGAAAGGGTACAGTGAGGTGAGAGGAAGGAGGGAGCAAGAGATTGGGAGGAAGGATGCCGAGGGAGGTGGGGCTGGCAGAGTGAAGCCAAAAGGAGTGATGAGCAGAGTGGGGGGCCAAGACAAGCGCAAAAGTTAATTGAAGTGCGCGCGCGACGGCAAATGGCAAAAGCAGGCTGGCGAGTGGTGTGCGATGTGCGTGCACCATGAGGAGAGAGGAAAGCCAGATGGTGCCTTTGCTAGTCATTGTGCTCGTAATCGCACGCTCTATGCCAGCCAAAAGCGTGTGGTCGGACTTTTGAAAGCCCACACACTAAATGTCTCACTGAGAAGCGCAGGCTCAGGGGAGACCTAAAAATCACTCTAAACACCATTACAAAGATAGTGAACTCTGGCTCCAAGGATATCTTGGGGATAAGGCTGAAATTTGAAAAGAGGCCTCACATACACCTCTTTAATATATACTTAAGGCCAAGGGAGTGTACAAAAGAAGCACTGGGTATTCAAGAGCTAGAGGAAGTGTTAGCATCAAGCCAAATGGAGTTGTCCTTGTGGCCAGCGACTTCAACTGCTGCTAAGAACCGATGACTGGAATGGACACGATCTTCCATGAGGAAGATTTGGCCAGGGGAATTCCTTTACTTGAAACAAAAAGGTGGCGTGCTCAACATCAGCAACCCAAATGTTAAACTTTGGGCTAGAAAGAGGGCTAAGGGCATGTACAGGCGGTTCCCTTCAGACATTGGGTGTTCAAACACTTTCTCTAGAGGAAATGCTACCTCCTGTATTGATTACGTAATGGTAAGCATTGCACATTGGGACCACATTCAGAACTTAAAGATTGGCAAAAGAGGGGAGAGCAATCACTTCCCATTATGCCTAGACCTGCTGGGGAGTTGGTCTGCCAAACATCCACCGTATCCAATGAACCAGAGAGAAGGGTATAGACATCCATCAGTAAGTAACATTCAGAACTTAAAGATTGGCAAAAGAGGGGAGAGCAATCACTTCCCATTATGCCTAGACCTGCTGGGGAGTTGGTCTGCCAAACATCCACCATGTCCAATGAACCAGAGAGAAGGGTATAGACATCCAACAGTAAGTAACAATCAGCGAACTGTCAAATGGCCAACAATATTAGACCAGGTTGAGCCCCTCACTAATATATATATAATGGCTTCTGCAAGTTATTTAGGGGTTACGCAGAATCGCGCCCAGGGTCTATACTGTTTACTCAAATTCACCCAAAAATGTCAGAGACTATAAAAACCCAGTTAACCAAAGTCCAGAGGAGCACTAAGAAACCAAGTCTGAGACCAGAGTCTGCGAACCCATGGTTCAACAAGGAATGTGCCAAGGCTTAACGTAGACTCATTGGAGCTCTCAAATTCAAAAATGTAAATCAGATTAGAAAGGAAAGAGTTGAATACAAAAATACATGAAAGACTGACCTGAGGGAATGAGAGGATGCTAGTTGGAGTGATCCTCATTGTAGCTGCAAAAAACAGAGACTAATTTAAGTTTTGGAAATTACTAGCAAAGGGGAATAAAGAAAGTAAGGTGACCACTGACCACTTCCTAGATCCTTGCACATGGCAGAGACATTTTTCCAGTCGTGCTGGCCCCAGACTCGCAAATTTTTACAAAAGGGCCCCTGCTAGAAGCACATATTACACACCTTCAATTTAGCTTAGCGGATACTGAACAAGCTATAGCCACCATAAAGCCAGCAAAGGCGCCTGGTCCAGATTAAATTTCCGGCGACTTTCTGAAACATGCCCCAGACGTATGGGTATCATATGTGAACCAATTGTGCAATGCAATAGCCAGGGGAGAGCCTATCCCAGAATCCTGGAAGGGGGGGGGGATCAGATAGTCCCTATCCACTAAAAGGGTGGTAGGGACGATCCAGCAAATTACAGGCCTATCAGTTTGAAAGACATTACCCAAAAGGTGCATGCCAAACAGATCTTGGCCAAGCTAAATGCTTGGATGGAAGAGAAAGACATCCTTTCACCTTGCCAGGCTGGATTTAGCCAGAAAATAAGCACAACTGACCAAGTATTTAGACTATTTAGTATAGCCTGGAAGTATACCAAGATAAAACACGGACACCTATATGTTGCCATCATTGACTTGAAGGCAGCTTTTGACTCTATCCCAAGAGACCTTTTATGGAAATCGTTACAGAAGCAGGGAGTCCCGGAGGAGATTTTACACCAGATTATAAGGCTTCACGATGGGAATATTTCAAAGGTCCGCTGGGGTAAGGAGTGGAGCTCACAGAGGAAATCCCGATTAGGAGAGGAGTGCGCCAGGGCTGCGTCCTGGCACCAACCCTGTTCCTATTATATGTGAATGATATGGTAGAGCATCTGCAATTAGCCTTGCACGATTCTCCCAAGCTCGGAGGCACCCATATTTGCGCTCTTACTTTTGCAGACTACACAATACTGTTCTCACAAACACCCAGGGGTCTCCAAAACTTGCTTGATAATTACTGTAAAACAAAAGGACTGGAGATAAATCCGAACAAAACCAAATTTATGGCTATGAATCCACATAAAAGTTTTCGGAAAAAAATATCCTTAAATGGAGTGCTTTTGGAATGTGTTCCTAACTTTGTATACCTAGGCGTCACAGACTCAAAACTCACATGGAAGTCTCAAATAAGCAAGTCAAATGCAATCCTAATGCAGAATTCTATCCAGATAGTGAAGAAACAGCATTCCACCCTGCCAAAGGCCATCACTCCCGCACTAGAAGTTTATAAATCCAGAGTCCAATCTGCCATACTTTATGGATCTGACATATGGGGGAAGAGAAAACCTTCAGCCTCTTATCAATGGGGAAAATAAAATCCTTACAATGTTCACACGCTTGCCCAAAAATACTCCGATTATACCACTTACAAACGATATTGGGATAAAAAGGCTAGAACATCTTGCTGTATGGAGGCTATTGGCTTATTGAATAAGAATCTGGACAACTGAGGAACTAGAGACCTACAGGCAGACCCTGAGGGAGCTACTGCATCTGGATGTATTTGTTACTCTCCCTTGGTTGGCCCATATCCGAAAATGCCTCACTGATGTAGGTTTGAGCCGTTATTGGGTAACCCAGTGTTTGCTGACCCTGATTCAAAGAGAAAGAGCAGGACTACATATTAGGACTTTATTATGCACAAAGTCACTTTAAACCCAGAGTTAGGGAGATTAACTACTCAATTTTTGTATTTTAAAACAACTCCGAGTTTTGAGCCTTTTTTAGACCAGATCGAACCACAACTGACAATCACTTTATATGAAATTTAGGTATGAGATACTTCAAGTTAGTGTTTTCACAGCCAAATGGGCAAAGTCTCAATTGATGGCAAGAGTTCCTAAATGCTCGCTGCGTCTACTAGGTGTAAATGAGGACATTGCACATGTTCTATTCTTTTGTACTGCATACGCAACCCCTATACATAAGTGGATCAAGCCCTTGTGTAGAAGTCTGAATATTAGGAGCTACCTAGAGTCGTTCAGAATCCTAAAATCTGACAGCTCCCAACTCGTATTTGGCGTCAGTACGTTTTTGTTGGCTGCTAGTCACATAAGAAATAATAACAGGCTAAAATTTTAAGAGTTCTAAAAAAAACTTTAAAAAAACAAATTAAACATATTTTTGCCCATCTTTAACAGTTTTTATGGTTTTAGATTGAATTATCTAATTAATTTAGCGGCACTGGAGCTCAAGTTGGTACTGCACGGGCTAATGGAAAGGCTATCTTTGTACTGTATTGGCAACAATTTTTAATGAAATCATATTAGTGTCAAGACCAAAAGTAGAAAACCCAAATTGTACATACGTCTTGCTCTTAAGTTTCCTGCTATTGAAAAATTTGTTTTTAAATGTATGTACTAGATGGGTCAAAATTCCAAAGTGTATAAAGATCTGTTTGTGATACTTTGATGATTCTTTTGAATCGAATGTGTTATGTTTAGAAGAGCCGCTCAAAGCATGGTTGTATCCTCTGAAGTGTGAAGGTTGTGTTGATTATCTGGCGAAAGCGCCTATACACTTCAGTAGTTCCATACTTTAGAAATGTTGCAAACAAAAAAGTAACCAGTGACCTAGAGAAACAATTTATCAACTAAATCACATCAAAGGAGTATTTTAATACTTCAATTGAGACTCCATATCCTAACTGGAAACGAGAAGCTATGCTAGGAGGTTGGGAGCAAGGCCTTGTAGCATACCAGGCCCTGTGGTCAAACCCCAATGCACACTGCTGAAGGACGTGAAGGTTGGATTTGAAAGAGAATTGGCCAGGAATCTGACCACGGGCCAGGTACTGCAGCAAACACCCACTATCCACAACTTTTGGCTGTGCATTAGGTTGAACGTAGGGGGCAACTGCAGGTCTTGCCCGGTGGCCAAGAGTTCACACAGGGCCGAACTCCATGCCAGCTTGCAGCCAACCACCATTATGCAATACAGAAAGGATAGGTAGTGGTGGTCGGTCCAAAAGGGGAGCTGGACAGAGGCTTTGGTCCTCTGTTGGAGGGTTAGGAGAGGCCGAACACTGTCACAGGCCAGGCCCCAAGGCCAAACCACGGTGCTGCCCTTGCACATCAGGTTAGCGCACAAGAAGTAAGGTGCAGGGCCTGGAACAGCAGCCAGTCACTACTGTGGCTGATTGAGGAGGATGTCGCCAGGGCTCCCCTCCATAATGCTGGACCACCTGGGATGTTTAGGTGCGGTACCCGACCTTCTGCTTATTCAGTCATGTGCAGCAGTGGTTAGCCTCAAGAGTGCTGAGAGCAGGGGATGGCTGGAGAGTGGGGTCTGCAGACAATACCCACTACATGTGGCTCCTCTCCACCCACAAGAGAGTTTTAACCGTTCTTAGGGGTGAGTGTAGAGTCTGACAAATCCTATCGTGCCATATCTAAGGCTGCACAAAGCTAGCTTGGTGGCTGGCCAGTCTGCCACACAGCCAGTTATTTTGCCACACACTGCACCCGCAGCTGGTGAAGGGTCTAACTAAATAAGTTATCAATTTTAGGACACCTGTCACCAAGAATTCACTGCTATTCGTTTTCTGTTCTGAGTAGCAGAGCCTTTTGCTAACAGGCTGGCAGTTAGCATTTAGCTACCAACTAAGATTGGATCTTGTGATAAGATTTTAGAAATCCAATTTCTGCAATTAGTCAAACAAAATATATAAACACAAGATTTGTGTACATAGCCCTTTATACTTGGTGAAGAGAGGGAGGTGGAGAAAACAGATGTAAAGAGTTCTATTTTTGAGGAGCGAAACTGGCACTTAAAGTTTGCATTTTTTGCAGAATGTTTTCTTTAAAAAACGAAAATGTATTTTCAGTTTAACTGTGGGTGTGTAAAAAAAAGAAGTGGGACTAAAGAGCCAACAGGATTAAGAAACATAAGGCTTGTACAGCAGAATGTGAGCATATATTAGCTTGGAATGCATGCCGCCAGAACAACTTTGGCAGTGGTAGTAGGTATGTGCTCTAAACTTGGAGTTTGAGTGGGACGGGTGTTGAACCTTCATGCTCTGTCACGTAGAGATTTGCTTCACGGTCTCAGATTGGTTTTGTATTTATCTCTGTTAGAACCTGCTGGCTTCTGGAAGGCTTATCTGTTGGAGGACTCGTCACCTGCCTGGGCTACCGTACTCCTGCTGACGCCCCTGGCATTGCTGCACCGCGTGTCTCCCCTGCCGCCGCTGTACCATCTCGCGGCGTGAGCAGGGGACTATACCTCCCAGGATCCCCAGCGCACTATCGCGTCATCCTTGCGGCCGGAGGCGCACAAAAGGACGCGGCACCCTCTGTGGAGCGGGGAATCACTGTTAGAACCTGCTGGCTTCTGGAAGGCTTACCTGTTGGAGGACTCGTCACCTGCCTGGGCTACCGTACTCCTGCTGACGCCCCTGGCATTGCTGCACCGTGTGTCTCCCCTGCCGCCGCTGTACCATCTCGCGGCGTGAGCAGGGGACTATACCTCCCAGGATCCCCAGCGCACTATTGTGTCATCCTTGCGCCCGGAGGCGCACAAAAGGACGCGGCCCTCTCCGCGTCGCGGATCGCGCGTGGGACGCGCCGGGCTAAGCCCGGGCAAAGGGCGGGCCGTCTGTGGCCGTCAGAGGCCGGAAGAGGCCGGGCTGGGCAACCCCTCTTGGCTCACGCTATCGGGTCAGTATTGCTCCCACCTGAGTGACTCTCACTGGACCGTAATAACTGCTGTACACTCCGTGAGTTAGCTATTTACCCTGCTTATCGCACATTAGTGGGACTCATGAATGGTATAGAGATTGTTTATTTCTGTTGATGATAATATCTAGCTCACGCCTTGATAGTGTTAGATCCTCCATCATATTGTATTGTATTCATAGTGCACTCTAACCAAGAAAATGATAAAACGGGGTAAGAAAGCTAAAACTCCAGTCACACGGTCATACACCAAATCATTGACTATAGAACCCCAACCTTTACCTACTTTGACTGCCATAGATAAAATGTTACAGCAGACCATTGGTGTTGTGGCTAGCGCCATTGAGAACACAGAGAGACGGCTCTCTATTACACCATCTTTATGTATCCCAGTACAGGAAAGAGACACTTCAATTACTATGACCGAAGCGTTGGAGGTCAGCTCTTGTATGACATCATCCTATATAGACCTGCCCTGTAGTCAGTTGCCTGCAGAAAATATCAAAGATCCTTATAGTAGAACCACTACTTTGACTCCTCCCGCTGCTATAGAGAAAAAGTTGGATGCGCGTAAACCCTGTCCCAGAAATAAGAAAAAAAATACCTCAACCAAGTCGAGTAAAAATATCCATGCAAACCATGATTTGGTCACCCCATCTAATAATTTACCCGAACTTACGCCAGGGATACCTTGTTGGGTTGCTAACATGGTTTCGGACCTGCAAACGTCCTTAGAGAGGATAATAATCACACAACTTAAGCCCCTGGTGTCAAAACTCGATAAACTCATCTCGGCGGTGAATACTAGAGGTGGAGGAAAAATTGAGGTAGCTAACCCCCAAAGAAGTACGGGGTCCCTTGCTACGGAAGCTCAATCATGTAATACCCCCTGCAATTTAATAGCCGGAAGTAATAACTTCCCAATACAGAATGCTGCTATGGGATCAATCGCAGACATCCAAAGATCAACTTCCACTTCACTCCAAGCCTTACCTAGTATTGGTTCCCAGAGTAAGAGTAGCCAACCTACAGTAAATTTGTCAAGCGCAGCAGATAAAGTTGCAACTAAGACGAAGGAAGGCGGCCAGGGGCCTAAAATCAATACACCTACGAAAAGTAATATGATGCTAAGAACTAGCTCCCACCAGTTGCCAACAGTAAACTTACCCCCCGAAGCCCAACCATTTGTCGTTGCACTTGTGGGTGTACCACCCCTAAGTGAGGGGAAAAGAGAAAGGGAGGATGAGCTGAAAAATAAGTGTATTCAATGGCTTACGGTAAATAGACCCTTACCGAGAAATACTTCAGGTGAAATCCTTCTGGCTAGAAGAGTGGGTTGGATTGGGAGGAATCCAAAGACTGTAGCTGGGGATGTGATAATTCTAAATTTTAGGGATGCTACTGCCGTGCAACACATATGTAGCACCGATACTTATAGGCAAAACACCCAAATATCTACATTACACCTCATTTTTATCCCACTCCTAGCCTGGAACCATACTGGCCTAGAGTTAGGCCCGCAAATAGGGGGCACAACCCTTTACCTCACACCCCGGAAAATAGAGGGTTATATAGGGAAAGTAGGCATATTCGCCCTCTCTTCTTCCCGCTACAACCACACTGGAATAGATTCAGTGTATTGGAGGAGGTAGATTGACTCAGTACAGATGAAAAGCTAAACCAGCATACCAATAATGAGGCCCATAGCTGGCCAAGGACCTTAGAGGGGGA
The DNA here is from genome assembly GCF_964204655.1 of Triturus cristatus. Classification (NCBI taxonomy): domain Eukaryota; kingdom Metazoa; phylum Chordata; class Amphibia; order Caudata; family Salamandridae; genus Triturus; species Triturus cristatus. Next base: position 786,752,166 of record NC_140583.1, on the reverse strand, counting down.
AACCCCATCAATAGACCTTATAGGCAATTTACCATCTGACCACATACCTAAGGGAAGGGCAGATAATGTAATTACTTGGGCCACTGAGGGCTCTGATGATTCGACACAATGCTGCATAAAATTGGTCTCATGGAACATAGCCGGCCTAAAAAATAAACTGTCTACCCCAGAGTGGGCTGCATTTATGGCAAAATTTGATATCTGCCTAATGCAAGAGACCTGGGCACTGGAAAATAGTGCCAGCCCGACCTTTGCCACTTATGACATCTTGGCATCATCCATAGGCAAAGGCCGTCCTTCTGGTGGACTATCAATATGGATAGCCATGCACCTGGGAATCCAGGCCACTCAAATACCAACAAAATCCCTGGATCTCCAGTGTGTTCTACTAAAACCTCCAAGTAATCCCCCAGTGGCATTAATAAATGTTTACTCGAGACCAATCAAAAACGGCAAAGAATCAACTGTAATCAGTGATCTGGCCTCATTCATTGCAGGGCTTGACCCTTCTATTGCTATAGTAATTGGTGGGGACTTTAACTGCCAGTTTGAACCGCTGGGTGAAGTTGAACTGGGTGACCAGGACGAAGTAGATGAGCTATGGCACATCCCAGCTCCCGATACTGTCCCTGTAAGAGCCTGGACACCTTTGGCGTTACAAATAAAATCCTTCTCCCTTGCAATGTCCCTTCGGGCATGCAATGGGAGAATGGATTCTGACCGCCCAGCAATTGGAACATTTAATCGGACTAACAGGCTGTCCATCATCGATTATGTAATGGTAGAGGTTAAAAACTGGGACAAGCTGAAGGACTTTAGAATAGAGAAAAGACAGGACAGTGACCATAATGCACTGATCCTAACTTTGAAGCCAGGGTCTTTCGGGCTAAAAAATAGCGAGACCAAATTAATCTTGGCAACACCCCCCCTCGTACTAACTAATAATAGAAGAAGGGTGAAATGGCCCTACCTGGCAAAGTCACCTTTACAGCTCGCAAATATCTATCAAATAGTGATACCCTTTATAGACCAGATGACTGACGGAAACGGGTACGCACAAGTACTGAACACACACAAACAGTTAGTCACGGCACTGGGCGATGTTTTCCACCCTGTAACTAGAGCCAAGAGGCACGTACCGAAAAATTACCCCTGGTATAATAGCGCCTGTAGGAAATTAAAAAAGGACCTCCTAATAGCAATTAAGCTAAAAAATAAACTGAACATTAGAGCCCTTAGGAAGGCATATAAGGAGAAATTATACAGGTGCAGGATGGAATGGGAAGAGGAGATGTGGGAAAAACTGAGGGAAGCTCTAACTAAAGGACGCTAAACTTTTCTGGGCACTAGTGAATTGCACCAAGAGAGATAGCGGGGAATCCTTTTTGCCAAACATTGCTCCCTCAGTGTGGGAAGCCCATTTTGCCACACTGTATAGTTCTTCCCCGGAGGCAACTCTGGTACAGCCAGATGGGGATAGGGCAATTCAACTAGATGGCTGTCTCTGTACCACACTGGACCTGGAACCCCCGTGTGAGTCCAGAATAAGGGGTTCCTTGGACTGTGAGGACCAGATAGACCACCCAGGCACTAGGGTCCGGCTAGCCTCCGAAAATGTTGATAGGATCACAATTAAGGAAGTAGAGTATGCTATCGCCAGGCAGCCCCCCAACAAAGCACCTGGTGCCAGGCGATCTCTTTCGCTCCCAACCCAAAATCTGGGCACCCTACCTAGCTGTACTGCTCAATGCAGTTTTGTTGGGAACTAATATCCCAGATACCTGGGCCGGGGCCGAAATTGTTCCTATTTTTAAAAAAGGTTGCCCCTTAGCTCCCTCAAATTATAGGCCGATAAGCCTTCTGGATACTACACAGAAACTTATGGGCCGGATCATTCTGGACAGATTACTAGGGTGGGCAGAAGAGAATAAAATAACTACCCTCCAGGCTGGGTTTAGAGCTGGGATCTCGACTCTGGACCAGCTCTTTAGGTTACAGGTCCTGTTTTGGAAGACTGCAAGCTTGGAGGGCGGTAGCCTATACCTGGTTTTCGTAGATTTACGGGCTGCTTTCGACCTTGTGCCCAGGGAAAACCTATGGAGGGTTCTGGAAGATCTAAAGCTCCCACCATACTTACTTGAAGTTCTGAAGTGTTTCCACAAAGGGAACTACGCCCAGGTACGTTGCGGGAAGAACGGAGAACTATCGGGCCGCTTCCCAGTCACCAGAGGAGTACGCCAGGGTTGCGCCCTGGCTCCCACGCTTTTCAGCCTTTATATAAATGGCTTGGTGGGCGAGCTAGATGCTGTCAAAAATAGCGATGTCCCTCGGTTGTCATCTGGACGGGTGCCTGCTTTGATGTTCGCGGATGACACTTTACTGCTGTCGCGAACATCCACAGGCATCCAGAGGGTACTGGACGGTTTTGTAACATTCTGCGCTTCGAGGGGACTCGAGATCAACTTAGAGAAGACGAAGTATATGATCTTCGGCCCCCCGAAGCGCACCCGTCCCTGTCCACGTTTGAATGGCATCCCGCTTGAAAGGGTCAGAACTTTTGTATATCTGGGTTTTACCCTGACTGAAGATTTCAGCTGGGGCCCCAGGTAGTCAAATCTGCCTTGAGGCTCGCGCAGATAACGGGTGGTATTAACAAGTTCCATAGGAAAACACATTTTAAACCAGTCTCCCCAGGTCTTGAAATGTATAGGGCTCAAGCTAGACCTGCCGCTATATACGGCGCAGAACTTTGGGGTCATACTCGTGTATCGACCCTCTCTAAGGTCGAACATACATTTACTAGAAACCTGCTAGGGCTTCCCCAGAGTACGCCGCTTACACCTTTGAGACTAGACCTAGATCTAGAGCCTCTCTCTGAACTCTTATCGAGCCGACGTCTCCTGTATTGGAGAAGGTTATGGACAGTGCCCAAGCTCGATGACTATAGAGCTGAATTTGCAGCAATTTGGGACCAACTGAAGAGTAAAAATATACCTTGGCTATCTCACAGCAAAGCTGTAGTATATCAGATAGGCTTGCCCCAAATATGGGAGACCCCTGGGGAAAGTTGCATAGCGGTTCAGAGAACAGAATTGCTAGCCCTACTTAGACAGCACAACCTAGCTCTGTTATATCGCTTACAGTCCATGGGCAGGTTGACTACAGAATTCTTACAAGTAAAATTGGCACCCAGCAGGGAGGAGTTTTTGGATTTGATTCAGCCCCCTATGGCAAAAAAGTTATATATCCAGCTAAGGTATGGCTGCCTCCCAATCGGGGAACTGACCTGTAAATGGGCGGGGAGAGGTGAGGGGGTTTGCCCTGGTTGTAATGAAGCTAAAGAAGATTTAGCCCATATCTTATTTTTTTGCCCCGCCTATAAGGAAATACGTAGATCTCGGCTTGCGCCATTGTGCAGAAATCTGGGTCTAAAACAATGTGCCCAAGCCTGTAGGATTTTACGTTATGATACTTCACCCCCTATTGTGTTCTCTGTTTCTCGTTTTTTATATGGTATGTGGCGAAGGAGGTCTGCCCTGACTAATTAACTAAATATCTGATTGTTTTTAATAATGACGTGCCAAAATTGTACACCACTTCATCTTTGATAACTTCTGTTTAATAACTTTTTATTCTGTGTCCACAATTATTTATGTTTTATCTTGTATGCACATATTTTACCTGTGCTTTTATGGTCACCGACCGAAATCAAAGAAAGTATTTATCTAGCCGCAGTCATCGCAGTTCTTTGAGTCACACATCAAACCCAAACACCAGAGGCACACCTCAAGGGGGTTCTGTCACAGACATCCGTTTGTAATAGTCTTCACAAAAACTCTGTTGTTTTAGGGGGTGCCATATCTTTTGCACACTGTGAAGAGGTTTTCTTGACATTCTCCAGAGTGAAGGAAGGGGTGGTGCTTGAATCGAAGTCTAAAGGTGTAGAAAGAGTGGCATGGAGATCAGTGTGCATGGGTGCCGCTTCTAAGCAGCTCCAATCATGACTTCCACAGCTGATCAGTCGTAAGAGAGCCATGTAGCGCCACCTACCGGCACGGAGGAGCACTGCTTTTGAGTTTTCCAGATCCAGTCTGGTGCTGGGGGTTGGGGGAGGAATTCAAAAGATGAGGAATCTGCAGTTAGATGTATCCATCAGAAATGTATAAAAACAGAAAACCTCACAAGAGCACGAAGATTCTTTAAGCACTCTGTCCATTATTTAATTTGGGATTCACCATAAAAGAGCAATTATATATGTGTTCATCATTTCATGCTGTGTAAACAATTATGATGACATTATTGTGCTTTAATCGTAAGGTGGCATACTGCCTCTATGTTCACTGTTTTGCAGTGACAAGGAAAGCATGTGCACAGATATTAATTTGTGGCTTTTATCTGAAATCATCAGTCAGTTACTTTGTAGCTCAGCTTATGCTGTTCGTTCATGTATATACATGAAGACTTACACTGCGTAAACCTTTACGGAATAAAAAACAGACGTAGAAAAACAAGCTCTCTGTATTGAATAGAAAATAGAAGCTTACCCTTTAAAAGTTATGAAAAGGATGTGGGTCTAACCAGGGCTTTGAGTGGGCCGGGTCTCACCTGTGCTGAGCACCGGCAGTTTTTTAAAGTGTTCCTCGAAACGGGTCTTTATCGGGCTCGGTTTTGTGCCCTGGCACAGGAAGTACGTTTTTTCCGGACTGCAGTGACAGCAGGCACAACGATGCGCGCATGCTCACACTGCTTACTTATCACTAGTGGATACGTTACGACATCATGACGTCATGCCAGGTGAGCATTGTAGGGGGAGGGAAATAATTTAAAGAGTCTCATTTTCTAGACACATTTCCCTTCTCTTTTTGAAACTCAGGAGTAGCAACATTGTTGTGGTGTCACCAGGGCTTTAAGTGGAGGCTTTTTCAATATTATATATAACAAGCCATAGTTGCTGCTCATTTATCTTATGCAACTAACAACCATGGACAAAGTCAATAGTCCTGACTTGCAGGTACAGCACGCCAGGCACCTTGCTTCACGGATGGACTACAGCCCCCAGTCTGCCCTGCTGTGTTTCCGCATCAGGAGGCGCCGCCGTCACTGCATTGCGCTCAGAGGCGCATTTTACCAGCTCGCGGGAACCGCACACCAGGCACCTTGCTTCAAGGTGGGGGGAGGGAAGGGGGGGGAATGGGTGGGGGGGGGCTATTGCCCCCAGTCTGCCCTGCTGTGTTTCCATGCCGGGAGGTGCCGCTGTTACTGCATTGCGCTTGGAGGCGCATTTTACCAGCTCGCGCTCCGCGGGACTTGGGCAAAGGCCAGCCCAAGGGCGGTCCCATCTGTGCCTGTCCGAGACCGATGAGGCTGGCTGGGCCATACCTCTTGGTCTGGTGATTAGATGTCTGGTGTCCTGTGGATTGTCGTGAGGGGGATTCCAAACTGCAGGTTACCCTAGAGGGAGGAGTGTGCTGGTCGTCGGAAGGCTAATTAGCGCCAAGAGATCATTGCTGTGCAGGACGTGATCCACTCTCAGACAACGCACAGACGGGGGCTGGGGTGGGGCCACCCTCTTGATGAGGGAGGCACGGGACTTTCGTGCCTGAACAGAACCACCTACAGGTACCGAGTTGGACAGTTGCCCCCTCAGTATTGTTTGTGTGGTAACGACTGGTGCTGGTTCCAAAATGAGTAAACGCAAGGGAGTGGCGGGAACCTTGGATGCCTTCATCGTCAGGGCTGAATCCATGCTCAGCCACGAGATCTAACTGACTGAGAAGCGCCTCTCCCTAGGTCCCTTAGGCCCTACCGGAATGTTACCTTTGCAGAGGCGTTCCTCTCTGGGCACCACCATTTCGGGCGACGTTCCTCAATCAAGCCCGTCACACACCACACAGGTGCAGTAGCACCCGCAGCACTCATACCCCGTATTTGACTCGGATGTAGCCCCCACGGACACTGAAGATTGCCCAAGGACGCGGTCACGTACTATCAAAGCTCATAACGAGGCCAAATCCAAAGATTCATCCGTGAAGCGAAGAAAGGGCATGGGCCCGGTCCCTCTGAAATCTAAAGTACAGAAACGGAGTCGGCATCCCAATACAGTGTCAACAAAAACCTGCTCTATCAGTACCCAGACTGATGACGCCTTTTTTGCACCCTTACATAGGGCTAACAGGGATGTTGAAACTTATTAATGGGGGGTCTGTCCTAGGCTTAGACTTGGCCCGGCCTACTGAGCTAACATATAACCATAAAAGCGTAGGGGTGGACTCCTCAGAACATTTGTTTCTGCCTATTGATAACCATTGCTCCCAGGTGGTACATCATCAACTGCGCATTAGTTTAGACGCGATTTATAAAATGGTGACAGAGTCCGAAGTTAAACTTTTGGGAAAAATAGTTATTGAGGAGTTACTTAGAAATAGCCATGGCACTTGCTCTTACGTTACTACAGGCAATTCTTAACCCCCAGTAACAGATTTGGGAAATACTCCCACCCAGGCGAAACATACTTCCACCACTGAAAATGTACCGGTTGCTGGAAATCATACTGCTGCGATTCACAGAGCTGTTTCATCAGGGCCTAGGGTAGATCACCCGACTTTACCTCCTCACATCACCTCTAGGGATACGGAAGTGGTAACCCTCAACCTGTGGCCCGAGGTTACCCCTTACACGCTAACATTATCAAATGTACCACATCTTCTCCATCAGGTACATGAAACTTGGGAGGCATTAAGAAATAAATCCCTTTGTTGGATCGGTTCTAGAACCGGCCTAACTGAAAGACTGTTTAGTGAGTTCAAGATGGTGAGAAGAGTTGGCTGGGTTGGGATAAGGGAAAAATTGCACCTTGGTGATTGTATAAATCTAACTTTTAGAATGCCGAGATTGGTAAGTGAAGTCTTGCGTAGACTAGGGTGTGACCATGCAAGCAACATAGGAATTAATTTTCTGCCACTTGGATATTTTTATCCTCCTCCAACATATTACCCAGCCGAGATCTACTTATCCCACTTACCAACGGCAATTTATTTTACCTACCTATAATAGATGCGAAACTCTTACAGGCCTAGATGACATTGACTGACTTATTTCCACACATAGCCACGCAGCCTACAGACGAACATCTGTCTTTAGTCCAAATGGTTTGGCATCAACATCTAACGATTTAAATACACTCAAATTTAGGTATGTAAGCTACAGCAATGATTTATATGCTGGTATCCACAACAGAAGTCTGGAGGCCCAGCTTGAGGCTCAGCCTGATGTCTTACATTAGGACGTTGCTGATAACATAGATAATTGCTCTAACGAGTCGGGAGTAGCTCCGATGAAACGAAATACCTCCCTTTTAATGTCTTCTAACAATTCTGTTCTCTACTCCATTGTTTGTAATCACAATCCTGTCCACACCCAAAGTCCCGAACCAGCTGTACTTAGGTCTCGTACAACCAAAATGTTATCTTGAATTGAGGCGGGTTTAACCACCAAATTGACCAACCAAGCCTGGCTGGTCTTTATAGCCGGTTTTGACATCCTTTGCATTCAAGAAACCCGGGTTGATAGCACTTTGCATATCAATGGGTTTAAAACATTCTCTACCCCAGCCATACAGTCCAGATACGGGAGAAAAAAGGGGTGGTTTGTGTTTCTATATCTCACATAGGCTAAACGTAAAAAAGTTGGATCTTGTGGTTGCCAACATATACTAGCAGGTCTTATTAATACAGATTGACGCTTCTCATAGTACCATCCTGGTCATTTTTTATAATAATATTCCCCTACCACACAGAGAGGATGCCCTGTCAAATCTACTGCAAAATTTGGAAAAAACACAAAGGTCAACTTCTAAGGACTTTGTGAACGATCTATGCACACCACCTGTTCAGTTTACTGGCACTTTTATTGGTCGTGGTTTGTCCTCCACTATTGAGCATATTCTAATTTTCAACAGATATGCAGATAGAGTCCAAAACACCAATTCACACTGCTGCATTCAGCAATCATTACCCCATTAGTGTTACCATGGATCTTTCAGCAAATGGGCTTACAGAGGGTAATCCGGCCACGCCTTGGCAGGATATGGCCTTAAATAGAACTAACGGCTATACCATTAAGTGGAAGGGGGAAGACCCTATGAAGTTAACCAAGCTGATCTTGGACAGTTGCAAAACAGATTTTGACATCTGTTTGGATGAGTCCACTACAGACCGGGACATCCTTAATTCCTTTAGAAATATTACACAGGCTATACATCTCAATCTGTTATCCAACTCAAAAAAAGTAACTTTACCAAGACAAGTTCGTTTGACGCTAAATGTAGTAAAGCCCATGCAGTTTTGAAAGCTGTTTTATGTAAATCCCCACGGGATCAGGAGATTATAAGAAGCGCAAGAACTACATATAAACAATCACTTGAGGCCTGGAAAGAGGAGGTTAGAACAGAATTATGGTTGTCACTTAAGAAAGCCTCAGAGTTAAAAGATACTAAAAGCTTTTGGCAGGCTGTCAATGCCCCGTTCCTGGCGCCCATAAATACCCCGAGCACTGAAATCCTGATTGAGGAGGACCGTTGGGTGACCCACTTTTCTAGGCTATATTGTGATAACTTAGATTCTCTACAGTGTGAGGAGCAAAATATTAGTTACACAAGTAACCTCCCAATTGAAATCTACTTTAATGTGGAGGAGGTGATTGCGGCAATAAACGACAGTGTGGGGGGAAAAGCACCCAGACCCGATAGTGTTCCGGTGGACTTGTTTAAATCCTGTCCTTAATTATGGGGCCCCCTACTCACCATGGTCTTTTCAGCTTGCCGCACAGAGGGATTTACTCCAACTTGGACAGAGTCCATACTTGTCCCTATTTTTTAAAAAGGCGACCGCAATGACCCGGCCTGTTATAAACTTATATCGCTCTTAAATTCCATTGTAAAAGGGCCGGGCACGTCGTCTTTGAATAGACTTCAGATGTGGGCAGAGGACAGGGGTGTCTTTTCTGAATTCCAGTATGGCTTTCGTCAAGGGCTTGGCACTATCGAGCAGGGTTTAAATCTGAGCCTTTTATGGGAAAAATACACGAGGGCCAAACAAGGTTGTCTCTTTTTGTGTTTTGTCGATTTAAGCTCAGCCTTCGATTGTGTTAACTATCTGAAACTTTGGGGTATCTTAGAGCTTATGGGGGTGAAAGCACCATTGATCAACTTTCTTAAACAGTCTTATTTAGACGCTAAGGCAAGTGTCGGTTACGGGCTTGCACGTGAACGTAGTCGTACTGTCCCTGTTAGGAAGGTGGTAAGGCAGGGCTGTGTGTTGGCCCACCTCCTTTTTACCTTACATTTAAACAGTCTGAGTATCACTTTGGCGAGGGAAGGCCAGGACTTACCCAGTATTGGCATTTGGCAAATTGGGACCCTGCTATATGCAGATGATGCCGTTCTTTTATCCAGAACCCCGCTTGGCCTGCAGAAAACTGTTTCGAGTTTTGTGTCTTTTATGTCCAGGCTCGACCTTAAGGTTAACATTACCAAAACTTTTGTAATGTAGTAAACCGTCGGTTAAGTGTCGAGACATCTTCAGGACGACAGAAAACTCGAGTTTGTCAATTAATTTTCTTTTCTTGGCATTGTGTTTGATAAGCGGGATACATGGAGCATAGCCAAGAACACAAGAACATTGTTTGCGAAAGCTATAGGAGCCCTAATTAACTTCTCCAGGAAACTTGGCAAGCGCCCTATTGCTGACTTGTTTACCATCTATAAAGTTAAATGTATTCCTGTAGCCAGGTATGGTGCAGGCATATGGGGTTTTCTAAACACTGAACCCTTACAGTTGGCTGAGAACAGGTTCTTAAATTACCTTTTAGCCGTCCTGAACTGCACAGCTACATACATCGGTCATGTTGAGCTGGGCCTATCGTATTTATCAGATCTTATTAAAATTCAGCCAGTTTTACTCTGGCACAAGGTCTGGACCAGCACCGCAACTGGGCTTAATCGGAGCATGATTAAGGACTGTCAAAATCTGCAGCGGGCATCCCGCATTCCATGGCTTGCATTTATTCAAAACTTTATGAATGACTGTCAGGGAGTCCCTGCCTGCAACGAACCGAGTGACTTTAATCCCTATTCCTTTCCGCCCCGTATACAGGACGGACACGACCCCTTTAAGCTGGAACAGGATTTCCCGGAGGAGGTGTCCCCGCCTCTGACGTCACTACTCGTCAGCCAATCGGATGTCTTGGGGGAGTTCTTAGAGCGCCGTTCGGAGGATCTCAGGGCGACGCCGGAAGGAGAGAAGAAACCGCCCCGAAGGAATACCGAAGACTTCACTGACCAGCCGGAGGAAGCAAAGGTGGACGTATCGCCGACGAAGGACCCGGGAGGAAGCCCCGCTGTCAAGCCGCTCCAGAACGAGGGGAAGCCTGGAGGCCCACGGGATCGCTCTCCGCCCCGCCACACTTCAGGAGAAGTGTGGCACCACAAGGTACGGGCCAAGTTAGGAGGGCTCCTATTCTCACGGGGAGGGACCCGATAGGGGTGGGTGACGGGAGGGATCACAACCCACGTGGCTGACCTGCCTCTCACAATCAGCACAACCCCCTACACGAGCGTGTTATACCGGTGAAGGTCCCTGGTGTTCCCGTCACTTCCCCTCCTCCTCCTTATACCTTAGAAGTCCCGGTTTGGGACTAACCCCAGTTCTCTTATTTCTCTTTCTTTGAGAGTCGTCGCTGAAACCCAGCCCCGTTACGTCTGGAACCGTCCTGATGACAAGGCGAGCACCGGACCAGAATCCTACGAGACCCCAGAAGTGGAGACAGTCTATTATTTCAGTGTTCATCCATTCTTCATTTTCTGAACTAGACCTTGATTAATAAATACCTCTGCCTCCTTTTGACTATTGACTCGGGGTCCTTCTCTTAGATAGTGTGAATTCTATCTTCCCCCCTGTTGTGCTTCTCACAAGTGGCGAGCCAGATAGGAGATTTTCGTGACCCTCCACCGATACAAGATGGAACTCCTCATTCAACAAATGAAAGAGGGACAGGATAAACTCGAGTGGGCGATAGGACAGACCTCCACTCAAGCCGAGGCAGACCGTACGGCCTTCTCCTCGGCCATACAAACCCAAGCTAACAGCCTAGTGAAGCTGGCAGAAGGTCAAAACCAGCTCATGGCCGCGTTAGGTCAAGGGAGAACGAGTGCCCCTCTCCCAGGAACAGTGGTCCCTCTACAGAAATTCACTCCGGGGGATGATCCAGTGGCTTTCTTTCTGAACTTTGAGAGAGCCGCTAGGGCAAGCTCTTGGCCCGGTGAAAGGTGGCCTTTTTATCTTGCCCCTCTTCTAACAGGGGAGGCGCAAGCCGCATATCAAACGATCAATCAAGACGGTACGTCAGGGTATGCCCTGGTAAAGCAGTATGTCCTCGATCGACTAGGGGTGGATGAAGAGACACATAGACTCAAATTCCGCCAAGAACGCGGCACTCCCAGCGACCTTCCAAAAACCCTTTTCTATAAATTAAAAGCTGCTGCCGACCTTTGGCTCAAGCCACAGGAGGGCAATCTAGAGGAAGTAATGAATAAGATATACCTGGAGCAATTTTTGGAAGCGCTACCTTATGGAACTCAACGCTGGTTAAGGCAGCATGCTGGCCTAACGCTTGAACATGCCATAGAAATGGCCACATCGTATGCAAGAGCCCAGGGACGGCCACCTGTAAGAGACACAGAAAGAACCAATAAAAGCATCCCGGGGAAGCCAGAAAAAAAATATACAAAGCCCCCAATTGAACCCCACCGACCACGTCTACCGAAACCGGACTTTCCACCCACTTCCGGTCCTCAATGCTATGATTGTGGGGAGTGGGGCCACATAGCCAGGTATTGCCGACGAAGAAAGGAAAAGGAAGAAGAGCCTATGGATGTGAGCTATGCCCCCCATTCCCTTCTGTATGCCGGAGAAACCGGTCCGATCTTTTATGTGAGTGTAACCATTTATGGGAGGGTGGTTCGGGCATTACTCGACTCAGGGTGTAGACATTCCGTGGTTAGGAAAGACTTGGTCCCCCCCTCCTGCCTCGTAACAGGGAAAATAGTCCGCATAAAATGCGTACATGGGGATGTACAAGAGTATCCCATAGCCCGTGTCACCCTTTGCACTAGCGCTGGCACCAGAACCGAAGTAGTCGTTGGGGTTGTTCCTGCATTACCCGAACCTGTGATCATAGGGACAGACAATCCAGGCTTTGTCACCCTCATGTCTGATGCCATACAAAGTGTCCCTCATACTTCTCTTCTTGCCTCTGAACCCTGGGCCAGGGACACTCATTTTAGGACCGCACAACTCAACGATGCCTCCCTTACTAACGCTTGGCAGGTAGCCCGTTCAAGTCAAGATCCTGTGACCTATCTCACCTTTATCGAGAGACATGGCTTATTGTATAGGATGGCCAAATCAGACTCTACACCTCAACTCCTGGTACCGCTTGCCTTCAGGGATCAAATATTGTTTTTTGCACATGCACATTTACTTGCGGGGCACTCGGGCGTAGAGAAAACAGGACAAGCTATTCTGCAACATTTCTTTTGGCCGGGCGTATATGCCCAAATTCAACGTTATTGCCAAGAATGTCAGATATGCCAACGAAAAAATCCTTACGTCCCACCGCCGATACCTCTCAATCCTTTGCCTATCATCGGTAAACCGTTTGATCGGATAGGCATGGACCTTATCGGTCCCTTGCCTAAATCGGCTAGGGGCCATTTATATGCGTTAGTCCTAGTTGATTATGCGACCAGATACCCGGAGGCCTTTCCCCTCCGGGCCGCTACGTCAACAGCCATCGCCCAAAAACTCGTCGAGGTCTTCGCTCGGATGGGTTTTCCTCGCGAAATCATCACAGACCAGGGGACTCCTTTTGTCTCCCGCTTAATGACTCAAGTCTGTAAACAACTCGATATCACTCATATCAAAACATCGGTTTATCATCCCCAGACGGATGGATTGGTAGAGCGGTATAACGGCAGCCTAAAGCTCACCCTCAAGAAACTTCTGTCTGGGGATGGTAAAAATTGGGATCAGTTACTACCCCTGGCTCTTTTTGTCCTTCGGAGCCAAAAACAAGCCAGTCTTGGCACCTCCCCATTTGAATTGTTGTTTGGCAGAACCCCAAGAACCCTCTTAGAGATCACCAAGGAGAGCTGGGAAAGGGAAGGAGTACAGGAGGCAGAAGCCTTATTGGATTACACCCGACAACTCCAGACCAGGTTACATAAACTGAGAACTATGGCACATGAACACCTGGCCATTGCCCAGACGAAACAAAAGACGTTTTATGACAGGGGCAAGAAGTGGAGAGAGTTGGACGTCGGCGAGTGGGCACTGGTGTTGTTGCCCTCGTCGACTCACAAACTAAGAAAAGAATGGAAGGGCCCTTTCAAGATCGTGCGAAAAATCGGTAAGACGACCTATATATTGCAAGTCAAAAGTAACAAGATGCAAATGTGTCACATAAACTTGCTAAAACGGTGGTTGGGAAAACCTCCCCACACCGTCCATACCCTTACCCTTGCCCATCACACCGTACATGACACCCCCATTAATCCCGACCTCACGAATGAACAACGAGAAGACGTGTTGTCCCTTCTTCTCAGGTTTCCTGACGTCTTTTCAGACCAACCTGGTAAAACAAATATAGCCATGCATTCCATTACAACCTCTCCTGGAACCGTCGTCAAACAAAAACCCTACCGAATCCCTGCAGCCAGAAGACAGGCCTTCCAGGACGAGGTCAACCAGATGTTGCGCTCTGGTGTGATAGTGCCCTCTCACAGCAACTGGTGTTCTCCGGTTGTACTCGTCCCCAAACCAGACGGCAGCATTCGATTTTGTATCGACTTCAGAGCGGTAAACAGGGTGTCTAAACAGGACGCGTATCCCCTTCCGCGCGTGGACGAGTTGCTAGAACGTCTTGGGGAGGCTCATTATATCACCACTATAGACCTCACCAAGGGATACTGGCAAATTCCTCTTAATCCCACAGACCAAGAGAAAACTGCATTTTCTACACCTTCTGGCCATTTTCACTTCACGGTCCTCCCATTCGGCCTCCACGGGGCTCCGGCAACGTTTCAGAGAGCTATGGACACCGTGTTAGCCCCTCACACTCAATATTCCTCCGCATACCTGGATGATATTGTTGTGTATAGCAAGACCTGGGTGGAACATCTGGTCCATTTGGAAAACATACTCTGCAGTTTGAGGTCATCAGGCTTTCACATAAACGCCAAGAAAACCAGAGTAGCCTTCAGGAAAGTGAACTATCTAGGGTATGTCCTAGGAGATGGGAAAATCGAACCACAAGTCGAAAAGGTGAAGGCTATCTTAGAACTCCCGTATCCCAAAACCAAAAGAGATCTACGGGCGTTCTTAGGCTTGGTGGGTTATTATAGGAGATTTATTGCCCAGTTTGCTGACTTAGCCGGTCCTCTCACTGACCTCTTAAAAAAAACACAGGTATCACCTAGGTTACCGGCACCTACTCCCAGGGAAACCAAAGCATTCCAGGCCCTAAAAACAGTACTGACCTCGGCACCCGTGTTAACATCTCCTGACTTCTCCAAACCCTTCATCCTCCAGACCGATGCCTCGGGAGTTGGTATTGGGGCGGTCCTCTCTCAGGCGGATCCGGAGGGGTTGGAACGGTCTATTGTCTTCATCAGTCGGAAACTGTTCCCTAGGGAAGTGGCGTACTCCACTATTGAGAAGGAGTGCCTGGCAGTCCGTTGGGGTGTGGACAAACTCCGTTACTATCTGGAGGGACGGCCCTTTGTGTTATACACTGACCATGCCCCGTTGACGTGGCTCCAGAGGAACCGAGGTCATAACGAGCGCATCCTCCGCTGGTTCCTGGCTCTACAACCCTTCCAGATTGAGGTTCGCCACCGGAAAGGTCGGGACCAAGGAAACGCTGATTTTCTCTCCCGGTTTCCTTTTTCCCCCGATCGGGGAAATCCCGGGGGAAGGATGTGTCAGGGAGTCCCTGCCTGCCACGAACCGAGTGACTTTAATCCCTATTCCTTTCCGCCCCGTATACAGGACGGACACGACCCCTTTAAGCTGGAACAGGATTTCCCGGAGGAGGTGTCCCCGCCTCTGACGTCACTACTCGTCAGCCAATCGGATGTCTTGGGGGAGTTCTTAGAGCGCCGTTCGGAGGATCTCAGGGCGACGCCGGAAGGAGAGAAGAAACCGCCCCGAAGGAATACCGAAGACTTCACTGACCAGCCGGAGGAAGCAAAGGTGGACGTATCGCCGACGAAGGACCCGGGAGGAAGCCCCGCTGTCAAGCCGCTCCAGAACGAGGGGAAGCCTGGAGGCCCACGGGATCGCTCTCCGCCCCGCCACACTTCAGGAGAAGTGTGGCACCACAAGGTACGGGCCAAGTTAGGAGGGCTCCTATTCTCACGGGGAGGGACCCGATAGGGGTGGGTGACGGGAGGGATCACAACCCACGTGGCTGACCTGCCTCTCACAATCAGCACAACCCCCTACACGAGCGTGTTATACCGGTGAAGGTCCCTGGTGTTCCCGTCACTTCCCCTCCTCCTCCTTATACCTTAGAAGTCCCGGTTTTGGACTAACCCCAGTTCTCTTATTTCTCTTTCTTTGAGAGTCGTCGCTGAAACCCAGCCCCGTTACGTCTGGAACCGTCCTGATGACAAGGCGAGCACCGGACCAGAATCCTACGAGACCCCAGAAGTGGAGACAGTCTATTATTTCAGTGTTCATCCATTCTTCATTTTCTGAACTGGACCTTGATTAATAAATACCTCTGCCTCCTTTTGACTATTGACTCGGGGTCCTTCTCTTAGATAGAATTCACACTATCTTCCCCCCTGTTGTGCTTCTCACAATGACCTCGGTCATCCTGAGTTTTAGGTCAACCCTGCTAGCCTGTCCCGAGTTTCCAGGAAGGAATTGAAATCAGTATGCCTAGACTATTTGGAGACGATTAGTTTGTCTGCTAATGTTATGAAATTGACTGTCAGAGATCAACAACTACTCCTGACAAAATTTTGGCTACAGTCCTACTTATCCTCTACATTTGGTAACTACGATAGGATGCTGTTGACGCGCCTTCGTTTGCGCAACTTTCATATTACGGTGACCTTTCCTGAGAAATGACTGGTCCTGTACCTTGTGTCCATGTAAAGATACATCGGCACAGTCAACAATTCACATCTTCTTTTTCTGTAATTTTTATACTCTTATCAGAAAGAAATGGATTTCGCCCATCTTGAAACGGATAGATTTGAGACAATGTCGACCTGCTTTTATAAAATTGCTACTTCTTGATGAAACGATTTTTATTGATCACATTGTTACATTTTTGAAAGGGGTAGTTCGCTTCAGAATGAGCATGCAAGGTAACGCCTCATAGCAATTGTATTTAAACTTTTAGCACGCCTTGATTGTCATTTTATTGCATCATGCATTGCTGTTCTTAATATTCATTTAATATTTTATATTATTGTATTTTATCTGTTTTAACTGCATTGTGCTTTTATGATTTGATACTCTTGAATCGAATATAACGAGATTTGATTTGACTTGTAGGTATGATGTTACTTGTATTATTTATCTGGATGCAATGGCAAACAGCAAAATACCAGACGGGCAGCACACTATGCTAAGCACAGATTTTTAGCTTTAGTGTTTTTAAACCACGCCCTTAATTACATTTGCCACGCCCCTTTGAAAGACCCCCCACCTCCCCTCAACCCCCCAGTTTTTTCATCCCACTTAAAGCCCTGGGTCTGACCACTTTGTGCATTCCATATGACAGTCAGGTCTCCAGCATATGTTGGCCTTGCACCAACAGTGATCCCATACGAGGCAAACGTAACGCACCCGGGAATCGACGTCTATGATCTGGCAAGGCTGAATACACCATGGCATAAGGCAAACAGAAAGTAGCATGAACGCAAGCATGGCAGCCCTAAATTGCGGCTTTGCACATTTTCTTACTTTCCTGATCCGTAAATAACTTCCAGATATAGTGCTTGGGGGACTCGGGGGTGCCTTGAGGGCTTCTCTGGGCCATTCCACTTCAGTGCTGTGGGCCACAGTATGCCACACATGTGCAGCCATTTCGCCTGGAGCAACGCTTCTATTAATATGACTAAACACGACGCTGGTAGGTTGAAAGGACATGGGCGCTGTGCAGCCTGCTTGTGGTAGCTTCACCGACCAAGTCATATACTTGCAGCAATCACACACGCCTGTCGGTCTGGCGGGGACTGCACGAGTGTCTAACTTTCAGAGAACTGCAGAATACCTCATAAAAGATACATGTAGGGGTCCATGCTTGGGAACCATGTCCAGGAGCAATAGTAAACGTCCAAACTTTCCCACTCTCCTCCCCCAAGTACATCCCTATCAGAGGCACTCCCTCAACTATGGACAAAGTCGTGTTCATCTAATGATTCATTCTCCCTCTCGGGGAACTGATCTCGAAGGCAGAAAGAATGGCCGCCGAGGCTTCGGTGAAGGAATAAAAGGACAAAAACTCAAGCCGTAAAAGCAATAAGCAAAAGGAGAAAAATGAAAAGCTGAAGAAAAATGAATAGATACGAAGGGTAACCATTTCAAAATGTGCTACGTGGCAAGGAAAGCACACGTTCTAGCTTTTAAAATCTCCTGGAATAGGGGAAAAGAAAGTTACCGTGGGTTATCTGGTACTTGATTTGTAAGCAACACTTCTAATAGTAGCAGTGCAACAACCATTGGATAATTTACGATCTTTAGCTCGACGGGGAAGCACTTGACACGATCCTGCTGAGCTCTAGAGCGTTGAATAGTCTGCAGCGCGCATGTGATACTTATGGGATATGTGGAGAAACGCAAGGCACCGTCGTTAAACAATGTTATTGAATGGTAATGTTTATATAGTGTTTCGTACCTCTGAAGGGGCCACGAAATGTTCGGAGTAACATCGGGATCCCCAGCGGCCTTTTCGCAAACTGTAGCTGCGGTTATGCATTAACGGTTGTGGAAAGTGAAGCCTAGACGTGGTCACGCATGCTAGCTTCTCTGTGGGTGACTGGCTTTCACTTGTCAGCCACACACGACCATACATGTACAATACCCCCTCCAGAATTTCCACCCCCACATGCGCATACATGTACAGCACCCCCTTCAGAATTTCCACCCCCCCACATGCACGTACATAAAAGGTACTGATTCTGCCACGCATACATTTCTTCAGAGACAAACCCAGAAGTGCGAGTTCCTCACACATCAAGAACAAAATACATATTTGGTGGACAGCTTCTCGATCCACCCATGTGTGCTGTATACTTCAGACAGATCTCAGTCTTTGAAAGGAGACCTCCCCCACCCCCAAAACGCAAATGTATATTTCATAAAAATATATGACAATGATGCCGGCACAGACATGACTGATTAGAATACTTCCATTGTGTGCCTTACAGAAACAGACAGCAGTTACTGTACCACACAACCTAGAGCAAAGCCAGAATTGAGAGCCTTCTGGGAAAAGAGAAGTTGTCCAAGCACTACGGAGAACGCGGAATGAGCAGAGGAGCCTCAAATCGACAAAAACAAGTTGTCATCTTTTAGGTCGAAGATAGGTAACACATTTTTACCTAATTTTGTTTGATAAATATTTGAGGGAACGCACAACTCTGTGTGCAAACATCTGGGTGTTAACATTTGAGGATTAATGAACGAGTTACTTACCTTCGGTAACGATGTGTCTGGTAGAGACATAGTCTAGCCTCAGATTCCTTAACTTAGAATATCCCCAGGCGTCAGACTGGATCTGCAAAATCTTCTGCAGCAGCACCTCTGCACGCCGGGGGCGGTGCCGCCTGGCTCCGCCCGGACGTCGACCACGGACATGACATCAGCGGAGCCATATATGCCCCTCCCGGCGCACTGACGTCAGTTTTCGTCGGAGAAACTTTTTCGTGTCAGAACGCGGAGCCATCACCAAAAAACAGATATGGGAACAGTGTGCAAAATTATGGAAAAATAGAACGAAATTGACAGGTGAGACAGAGCAGCGCTCTGAAGAGCCACCCCGCAAGAGCAAAGGCTCAATTAACGGTAAAGGGAGACAAGGATGTGGAAAAGCAGCCTGGCAGAGGATAGAAAGACTGCATCCAGAAAGTAAAACCGTGAAGGAGAACAAGTCCGGAACACAAGATTAAGGAGAGGTCACCACAAGATGTCACCCGAAAGAGATGTCGCAACCCTAAAACAAGACCCATAAATGTACAGAGTCAATAGATCTGAAGTAAAGGGCCGCAGGGGTGGCAAAGATCACAAGGCAATGGAGAAGGGGAGAGCGGGATGGTGGGAAAAAAGCGTGAATAGATTTCACACCGTCCAATCCAGGCCGAGGGCCGGATAGAACACAGGAGCGATCAACATACCGCCTAAGCTTGAGAATGTGTGAAATTGAGCAGGGAAACAGAACAAAGCAGTCTGTGTTGGAGTGAGAGAATATCACTTTGCAAAAGGGCAAGCCACCCAAAGGGAGGCGAGTATAGAAAGCCCCAACCTGAAAAGGTCCTCGCAGAACGGGGAGGACGTTAGGGAATCTGCGGCTAGACTAGGTCTCTACCAGATACATCGTTACCGAAGTTAATTAACGCGTTCATTTGATAGAGACGTCTAGCCGCAGATTCCTTAACTTAGAATAGATACCAAAGCCATACCCATGGAGGAGGGGGGTCTGCGACTAAACTCCACCAAGTTCCTGAGAGAACTTGGTCATCCATAATGCGAGTAAAACAGCACAGTCAACCTCTGGGATGAACCATAGTGAGGACAGTAATGTAACCACCAGACTAAAAAGCTCTAAAGAGAGCGAAAAACACTGGGACGCAAAGGCACCAGAAGCCGTTAAGAACAGCACACAAACCCCATTGTGTATTACTGGGTTGAATGAAGGAAAGCACAGAGCCAGGATGCCCCTGGCAAGGTGAGAGGGATATAACTTTGAAAAAAGGTTCGAGTGATCCACAGGACTCGAGGTGGCGACAGGAAGCAAAAGCAATTACCGGCTGACCAAGCAGAACATTGGAAAAATGGGCACTGTAGAGCCCGCACCTGCAAGACACATGGGGCAGCAGCGGCAAGAGGCTGACCCTTATCCGACAGTGCCAGCATGGAAGAAAACATATACTAGATATGCTGGAGGAAAAAGAAAGGTCATGACTGGGCAAGAAGTGCAGCTGAACAGAGGGTTTGAGAGAGAGCAGCCAAAGCAACATGTCGCCTGAAGAAAAACCTCATGACGGGAACCTGTATTACAGAGACATCGCACACTGGACTTATATGTACAACCTTGAAAAGGAGCCCAGTTTAAACCCGCACCAGCAAGACACAAGTGACAGCAGTGGCAGGATGTCAATCAACGGCCACAAGGTGCCAGTAGTTCAAAGGCCCAGACACGCCAGAGCTAAGGCGTTGAGTCACAACTCGCAAAAAGGGCAGATGACAAGCAGGCAAACCTTAACGAACAAGAGCGAAGCCCAGAAGGCACCTAAGCCTACCAGAAGGTAACTAAGCATACCGTATGGATGCTGGAACCACACGAAGCAAGAAAGGACCTCCTGAAGTGGAGCGTGAGCAGCCAAGAAGCGCACAATAGCAAGAAGGCAACAGGCCCAAAAAAGGGGCACCAAACAAGCCGGGCACTACATAAGAGCTGGCGGAACAAGCAAACCGGGCCAAGAACCACAGACACCACAGAAACAAAAGAGCCTGCACGGGTCCGCCGGTTAAGAACACAGAGCCGATATAGAGCAGGAGGAAAGACGTTAAAACCATGAAAACGTGACCCCACAAGAGGCTAGAGCATGCTGGAAGTATGCGTAGTCATATGGAAACCGAGTAGGAGAATGTCCAAAGCAGTAAATAACCCATGCCCCTTGCCCGAGAGGAACAACAGTCCCCTGCAAGTTAGAGAAGGGGGTAAAAACTAGTCACAACAGTGTGAAATGTGTGGACAAATGTAAGAGTCCTGGACTCTAAGAAGCGAGTATTCCAAGGAGAACATGCCCCTTTGAGAGGGCACAGCATGAACCCATGGATAAGCGTGGAAACCCCCATATGGAAACATCAAGGAGTATGGAAACTGCTCCAGAAAAGCGGCCAGAAGGAAGCCAAGACCACGCACAGCAGACATCTGCTAATCCACTACTTTGGAGGACAAATCCAGAAGGGGCTGGTCGTCCAAGTTGCACCAATAAGCAAGCCGCACAGCGGAAAACAGGGTGGCAGTTGTGAAAAAATTGTGACAACAAGGTGTCCCGCCAGGCGTGCGACAGAGACACGCACGGTATGGAACCCATGCCAGGTTGCGATGCACCACAGACAGATCAACAATGCCATCTAAGTATGACTGTAGGAATGGCACCCATCAGGATGTCCACGGGGAGACTCCATAGGAGCGTACCAAGGCAAAGGCAGAGCCTAATGCCAGCAAATACCCCACATAGGGCAAGGCTAATCCCTGGTAGGGGCGTCCTCTTGGGCTAAGCACACAGCCAGAGGACTGAAAAACAAGAGAAGCCGCAAAACAGCTGAACAGAACGAACATAGGAAAGGCTAACCAGCCAGGACCAGTAACCGGCAATAAACGAAACAGTACATTAGGTTGGGTGCTGTAAAAGGACACCAAGATTTACTGCAGCCCGGACAAGAGACGGGAGACAGTCAAATCTGCATGGCGGTCAAAAAGATCCACTCCATTAAACGGAAGATCCCTGAGGGCATCCTGAATATGTTCAGGAAAGGGACTGTCGTGCAGCCAAGCATGGCGATAAAGCCACAGCGCGAGCCAGGACCCGTCCCATAGAATCAGTTGCATCCAGAGAAGACCGAAGGGAAAATTGCACAATGCATCTCCCGTGCAGAAGAATGCGGAGCAATTCCATACGTGACCCCTCTGGAATAGAATGGAGAAGGTGAGCAACTGAGTCCCAAAGAGCGGCAGATGCGCGTGCAAACACACAGGCTGTATTTAAAGCCCGGAGGCCTGCGCTAGCGGAGGTGAAAAGCCTGCGACCACAATCATCCAGCCACCAAGACTCTCTCGCGGGAAGTAACAATGGTAAAGGGGGTGAAGATTGCAAATCAAAAGCTGCCTGAACAACTAGGCCCTGAGCAGGCGGGTGAAAAGACAGACGAAGAGGATCACCTGGTGCTGGGCGGTGCCTTCAGGCAATAGCCCGATCAACTGCGTCACCCGAAGATGGTCTGGACCAAGTGCCACGGAGGGTGTCAAATAGTGACTTCCCGAAGGGCAGCAAAGGTTCTACCTCAATAGGCTCCAAATGGAGCAGATCCAATAAAGGATCAGAAAGAAGAGGCGCCATAGGAGGCTGTAGGCAAAGGACAGCAGCCGCCCCATGAATAGCATGCGCAAAGGCAGCACTAGACTCAGTTGCCATCCGAGTAGGTGACAACAAATGGACAGTAGGAGACGGTTGAAGGCTAAGCCTACCACTGGAAATGAGGAGTGGCGAAGGCGGAGACTGACCTGAAGGCCAGGCTACACAAAGACCTGGCACCCTGGCCCCTTGATCAGGAGAGTCCAGGGAAGCCCCAGGATCCACAGGAGGAGGCGTAAATGGAAGCATCGGCGTCAACGGATGCCGCAGGGGACTACAGCCGCCCGATGAGTCGGGTGAGGGGGGGGGGGGGGGGGGGAGGAGATCAACCACCACGGGAAGCCGGCTCAACGCCGGAACCGACGTCGATCAGCGCTGTAGTGGAGTCGCCGGGACGCGGACAACCTCCCTGGAGAGAGCACAAGGCACCGGCGCAGAGCCTGTGGTAGTACCTGGCACCGAGGCCGGTGTCACCGGCGCCAAGGCTGGCAACGCCAGCGCCGGGAGCCCCACAGGGCTATGTGCTGAGCGAAGGGTGGTGCCGTGCTCTAGGCCCTGGCTTGTCAGCGTCCAGAGTCGATGCACACAGCCGGTGCTGGCGAAATGTCCGCAGACTATGACCCAGCAACAGTGCCTGGTACCTCTGTGGGGCCCGAAGACGCACCAGGGAGAGGGGGAGACTGAAAACAAGCCTGGAGTGCCTTAGAATAGGCCTCCATTTGGGCACGTGCTGCCCCAACACCCGGAAAGGGTGGATACTGAGGATGGCGTATGCCTTCACCCAACTCATTGCGAGAGGAATGGGCGGCAGCGACACGGGCAGTGGAAGAAGACCTCCGTAAGCGGTGCTTGTGCCTACGCTTACCTGTTGCATACGATCCCGAGAAGAAGAGCGGCGACGGGAGGGAGCTGGACCGGACACCCGTGCCGCCAGCAATTTCATTTGCCACTCCCTCAAGGACTTAGGCTTCATCCGTTGACAGGTGTCACAGTCCATGGAGTCGTGGTGCACGCCGAGGCACCACATACATATGAGGTGCGGGTCAGTGCCAGACATTTGACGCGCACAGGCTTCACAAGCCTTTAAGCTGGAAGGCATTGCACACCGTTTCCCTCCCGACACCCACGGTGTCGTGAAGGCCCAAAAACCAGGCCAGGGAACTGCTAGTTTCCAGGATCCACGTCCGAACGAGGAAAAGAAGAAAACTGATGTCCGAGCACCTGGAGGGGCATGTATGGCTCCGCTGACATGTCCGTGGATGACGTCAAGACGGAACAGGGCGGCACCGCCCCCCGGCGCACATGGTGCTGCTGCGGAAGATTTTCCAGATCCAGTCTGATGCTTGGGGATATTCTAAGTTAAGGAATCTGCGGCTAGACGTCTATCAGATTCCTTTATTCATGCTACACCTGGAGACCCTCATATAAACAGAACGTGTTAATCAAGTAGGATCTACTTTAAACCTGTGCAAGCTTTTCAGCAGTTCACAATAGGTCTTGGGCATTTGTTTCCCATTGTCGGTAGAGGGCATCGAACGACTCTGCTGAGACGTCAAGAAAGGGATCTTGTAGGTAAAAAGAAAAGCAGTTCGCAAAGCAGGGAGGATGGGTGTGTTGCTACGGAACCTGCGGCTAGACCCTTTATCAGATAAGGCGCTACCTAAGGTAAGTAACTTATTCATCTGATAGGGGCATCTAGCCACAGACTGCTTACCTTAGAATTAGACACCCAAGCAATTACATCCCTGGAGGAGGGTCTGCAAACTGAACCGATAAAAGATCCCTGACGCGGCCTAGCTGGTCCGCAATGGGATGACGTGAGACCAGGCTGTGTTAAGAAAATAGGGGAGGTATTGGAGACTCTCCACCAGAAGGACTGTGAGAAGCCTGGAGGAAGCTGAAGTCTGCAAGACCATGAAAAGCATGTGAAACACATTACCTACGGCAGAGGGACAAGAAAGGGTTGGAGAGAACACTTCATAGAAACAATAATACTATGTAGCCCTGCCAAAGGTATTCAAACCATGACTTGAACAAGGTTAAAGGATCAAGGACAACAGTCCATACCACTGAGTTAGAGCTCTAGCTCCTTGTCAGGATAGCTAGTATCGGATCTAACCCTACCCTTCGAAACACCAAAAACAAGCATTTGCAATGCAATCGGTCTCGCCTTTGGGACCTTATATGTATTTAGCTATGCAGCACATTAGCCTGGGTGCTGAAACATCTTCTGTTATTTAATATGGAGGGAAAGTAAGTACCAAACCACGTGACATACCAGGTATGGGAACACATGGAGAGAAATATTGCCTTTCAGCGGGAAATTGTATAGTCTAAAGCTCTTTTTAATATAAAATCTGGGCCTTTGGTGGTCATATCACTAAAAATACAAGATTTGAAAAAAATATTCTTGTCTACGGGTGCTTGTGGAAGACAATTTCTATGGACTGGAATCTAGAGAATGCTAAAGTGATTCTGGTATTTTACTGACCTCTGCTGGTCGTTTTGTATCAAGGCAGTTAAATAGAGGCAGTTGAACAGGAAAAAAAGCCCCTAGGCGGAAGCAGGCAAGTCCTAGGGCTGATCTCCAGAGTCCACAAAGTACATACACATATGAGTATATACTAAAAGTATTTACAACAAGAGGTCTCAAATGCTCAACCTAAAAAGGGAATCTCGGATCAAATCCACGATGTGGGGGGGGAAGAGAGAGCAGGAGAGTGATAACCAATCAATGCTGAAACAAAAGTATTGTCTGAAGAACAACAATGTTTGTTAGAGACCACCCTTGGTCAGAGAAGGAAAAAGAAATGCATAGGGAATGACCTAGTTACTATAGCACCGAGAAAGGAGTAGTTACAAAAACCGATACATACGCCATGTGGAAGAAGTTCAGCACAAGCATACTTGCAAAAAAAAAAAAAAAAGACCTGTATACACAAACATACATATACACACACAAATATACACACACACACAGGTAATACACAAAAAAGATATCCTCGCTCCCCCTCCCCCCGCCAAATCAGGGAAGTGAACCCCGGTCTGCCGCGACAAGCGGGGATACTGACCAGTGCAGGAATGATGACACCTAAAGAATAGAAGTATCCATCCAAAGATGCATACAATTACACACATACATTGGCAACAGACCAATGTTGAGAGAACTGAGTGAAAATGAAAAAGAAAATTGGTACCAAGCTGCATAACAGCAATATTGAGCTGGTGTAAGGCAAAACAGGCAAGCACTATGTTTTCAGAAGCAGATACACTTAGTATCCCTTATAGGTTCTTAAGTGTCAGAAACTGATCTCAAAATGCCTATAAGGCATTCAGAAGATGGTCCCTGTAGAACGGGAAACAAGGCAACTGTGCATCAGCACAATGCAAGCTAAAATCCTCTATAGTATAAGAACTTTGGTAGAAAACTAGCCTCAGAAACAATTCTATTAGAACAGGTGCCCATAGAGCCACAAAAAAATATAAGTCTAGCATAATGGGAACCATGACCTGTCATTGACAGTATAAGAAGAATAAAAGTACCTACAGAAGGCAGGAACACACTTACCAGGTGTTACCTGTAGATAGAAAGGGAATTTTAAAAAGAATAGCCAATGGGCTCTGTTCTGGAATGGCTCATATGTGAATAAGAAAAGGATTGCCCCCAGACAACCATAGTACGGGAGAACTAAGGAAGCAGACAACATAGTTAAGAGACTGCCTGACCCAGATTAGAGTAAGCATGCGTGCCGAACAGATGGGCACCATCAAAAGGGATATCAATCAAGGTGGCATGAACTGCCTCCAAAAAACCTGAGGTGCGTAGCCAGGCACTACAACGTAACGCCACAGAAGAGGCCAAGGCCCGACCTACTGGATTAATGGTATCTATACCACAATGAATGATCAATTTAGCTGCATGTTGCCCATCTCGGAAAATTAGGCAAGTTCATCCTGGGTTTAATCCGGAACCGAAGGCAGCAGACGTGTCCATGACTTACACAATGCATGGGGAAAAACGTCAGAGAAAGCAAGACTTTTTGATGGATTGTATTGTAGAACTGGTTGGGGAGAAAATATGCCTGCCACAAGTGTCTGGTCTCCTGGAATCTCTGTCATGAGGGACATTTGGGAGAGAGTTGGAATTATGGGAGACCGAAGAGGTCTGTACCACCAAACTGTGATGAGTAGAGTGCCAGAGAAGACAGGCCTAATTATTGGGAGCAGGACTGTGTCTGCAAAATAGACCGATCCACAAGGGATCCAGTATCAAGTTTAGCCCAAGATCTCAACAAAATGTATAGAGCTTCACAATAAAGGAGCACCTGCTTCACCCTTGTTTGGGCCTGATGGAGGAAACCTATCAGGGGGATCAATAATCATTTCCATCGAAGTTAGTGTCCAATCCAAAAACTCAGCAGACACGTTGAGGATTGTTTCTGAGTCAGAGCTCGCCTCTGAGGCAAGACCGGGGAGGGGTTCGGGGGAGAGGGGGGGGTTGACAAACGGGGGAGGCCCAAGGCCGGGGAAGACTAAGCCACCAGCTTCACCTAGCTCAGTCTGCCAACTATCCTGCAGAGGAGGCTGGTCAGTGTCGGGCATGGGGTGCAGAAACCCTGCCTCTTCTCCATCACCTCCAAACTGTTTCTCAGAAGGAAAAACAGGAGGAGGTTCAACAAAGAGCAGAGGAAGGATGTCTGAGCCAGGTGGGATCAACGGCATAACACCAAATGCCGAGCTGTGCCAAAATGGCAGCGGGAGAGAAAAGTGGTGTGGCTTTGATCAACGCGGAAGGTGGGGACCCTAAAGGGCTGTGCACTGGCACCAAAACTGATTGGACAAAGGGATCAGAAGGACTACCTGAAGCGGAGGGCGAACCCGTAGGCGTGGACACAGTCAAGGCACTTCACACCTCCTTGGGGCCCAAAGGTGCTCCAGGGGAAGATGAAGACCCAAAGATAGCATGAAGATAATTATAATATTCTCGTATTTGGGTCAGTGTCTACCGGGTCCAGGAAAGGCAGGGAGGCATGTGGTGGACTCTCATATCGATTCCTCAACCAAAGAGTGGGAAGAGGCTGGGGAGGAAGAGAATTTACGCTGTGAACTTAGAAGATGCTGTGACTTCGCCCGCCTGCACCTAGACTTATCTTGGGATGTCGATGGAGAGTGACGTCCATGGGAACGGCTTCTGGAATGAGTAAGAGACCAAGTCGATGGGAAGTCTTAGAAGTTTGCAACAGCTGTGCCGCTAGGAATTTCATAAGATGTTCCTGCCGCGACTTCGGTAGAAGTTGACCCAAGAGTCTCACTCCTCGGAGTGATGGTGCTCCCCCGGCCACCACAAACATAGAATGAGGGTCTGTGGCCGACATTAGCCATCCACAGCACCTCAAGGCTTGAAACCTGAAGACAGAGGTAGAAGGCACACTGTTCCGTCTACGAAAACGGCAAAGTTGGTTGAAAAACGGCCTGAGGAACTGATACCGGATCCATGTTGAAAGCACGAAAAAGAAGAATCTGGCGTCAGGCGAGGGCTTATATGGACTCTGTCGACATCACATTGGAAGAAAAATATCCTTACGGAGTCACTGGACACCCTCTACCAACACGCAGAGGTATTGCTGTAAAAAATTCCGGATCCAGTCTGGCACCTGGGGAGAATTCTAAGGTAAGGAATCTGCAGCTAGATGTCTGTACCAGATAGGGTGTTACAAGATAAAGGTTCTGCATTAGTTTTACCCCTACCGAAAATATATGGAGCATTTCAAATGCACAGTCAAATATTAGAAGTATGCAACTATGTAGTTGCCAAATGCTTAGTATTCTGTTTAGTATACAGTATCGCGCTTGTGATACCTGATCACCACTGAATAAATCAACAGCCAAGTTCACTTCAAACCTGAGCTTAATAGCAGGCAAGACAATTCTCTAGGGGACTTAAAGAATAATCATGCAATATTCCCCAAGCTTAAGTATAAGCATTCGAAAATAATATTTGCATGCACACTATGGCTCACTTGTCAAATCCCAGCCCATCTATTTTAAGTTACAAAATAAAAACATTGATTCTTCAGTCTAGATTTAGCCATAGCCTGGCACAAATGACCTCTCTTCATGCAAGTCAAATGAGTTTCAAGGAATGCACGGGCACCTACAGGTGCCAAAGTATTAACAGGGAGTTTTAACCGCGCATCATATACCATTCTCGTGAGTACGACTAGCATTGTGGACAAGTAAAAGTCAGCACAACACATTATAAAATATATCATGTTATAAAGAAAACACTTTACACGAGAGTTCAGTATGTGACCTCCAAGTGAAAAACAACATGAGCCAGGCGCTATAATTAACACTATACTTTGGGTATTCATGTGCAAGTCATGTCAACTCACCACCATATTGTAAGATTCTGGAACTTCAATTTCAAACTGAAATTTCCCACTTTGGTAATAGCCCTCATCTACAAAAGAAAAAAATGCTCCGGTTAGAAAAAAAGCACCCATCTGCCCAGCCTGTGCTTGAAAAATATAACATGTCTAGTAGGACCCACGAAGAAAAAATATACTGCAATTTTATCACTTCACTCCATGTTGTGGAGTTACATCCAATAGATGCATAACATTACAACCATAATATTCATACTCAATAGATCAGGCGTAAGAGCGCAAGTTCTACACTAATCGAATGTTAACTTTTTTAAAAAATAAAACAAGATTACAGTCTATAGTAATACAAACTTCAAACTGAGCTCCATGCATCAGAATTACTACCACGAAATCAATTGAAATTTAGAAATACGCAATTAATGCAGGCCTTTGAGGTCTGCTGTGAAAAGTGGATGTATGACAGAACCACGCATATGCCTTTACCACAAAAATAAAAGTATTTTTCAGGTAAGACACCCCCCCCCCCCCCCCATGAAACTTCACACAGCCCTGCATTTGTCATGTCATCTTGCAGCGCGGGAAGGAAGCAAACGTCCCAGCTTCATCTCTCAAACAATCCTTTTTATTTATTTTATTTCCATAAAGGGAACGAGTGCAGACCAACACCTTTTGGTCCTAGGCTTCAACCGGGTCAATATATATACAAAAATTTATAAATCTCGCCTTTGCAACCCCCAAACCCCCCTTAAACCCTAAAAATACCCCTCCTAAAATTTCCCTGGTCACCAAAAAACCCACTTCCACCCTTAACCCTAAAAACTACCCTTGCTAGCCAAAAACCCACCGCCCACCATTAAAACCACACACACACACACACACACACACCCCCCCCTTTCCTGCAAAATTCTCACATATTCGTTGTGCGGGTGTATTCGTTGTAAAAATGTGTGGTAAAGGAACATGCGTTGTAAAGGCATTCGTAGTCCGACCAAGGTGTAAATGCGGTTTCCCATGAAAAGCAGGGACCATCAATGTACCTGGCATTCCAGGTTGGTGAAAGTGAAAAGACATGTACAGCAGTTCACAGTAAACAGACCTATTTTTCCAAATGTATCATTAGATTGAATTTGGCCTAACAGTGCGAAGTTTACATTTTAAAATAAGACAATAGCTCACTAATTAGACTCCAGCGGTGCAGCTAGTATTGTACTGGTATGTCCATTTCGTCTGTCAGACGGGGCAGAGCAGGCAAACCAAGGCGCAATGCATACCATTGTACATGTGCAACAGCTGCACTAGGTTAGCTTGATATGCCTCACTATAGTCTTTAATATATCCACTCGATCGTAAATACAAATGTGATTATTTAGCCTAGATTTTAAGGCAAGCACTTTTCAGGGGATTATGTTATTAAGTCTTGCTTAGTGATACATTCACCAAAGATTTGAGTTGTGTTATTGCCGCGCGGACCGCTGCTGCTTGTGCTTCACTTTTAAAACCCCTTTTTAATTGTTGAGAATTGTATATTTGTATTTTTAAAACTGAAATCAGGCTCCTTGCATTAGCGGGCGGACCCCTGACGCTCTGCTTGGCACCACCCCTCGCCCTTAGCCATTCTCGCCGGGAGGGGGAGGAGTCAGAGGCAGGGCCCGGGTACAAATGCACACCGCAGCGCGGGAGCGCAGCGGACACGCGCAGCAGGCATGCCAAAGGCAAGCCCGTCTGCGCCCCGACGGGTCCAGGGGCCATGATCCATGGCCAATTTTTTAAATACTCCTCTAAGGAACCCAGAAGAATGGCCCAGCAGGCCTTCCCCCTTGATCCCTCTACACACAGGCGCATCAGCTTTTACGGCATCTCTCCATCAAGCAGATCCCATGCCGATTTACCACCACCCACCCCTTACCGCTCTCAAGCTCCCGGCCCTACCACAGTAAAAAACACTGCTCTACGTATTTTCTATCTCAACACCCGCTCCTTGGTTAAACACCAGTTGGACATCTTTTTGTTGCTTATGTCAGAAAAACCAGATGCTTTTCTGGTCACAGAAACCTGGTTAAACGATGATTCCACCCCGGACATACTAGCGGCGCTACCCCAGGACTATTACATATAAATCGGCTTCCAGGTAAAAATGGTGGCGGAGTAGCCGTCATCCATAAAGACCACAAATTTATTACCATCACCCCCCTTAGCCTTCCGGCGGTAGAGAATATTACCATTAAACTGGAATCCAGTTCTGGACCTCTCATTTGTGTCGTTGTCTACAGGCCCCCACAGCATATTCCCTTATTTCCGCTCTCTCTGAGCTAACTTGGCCACAAACTATGCTAACAAGCTACTTATAGGTGATCTGAACTACTGGTGTAACAACGCCCTTGGAGGCCTGCACGCTACAGAATTATTTGATTTACTCCCCAATCTTAACTTTACTCAGCACATATCCTCTGCCACCCATATCAAAGGACACACACTGGATTAAATCTGGTCCACCAATCTAACACTGTTGGTGCCCACAATCTAACCATGCATATGGTCAGATCATCACTTAATAAAATTCACAGCAACCATCCCCCTCAACATTAAAACCCCCACAGCTGAGGGTGGCATGAAAAGAAAATGGAGGGCTCTCAATAAACAGGAATTCATTGACACCTTGGCCAGCTCAGTGCCCGCCCCTAACCCCGATATTAACTCCACGGAATAGAATATGTCTGCCTGGCAACTAGCGGCCTGCAACACACATGCCCCCCTTAAGATACTCCCTCGAAGAAAAACTCCAGTACTCAAAGGCACGCAAAGAGTATAAAAACGCCATAACGGCAGCCAAGGCCATCTATTTCTCTGCCAGAATCCTGAGCTCTTATAATAGGTCGAAGCAAATTTTTACGATAGTCAACGACCTATGTAATGCTGAGAGAATTCTCCCTAAACAGACGCATACCCAAGATCTTTGCAACTCCCTGAACGACTATTTCGTGGACAAAACCTCCAACATTAAAGCCAGCATTTCCACTTCCAGACACATGGAGCCCCCTGACACCATGATAACCAATACAGCCACTATAGACCACTTCCCCTGCCATATGCCCACAGGGCTTTTAAGACTTGCTGTCCCGAGTCAAATCAGGCTTCCCCCAGAGACTGCTGCCTCCCTCACATTCTAAAGGACACCTTCTCTGCCCTGCCACATACCGTGTTGTCCCTCTTAAATAAGTCTCTCACGCAGGGCAGGGTACCGAACGCATTCAAGAATGCGATAGTGGTCCCTCTCCTAAAGAAACCAGGGGCCGATCCCCTGAATCCATCGAACTATCGCCCCATCTTCCTGCTTCCCTTTTTGGCTAAGATCTTAGAGGCCCATGTCGCTAGGAGTTTATCCAACTTCATTGAACACTCTGAACACAGATCCTCACCAAGCAGGCTTCCGGCCCGCTCACTCCACTGAGACAGTAATTCTCGCGGTTTTGGACACCTTACGAGCAAATGCGGACAAGGGCATCACTCAGGCCTTGGTGCTTCTGGATCTGTTGACCGCTTTTGACACGGTCGACCATAAAATCCTGATAGACCGTGTCAGACAGCCGGCATACAGGGTTCAGCCTTCAACTGGATCAAGTCCTTTCTCGAGGGCCGCACTCAAGCAGTACGCCTTGCCTCTTTCACTGCCCCCAAGATCGCTATCACGTGTGGGGTCCACAAGGATCGTTGCTGTCTCCCCACCTGTTCAATCTTTACCTCCTGCCCTTGATTCAATCTCTAAGAAACAGGAAGGTCACCACATTCAATTACACGGACAATCTTCAGCTTGTTTTTACTATTGATAATTCCCCTGACTCAATCCAGGAATTTCAAGCCACCATGCTCCATATCCAGCGTTGGATGGACCTGAACCATTTTAAACTTAATCCGAGCAAGATCGAATTAGTCCTGCCTGGGAAAGGCCAGATCTTCTGGGGCCCACACTATTGGCCGACTGAACTGGGACCTCCCCCCACCCCCCTCCATAAAAAGCCTAGGGGTCACCAAATGCTCATCTCTCAATCAGAGGCCAAGTAGGGGCAGTGGTCTCAACCTGCTTCTTCCAGCTGCGCAAAATCAGGAAGATTAGCCACCTGCTCACTCACACCGCTCTCATACAGGTAGGGCATGCCCTGGTAGTCTCTCATCTTGACTTTTTTAATTCTATCTACCTCGGCCTGCCATTGTTTTTACTCAAACGTCTCCAGCTAGTACAGAACCAAGCTGCAAGACTAATCCACAAACAACCTAGATGGCAATCGGCCAGACCTTTACTATCAAAATTTCACTGGCTCCCTATCGCCCAACGCGCAGCCTTCAAGACGGGGTGCCTAATCTTTAAGGCCCTGCATTGTCGGAGCCCTAAATTCATCAGCTGCATGATATCGAGGCATGTCCCCACCCGCAAACTGCGTTCAGCCCACCTCCAGCTGCTATCTATCCCTGCCTTCAAGCTCAAACGCCAGGGAGGGTGTAGGTTCTCCTATCTGCTCCCTAAATTATGAAACTCCCTACCACTTGTAAACTGGTCCTGCAACAACCTCCTGGGATTCAGAAAAATGCTTAAGACATGGCTGTTTGAGCAGGCTCGTGCGCAATTCCGTCTCTGCCTTAACACTGCCCAAAGCAAGCGCCATGAAACCTCTCGGTGTACATGTGCTATAGAAATTCTTGCTAACTTAACAAAGAATTGGCAGTTGGTGTTCAACCTTCTTTACATCGCAGTAATTAAAACAACTTGCTTACAACCCTAACAAACCCAGTTTCTTATGTTTTTTCAGAGGAATATGTGATCCTTTATTTCTCGCAAATGCTGTGGGAGACAATCTACAAGCATGCTGCGGACACTGACGAGGCAGTCTGTTCTAATTTGAGCTGTCCCTGGGACTACAAGCCAGTGACTGTTGGCTGATTTCTATGGCCTAAATGGCCCAAAACATGTAAACCTTGCACACATAAATGGAGGCATTCAGTCGTAATACACGTCATGCGCTATGAGAATGAATTACCCAACCTCTTCATGAGAAATGCCTACCTTTACAAAGTCAGCACAATCATTTTTGTTCAAATGAGACTTACTGCGGTTTGCATACACGTTCTAGCACGGTGGTTTTAACCTGTGGTCTGGTGATCCCTGGGGGTCTGCAAAGCCTACTCAGGGGGTCCGTGACTGCTTCAAAGACTAAATATTAAAAGGATTAATAAAGTGCATATAAATAAAGGAGCAAAATATACATTTTAAAATGTTTTGTAAACGTGAAGGAACTTCAAACTGGAGGTTAAAAATTAATTTAGCATCCGGGGGAGCAGTGTAACTGCATCAAATAAAAAATAGAAGGAATGAGTCGCCTCGCTTGAGTTTAGAAACAATTCAACCTTTCTATTATAATTTTTATATTTTATTTATATTGGTTTGTGAATGAAATAAAACGTTTACTCATTTCTGTATTCGTTTGAGGAAAGCTTATTTCTATATCTTTTGCGTTTTGTGGTTCAAATCATCGAAAATACTTATGCAGGGGTTCCTGAGATTTCAGTAATGATATAGAAGGGGTCCTCAAGTCAAAAAGGTAAGAACCATTGTTCTAGCTGGACGCTGAAAAAAAACACTCAAGTGTATGTGACACGTTATCATGAGAACAGTAGCTCACTTCAGATGCAATGCGTGGGAGTCCACAGGCAGGGCTTTTTCTATAGCCAAGCTATACATGGCTGTCTAAGGTACCAGCAGCTGGGAGTGGAGGGTTCATTACCACACCATTCAGTAAAAACAGACTTATTTCTAAGGGAGCGGATGGCAATATGCCACGTGCCGTGACGAAACTCCGCAAACCGTTCTGCCTAAAAAGAGGCTCTGCAGGCCCTGTAGGGA
Organism: Triturus cristatus; assembly: GCF_964204655.1. Taxonomy (NCBI): domain Eukaryota; kingdom Metazoa; phylum Chordata; class Amphibia; order Caudata; family Salamandridae; genus Triturus; species Triturus cristatus. Next base: position 786,717,449 of record NC_140583.1, on the reverse strand, counting down.
TGCCATATTTGTTTCCACGTTGATCCCAGGATCAACGCCATTGCCAAAGGTACAGATTAACATCAATTTCATTATTTATTTTGCAAGCCGTACAGAACTGAAACAGTGCTTTTGTTTTTCAACAGTAAAAGACAGTCAAGTCCAGAAATAGTTTAACTGCAAATTTACAACATCCCTGAGGCTTTCAATCACCCTTTTAAATACATTGTTTTCAATCCAACAGTTAAATTCGGTTCCTGGTAGATCACAAAAAAGGCTAGTCCTTAAAAAAAAAAAAAAATTAAAAAAAAAAAACTATACTTAGCATTTGCAACCTGTACAAATGCTATGATACAATACAATAATCGGCCAAATGATCTGTGCACACAAGCATCTTTAGAAAGACTTACCCACGGCCACAGAAATGATGAATTATCCTTTAAAACATTTTGTCCAACTATGTGGAAGGTAAGACTAATTTTCTGGAACTTTCTGTCATTGTTATAGGCTAATTGATTTTTTGTAAATGGTAGTGACTTTAGTTTTTCAGACGTTTTGTATATTGTCCAAGAATTGTATTAGGTTGCTTTTTACACTTTGGGGGTTGGTTGCACATGCACAGGGCTGTATTTCTGATATTGCAAATAGTTCAACATAAATAAGACAGTGAAACCCTATAAATAAGGACATTTCTATCATAAGTGTGAGGCAGGCATTGGTCCAACACAACAGTACCGACAGGAATAAGAACTCACTCTGCCCAGCAAGCACTTTGTGTAGATGCGCCTAGGGCATGCTGCAAAATAGTATATGGTTAATGTGGGGACAACACGACACATATGTAGGAGAGGGCCATGCAAATAGCTCTGGGGTGGAGCTTTTCGAAGTTTCATGCATGGTGGGCTGCCCTCTGGAGCAGATTCATTATAATCCAACAGAGCAAGGAGCAGGACGGCTTCCAACTAAGCTCACTAACATCCAATTTGGCTCCTCTGGATGGCGGAGATTAATGAACTACGGCAAACACGAACGTATTGTAATGAGGAGTCAAATTCATGCAGGAGAGGACAACCTGCAGTTTCGTTTCCAGAGTTCTGCCAGCACCTTCAAATATTCTACAAGATATAGCCATTTGCAAATGCATGTCAAACACAATGTCCTCATTCCATGCAAAGCAGATGAAACCACTGGGTTCGAAGCAGAGGATGGCGTAATATAGTGGCTGGAAAAGAGAAAACCGTACATTGATCTGGCAGTCTTTCTGCTGAGATTTTATAGCCATGAAGCTCGGATGCTACTTCATGGTGGCTTGCAGCACTTCACCCAAGTAAGTCAGTGACTCCCCACTGGACGTTTGAAGACCTGAATAAACCAACACTAGTAAATGCGTTACGTTTCGCCTATGTGATTAAGAATAAGCTGTTTTTTGTTGCAAGATGTAGCTTGGTGAGCAGTTGTGCAATACAAAGTGGGGCCACTAATGTGGAGCTCTTCCCACAAAAAAAAGACGTGTGTGGCGGTGGGGCGGTAAGCGGGGGATGCCTATCCTTCAATGTCAGAGTACAAACAATGGGTCCCAACAGTGAGAAAAGCGAAATAAGAAAGGGAAATCAGCAAGGGACACAGGGAGGAGAGAGAGCAATCAGCAAAGGACACAGAAAGAAGTAGCAGCCAGCAAGGGGGTCACTGTTAGGGTGGTGGTCATCAGGAGGACCGAGGCGGCAGGCATCAAGTGGAACCAAACGCATGAAGGAAGACAGTGAGAAAGGGAAACTAATGAAAGGAGTCAGCGAGGATACCAAAACGAGAGAGGTCGTCAGCAAAAGTAGAGCAAAAGGAGGCAACTGACAGTAAGACACTTGACAGAGTTGGGGGCACTTGAGAGACAAGAAGTGCAAGGGTAGTCAGCAAATGACACAACTAAGTAAGGTGACCATCAAAACAAACAAGGATAGACCACAGAAGTAGAAACTAAATGTTGGATCTAACCCTTGACACAGAAGGTATACAGTAGCAGAGAACACCGACTTATTATTGCACAGCGTTTACAAAGACATGGACCAGCATTACACATTAGGAGCTAAATTCTTATCCCTGTTCCAATGTGTTTGCACAGGGATCAGATTTAGGAGTTGAGTGATAATTAGCGCACTCTCGCAGTTTTCCCCACAAACCATTTTGTAAGATCAAATCTGCTGAAATTTTAGGGAAAAAAGTCTCACACAAACAGATAAAAATTTGGATTTCATTATGTTAAGAACTGATTCTGCATGTTATGCCCCATATTTCTTTTTAAAAAATGATAATGTGCAGTATTTACCACACATGGTAAATACCTCGCCCTATTCCGACCAACATGTAATGAGAGCCTTAAGAAGGCAAACTAAACATAAGACAATAAAAGCTCACTATTTTAGATGCAATGCACATTGTATTTCAGAAGCTTTTAGAGACCAAGTGAAAAATATAGTGTGGGTGTCTCATCACACACTCATTTGGTGGGCTATTGTTTGTATTCTGGACGTGTAGTCTTGCTTTTTTATTGTTAAAACCAAGATTCAAGCACCAGAAAGTACATCATAAAACCTGTAATGTGGAGGCAAAGAAGCACACCATGGAATCGTAATGAGAATTATTTGAGTCGAACTAAAACGAGTTACCAGGACCCCTTTAATAGACTTGGAACAGCATTAAAATTAGTCCACGCTATGTTAAAAGATGGCTGAAGAAAATACCACAAAGCAGTGTTCAATTAAATAAAAAAGTGGTTAATTGGTTAAAAAAAAAAAAAAAATGCCGGGGCTCTAGTCAGGAGGCGGCTTACACCAGTCCATTTCTCATGTCAGCGCTGCCTAAACCAGAACAAACTACTAACCAAAAAAGTGGGGAGAGGATGTGGTGTAATGGGCAGAGCTGCCAACTTCTGAGTTGGGGAACCAGGTTTCGAGTCTCAGAGTCAGTTCAACATCTTGTGATTCTAGGCACATCACTTAATCTTCCTGTGCCTACCATAAATTAATGTGAACGTGTCCTTAACTGGTGCTCGTGAAAAGCCCTGGTATTGATGATTAAGTGCCGGTGCCGAGCACCTGGAAACAATCGGCTCAAATTAAGCATTGGGTAACTTCTCCTCCACCCTGCTGTGATGAAATATACATAAAGGATGGTAAGACTGGTTCTAGCCTGATAAACTTCGATCACACTACTTTAATACCTGCTTGCTACATTAGAGGCGAGGTAGGGAATGCCTTAAAACAATTAAAGTAGCTAGCTATTCATGTAACAGAGAAACATGAGCATGAACAACATTTAGCTTGGGCACGCTCTCAGGACCCTCTACAAAAATAGAGTAGTGGAGTCGCTAGATGGGGACCATTTGAAGCCCATGCCCCAGCTCTATTTGTCCTGGCCCCACCACTCAAGTTGTTGAATGTGCCAAGAAACATGGAAAAGATATTGCACCGTGACATGCACATTTACTTGTCCATCTGCCTTTCACTGCAAAGCAATGTTTTTTTGAGGCCTAGCACGAGCGTGCATGTGTAAAACTTACTTTTTAAGTATGTATATAGGTGTACCAATTTAATCATATACACACACCAAAAGTGAAATTTAAACACAAGCCCGTACTCGTCATTACCTCTTGAAGCCAGCTGCACCAATGTTCTGTGGCCCTGAGCGTGTCCTCTGAAAGTCACTAATTAAAACGCTACTGAAACAGAGACGTATTGATTATTATTGGATGTGTTGGGACAGACCGTGAAATCCAAGACTTTCTAGGGAACTCTAGTTACCCTATTATAAGGGAACAGGTTCGAAAGTAACTAGAAAAAGAGTTGAGGGCTGACTGTGAGGCATGGGGTAAAGGAATGGTCGAGGGGCCAACACTGGGTGTTGGTGACGAAAGTGCGAGAATAAGCAAAAGACACGACAGTCAACGAGCTGCACCACAAAGAGGACTCGAGAAGGGTGTAGCTGACAGCCAAGCAAAGGACACCAAAGCCCAGTAATCGGTTAACAAGAGCAACTCAAGGGGGTCAGTGATGGGCCTTTCGGCCGCTCCTCCCCTCGAGCTGTAGGCTCCGGATCCCACTCCCATCTGCTTTGCAGCATGAGAAGCTCATCCTCAGACAGGAGCATTTCTCTTACCCAGGGGATTAATGGCCCACCCAAGATCACCAACAAACATCAACTTCTACAGCGACCGAGTTTGGTCAATAGATCAAGTGGCAGGTCAAATTCTAGCAGGAAAATATCCATTAATCTGTTTTGAGATCATCGAAAATTTGAGGAGCCCTACATTTCGCAAGCAGTGCTTCCTGATCCAATGAAGGGGCGGGACTGGCAGCGAGAGATTTAATGCCAGCGCTGTCCAGGCAAAGCGTTTTTTTTAAAGCCACTCAATTGCACTGTGGCGGCTCCTCCGAGTAAACAAAAATGAGCACAGTGCAAGATCTGTGCACAGTAAACATTAGAATAAAAACCGTGTAAGCATTGTGCCAGGAAAATGAGCACAGCGCAATCACTGTGCGGTTTAAACGTTTAAAAAAAAAATCCCCCAAACGTGGCCGGCGGTGAGCGCTTTAATGCCGGCGGTGTTGCGTTGTCCAGGTCTAAGCCATGGTGAGTGTCATAGCCGCGGCTCCTCAGCTGGCGGGCTATACATCAAACTAAGCACAGCGCACGTGCTGTGCAGGGTAAACATTAAAATAAGCACAGCACATGTGCTATGCGGTTTAAACATAAAACATGACCCCCAAAGGCAGATTAAAACAGTACTACGGGACACTGATAGAGAAGCAACAGGAAATAGTATACTGCAGCCAATAGAAATGGAGGAAAAGTAAGTGGAAAACACGAACCAACTAAAAGTAAGGGCGGGATGTAAGGTCCTTTTAGGATTTATATTAGATACAATAGATTTCACAGGCACAAAACGGGATGGTTTCCTTGCTTCAGAATGCTAAGTGTCCTTCATGTTTTCCACAGACTTCATTACAGAGTTCAAGGTGATTAGTAAGCCAAGTCATGCGGTTTCAGCCAGATTCCACTGTGCCTAGCTGGAGCTAGTTTGCTCTCATACTGAAAACCATGATGGCCATAAACCTGGTGTTATTCCATTTGAAGTGTAAACCACTCCAATTCAGAGCTTTTGTTTAATTCTAGACTCCACATTTTATGGCCTTTTGACAAAATGCTTGTATGGTTTACTCATTTATTTAATTACATTTTGATAGCTAAAAGGTGTGTAGGGTAAGAAGCCATCCTCACATGGCAGCAAGCAAAAAAAAAAAAAAGTGATGCTTCGGTTTCCATTTCTTAAAATATTTTCTGCATTTTTTGTGCTGCACGTTAACTTTTAAGTAGCTTATGACCCAAAAATAAGGTGCATCGTTGGACTTCAGGAAACCAATAAGGATACACCTTGGTAGGATATCTCCCCTATCCGGTGATCTTCCAGCTACGAGGGAAAATGGGTCCAACATGGTTATTATTAGTTGAGCAATATTTTATCGCAATCTGTATGTACCAGATATGATCAAGTTTGCAGCAGATGAAACATGCCTCCATATACTATGGGAGAAGTAAAGTATTTACTGTCTCATGCAGATGTTATTCCCAAATGATGAACAAATATTAGGAGTATTTATTAACAATCCTGAAAATTCCAAACCCTAGGGTCCGGAATTTATCAGGTGCGACAAATACAGACTACTTATTTCGCACAAGTAATCGGGCTTCTATAATTTTTATCTTACCAAAACAAAAACTCAACAAGAAGAAACAGCATAGCAAAGTTGAATATGAAACCGAGTATTAAAAAAATAACTTAAAATTAAAAAAAAAAAAAAACACACACACTAGACTTAATACCAACCCAAAACATTAATTTGTGGTAGCTAGTTATTTATGTGAGGAAAAAGACAAACTGCATCTTGGAGGGCAGTTTTTGTTCTTTTATATTACAAACATGTTTGCTTCAGACAAGTGCAGTTTCCTGAGGTTTTGAACAGGGGACTCTAAAAGATTAGCTCAACAGGCAATAACTGATGCAGAAGGCCAAAACCACAGGGATTTCCAAACCCCAAAGCCTGAAGTAAATGTCAAACAGAAACGTATTTCTTTTCACACTTCTAACCGAATGAAGCGTCTCGTGCACAATAATTGGTGCCTGCTTTTCGGCGGTGGAAATATTCAGAAGTGTTTATTCAGCCACAGTTGAGGTACAAATCTGAAGCAGCAACAACTCTTATAAGCCTATTTAGATGGTAACTATCGGAGTCATTTTTAGCTTAACGATCATATTTATTAGGGGTTCGACAGTTGAAGGCTGTGATTTTTTTTACTCTTGTCTAATTTACTCTCTGAAATATAGAAACCCTCTGACACTTTAGATGGAGAGTCGGGAGATCACTGGTTCAAGAAAAGAGCACGGATTACATTGGGATTTAAGCATTGGAACCCCATTCATTTTTTTCCACAAACACAAGAGCATCGGGTTTAACAAAGGGCTGGTCGACAAAATTGGAGACTTAACGTGGCAAATCAAAATAGTAAACCTTTCCATTTGGATTTTCGGTGCCTGGATAATTATTCCACGTTTAGGATATGGTGCAGACTTATTTTAATTAGGTTCTCATTTTTTACCCAAAATAAATCCCTAGCGTTTGTTTTATGCAAGAGAGGCGATAAAAATATTGGACAACATTGATTGCAGGTCTTGTAAAATACAAACACTTGTAGGCCGGATTTTTCCTATGCGATGTCAAGCAGATTAGTTTATTTGGAGACCCCCAGAGCAGTAGGTTTTGAATGACATCTTCTCAGATGCGGATCATATCGATATATATATAGTGTGTACTGTATTTCCAAAGTGCAGCCCTCAAGGATTTACTAACAAGGTGCTTGGGCGTCAATGACTTGCTCCTATGCTACAACTACTTAACTTGCCAGCTGTAATAAAAAAAATTATATTCCATTTCTTTTGAAAACCATATCTATATTGATAGACAATTTTGACTAAAAGATGAATGATCTATGCTGTGCTTATTTGTGCTCCAAGTTGGGTCACAAGGAGCACCATACGAAGAATACTGATGTTTCAGCAAACTATAGACTATCAAGAAAAAAACTAGCAACGGAGATGCAGTCGCAATATTTATTTGCAAAATTAAGGAGTAAGCACACTTGTGCACTTTTTATTTTAATTTTTTTACATATTTCCATTACACACACATATATAATTTGAGCACCAGTGTAATACGTGAATCTCAGCAAATCACTTTGATGTTTGGTCAAATGTCTTAGCCAGGATTAGAACCAGGTCTCTAGATAAAGTGAGGCCAACAACTTGGACTCTATATCACATTCAAGACGAACCTTTGGAAAAGCTGGAAGAAATTTAATTAGGGAATTTCAGAAGCTGAAATATTACATGTTAATAATATCCGACCTATCCAGTAAGCAGCTGCTATTGTTAAATGACTTCTCAATTTTGGACAAAGACTACAGTGTTTGAGGACAAACACCACAAATTCTCAGTTTTATACTTGACCTATGGCCAACTGTTCTTGGGTGGTCTGTCGTCCTAGCTGTATGCCTTATATCAAGGTTCATGCCAATAGCATTTCTCTTCCGCTTTACAACTAATCAAGCCACTGCCCTGCGTGTAACAGTCCATTAAGACTTTAGAGGAAAAGCAAACTATAATGACCCAATTTTAATAAAAATTTAGTTTGTGATTGAATTTAATGAGGAAGACCGAAAAGTAGCAATTCTGGATCTCTGCAATAACCAACCAAACCATTAGTCTGCAATTCAAATAGACTTATTATGCCAAAACAAGTCTTTGGGGTTTGCAAGGATACCTCAACCAATAGATGATTGAATTCATACTCTTGGAATGCCAAGCTTGCTAACAACGGACAGTGGCTTTTGAAAGTCAAATGCTGGAAGATTGCCTCAACCTTTAGACGCCAGATTTTGGGAACTGTGATTGAGCCTTACATAAGTCATGGAAGGAGAGGTCTGCCTCTGTAGAGAGCAGTGTGTGCAGAGATGTATTGCTTTAGTGTTCAAAGCCCAGTTCTAGTGCTTTGTGAGAAAACCTATTTCCAAGTATATGAGAGGACCATACATCTCCAGTACAATATGGACCACAGCTCAATTGATCGAAAATAAATGCAAGCGATACTGTGGTCCTGCTGGTCGGTGGAAGGGATTAAGTTACCTGACAGCGTGGACATTGGAGATGCCAACATACTCCATCCTATTGGTTTGTAACTGGCGAAATCTATTTTAGGAGGCAAAAAAAAAACAGTGTCTTTGAAATCAGGCTTTTCAAGATTGCAAGATTTATTGCTAGTTGTCAGCGGTATTCACTATTAATTATTTTTTGAGGCCTTGAAATTAAATATTTAATTGTAAAGCCCTGTAGCACCATCAGCCATCCTCGCACTATACGAGTACAGAAAGGAGAGTTTTAGTTTGTGTACTGGGAGTAGAGCTTTGAGTTGACTGGCATTCAAATCAAAAGACAGGAAGAACATACTGCTACTGGCATTCGCTCGTTAGTGGCAAACCAGACAGGCCACTGGCGGCTGTTGTCAAACTAGAGAGGCCAGCATGCAAGAATATCCATAACTTTTGGGGCAACAGCTGTTAAGACCACTGTTAGTAGGTATTGTACAGTGGAAACCTACCTGTACAGTAACAGATGCTATAAAGAAATATCTATTGAAGGTCACGGCTAAATAGATGGTGTATCATTGTTGGAAAGTGGATCATTAGTAGGGGCAAATATATATCTGCCACTGGCAATAAGGCCACTAACACAGTATACAGTTCAGAATGGGTCTTAGAAAAGTATTCCTATGCTCAACCCTTGATAGCCTGGCTGCGAGCAGGCAGGCTTAACTTTAAGGACAGGTATGTAAAGCATTTAAAGACACCAATCTGTAAATAATTAGGACATAACACAAAATAAAATCCAACACCATGTTATAGAAATAGGAAATATTTTTATCTTTTAAATGAGACCAAAACGAAACAAATCCACTGTAGGGAAACAGATATGAATTTTTAAAGATTAGTCCCTTTCTAGTGCTTAGAAACCAACAGTGCCCCTTTTGGTCATTTTGTTGCCTCGGACAAGGACACATTCACATTTAGCAATTGTTCTGGAGGATCTCTCACCAGTCTTGTGTGCAGCCCTCTCCAGCAGGCTGGGTCCTGTTAGAACTCCTTCCTGAAGTTCTTCTTGCGGGTCCCAAAGTATGAAAGTGTGAAACTTCAATTCCCATAATCCACTTGGACAAAACCCTTACAAATCCACTGGTAGTGCTTCAGGCTGGGGGTTCTTTCTGGTGATAGTCCAGGTGAACTCTGTTGACCTGTAGCTTGCAGAGAGTCCACTCTTTAGTCCTTTTGAAGCAGGTTTGATCCACAGGGCTGGTGCAAAAGGCGCAATCTTCAGAGTGTAGGCCTTTGGAAAGGCACATCAAATTCTTCAGCGTGGGCCCTTCTGTTTCTCTGCAGTTTCAAAAGCAGCCGATCTGAGGGGCTCTGCCCTTCTCAGATACTTATTCTAACGTTCTGGGTCAAGCAGTAGGTCACTCCTGTGCAATGAGCTGCAGGGTTCCACCCAAAGGTCTGCCTACTTACTGAAAAGTGTGGCAAAATGCTAACCCAGAAATCACTATTCTTCCAAAATTCATTATGTCAGAATTTTCAGCAGGGAGATCAGAGCTGACTAAACACATCCCTAGGATGGTGAATCTCCAGTCTCTCCCCCTTGCATCTGCTCATTCCTTCCTTAATCCTGGCATCTGGCTGAAGGTGAACAGGGTCAGGTTGTAAAAGACACTGGGGTACTCCCCTTCTCTAAGTCCATGGTTTACGACTCCTCCCCCTGCTCTGGCATTCCTGTGCAACAGGACCCTGCCATCCCAACAGAGCTGATCAAACCCAGGGGCTCTTTATCACCGCTTCAAAGAAGACTGGCTAATCCCCTTAACTCTGACCAATCAGGACAGACCACTGGAAGGCTGAATTGGGACTTACAAACAAGAAAGTCTTATAACTTCTTGTATGTACGTTTTAGGAGAAATTCAACAATATCATATTGTTGGATTTATCAATACCCACCATTCTGGGAAGTCTTTGAATGGTACATTTATCCTTCTCCTATCGAGAGCTATTATTTAATAACTTTCTGCCATGTTAACCTATGTGGCAATGGATTTGCAATGGGAAAAATGACTTGGGCCTTTTTTTCAGCACCAGGGCTTATAAAAACATTTTATAAGTACTCTGCCTATATCTACAGGACCCCCACCCCTGGTATACCTAGGAGAGACTTTAGGGGTTCTGAATATGCAGAAATATTGCAGATCCTCTATCCACAGTGCTCCTACCATCAAAGTCGATTTTGGGCAGCACTTATTCACAGCGTGGGGAGTGAAATGTGCTATTTCACTTTACCCAGGGCATATAAAACTCATTTTATAAGGGTCCACCTTATAGATACCTGACCCCCCCACACGCCCCTGGGACACATAGGGGAGACCCTGGGGGTACTTAATATGCCCAAACATTGTAGGTTAGCCATTTTTAAGTGTCCAGAACACAAAAGTAGAGTTTGGGCAAAATTTACTTTTTAAAAGCAGTCCTGTAGCACAGAGCCACTTTTAAAATGACCTCAGGCTTCAGCAGTGCACACATGCAAGTGCAGAAAGGGCTGCTGGCCTCTAAACTGCCATGCTCTATTATATATTAGGGACTGATCGGTAGTTTCAATCAACCCAGCCCCATTATGTACTAGGGCCCTATTGGGTCGGTCATGCCAATCACAGGGGTACCCCAACCCTTAGTGTACCCTAGTGTATGTAGGAGTTCTCTGTATTCTAAGTATTTTCAGCACAGCAATGGCCCTGGTTAGGCAAAGCCCAAGGTCAGTCAGAGTCAGATACCACCAGTACCAGTCAGCAAAAGGTTGGGGGGGGTGTCCAGGGCACAGGATAACTTTGCAACAATCATGCATTACTGGCAACGCTTAGTGCTCTAAAAATGCAAATGAATGAAGTCACTACGATGTGAGCACCCTGAAGGGCGGAGTTAGAAAGTAAAAGCCTGGAGGACATCCGGCTCTCCCCCCCCCGCCCCGCCCCCCCTCCCCCAGGCGAGCACCAAACACCCAAAGACACGTTTGCAACCGTTTAAAATCAACAAAAGAAATCATCAAGTTTGATTTCAGTCTATCAAATTATTCCTTTTGGACCAATAAAATAACAGGACAGATGGGTATGAAAGAGCTCTTCTAATAAATACAATGCAAGCTGTGCAGCGTTAACCCCTTCGATGCGTGTGACGGAGCGGTTCCGTCGTGCGCGTCGGTCGCGCTGTGCGGATGACGGAACCGCTCCGTCACGGCCCCGTCCACGCACGAACCCTTCAGCACAGCACGGTAATCCGCGCTGAAGGGGTTAAAAAAGGCTATCTGGGGTTGTCCTAGCTAATTACTCCAGAGTTCCGTCTGTCAATACTCTCCTGCTGTGTCCAAGTCGGGAAACCAATAACTTTCAACCAATGCTTCTCAGCACCACTGAGGACCCATTAAATGTAACAATTATGTATAATGGACTTTTGAGCGATTGGGACTAGTTTATGGAACTTAGAGTTTGGTTTAGTCCACTTCCTTTCATCTCTTGCCAAGTACAAAGTTCCTGTGAAGACATGACTATTCCCCTAGAAATTCCCTGCTTCCACGGTAGCTTACCTAAATATTAATACCTACAAGAGAAAGCACTCTAAAAAGCACCTGTCATCGAAAAAAGAGGCACACCGTGTTTACTGATTATAGCTTGGTCTGCCTCAGGCATTCTTTATACTAAATACATATCCGTAATGTAATAGTCAATCTTTAGAAAGAAATTGCACTTTTTGTTCTTGATAGGCAAAGTTGATTTTCAGTCAAAAGGGTGTCTTTTTAAGCTCAGGTTGTCAGTGATCCTTTAAGCAGGCATTTGCAAAGCCCATAGGTCTCACCTTTTGGACCTATTGGCTTTGCCAATGCTGTTTGGCGATGCATCACTGGCAAAAAATCAATATGTTAAAAGGGAAGAAAAACAGAAAACATACTGGAGCGATGATGTAGGAAGCTGGTGCTGGCGGTGTAATGCTTTAGGTGAGGTGAGCGCATGTGTCACCATGCATGTGTGTGTGCACCTATAGAACGGTGCGGGATCTGCTTTCGTTATTCTATTTAGCTATCTAAGATGGCAGACGTCACTTGCTTCGGAAAATTTTACCAAAAATCTTTAAAAAGAGCTAAAAAATGAATAAAGCAATCTCATGTAGTGTCGAAAAGTAAAGTAGCACTTCTGGTTCCCTAATAGTGAGCAGTAAACAAATACGAGTCAGCTATGCAAAAGGACGGTAAATATTCTATACTCCAGGGGGGAGAACAAATAATGAGCAGTGAAAGAATACAAGTCAGCCACGCAAAAGGACGGTAAAGAGGCTATGGTCCAGGGGAGGGACACGAACACTGTGGACAAGACAAACAATAGAATAAGCAAATGAGTGACAAAGCTAACTAATGGAAAGAAATATAAGTTTTGGTAAGAAGTCAATAGGCCTTGTGCAACCAGACACCTTGACTGGTTTGTTAGGCAAGATCTAAAATATGTGAAAAAGGATGGCCAAGAGAATCTTAGACACACACAGAATAAACAATTTAAAATACCTCACAGCATAAAGGGAAAAAAAGGAACTTTGGTCAATTACTACTTCAAGTTCCAAATGTGGATGGACGGAGTGGATGATGGATGGAGAAAAGTATGCATAGAGAGAAGGAAGACTGGACGGAGAGAAAAAGTGATGGGTAGAAGTATAGAAAGAAGAAAGGTAAGAAGGATGGAGGATAGAATGAAGAATTGAGAGAAAGATAGATGACCAGTAGGAAGGTTAAATGGATGAAAAGCCAATGAAGAATACTAGATGATGGAGACTAGCCGGGTAGGGTGGAAATGGTAGAAAGGAGGACGGATGGATAAAGTACAAGAAAGGACAAAAGGCTGAAGGAAGGATAGAGAAAAATGAAGGGAATTTAAGAATTCAGAATTCCATTTGGGGAGCAATCCCCAGAACAACTGATGAGTTTGCTTGTCTCACCCACTCAATTCGAGCTATTTTGGACTGATGTATGTGAATTAATGGAAAAACAAACTGAAAAACCACTTTGGAGGAAACCAAAGGATGGAAAAGCAAAGTTACATTAAACATGGGTGAAGTTTAGGACTAGTGAGGGGTTTTTGAGGGCCGGGATGGTTAAGGATCAGGGGTAATCAGAGGTCTTTAGGATTCAAAAGAGGTGGAGTTCAGGTGCAGATAGGGCTTTTTAGGGTTCAGGAATGAGGAGTTTAGAGGTGGTGAGAGAGGAGTGGGGTTTATGGCTGTAAAGTGTTTCCAGGGTTCAGGTTGGATGGAGTGTAGGGGTATTGAGGGGTTTGAGGCTTTTTGGATGGGCAAAGTTTAGGGCTCGTGGGTCTTTTTTAAGGTTCAGTGATGGGTATAGGTTAGGGGTGGTGAGTTTTTTGGGTTCAGGATTTTGGGGAGTTTAGGGTGGTGAGGGTTTTAGAGTTCAGGGATGGGTAGAGTTCAGGGGTGGTGAGGGGATTTTAGGGTCCACCGATGGGTGGTATTTAAGCGCAGTGAGGGTTTGTTTAGGGTTCCAGGATGGTGGCATTTAGAGGTTTTTAGGGTCCACGAATGGTTGGGGTTTATGGGTAGTAAGGGGTTTTAACGGTTCAGAAATTGATGGAGGGTAGGGGCAGAAAGAGGCTTTTAGGGTTCAGGGATGGGTGTAGTTTTGGGATCAGGGGTGGGTTTAGTTCAGATGTGGTAAGGGATCTTTGGGGGGCAGGGATGGATGGTGTTTCAGGGTTCTGAGAGGTCCAGTGTGGATGGTGTTTTGGGGTGGGAGGGGTTCAGCAAATTAAAAGCATCCACAGTAATTTTTGACAATGTAAAATATATGAATCTGAAATAATGCTACCTGAAGTTAAACACTGACATAAATACCTCAAAAGTAAGACATACAAACATTGCAATTACACATTAAAAAATAAAGCATGCAAAAGACAATTTCGAACAAAACGACATTGTATGAAATGGGTTCTATAAACCGATAAAATCCATTTATTCTGAAAATTTCAATTAAACAGTTTAATTGAAATGGTTTCTCAGTAATGGTAGTCTATGAAATAGTACTCCTATTAAACCACAAATAACCGTAGATACTCCCTTACTTGCCTGGATAACAGATTGGATTAATCACTGTTGAATCCATTTTAGGCCAAAATGGAGAATTACATTTTGAATAATGAATCAGGCATGTTGAAGCAGTGCAGCGTTGTGAAGCTATTTTGAATTCCGCACGAAATTAGTATTCAAGGGATACTCCCCACCCTACATAATTACTCATTACGGCTGATTAACAGGAAACTATCACAGCCAATTACGTTTAATTTGGAAGTGCTTTCAGAAGATTAAGTTACGTCAGTTAATGCGCCACGGAACAACAAAAGCACATCTATGGCATGCCGGACCCTGAAGCGCCCGCTTTGTACAGTGACGGAAAGGCCAGTGCAGCAAGGGGCCGGTGCAGCAAGGGGCCGCCAGACCACCGAAGAGCGACGGCAGCTGCTTCACAGCCCGGTCAAGTGCCTCTAGGGCAGAGGCATCGCGCACTCCTGCCCTCAAGCCTTTCTGCAGTGCCTCAAAGGCATTTTAATCGTGAAAAGAGTTGGCCTGACCGTCCAAAGCAATCTCATTCTCAAATTAGATTGTTTTGCTTTCCAAATCTCGGGGTTGTAGCCACTAGTTAGTTACATATTTTAGAAGTTACTACAGACGTGAATTTAACAGTCACGCAGCGCTGGTCACAAAATACCTTCCATAGTCTGTCCTTGGTTTCAACGTGGAGCACATCCTGAAAATGCACACAAAGACGCGCTTTGCTTTTAGTAACGGTAACGCAATGTCTTTCTGACAATGGAGAGTGTGTTCAAACCGGAACATCTTCTGTAAGTGAGCTCGGGAGAAAGCTCGAGCACTGCGTCTCTTACGAAGAAGGGAAGCTATGTGTGCCTTACTGCAAGTGTAGGCTCAGACGGTCTGGAATGATTGATTGTGCTTGCAGAGAGAATCAGGCAAGCGCCTGCAGGTGACAGATTACAATGTGAGATAAAGGGTCTCGATTCTGGTGATCAGTTTGAGGTCAGAACCTATGAGACAAACGAAAAGCTAGCAGACGAGCTGCCTGCTGGGCAGTCACCAAGGATAAGGGATGTGGAAAAGAACATAGCCTGTATTTCAAAAGAACGCATGCTCACACCTTGTGTCGATTACATACATTTACAGTTGCCTAACTTCGAGGTACTCATTTCGGCCTCAGAAGGATGCAAGCAGGGCTTTAAATGGGCAGATACTATTTGGTACTGTAAAAGGAGCAGGCAAATACTCCATATAATGGACACCAGCACTTCTATAGTTCCCATTTAAAGCACTGGATGCAAGTACGAGTGGCCATGACAGGCTTTGAACCGGTGAGGGAGGTCAAAGCACTCCTGCGCTAGATCCAGTAGTCCACTGAGCCATCAGCCCAAGAGAGGCACACTGTTGGGGCGAGGAGGGGGTGAATCACTACAAGTTTCCGGTGGAGGCAGGTGGGGGTCTACATTCTGAGGTGTGCATGGACTGTATGGTGGGGAACAAGCGCAGCTGCGAACCATCGGCAGACCGATTGCCCCAGTCCATCCTGGCACCACAGCCAGTAGAAGAGGCGGGGATTATATCGCCCGACGTGAATAGCTGCCTAGCTAAAGGCTCCAGACTTCAGAGTTAAATAACCACCGTTCACGCTCATTAAGGGGGGCAGTAAATTAGTTTCTATTGCAGTCTACGAAGGCTTCGGATTATGCTTCTCTTTCTTTACTCAAATAATAACAGCAGCCAATAAACTTTAACTAGCATAACCCAGAAGGCCTGCCCCTCCATAGTATGCACCAATCGCATAACATCCAGTTATAAATGTCTCTAACACAATACTGCTTCCTCTTTCTTTGCTGCTGCAGCAGCGAGTTAAGTGCATTCATCTTATTAATATTCTGTTTATTGTCATTGTGATTTACATGTATATATGCCTGTTTGACGATCTCGATTGACCCGCATTGTTGAAATTGGTGACAGTGTTATAAATTCTATGTCAGGACCGGAGGCTCCGATTATGCTTCTCAATCTTTACTAGGAAGCTCACAGTAGCCAATAAAAACAGAGATAAAAACCATGTGACAACCATAGAGTCTCGTCCATATAAGGTCCCTGTCAGCACAGAGTCCTCTTTCTTTGCTGCTCCGCAGCCAGTTAAGTACCTTGTGTTTATTCTCTCTTAAGTGTGGTATTATGGTTATTGATACGCTTGTATGCCACGGCTATTGTTTCTGTTATATGATGCGCTGACTTAGATGCGCGATCGCTGTTAACGCGATTTGTGTGGTACGAGGTTTTCACCTCGCTGCTGTTAATTTCGCTGCCTGTTGTCTTCCAACTAGTGGGGTATTGACGCGCTGCGAGCGCTTACCCGTGTAGTCCGTTTGCTTCGGTGAGTTCGTTTTCCTCACGTCGCTCGGGTTTAGTGGAGCGGGAGGTTCAGAGGAGCGGGGACGCGCGTCTGCCTGACGCGCAGTCCCCTTTTACTGATTGTGTGAGCCTGGGCCAGCGCGCATGCGTGGCGGACATTTTTGCCCGCGAAAGTCATTTGGGCTTAAATTGAACACCGGAGCAGCGTGTTGACTGCTTATGACCCGCATTTGTGCTGATTTTCGGCGAAAAGGCTCGCTTTTTGGCTCCTCAGACGTCCTTCTGTTCTGCAATCAGTGGGGCTGTATAATTCAGCATAGGCTTTGCCTAGAGTGGGGTTTTGTTGTGCAAGCCCTCCCTCCCTCCCTCCACATCTAAAAATAAACATTTTGAGTCACCATTGGTGACTGTATTGGGGCTTGCCTGGGGTTACCACTCCCCCTGATCTCCTGTGTGGGACTCTTGATTGTGAACTTGACGGACATCACAAGCAATCCTCAGGGTCGTTAATTGCTCACTGTGTGGCAAATATGTCTGAGTACTATGAAGAGGATTATTACTATTATGATGAAGACCCTTCAGGGTCTATGGAATATGACCTCGTGGAGGCATTGGATGCAGGTGTGCAGCAATCAGTCAATTCGGCTTTGGTATGAGCGATTGCGCCTTTGAAGCGCCATCTTTGCTCTTACGCCAAGAAACAAGGCTGGCTTCCATCCTCAGCTTCCCGTCCTACACCTGGGGGTAAGGGAAGAGCGAATCCCCACGCTGCGGATTTCGCTAAGCTCGCAAGATCAATGGCGGAGCAAGAGCGTTCTACTCCTAGTAGAGAGGCGACAATTACAGAGATCTCCCAGGAGGATGATGGTCAGGACACCACCCCTGACCCTACCACTGACGAGGATGAATCCCCTCGCCCTTCCAAGAAAGCAAGGAAGGAAAAGCATTCTGGTCCGTCCACGTCACCTAAGGTTCTCACGTTTGAGCCAGCGGACATTATCCACCCTAATTCCTCATCCTGGCTGCCACCCCAAGAGGTGGCGGAATATGTCCAGACCCATCTACGTCAGGCGTTTGACACGGACGTGCGGGCACGACTGCGGTCGGAGTGCCCTCGGCCTGAACTGGCGGATAAGGTGGCGGCTACCCCGGAGGTGGATCCGTCCATGTTGACTTACTTGAAAAAGTATTCGAAGGATCCTAAGAAAGGCTTGGACAGGTCCTGGCGATCCTGCCAAGATAAACTGCTGGACGTCATAGGCCCTTTGACAAAGATTCTCGAGCTCGGCTTTAGGGCCAAAGAATCCTCCATTGCAATTAGCCCTGATGAGTTGATTGGCTGGGCACAGCGGGCAGTGTGCCAACTGGGCAACGCTAATTGTGCATTGTCAACGGAGCGGCGCAGGTCTATCCTCTTAAAGTTGGATCCCAGGCTGGCCGAGTTATCTACGTCTGAATCGGGTCCGCTAGCTCAAGGTCTCCTGTTTGGTCAGCCTTTTCTAAAAGAACTGACCAAGTTTGTAGCCACATTTAGTGGGCTTGACATGGCCCAGGGTTCTTTAAAACGGGCTTTCCGCCCGGTTTTTGGCAGGGCCGGACGCTTCCGGGGGCGCTCGTTCGGCCGGGGGTATAACCAAGGCGCCCAACGTGGCCAACAAAGAGGAGGTTATCAGGACAACACAGCCAATACCTCCAACTTTTACCCCTCGCGACGTTCCAGAAACAGGTTCCGCAAAGGTGGCAGATTTGGAGGAAACTCCAACAACCAACATGATGCCGGAAACTCAGGTGAGCCTCATTCCTTTTTCAGAAGTGACATTGGGGGGCAGAGTGGCATGTTTTCTAAGCAAATGGCGCGAGATTTCGCAAGATGCATGGGTGTTGCAGACGGTACAGGGGTACAGGCTGGAGATGTACGCCTCCCCTTCGCAACACTCCCGCCCCCCCCCCCCCTCTGTATTTTTCCCGACAAGATCAGAACTTTATCACGGCAGAAATCAATTCCTTGTTGCAGAAGGGCGCGATTGCGCCCTCCGTGATCCACCCTCACGGTTTCTTGAGCACTGTCTTTCTCGTAGAAAAGAAAGGGGGCGGTTCCCGATTGGTGTTAAACCTCAAAGAGTTCAACTCGTGGATTGTTTACAGGCACTTCAAGATGGAAGGGATCCATCTGCTGCGCGACCTTCTCCAGGAAGGGGACTGGATGGTCCGTTTGGACCTGAATGACTCGTACCTCTCCATTCCCATTTCCCCCCCCCCACAGGAGGTTCCTGCAGTTTGTCTGGGGAAAGGTATGCTACGAGTACAAGGTCCTCCCGTTCGGTCTGTCGTCGGCACCGTGGTGCTTCACGAAGCTCCTGAGACCAGTGGTGGAATCTCTCAGGGCCCGAGGAGTCCGCCTCATAATATACTTGGACGACATAATTGTTTTGGCGTCCTCCCCTCAGACGGTCCAAACACACCTCAATTGGGCGATAAACCTATTGCAAGGCTTAGGGTTCATTGTCAACCCGCAGAAATCAGTGTTAACTCCCTCTCAGTCCATCGAATTTCTGGGGTTTATGATCAATTCAGTAACGTGTCAACTCTTGCTGCCGATGCCGAAGGTCAGGGCAATCAAGAAGGAGTTGCGGTCCACCCTGCGCAAGCAGACGACGTCCTTGAGATCGTTAGCCCGCATAGTGGGGCTCCTGGCTTCTTCCATCCAAGCGATCTTCCCTGGCCCCCTTCATTACCGGGCCCTTCAGAGGCTCAAGATCCGCCATCTCCGGAAAGGTCTCAGTTACTCAGAACAGATACCTCTCTCAGAGGAGGCGAGGCTGGAGATGGATTGGTGGTTAAACCACATGGAGGCCTGGAACGGCCGGGCGCTATTCGGATCGACCCCGGACGTGGTAATCGAATCGGATGCCTGCCGGTGGGGTTGGGGAGCCCGGTGCGGCACGTTGTCCACGGGTGGTCGCTGGTCGCCGGAAGAACTTCAATTGCATATCAACTGCCTGGAACTGTTGGCTGGTTCTTTTGCGATCAGATGTCTTTCGCCTCAGAAAGCAGATTGTTGTATCCTCCTCCGGATGGACAATATCTCGGCGGTACGTTACGTCAACAAGCTGGGCGGTACCAAGTCGCGAATGTTGGCGGAGATCGCCAAGGACTTCTGGCACTTCTGTCTGCAGAACAGAATTTCGGTTGTTGCGGAATACCTGCCCGGTTCCAGCAACCAAGTGGCCGATTGGAATTCCCGCCATCTGCAGGACTCCAGCGACTGGATGCTATTGCCCACGGTGTTTCGGCACCTGACCCATCTTTGGGGCCCTTGCCAGATAGACCTTTTTGCGTCCCGACTGAACAGACAAGTTCCCCAGTTTTTCAGTTGGAGGCCGGATCCGGAGGCGTTAGCCACGGATGCATTCCTGCAGGAATGGCCGAGGTCCCTCTGCTACGCATTTCCCCCGTTTCTCATGATCCCACGGGTTCTAGTGCGAGCAAGAGCCTTTCAAGCGGAACTCATTTTGATCACTCCTTTATGGAGGGCTCAAGCATGGTTTCCGGTGTTGCTAGACATGAGTTGCGCGATCCCGATTCTTCTTCCCCAGTTGCAGAACCTATTGCTGGACCCTCTTCAGAATCCTCACCCTTTGGTGGCGTCGGGCCAGCTTCCTCTCGTTGCTTGGCGGGTTTCAGGGACAGGTGGAGTGTCCCGGGCCTTTCACGGGAAGCTAGTAACTTCATGAAAGAAGCTTGGTCGGCCAATACCCACAAGCGATACTCCTCATCTTGGAAAAGATGGTGTGATTGGTGCGCTCAACGGGACGTGGATCCCGCTAAGGCACATGTGTCTTTAGTGGTCAACTTTTTGGCCTCTATGGCGTCCTCCGGGTTAGCGTACAGGACGGTCAACAACTTTCGGTCAGCCATATCGGCGGGACATTTACCTGTAGAAGGTAAGCCCATTGGGGAACATCCTTTAGTATGTAAATTGCTGAGGGGAGTCAGGATGGTGAAACCCCCTTGCCCAAAGTACTCTCACCTGTGGGATGTTTCTCTTGTCCTCAGATTCCTGGAATCCTGGCAATCCAATAGGTTCTTGTCTCGTAAACAACTCTCAGCCAAGCTGACTATGCTCTTATGTCTCGTTTCTTG
Organism: Triturus cristatus; assembly: GCF_964204655.1. Taxonomy (NCBI): domain Eukaryota; kingdom Metazoa; phylum Chordata; class Amphibia; order Caudata; family Salamandridae; genus Triturus; species Triturus cristatus. The sequence continues at coordinate 786,696,686 of NC_140583.1, read as the reverse complement.
CAAACGGGTTTCTGACGTCCGAGCGCTTGATTTAGCGGGGCGTAGATTTACCCCGGAGAGGGTGTCCTTCACTTTGTCCAGGAGAACGAAGTGTAACACTACTTCAGTCACGTACCCGGCCTTTCCTAATAATCCTAAACTGTGTGTGGTGCAATGTATTAAGGATTACGAGGTGAGTACTGAGGAATTTCGTGCTAATATGCAGGGGCAATTACTTATTGCTTTGCAGAAGCCTTTTCGCCCAGTGACTCCAGCTACCTTATCGCGGTGGATGCGCTGGCTCATGGGCGAAGCAGGGATTGATATCTCCAAGTTTGGGGCCCACTCTGCGCGTGGAGCCATGGCTTCCAAAGCATTTGTAACGGGTGTCAGCCTGGCAGATATCATGAGTGCGGCTGACTGGTCTAATGAGAATACTTTTAAAACGTTTTACTATAAGCCTATTGTCAATGTTGCTTCAATGGTGGTGGCTCAGCTTTGAACAAGCATAATCGGAGCCTCCGGTCCTGACATAGAATTAAAAATTTGCGAACATTCGTGACAAGAATTTTCAATTCTATTAAGGACAACGGAGGCGAGGATTATCCCACCCAGAGATACACATTGTTTGGTGTAATGCTATAGATTGCATATTCGCATTCGAGATTATGATGCTTTATTTATTTGATCATGCTATATATTTGCATTGCTCTGTGTATTTGTTCCCACCCTAATTTCTCGTGATGTACTGCTGTTGTTATAGCAACCTCGAGCGGTTTTTACGGGGTGTTTCCTTTCTTTCAGGTAATGACAGCAAGTAACCCTGACTATGGTTTATCGGCGATGGGACGCTTCGCAGTTCGTTGTTCCGCTCTCAAGCGAGTTGTCTGTACCGAGATCCAGTGAGAAGTTCGGCCCCGTTGGGCGCACAGTTCGTTGGTGGGAGAAGGCCCTAGCTATCAGTGATCCTCAAGAACAGGTCGTGCATGGACTTATCTACTGTTACAAAGAAAGAGGACTCTATGTGATGACAGGGACCTTATATGGACGAGACTCTATGGTTGTCACGTGGTTTTTATCTCTGTTTTTATTGGCTGCTGTGAGCTTCCTAGTAAAGATTGAGAAGCATAATCCTCGCCTCCGTTGTCCTTAATAGAATTGAAAATTCTTGTCACGAATGTTCGCAAATTTTTTATTATTGCCGGTGGCTAGAGTGGAGAGGGGCAGATGTGCTCTGCGCGCTTGGGGAGCAGTCCGCTTTCTATGGCCACATGGATTTGCGCATGCGCGAGCAGCCGATCAGACTTTTCATTCTCAAACGGCTGAACGCGCATATTTGAGTAAGGACAGCTCCATCCCCAGTCCCTGGTGAACACCCGACAGGGCGAAAAAGCGTTTTAGGGCTCTGCCCTAGGGGGATAAAAGGGGTGGCTCCCTCCACAAATAAATACATTGCAAATAGTTAGTTTTGCTCAACAGTATACACTGATAGAGTTTTGTGAAGAGCTTGGAGTCTGAATTACTTGGTACTCAGGTTAGTTAGTGATTTAGGTTTTCACCCCTGGGTTTCTCCCCCCCCCCCCGCTTAAACTCCTCCACACCTCCAATAGCACGATGGCGTACTACGCCGAGGAGGTTGACCAGTGGACAGAGTATTATGATTACGCAGAATTCGAGGAGGTGCCCTATGAGCACCAGATGGAGGAGCAATTGGTGGAAGCTCTGGTTACCCATGTCCAAGGGTCTGTGAACAGGGCGCTGATCATGGCATTACAACCATTTACAAAGCCTGTGAAAAAACTACGGAAAACGCAAATTTAAAACACCCCTGAGTGAGTCATCAGTACAATACTCAGTGGAAGTCCTTTCGCAGGGGGCTTCCAGTGTTATTAGAGACCATGGTTATGGCGACTCCCTCCCTTCTGGAAAATCATCCCATTTAACTCTAGGGGCAGCGGAGGAGTCTTCTCCTGCCGCTCGGGACACCTGCGATTGCAAGCAGTATACAGGCGAGTCTAAAAAGGCGACAAAAAGGAAGCGCAAAGTGCATAATGTGAGCAGTGTATCAACTAATAAAAACCTGATCTTTGACCCCAGAAATATTGTACACCAGAGATCTACTGAATGGGTGCCATGTTTGGTAGTAGTACACTATGTTAAGGAGAATCTCCGAAAAGGATACGAGCGCGACGTGCGCGCCACATTGAGATCAGAATGCCCCAGGCCATCATTACTGGGCAAGGTGGCGGACACCCCTGAGTTGCATCTGAACATGGCCACGTTCATGAAAAAGTTTGCCAAAGACCCAAAAAAGGAGTTGGACAGGGCATGGAGAGGGTGCCAGGATAAGCTACTGGATATATCTGGCCTACTCACGAAAATCCTTGATTCAGCCGTGCAGGCCAAGGACTCCAACACGCCATTAGATGCATTAGAGATACTAGAATGGGCACTGAGGGCGCTCTGTTTCTTAGGCAATGCAAATTGAGCATTGTCAACTGAGAGAAGACTATCATTCTAATGCATATCGATCCACAACTTGCGGACATGGCCACGACCGAGGCCGGAACCCTGGCTAACAGGTTGTTATTCGGTGATAAATTTGTAAAGGAGTTGGGGAAGTATGTGGCGACATTCTCAGCACTTGACAAGGCCCTAAGTAATAATAAGAAAGTCTTCCACACTGGCCTTTTCACCAGGGCCGGATGCTTCAGGGGTCAAGCAACTGGCTGTGGATTCAATCAGACCTCCAGAGGCTTTGACCAGGGAGGACTTGGGGGAGCCCAGCAATCCAATTGCTACCCAACTAGAAACTGCGGTGGTAGAGGCAGACACCATAAAGGAGGCTATCGAGGACAGAACAGCGGCGGGGACGCCTCCTATTCAGGTAAACCTTTGTCAGTGTGAGGATGTCAAGGTGGGAAGTTGGATTGCCTCGTTTATACACAAATGGGAGAGCCTGACACGGGACCCTTGGGTACTTCAGACAGTGCAGGGTTTTCAGATAGAGTTTTATGCGACTCCACAACAGACACACAGACCTCATCCGCTACATTTTTCCCATGTAGAAAGGTCTTTCAGAGACAGCGAAGTGGCAACTCTGGTGCACAAAGGGGCCAAAACAGGATCAGGGCTTCAGGTTACTGTTAAACCTTAGGGAGTTCAATTCTTGGGTAGTGCATCGCCACTTCAAGATGGAGGGCATACATTTACTTCGAGATCAACTCTTAGAAAAAGCTTGGATGGTGCGTCTCAATTTAAAAGACGCGTACCTAGTGGTTCCTATTTTATCTCCACATCGGAGGTTCCTACAATTCCAATGGAGAACCAAATGGTACGAATTCTCTGCCATGCTGTTCGGACTTTTGTCCGCCCCTTGGTGTTTCACCAAGCTCCTCAAACCAATGGTTCAGTTCTTGAGGGAAAGAGGGGTGAAGCTCATAATTTATTTGGACAACATCCTTATCATGGCACAAAGTGGGAGTACAGTGCTTTATCATCTAGCATGGACGATTCAACTCCTACAGGAGTTGGGGTTCGTCATCAATTCAGACAAATCCATACTGTCGCAATCAATGGAGGTTTTGGGGTTCCAGGTGAACACAATAGTAGCACAGTTGTTACTCCCATTGAAGAAAAGAATAGTGATCAAGAAAGAATTGAGGAGAGCACTTGCCTCTCAGACTATATCATTGAGGACGTTAGCCAGGTTAGTAGGCCTTTTAGCCTCATCGATTCAAGCTATCTTCCCAGGTCCACTTCATTACAGGGCACTCCAGAGACTGAAAATTATGCATTTATGTAAAGGGCTGGGTTATACAGAACAGATTCTGTTAACCGTGGAAGCCAGGACAGAGATTTACTGGTGGTTGGAACACATGGACGCATAGAATGGCAAGGCCATATTTGCATCAGTCCCGGAAATCGAATGCCAGCAGATAGGGCTGAGGAGCCCGTTGCGGCTCCTTGGAAACACGGGGCAGATGGTCCACGGAAGAATTGAAACTCCATTTAAATTGTCTGGAACTGTTGGAGGGCTCATTTGCAATCAGGGCACTTTTCCCCACAGAAGGCGAGTTGTTGCATACTCCTGCGGATGGACAATGTCTCGGCAGTGAGATAATTAAACTGTCTGGGTGGCACGAGATCCTGTCTTTTAGTGGAAATTGCCAAGGATTTCTGGCACTACCGTCTCCAACACCACATTTCTGTGATGGCGGAGTACATTAGGGGCAGCTCCAATGTGGTGGCGGATTGGAACTCCCGTTTCCTTCGAGATACCAGCAACTGGAAGCTGCATCCCAGAATATTTCAACAACTGAACGACAGGTGGGGCCCTTGTACAATAGATCTGTTCGCGTCCAGACTAAATATGTAACTGCCTCAGTTTTACAGTTGGCGGCCAAATCCTCTAGCGATCAACTCAGACGCATTTCTTAAATCATGGACGAATAGTATGCTGTATGCATTTCCTCCGTTCGTCATGATCCAGAGAGTATTGGCGCAGATCCGCAGGCAGAGGTGATGTTTATATCCCCATGTTGGAGAGCACAAGCATGGTTCCCAGCAGCACTGATCTTGTCATGTGCTCCTCCAATACGTCTGCTATCGTTTCCAGAGATTTTGACAACAGTCCCTCTGGGTCAACCTCATCTGCTAGTGGTTAAGGAGCAGCTGTCCCTCATGGCATGGAAACTTTCAGGAGACGTTGGCAAATGCCGGGAGTTTCAGCGGACACAATGTTTTTTCTGTCTCAATCTTGGGCTCCTGCTACGCATAAGCGATACTAGTCAGCTTGGCATAAGTGGGTTGGTTGGTGTGCTGAACGACAGGGGGATCCTGTGGGATCCGGTATCCATTTCATAGTTAATTTCTTTTCGGAAATGGCAAGTAATGGTTTGGCCTATTGGACAGTTAATTTCCAGTTCGCAATTTCGGCAGGCCACCCTCATGTGGATGGAAAACCGGTGGGAGAACACCCATTGGTATGTGAAGTGCTGAAAGGCATCAGGTTGGCGAATCCTCCAAGACCACGATATTCACAATTGTGGGATGTTGACATTGTTTTACGTTTTCTCAGGAACTGGCCGGCAAATGAGGGTCTGTCAGGTAACAGTTATCTGCAAAACGGACACTTGTTTTATGTTTGATTTCACGTAGACGAGTGACTGATGTGCAAGCACTAGATTTAGCAGGTAGGGCTTTCACTCCTTCGGTGGTATTATTTACTATCTCGAAGAGAACTAAAACAAATTCTAAAAGGGTTTCTTATCCTGCGTTTCTACATCATAGCAAACCGTGTGTTGTACAATGTTTAAAATGTTATGAAGATCGTACTAGAGAATTTAGAAATGGCGTTGAAGGACAGTCATTGATTTCCTTACAGAGACCTTTTCGCCCAGTCACTGCAGCGACTTTAGCCACGTGGGTTACTTGGTTGTTAAGTATGGCAAGTATTGATACTTCGGCTCTTAGAGCCCATTCTGTGAGAGGAGCAATGGCTTCTAAAGCTTTTTCTACGGGTTCCCGATTAGAGCACATTATGCCTGCGGCAGATTGGTCTTTTGATTCTACTTTTAAGACGTTGTATCATAAGCCAATTGTTGATGTGGCATCTACGGTGGTGGATCAACTTTAAGCTAGCATAATCCGAAGCCTCCATGGACTGTCATAAAATAAAAAAATTCTAGTGGACGCGTCAAGAATTTTCAATTCTATTAAGGACACGGAGCCGAGGAAACCTAGAAACGTTATTATACAATATGAAGTTTGAATTGTTCATATTGACAACTGTGATTTTATGAAAAGTTATGTATAGTGATGTTGGGTTTCTTCCCGCCCATAATCATGTTGGAAATTCAGTCAGTGAGTGGTATGTTACAGCATTCTCTATTCAGGAGTCAAAAGTAACCCGGCTTGAGGAGTCAAGATGGAATCTTTATTGGATCACGAGAAGATGTTCCTGTGGTTAACGTTCTGGTTCAGGTCGATGGAGGAATCGGCGAGGTTCAAGGTTCAAGGGTCAAGTTTAAGGACTGTGTTTGAAGGTTTTCGCAAAGAAAGAGGAAGCAGTATTGTGTTAGACATTTATAACTATGGATGTTATGTGATTGGTGCATACTAAAGAGAGGAAGTTCTTCCGGGTTATGCTGGTTAAAGTTTATTGGCTGCTGTTAGTATTTGAGTAAAGAAAGAGAAGCATAATCCACGCCTCCGTGTCCTTAATAGAATTTTAAATTCCTGACACGACAGCGAGAAATCGTTTTAATCAATAGCCCATCCGCTGGGCCCCCTGCGGTTACAAAGAGTGAAGACAAGACGCCTGTAGGGACGCTTGGCTACCTTCCGGTCCACCAGCCAGCCCAATCTAAGGCGTGGAACGAGGAAAGAATCAACCTAACATGCTGGCTCTTCTGAACCCTCCGCCAGCTCTGCTTTTTCCGTGTTGTCACTCGGCAATGCGACGGAGCTCACTCACTGTCAGTACACGTGATCAGTGCAGATTGCTCACATCATAAAGCGCCTCGATTACTGCACCCTCCACACTGCCTGAATATCTTGTGGGTATACCTTGTGTATGTTCCAGATCCACCCTGCCACCTCCCAAATTCGTCAGGCACTTACGGAGTATAAAGATTTCTGAAATTGCTCTCCTGAGGCTCTAGCTACCATTACTAACTACGTAACAGGGTTTTCCCATCTGTGGCCCTTTAAGCCCGTTAAGCTTCAGGAGATTCTACAAAATCAAGGGGCCCTGTGCCACCTCACTTGGTGGCAACTATATAGCCTTACACAGCTCACCTACCTCTTACAAGGTATCATGTTCATTGCCCTACGTGAGGCATTGCATGAATCTGCTACCACACAAGCCGTGCTTCCATACCCACGTCTCGATCAACGCTAAGTAACATTTTCTGATCTAACTACAGTACACTGGATTTTACAACCCAACGCTTTCTTCCCTCTAAAGGTGAGAGTATCTCTCTCTCCTCATATATCCTGGTGATCCAAGGCAGATAAAAGAGAAGGACCACAGGGGGAGCATAAAGGGACCAAAAAAATGAGGGAGCAAAAGACAGGTCAAAAGCACTCCAAATCTGAAACTCCCCTGCCATACTCCCCAGTGAAGGAAAAACAAGACCTGTACAATAGTATAGATACTACATTAGAACGGCTCAATTCCCTGCATGACATGACAGTCAACGAACAATACGGAATGTCTACAAGCAGAAATGGTTGGTCTGATGCAAAATGTTAAGGCTCTGGCTAACCACATGGAAGAGGAAGAACTGAGAATCAGCAGAACAGAAGATAACCAAAACTCACCAATAAAAAAACCCTGATTTAACAGCACAAAAGGTGGAATCCCTCAAGTGGAAGGTATGCGACTTGGAAGACAGAAATAGAAAAGGTAACCCAAGGATTTTGGATGTCCCCGAAAATACAGAGATAAACGATAAATCATGCATCTTTCCTTGAATCCTGGCTCTCTAGAGGGCTTGAAATCTCACTTGGAAAAGACTTCGAAATCAAGCAGGTGCATAGAATTCAGACGAAAGCTGCTTCTACCTTATTGAAGCCAAGAGTTCTTATTTTCAGGACTCTAAAATACCAACTTACAGAAATTATCACGACTGCGTGAGAAGAATTAAAACTATAGACTAGAAGGGCCATAAAGTCGGAGTCTCCCAAAACTATGCAAAACTCAGTGAATCGCAAGAAAAGATTCTTCAACCTGTGCCTGGAATAGAGGTCCTTAAACATTATGTTCTCCTTTGTCGACCCCGCAAAAATGAAGATCACACACGAGGGCTGTACTTCCGTCTATGATGAGCCTAGAAACTTAGAAACCTTTGTAAAATATTTGCTGGACTCAAGTCATGTCTCACCAACCCAGTTTTGTTCTATACGTCTCACTGCTGATTCCGTCCATTCTATTCAAGGTAGAGACTCAGCCTCACATATATCACCATGCATGTTATTTAGAACAGCTGCCTAACTCTTAGCTGAAGATACACCAATGAGAAAATGTTCACAGAACTTCCGTGGTCACTCTACAAGGGTTTGCAAAGTGGAGATTAGGGACTATATGTTGCCTGAGTACTGCAGCTTGGTTTCCACCTTCCACCCCTCAGATACCTTTGACATTGCCCAACTTAAGCAGGTTTGTATTAAATTCAATTGGCAGCCCCTGTTAGTTCTTTGGCGGCATGTTGACTGCTGTTTTTCGCGTTCTGTGCTCACCTAGTGTTTAGATTGTTTCTCGTTCAAGCCCCGATCCTCTTATTTAGATCAACTTTCTGTTGAGTCCTACATGATTCCTGTATTTGTGTTGGGGGTGGAGGGAGGTTCAGGGGTGTGTTCTGGGGTTGGGTATAGAATATTGTGAGTTTCACAGAAGATCATATGGATGATGGCATTTATGCCTTTCTCTTATTCTCCATTCTCTTCCTGCACTCTCTTCTCCACCTTCTGTCCTCCCCCTATCCCACCCCTAGGAATTTTCTACTGGTCAATATATGGCTATTTTAAATATGCGCCAGTCTGATGGCACTGTCATCTCTTAAGATCTTATCCCTCAATGCAAAAGGTCTTAATCACCCATCACCCAATCAAATGAAAAAAAGTACTAGAATCCAGTCCTAGATAAAAAGATATTATTCTACCATTGAAAACTAGAGCAGGGCCTAAGGAGAGCAGCAGTATGCAACACTCTTGGATTCATAATAGCACATACTCTCCAGTTAAAAACAAGAAAACTGTAAGCAAGCTAAATACACTAGTGACATTATCACACACGAGGACTGTGGTAGATGGTCGATTTCCAAAATTACTAAAGATGTGGTATCTTTTTTTTAAAGTTTAACATACATGCTCCTATGGAGAATGAGCCGTCTTTTTGGGTTTCTCTAAACAGAAAACTGCATGAACTTCCCATGGATAGTAGAATCCTCTTAGGAAGGGATTTCAAGCTGCCATATGACACTAGACAGCTTCTCATGTTGACCCTGTAAGCCCAATCACTTGCAAAGATGCATGCTTAAACTCTGAAGCCAATGATATGGTGGACATATGCAGATTGCATAACTCGACAGACAGTGACGACCTACTACCACAACACAGAGTCCAGAATCAACTACTTACTAGCCAGCAAAAATCTAGTACAAAGAACCTCCGTTCCTACCATACAGCCAACCTTCATCTCAAATCACGTGTGCATTACTGTCGTTACCATCAACTTCTCCAAACAGTCCTTCAAGAGTTGCTCATGAAAAATGAATGATTCCGTTCTTAAAAACCCAGAATCTAGAGAACAAATCTCCCGCTCTATTTCTCAATTCTTTCAAACCATAAAATCACTAGATATGGAGATAGAGACGATCTGGGAGGCAATTATTAGAGGAGAGAGGATCAGCTTTATGGCAACCAAGAATATAAATCGAAAAGCTGAACCTCTTAGAAACGCAGATCAAAAAGCCAAAGAACAAAAGAAAGCTAGCTCTGGATTTCAACATTACGATCAGTATAAAACAAACTAAATATGAATATGACAAAATCCCAAGTGAGAGAGCTCATGTCTGGTCCACTAAAACAAAGGCTAAAAGTCTTCTTAAACAAAACAAGGCTGGTAAGCTTCTCGCTCTAACCTTTAAAGAATGTACAAACTCAAATATCCCAGCCATCAAGGATAAAAATTGCGTGATACAGGTCAACCATTTAAAAATTGCAGACGTCTTTCAACCTTTCTACATGCACTGGTATAATCCATCCCATTTTGGTAGTAAGCCCAGCTTAGAAGCTTGTCAAACATACCTGGACTGGATTCAGCAACCCATAATTGCAGACAGGATTTCGTTGCTCTTAACAAACAGATTGATCTGGATGAAATTATAAAAGCTATTAATTCCCTAAAACCTAAAAAAAGCACCTGGTCCAGATGGATTCCTGGCCTCTTTTTACCAATGCTACCAACACACTTTATTACCTAATTTGGCGGACCTTTTTAATAAATTTAAATAGTTGGACGAAATCACCGGGTCAGTTTCAGAAGCCCATATAGTAGTGATACCTAGAGAAGGTAAAGACACTTTGGAGATTAAGAATTTTCGTCCCATATCATTATTCAACACAGACTATATGTATACTAAATTACTACCCTTAGATTAGAAAAAATTCTCCCCTCATACATCCATCCCAGACCGGTTTTGTAAATGGAAGATTGGCTGCAGCCAATATCCAACCTTGGGTCAAGTAATAGAAAAGACTAAACTGATTCCTTCTCCTACAGTGGCCATGGCCCTGGATGCGTAGAAGGTTTTTGACAAAGTTTCATGGATCTTCCTAAAGGCTGTCCTGGAAAAATTAAATTTAGGGAAACATTTTTATATGTATGGCCATGTCGGTTTAGCATAAACCATCTTGGATTAGGCTTAATGGCCACTTAAATATTTCTCCTAGCGCACGGAACTAGGTAAGGATATCCTCTATATCCCCTATTTGTCCTCTCAGTAGAAGCACTTCTCCATTCCATCAGAACAAGCACAAAGAGTATCTCCTTTATCGGCAGCCCTCAAAAGCCGGCAGCCTATGAAGACGATGTCTTCATCTTCTCATCTGAGGCAGTCCTGGAAGCCCCATGCAGTGGGATTGGTGAGAGGTGGTGAGAGGTAGTCAAAGGCCATGCCCCCTTTCTCCACCACTCTGCAAACGCACCCCCTGGCACATTGTATGTTGGGGGATTAAGTCTCCATCATTTAAAATGTACACAGCTGATGGACTGAACGCAGTGCACATTAAACATTCTTCCCCAGTCAATAGACCTGGGTTAAATCCATCATTCTTTTGCTCACCATGCCATCCCAGTTTAGACCCAGCCATATGCAAATCAGTCTTGCCCCTATGCCTCATGGGAACTGTCCAGACTGAACTACCAAGCCAGGTCCTCTCTGGACCGAAAACAAGCATCCTGGGGCCGGTTTCGGGAAAAATCACTCCTCATCAGCCAGGCTAGCTTGAATCCAGTGGCACAGTGAGCCCGGGACCCACGTCTGGGCATACCAGACGCACTTAGGGCGAGAAAGCAAAAGACAGATGATGGACGGAATGCAGAGCTAATCGAACACACTCACCCAGTCAATAGATCTGGGGTAAATCCATTGTTCTTTTGCTCACCATGCCACCCCAGTTTAGATCCAGCCATATGCAAATCAGTCTTGACCCTGTGCCTAATGGGAACAGTCCAGACCGAACATCCTGGGACCGGTTTCGGGGCATCACCCCTCATCAGCCAGGCTATCTTGAATCCAGTGGCACAGTGAGCGCTGGATCCACGTCTGGGCGTACCCGGCGCACTTAGGGCGAGAAAGCAAAAGACACACAGATCAGTTCCGTGCTCTCCAAGCCGCTCGAGTCCAGCTATCCAGGCTGATGAGGGGGTGAAACCCTCAAACTGGTCCTAGGATGCTTCTTTCCAGTCCAGGGAGGACCTGGCCTGACAGTTTGGGCTGGAATGTTCCCATTGGGCGCAGGGTCAAGACTGATTTGCACATGGCTGGGTTCAAACTGGAATGGCATGGGGAGCAAAAAACCATGCATTTAGGCCCAGATCTCCATACTGGGGTGAATGTATGACATTGTTCTGCATTCTGTTCATCGGTTGTTCTTTTTGCATCATTTAAAATATGCTTCGGTGTCAGGCTACACCTATTCTCTTTAAATATTTTATGTTTCCCAAACAAAGCTACACATGCTAACCTTAAAAGGCAACCCTCTAGAATAAAATACCTAGGCATTGAATTCACTGATACGATTGAGGGCACCATACGGTCTCAGATAAAAGGGGGGCGTGGCCAGCAGCCGATGGAGACGGACGCGAGCTGAAGAGCTCCGACCGCCATCTCCCCGTTCTCAAACATCCTGATCCCCTGACACAGCGGGGGGAGCCGCAACCTGCACAGAAGCCCTTTGGGACGCGACTGCCGGGCCCGGTGGTGCCCTGTGCTGCAATCACAGCCATCTGCGGGGGTGAACTGGCGATTACCATCTCGGCGGTCCAGGCAACGAAAAGATGGCGGCCGCAGTCTGACTGCTCCTGGGGATCCTGACCTGTGGGGAGAACGGATGAATCAGACCGAGTGACCTCGCCTGAGCTACCTGGCAGATAGCAGTGCACTACTGAGGAGGGGATGGAGTGCCTTCAAAACAATATATTTACCCACAGCGCTGACCCCCCAACCTGCCCTGGCCCTAATTACAAAATGGCGGCCGGACGGAGAGCGCCCTACGATGGCGGACCAATTGAATGGAGGCCTACCTGTGAGGAGCCCACTGTTGCCCCTCTTGTGACCAACGTGCCAGGGCAGCCGCTGGGCGGCGTGGAGCCATGTTGTGAAGACTGGCGATCCTGGTGTTGCCCGCAGGGAGGGCCTCGCAGACAGCGGCCAAAATGGCGCCAAGCTTCCCCTGAGTAGGCCGATTTGCCTTCCCCCTGGAGCACTCTCTAGGACAGAGGTCGAGTGGCAGAATCCCAGCCCACACCATGCACCGGCTGAGCCCGGTGCCCCACTTTGACCAGCCCCAGCACAACGCGGAACCCGGGGGCGGTCGCTGCAGAAGAGAGTGCGCGCATACTACGAAGTGGGGTCCCATGAGCCACAACAGTGCTGTGGGAATTATGCGGTGAGAGTGCGCTTCCTATTCCAGACCCCCGTTGAGAGCAGAGGGTGTACAGTAGTGGAGAATTCGCAACGGCGCACCACAATATAGCGCCTGCGTTACGAATGTAGCACCAACCACCGGGGAACAACTTGCTGGCTATCTGTGGGTTATGCCTGTGGTGAGTGGTTAACTAGTTGCGCCACAGCAGAGGAGAACGCTAGTGCTGCCTGCCGGGCCTGACACGCACTTCAGAGACGCAACTGAGGAGAGTAGCAAAGTGATGCAGTGTCCAAGTATCGGAGAATACTGGTGGGAGCAGCGGACTGCTGAGCGGTGTTTTGTCTCTGCGAGACTTCTCGGCTCGCACTACCAGTGGTAGGAGAGATTACCTGTGGCGAGGACGGGGAGTGCTGTCTGGGCTGAGGGGGCACGATGGCTAGGAAGCCGCCCAGCGAAATTGGAGGTGATAAGACGCGCTACTTCCAGGGGACAATGCGCTCCCTCAGACGCCAAATCGCCACGCAGTAACTCCGAGATAGGGAACCACAAAAGAAGTGAGGTTCACTGCTCTTAGTGTGGATGTCCCCGGACCTCACTCTAAAGATGAAGAGGAAGCGCCTGAAACAAATGGAGAGGCGCCCTCCCGGAAACCTACATTAACTGACATAATGCAAGCTATAACTGCCTCCAGGGAGGCGTTGAAGGGAAAGCTAGATGCTATCGGCACGTACCTCAGCTTACTCAAAGATGGTCACCGTAAGCTCAAAGACATAGTGGCAAGCAAGGAAAAAGAATTCTGCGGCCTGCCGGATGAAGTACAGTAAATGCTCCGATCTCTTTCTGCCCTGGAAGCTAAGGTGAAACCCTTAGAACTGCGAGCTGGAGACAGTGAAGGGCGGTCACGGCGGAACAACATCCGCGTCATCGGGATACCGGACATGGTGAGCTACTTAGGGAGCTCCCCCCTAGACCAGTGGTGGCTAGACTATTACACTTCCGAGATAGAGACCACATCTTACACTGTGCCCGCCAAAAACGTACCCTCCGCATCGATAATACTGTCATGATCTTTCCAGACTTTACAAGAGAAGTTCAACGAAGCAGGGCCTCATTCACTGCTGTCAAGGCTAAACTGCGCAAACTGAAACTGTCCTGTGCAATGCTATTTTTCGCTCGACTTAGGGTGGTGGACCCAGCGGGTGCGCGCTTCTTCAATTCTCCACATGACGTTTGGGACTGGCTAGAAGTCCACAGCTCGATGAATCGACCTGCTTCAACTTCAAAAAGCAGAGTCGTCGGGGCTATGGGGCAGGCTCCAAGACTCCTTCGTCCAGGGAACTACGCCTTGACAACGAAAAGTGTTGCAGGCAGTGGTGTTGCACAGTCAGGCCAGCCCTGGGTCCTCTCCAAGCGGGAGCGAACATCGCGCTAGCAGATCAGGGTCCTCACCAGCCCGCAGCGACGACAGCTTGGGAGCGAACATGCCGGTGGTTACGCCCCAAACGGCCGATGACCTAGTGTAAGGAGCATGGCCTACCACTCAAAATGCAGTTTTTCCCGGGCCTGGCTTCCCTGCGCTGTAGGAGCAGCTTCCAAGAACTGGTGGCTTCCCGCCATTGGACCTCTAGGTAATATCCAACCGAACTGGGGCTTATCGATTGGAACAGTTAACGAGGAGGCGGCACTATGGGTTACCTTGTGGGGTTCTTAGCGAAAGGCCTCCACTTCCTTTGTCACTAGACACAGGTTGGCACTATCCCAGTTTGGAGGGGGACACCTCGTTGGATACCTGTCCTGGGGAGGGGGGAAGTTGGGATTGTTTTTCTAGTTGGGGAATTTTAAGGGGACCCAAGCGTGTCACGGGGGGGGTGGGGGGTGGGGGGCGTGGGAAATTCTTAAGGACTATACGAGTAGGTTTCAGCAATGGGACCCCCATTAGGCTTGGCTTGTCTCTCGTGAAATGTGAGGGGTATGCACTCCATGATCAGGCGCCACAAGATACACTCCTATCTGATTCACAGAGGCATTCAAATCGCATTCCTCCAAGAAACCCACCTCCTGGCACGAGAAGGGAAGGTGTTGCAGCGCCGCTGGAGGGGTCAGGTTTACTATACTACATACTCTGCTTTTGCAAGAGGGGTATTAATATGGATACGGGCGGGGGTCCCGATTCCAATGCACAACACAGGTGATTGACCCAGAGGGCAGATTTGTGGTAGTGACGGGGAAACTAGATTTTAGAGACATTACTCTGGGCAGCATATATGCACCCAACGCAGACCAGCCGGCCTTCTTCTCCTTACTATAATGGAGGTTGACAACCACCCTCACAGGGTAGCTGTTACTGGGGGGCGACTTCAGTTGCACCACTGATGTTACCTTAGACCGCTCCCCACCCCCCACTCCCTAATGCACCTGCACACAAGCTGGCAGAATCACGCCATAACTGGCAACAGAAATGGGGACTAATTGATACCTGGCGGGCGGGGCATCCTTTAGCCCGGGATTACTCCTCCTCAGCCCTTCATGAATTGCATGTCCGCCTAGATGCCATTCTGTGTTCACCCGATGTCCATGAAGGGATTAGCTGCAGCGAATACCTCTCCGCCCACAATCCTGTCCTAGCACGGTTGCAATGGGTACGTACACATCCCACAATCCCCACATGACGCTTGCATCCGAAGGCCTTAGATGACCAGGTTTTCCGTACCACCATTGGAACAGCGATCACAGAATATTTCCAGACTAATGAGGGTACAGCTACGGCCAGGAATGTGGAATGGGACGCCTGTAAAGCGGTGCTTAGAGGGTAGTGCATATCTGAACTAGCTGGGGTTAGGAAGGTTCTCCTTCAGGATACTCAGCAAGATGACGAACGTCTGTGCGCCCTGGAAAAGGACAGATCTGAAATCCCGGGTAAGCACCGGGAGTTACTAGAGGCGAGGGAGGAAGTGGCCGCACACGTGGAGCGGCTACGCTGCTTCGATTAGAAGACCTACATCACACTGGCACATTCGGAAAGGGATACATCGGGAGCCCTCCTGGCTTGGTTGGTGAATACAGCTAGGCGAGAAACCGTTATACTGGAACTTGGAGACCAGACGGGTGTAACTAGATATGACCAGCAGGGGATCTAGGATATATTTTTTGACTATTACACTGAGCTTTACCAGAGCCGACTGGCCCCATCGGAGGATGACCTCCAGGAGTTCACACGAGAAGTTGAACTGCTTGCGTTGGATGAGGATGCGGCAACTCTGCTGGGACGTGAGATCGAAGTACAGGAGGTGTGTGCTGCCATAAAAAGTATGGCCCATAACAAAACCCCAGGCACCGACGGCCTCCCGATTTTTACCTCGCTTCCATTGACCTCCTTGCTCCCCAACTTGCACGATTATAAAATGATGCCAAGAGGCTTGACAAATTACCTGACTCCACTAGAAAGGAGATAATTATTCCACTACTAAAACCGGGCAAGCAGGCATGGGATAAAACGGCATATCGCCCTTTATCTATGCTCAATCTTGATGATAAAATACTAAGTAATATCCTGGCCTCCAGATTGCTCCCCTACATGACCACCCTCATACATGCTGACCAATCCAGGTTCATCCCCACCAGAAACACAGCTCTAAATATCAGTAGACTCTTGCATATATTAGAGGCAGACTCTTACAACGTTGACACTGCTGCAATCTTTGCAGTAGACATAGAAAAAGCTTTGACAGTTTAGAATGGGCGTTCCTGTTTCACGTGATGCGCAGAATGGGGCTTGGCCCCGACTTCGTGAATTGGACAGCTCTCTTCTACGCTGACTCCACCCCGGAGTCAAGACTGGGGGGAGTAATCTCAGAAGCATGCAGGGTGGGCAAGGGTACACGGCAGGGGTGTCCCCTCTGTTTGCCCTGGCAGTGGAACCTTTGGCGGTGCATGCTAGGTCGGGGCAGGCGTTTCGAGGGCTTGATGTACACAGACAGGTACCTCATATTGCACTTTATGCGGATGATCTACTTTTCCTTGCAGACTCGGGGGAGGCCTTACTAGGGGCAAAAAAACCTGCTCCACGCTCTCAGCAGAGTGACAGGATTAAAAGTTAATTGGTCAAAATCATGACTATTCCCGGTGCGCAGAGATAAAATAGGCCCACAGTGCACGGACGGAGTGAACTGGGAGGACAGATGCCTGCCCTACCTGGGCACTCTTATTTATCAGGGGCAGGAGGATATTCTCGAAGGTAACATTGGGAAGGCCATCAGGGGGGCAAAAGCTAACTTTGAATTCTGGGGTTCCCTACCGCTTTCAGTGGCAGGCCGGGTGGCACTACTCAAAATGGTGACCCTCCCGCGGCTCCTATATTTCTTTGGGACAATGCCGATCTGGATACCAGCACTCTACTTCAAGCAGCTCCGTGCAATGATCACTGCTTTCCTGTGGGGAAAAGGGCAGGTGCAGGGTAGCCCTCAGTACACATGGGGGCAACTGACAGAGATTGGAGACTTGGGCGCAGCGGGGGCTGACCACCATGGGAGACCTGTACGAGGAGGGAGCCATGATTCCGTTTGACAATCTACGAGCTCGCTACGACTTGCCCGGGGGTGATTTCTTACAATACACGGCCCTCACAGCGGCCATCAGGAAACATTGGGGTGGAGGTCTAACAGAACCACCCACATCTATGGGGTGCCAGTATGTGGTGATTGCAGCGGGCACCTTTAAGGCGGTGACGTGTCTTTATAGACGCATGATACTGGAATCCCTATCCCCTCTGTCTGCCCTAAAGCTTAAGTGGGAAATGGATATAGGGGCAGCCATCCAGGACAAGACGTGGGGTGAACTTGTGGAGAGAGCCTGGAAGAGCACGAGAAATGCAAGGTTTCACATAGCATACCTTACCCCGGCAAAGATGCATGCATATTTGCCGACCAGCCAGCGTCCTGCCCGAGATGTAATGCAGACAGGGCAGATTTGAAACCTATGATATGGGACTGCTCGTTTCTTGACAGCTATTGGGAGGAGGTAACAGCTTTACTGACAGACCTCACTGATCGGGACCTGGACCCATCCATGGCTCACTGTATTCTACATTGGTTTCCCCAGACCTCAAAGAATAAAATCACTAGTAAATTTATAGATCTGGGCTTCCTACTAGCCAAGAGAACCATCACCACTCAGTGGAAAGCTCAGCAGGGCCAGAGTAGTGCCAAGTGGAAAGCGGACTTCCTGAAATGGGCCGAGTGTGAGGGAGTGATTAGGTTACAAATTGCAAATCGCAAGGTGAGTGAAAAGGCAATGGAGAGGGTGAGAGCCTGGGAAAGGCTTGTTGTAGCTCTGATATCCCCTGAAGACGATGCGGGGGATGCAGCTGTGGACGACCCTGGGGCAGCCATAGGTTAACGCATAGTCTCCTTACGATTAGTAGTGGCGCTTGGCATGTACACCTACTTTCACTCCGCTATATAGAATGCTGTAAAAAAAAAATATATATATATGATGCCCGCGCTATATCTGTATTGTTATATGTTGGACCTCTCCAATAAAAATTAGTTGAAATAAAAAGGAGAGACTGGCCAAGAGATGCAAAGTATGAATGCATCCAATTTGTGGTAATGCCCAGAGGTATTTTCCTAGCGAAGATGAAGCCTAGAAATTCTGTGCTGTCTCTTTGTGCCAGTTACAGAACAGGGTGAATTTTTATCAATAAAATGGAACATTTCTGGTGAGGCTGGGATTATCCGGCTACACCGAGAGGAGGTGGAGTTCTTATGGTTGATATCCACTGTTGAATGAATGAATGAATATACTTAGCCCAGGGGCATCAAGACGCTGCGGAGAGAGATCAAAGTTCAGAGTCAGATGTCCATAGTTATCCGGGCTTACAGGTTAGAACAGGTAAAAAGCCAGGTCTTCAAGGCCTTACGAAACAAGGAGTGACTTTCCAAAGTGGAAATTGGGGAAGGAAGGGAGTTCCATAGATTAGCTCCGGTCAGCGAAAAGGCCCTTCCCCCCAACTAGCTTTCCCAGAGGTACCCAGAGTTCACCTCATGAGAGCAAAGACACCACTGCAAAAGACAGGAAAAGAATGAGCTGCCTCCTTCAAACTGCGATTCAGTGAGGATTCACCTGAGACCACCCCATCAGCACTAGCTGAGTTAAATCTAGTGTGAAAAACCAGCCGATGCCTGCCTGCCTCCTTGACACTGGAGGATTGGCCAGCTGAACAGCACCAAGGAGAAGACACGTTGAAAGGGGAAGCCCCTGCACCTATCTCGAGCTGGCTTGCAGAAGTGGTCTCAGTACAGTTGCATTTGGGATAGCGGTCCTACCGAGTCAAATCGAGGTGTTATTCTCACATCGAGACATTGAACTTCGAGACTAAAAATGCAGACTTGGAACTGACGAGATCACGTCTGAAGGTCATCATTTGCATCTCATGAAGATCTATACATCCCGCCCAAAAGAGACTTGTGAGAAAACCAGAAATCCTTGGAGTACAGCGACGAAGTACCAGACTGCCTGTGACAATACCAGACTATGGCTGAAATTACAGAGAAGGGTAGTGTTATCCTACAATATTTCACTTTTAGTATGGTAGCCGTTTTCCATGACTAACTCTTTGTACCCTGCCATATATAGGAAGGACTGTAAACTGCATTTATAGCTAGTAATTCAGATCTTAGGGAACAGGTACCTTGCAGGTATGAGTGTGTGATGAGCAGCAGGTCTCCATCCCCAGGCTCATGTGTCCTTGTAAGTCCATCCTTCCTTGAAAACAAGGAGCAAATCTAAGTGTTGCTGGGCAGATGGCTAAGAGGTTAGCAAGAGATCACTGATGATGGAAATAAGCCTAAGGTTAAGCGCAAGGCGGAGCGTAAATTGGTCAGTATAAAAGCAAATGAATCACCTTCTGTCTCTGCTGTTTCCCATTCTGAACTTTCAGTTAATTTAGTATTATAAAGGAAGGAAGAGAACACAGCACTCAACAGCTAAGGCCTAAGCAAATAGGTTGCAGAAAACTTTGAAACCAAATCTTGCATTGCTCCGGGAGCAACCCTCAAGAAAATAGCAGAATAAATGTGTGTAGCCAGTCATTATATGCAGCTGACTGGTACCTGCTTTGAGAACACCACAGATGCCACCCTTATACCTACTAATGTGTGCGGACACTGAAAGAAGTATAAGTCACATGCAAATTATATAACAAGTGATATTTGATATCCATCTGGCAATACTGACCTCAGCCACCTCTCACCTAACATTTTTTCAAAAAGTCTATAAATGTGCTTCGAAAGAGTATTGGTCTAGTTTAGTAAAAGTGCTGGCACAGAGGGGCTCCATCTCCAGATTAATTTCTTCTCAGTCGATGAAGAACAGGAATGATGAAAACAATTGCTTTGACACAGAACTCCAAGAGCACTCTTGGGATGAATGAGGGAGAAGTCCTGAGAACCACTCTTTCCAGATGGAAAGCTCCGAGGCAAAAAGGGCTTGCAGCTCACTCATGCGCCATTCTGAGGATATAAGAAGCGTACATTACAGAAGGTCATTAGCTTAAAGGTCGGTTCACTGGCTATAAAGCCTTTCTAAGAAGAGAGATATGGTCCCTCTAAAGTAGATGGTGCAAGTATGAAAACCAGATTGAGGATCCAAGTAAGACTCATCAGGATAACACCACTACATAAGCTCTCTAACCTCCTGGTGAAAATTCAAAATCAGAGCCGTTGGAGGAAAGACTTATGTGCAAGTTGTTACTGTCTGTGTAATCAAACTACAGGCAGTCGTCTAGGGATCTGGGTCCACTGTAAGGCAAGGGGCATTTCCCTAATCTGTACTGAGCATGAATCGAATATTCCAAACTTGGTGACAACTGGGAAGAACAATGATAACTGGCAGTCCAACTGCTTATCCCACTGTTCCACCTGGAGTTGCAAGAAATATATGAAAAACTAGAGCCATAAAATATTTATTCACTGGAGATAAGTGGTTGCTAGCCTGTTAGAGCTCAGCCCAGTGCTTGGCAACCCCAGTGAAAAATACTGTCTGTGAATATATCCACCAGCATGTGCCTGGAGTAAAATGGGGCTGTCTAGTCAGCCAGTGGGCAACCTCACTCACTTTAACTGCAGCAAGCTCCTACTTATTAGGAAGATTGTGATTTGGTTTACGGAGTTTGTGGTTAATACCTGGGAGCTGTGCTGGCACTTATCCATGATATATTCATCAGCAAGGTATGGTCGACCCATTTGAAAAAGGTTCGCTGGCAGATTTGTCTGAATGCTAACACTAACATATTACTATGAGACTAGCCCAAAGGAGGAGGAGATGGGTGCAGGGCCAATGCTATGCACATGCCTCTAGGTGCAAGGGAAATCTACCTTGTATGACTAAAAAAAGGGGGTTTCGCAGAAATAGAGTACCAAACATGTTTAGGATGTTGAAAAACCAAGAACACAAGAAGAGTAATATCTATACCAAAGTCTGCACACCAGTGTCCAAAGAGGGAAGAGTTGGAGAGATATTTCATTTAGCTGAAGAGCATGCACCCTCTTTCCCAACTGCAGATACCGACGTTGACCAGGTTAGTGACAAACCAGGTCATGGGACTCAAAGGAATGCCTGGGTACAATGCTTCTGTATAGTTTTGAAATCTGTGGATTTTGTATGCACTCTGCCCCTCTGTCGGTCTATAATAAAATGATGCCCTTCCAGTAGACCTAAGTGTTGCACGACTGGCCCAGCACTACGAGCTCCAGAAGGCTCTGGCGAATGAAGTAGAGCAAGTGGTACCAGGGTTGAACCAGTTACAAAGATAGTAGTTATTCAGCCTACCAGTCTCCTTGCTCTGCTGCAACTAAACTGATCCCACCAGAACTAGAGAACTCCAGAGACTTTTTGCCTCCCTGACCGACCGAAACCAGTACCCTAGTTATTGTCCGATCAGATCAGCTCCACAGGACATCCTTTTTCTTGACCCTTTCTGCCCAAGTCTAATAATGATCCCCCAATCGACCGAAAAAGTGGATGTGGCTAGGTTACAGTGGGAGAGAGTATAGAGGTGAACATACTATGCCGGAGAGGCTGCTAAGCATGATGGAAATAAAAACAGTGCTTAGAAGAGAGGCGGTGTCAAATTTAAAAATCTAATTTTTATTTCTGATGTGAATAGTTTATCAAAACCGTCGCACTTTAGTGCAATAAGATGGATCATAACAGTGACCCTTGACGTAAAGAAAATACTCAACACTATTCACTAAGATTACAGGAAGAACAAAAACGACATCTTACAAAACATGTCTGTGCTTATAAAATAATAAAGCCATTAACAGTGAGCAGAACTGAAGGATATATGATAAAGTGGCGGAAGCTCATTGTTTTATGATCTCAGCATTTATTATTGAGGCACGAGTGTGGCAATTAGCCTGAAAAAAGTGAAATTCATATGGAAAACACAAATATTCACCCCCAGATGAAGCAGCCCAGATGAAGCACTCGAAATGCCCTTTTGGAGAAGATAGGTTGGAGTTATGGAGCTTCTTGCTTATCAGCACGACTAGCTGCTTTGGTGGCACCATAATTGTAGAAGAGGTCATAGAGCGACAAACATAAAAAGAATAAAAAATGTCCTAGCTATCGTGACAAAGTTTCAATTCTATTAAGGAATCGGAGGCGAGGATTATGCCATTCTTGCTTCACTTTATTAATAGTAGCCAAAACATATAACTACGTTTCCCATGAACCCTTGGGAAACAGGTAGTAAGCAAAAAATGGTCCAACCAGCCAGCGACTTGGATCCTCCAATCAGGGGCAATGCAGACCAACATATTCTGGCTCCACTGGCTTCCCATCCTCTTTCGAAGCACGAAGTCAGCCGGTAGCTCACCTTCATGAGTCTTGTTTGATTCAGACCCTACAAGAAAACCAGGGAAATATTTTATTCATCTGACCCAGGAAATGCTAAACCCTGTGGATAAAATTAGTGAGGCATAACAACCACATAACGCTTTTATCTCAAATGATCCAGTGTGAAACAGTTTTTCTTACTCACACATGGGGAGGGAACGTTCATATGAAAACCCTAGAGTGGAATAATCCTCGCCTCTGAGTCCTTAATAGAATTTAAACTTTCAGTTACGATAGCTAGGAAATGTATCATTCTATGTCGGGAGTGGAGGAGAGGATTATGCTAGTTCAAAGCTTGCTGACCACGAGGTGAGTCATATCCAACACAGGTTTAAAGAAAACCTTTTAAAGGTTGAGTCCGAAGACCAGTCCGCCGCGTTGAGGATGTCTTCCAAATGGGCACCTAAGCCAAAAGCCTTTGAGGCCATGGCCCCTCGAGTTGAGTGGGCTCCAAAATCCTTAATGTCAATTCCAGCCTCTTGCATAACCCATCTAACCTATCTGGCTATTGTGGGAGAAGATACTGCCTTAAAAGGCTTGCGTGATGCAATCAGAAGCCGTCGCTCACCTGGAGGACGGAATTCCTCCATTACTTCCTCATATGCTTTCAAACAGAGAAACACGCACAACTTTGGGGAGTCCGGAAATTCCGGGTAACTAATCACTCCTTGGCACTTTGTCTGCCTGTGAAGGGTGAAAGTCACCCCATTAGCGGTGAACATCTTGCCCAAGATATCCAATGCTCTCACATCCGAGACGCGGCGACAGGAAATGAGGTAGAGTAGCATGGCTAGTTTGACTGACAACTCTTTCCGTAAAAGGAACCGATTAGGTTGCTAAGACAGAAACAGATTAAAGACTGGATTCACATCCCAAAGGGGTGAGTACCAGGGTTCCGGAGCAAGGGACAACCTGATGCCTTGTAGAAGCGTGCAAACAAGAGGGTGTTCTCCGACAGCCGCATTGTTAAACGGTATATGGCCAGACGAAATAGCTGACTGAAAGGTATTAACTGACCTGTAGGTGAATCCTTTAGAGGCTAAATGGGCTAGAAAATTCAGAATATGAACTACCCCTGCATCCACGGGATTAAGACCCCATCGCATACACCAACAGGACCATCTACCCCATGCGGACCTGTACCGCTTGACAGTGCTGTCTGCCCACGTCTTACACATGAACTCTTCAGCTTTATCTAAAAGGCCTGGGACTTCCCAACGTCTCCTGTAATCCGTCATGCCATGAGCCACAAAGAGTTTGCTAGAATCCGAGAATTAGGAGCCCGATCGGGACTTCGGAGGAGAGACTGAAACGGGGGGAGTAGGATTGGAGATTCCAAAGAAAGTTCCAGAAGAACTGGAAACCAAACTTGTGATCTTCACAAGGGAGTGATCATGACCATCTCTGCCTTTGTCTCCTGATCTGGGCTGTCGCTCTTGTTATCGCGAATGGAGGGAAAGCATATCCGTGTTCTAGACTCCAATCTTGAAGAAAGGCATCCATGGCCACTGCCAACGGATCCGGTCTCCAACTGAAGAACCGTGGAAATTGACTGTCTAGCCTTGAAGCAAAAAGGTCAACTGAAAAAGGACCACAACGGTCATTCAAGGACTGGAAGACTTCTGGGTTGAGCTTCCAGAGGCAGGAATCCCTGAAGTTGCGGGATTGCAAGCCCATAACCAGGTTCTTCCGACCGGGGGATACTCTGCAGTGACCGACACCTGGTGGTTTAGACAGTACTGCCAAAAGCTGGCAGCCAAATCAGAGAAGCCTTGGCTCTCGTGTCCCCCTAAATGATTGATATTTCGGACGGCCGAAATACTGTCCATCTTTAAAAGGACCAAGGACAGGACTGAGTCTCTTGTCCAACAACGAACTGCGAAAGAGCCTGCTGGGAGCGCTAAGCAGTTGATATGAAACCTCCGTTCTTGAGGACACCACAAGCCTCCTGTGGAAAACTCGCCGCATCTGGCCCTCCAGCCTTGTCTGCTGGCATCGGATTCTATCACGAGGTCTGGGCGGACCCGAATATCGCTCAACCGTTCCAGGCCTCCATGTGTTCTAACCACCATGTGATTTCCTCCCGGGCTTCCTCTGAGAGGGGAACTTTGAAAGAGTAGGGGCATACCCTCCTTAAGTGACTCACTTTGAGGCGCTGGAGCACTCGATAGTGTTGAGGGCCCAGGAAGATGGCCTGGATAGAGGCAGAGAGAAGACCCACAATCTGGGATAATTGTCGAAGGGATAGCTGGGGCTTGGTGAGGGAACGTCTTAGTTTGTGACAAATTTTTGAAATCTTCCTGGATGGGAGACTGAGAGTGGAGGAAGTGAAGTCTATCACGAAGCCTAGAAAGGTGAAGGTCTGTGAGGACGCTAGGATGGATTTTATCTCATTGACCAAAAAAACAAGACCCTGCAGAAGAGCTACTGCTGTTTGGAGGTGGCGTGGAAGTTGGTGAGGACATGCGTCCATGAGGAGCATGTTGTCTAGATAGACGATCATTCGGATCCCTGCGTCCTCAGGAACTCCACTGCAGGTCTGAGGACCTTCGTGAAGCACCAAGGGGCCGAGGAAAGACCAAAGGGAAGGGCGGTAAACTTGTAAGTCTGGTGGTGCCAAACAATTTGGAGGAAGCGATGATGAGGTGGAAAGATTGGGATCACCAGGTAGACATCTTTTAAATCCAGCCGTACCCTCCAGTCCAGAGGTCTCAGGACATCCCTGAGGAGAAGAATCCCCTCCATTTTGAAGAGGCAGTAAACCAACCACTCAAACTCGCTGAGATTGATAACTGGAAGCTTACCTTCATCTGTTTTGTTCACTAAAAAGATGTTGCTGATGAACCCCCGTGGATGAGGGGTTGCGTGGGCAATAGCCTCTTTGGCTAGCATGGAAGAAACCTCTGAATCTACAAGGTTGGACTCTTGGAGGGAGAACTGAATGGGACGTGGTCTTAGCTCCTGAAGGGGTTTGCCTATATATTCTATATGGAATCCTTGAATTGTTTGAAGTACCCAGGAGTCCCCTGTGATGGAAATCCAGGCCTGGAAAAAACTCCCCAGCCTCCCCTCTACCCTTAAGCGGCAAGAAGGGATTACACTCACCGGGACTAGAGGACGACGCTACTCCACGATATCCAAGGCCCTTGCCTCGCCGGCGTCTGGTGGGATAGAAATTCCCGAATCTGGTCTGGTACTGGTATTGAGGCTGTCTAGGGCCTTGTTCCCTTGGAGGGAGTTTGTTTGAAGAGTGGCCGGTCGAAAGGCCCCTACCTCGACCGGCCCGATGAAAACTTGGGGAAACACCTTTTTTATTGTTGTCTGAGCCTTGGTCAAGAGAGGTCAAAGTGTTTACAAACTTTCTCAGCTCCTTGACAAAGGGCTCGCCAAAGAGTCCCCCTTAGGCCACTGCCCCCACGTCCGAATCGGCAAGATCCTCTAACTTGGGGTCCACTGAGGAGGAGGGATCGCAGACGCTCTGTAGACAGCATGGTTGGCATTGCCTAAAGACACTATGGCTCGTTGCGCCCAACCTGAGAGTGCCTCCAAGGAGATTATGGACCCCGACACCTTGGCCTCTTCAGCCATATCGAATATTTTTGGGAGGGGACCTAGGGTGTCCAAACTCTTGTCCTGGCATGCCCGCCAGGACCTGTCAATGCCCTTTTTTGGAACCCTCATAAATTTCTGTAGGAATGTGGCCATTCTTGTGTCGATCTCATGTGTGAGAGCTACTTTCCCGTCAGAGGGTCTAGGGCACTCTGCCCTCAAGCAGTTGCGAGCGTCCTTTCCCCAGGGGCTTCCGAATTCCAGGTCTTGGCGGCGAGGAGAACGATCTGCTGCCGGTGGTCGCTCTTCGGATGTGGGGGACGGTGGCGAGGGCGAGGTCGGCAGAGCGGAGCTGTCAGTTCGGGGTGTAGAAGGTGAGTCGTCTGTTGAAGTATGCCGGTCCGGTGTTGTGGAGTGCCTTGTGGGTGAGGAGCTTGAAGGTGATCCTCATGTTGACGGGAAGCCAGTGCAGGTCTCTCAGGTGTGGTGTGATGCGGCTGTGGCGCCGAATGTCGAGGATCAGGCGAGCAGAGGCGTTCTGCATGCGTTGTAGACGTTTCAGGAGTTTGGCCGAGGTTCCTGTGTAGAGGGCGTTTCAGTAGTCCAGCCTGCTGCCGACGAGGGCCTGGGTGACCGTTCTTGTTTCGGTGGGGATCCACCTGTAGATCTTGCGGAGGGTGTTGAAGCAGGAGGACGAGACGGAGTTGACTTGCTTGGTCATGGAGAGTGTTGAGTCGAGGATAAACCCCAGGTTGCGTGCATGGTCGATGGGTGTTGGTGCTGCTCCCAGTGCGGATGGCCACCGGGAGTCATCCCAGGCTGAGGGGGTGGAGCAGAGGATGAGGACCTCGGTCTTGTCATAGTTCAGCTTCAGACGGCTGTTCTTTATCCACTCGGTGACTGCTTTCATTCTTTCCTGGAGGTTGGTTTTGGCGGTGAGGGGGTCCTTGGTGAGGGAGATTATCAGCTGGGTGTTGTTGGCGTAGGAGATGTTTAGGTCGTGCGCCGTGGGCGAGCGGTGCTATGTAGACGTTGAACAGTGTAGGGCTGAGTGATGATCCTTGGGGTATGCCGCATATGATCTTGGAGGCTTCGGAACGGAAAGGGGGGAGGCGGACGCTCTGGGTTGTGCCGAAGAGGAAGGAGGTGGTCCATTCCAGAGCCTTGTCTCGGATTCCTGCGTTGTGGAGGCATGTGCGCAGGGTGCGGTGGCAGACCGTGTCGAAGGCGGCTGATAGGTCCAGGAGGATGAGGGCCACGGTTTCACCGTTGTCCAGCAGGGCCCTGATGTCATCGGTGGCGGCGATGAGGGCAGTCTGTACAGTGGTTGCTGCGGAACCTGGACTAGGACGGTTCTCCTCAAGGTAGCGGGTCAGCTGTCTGTTGACGGTCTTCTCGATGCCCTTCGCTGGGAACGGAAGCAGGGAGATGGGCCGGAAGTTCTTGAGGTCCCTTGGATCTGTCTTTGGTTTCTTCAGTAAGACGTTGACCTCGGCGTGCTTCCAGCTCTCTGGGAAGGTCACGTCTCGAAGGAGATGTTGATGGCCTTGAGGAGATTGGGTGCCATGGTGGCGCTAGCTTTGTTGAAGATATGGTGTGGGCATGGGTCTGACGGAGAGCCGGAGTGGATGGTGTTCATGATTTTGATGGTGTCGTCGTTGATGTTGGTCCAGGTGAGTAGGTGAACGATGTGGGTGGGGCCACGGGGTCTGAGGTGTCGGTTGTTGTTGGGGTGGTCAGGTTGTTGAAGCGGTCATGGATGTCAGCGATCTTGCGATGGAAGAAGGTGGCGAGGGAGTCGCACAGGTTCTGGTGGGTGGTGTTGGGATCGGTCTGGATCTGGAAGTGCAGGTTTTGGCGGTGCTGAGGGTGTAGTCAGTGCTGGTGTCAGAATCCTCTTACCTTGTGCCTGAATCTTCCACAGAAGCAGATGATAGCTCCCAAATCCCCGACGTGGTTGCCAAATCAGAACACTGAATTTTGCACTCACGGGGGGGAAAGGGGAATTGGAAAAGAAAGAGACTGGCTGCGTGTTTAGGAACTGCCCAACATCTTCTATTTGGAATCTTCTAGTGTTGACTCCCACATCTGTCTATTGACTCGTAAAGTGAAAGGGCTGGACCTGCAGAGGGCGGAAGAACAAACTTATGTCTCTAAGCTCTACTCAACATCTCCACCAACCTCCCTCTAACACTGGTAACCTCCCTCTGACACTGTAACTACCTGAATAACACAGCAGACTTGCCCCTCTCTTAGTGTGGAGAAAGTTGATAATCAAGTTAATGTTCGAAATTTCCAAACAACCAGAGCGATAAGAGTCTGAAGTCCTTCTTTCTTGAGAGGAAAAGGCAGGACAAGTTCAAGAATACTTCAAAGGATACAGTTTCTGTGATGTCTTGCTGGATAGTTGATGCTGAACTGATAACAAGAATCTCTTCAGGAAAAAACTCTTCAAATTCTCGGTCTTCTGTGAATCCTGACGAGAACTTCTCTCAGGAAGGGGAAAAAGGTACGGAACTCAAGATTTGGGAACAGCGTTCCCGATGTGCACATCCTACCGCTAAAAGCGGAGAAAAAATCAGGGTGAAAACGAAGTTGAAAGTCTCTTCAGCGCTGGTGCTGAAGTCGAACGTTGCTTTCGTCTCAAAATGTCAGTTGAAGTGCGCGGCTCATAGGGAGCTCGCGCTAGAGGTTTACCTAGGCTCGAGACCTTAGTCAAAAGACTAGAGCGCTCAGATCTCAATCGATGGCGGCCGCCATCTTAGATTTCCTCGGAGCCGGTTTCCGCAATCAAGCGCAGCAATTTCTGCATTAGGAACCACAAGTGCTGTCGCGCTCTTCTGAATCTGGAACGAGGAACCATTTTGCATCTTCTTTGGATAGAGGAGGAGGTGAGAACAGCTGTAAGCGAGTTCTTGACAGCTGGTTGAGACACCCTGAGGGTGTTCTTGTGGATGATGGAGATTCCACCTCTTACTCCGTTGGTGCAGTCCCTGCGGGTGATCTTGTAGCCGTCCGGGATGGCTATGGCGATATCGGGTGCCGAGAAGGCGTTCATCCAGGTCTCTGTCAGGAAGGCGATGTCCGGGGAGGATGTGTCGAGCAGGTCCCAGAGTTCAGCAGCATGTTTTCATGCGGATCGGGTGTTCAGTCTTATGCATCTGAGGTGGTCGCGTCCTGTCACGTTTGGGGGCTCAGAGGCGGCAGGAGAAGGGTCCTTTGGTGTGCTTCGAGGCAGCCAGGAAGCAGGTGTGTGGTCGTCCGGTGTTGAGTGCGTGGAGGGTGTTTGCGTCGTAGCAGCGTCGGGTGACGTGCGTGGAGGGTGTTTGCGTCGTAGCAGCGTCGGGTGAGGTTCGCGGGGGCCAGTGGGTCTGGCGCTGGGTGCGGTCCAGGCGCAGACTGGCTTGCCTTAGGCGCGCCAGCGGCACGGCTGCACAGCGGCTGCCACATAAGGGGAGGTGGGAGGGAGGAGCAGCTGGGAGGCCAATGGGCGAGCAGGGGGCGGGGCCACAGGGGACACAGCGGTGGGAAAAAACGGGAGGTTAGAACGGGCGGAGAAACAGAAAGGCACAGTACACTGCAAGAGGAATAAGAGGAAAAAAACTGAATAAAATGGAACAAAATGACAGAATCAAGCAGAATACAACACAATAACAGAAAGCAAAATCACATCAAGGCAGACCGGCAAAGAGGGGGCAGAGCGAGCGCACAGAACCTACGGCCTACCACTGGCCATGAGGGATGAGGCGCAGATGGTAGCCTGCGGGTAGAGGCGGGCCTCAAACTTCTAGCAGGCGGCAGCAGCGGGCTCAGGGGCACGGACAATTGTCCTGGGAAGGTCAGGAGGGGAGCCAAGGTCTACAAGGCTCTGGTTCAGCGTCGGGATCACCTGTGTCGTCACGGGTAGCATAATCTGGGATCACTGGGTTCTCCATCAGTGGCAGGGTTGGTTGTGCTGGTTGGGTAGCTAGAAAGGCTTGTTTGAGTATATCAAATGCAGACAGTTCTACCCCGCGTGTCTCTTGGTCGATTGGGTGGGGTAGGGTCAGCTGGGGGAGTAGTGTCTGAAGGTCCAGTCTGGGGGGCAGGTGCCATGGGCAAGGCAGCTAGTCGGGCTAGGGATTGATCAATCTTTTTGGACAGTCTGTCCTCAAGGGGGGAGGGGGGGGGGGGGTCATAGGCTCTCCCACTGCCCTGTAGATTGATGCGTCTACCGCATCATAAAATTCGTCATCCCAAGGGAGGTCTGCCAGGGAGTTATCCCTCCCCTTGCGAATCGTCCTCATAGTCCAGCTCCATTATTAAGTGGGACTCACTGAGGTAAAAGCAGTTACGTCTGGGTGACAGACCTGCAGCATAGGTAGGTTGCTCAACACTGGCTGTGTGTCAGCCAACAGATACGGGGTGAGTTAGACCTCACAGATTTTATGGGTCATTGTTCTGGGGAGAGTGCCTGGACCAAGCAAATATATAAAGAACACCTGTGGCCTGGGTAGCTCCCCACAAGCGCAGCGCGATGGATACAGACCCTAAAACGTTTCAGGGCCTGAGACACGAATTACGGACTCTGCTACCTACGTATTGTGTCAAAATAGGAAGAGCGGAGAGTTTTCTGTCAAAGATCGTCTGTTAAACGTGGACAGTGGCGCGATCGTACACCTATCGGCGTCTCCCTCAGGCCACGCACTGCTCGGGAAACTACGGCACGCCGTTCAATCCTCTCAGGGATTCAAACGCGCTCGCCGCGTCCCATGCGGCCTTTGACACCCCCTGGTGGCAGGAGGTCCACACCTAGCGCAAAGATCCAGGCAAGAGACCGCGTAGGAGCGGTAACGCTCCCGCGGCCAGAACTGTCGATAATGGGGAAAAAACAAACCCAGGCTAAAAAGGACAAAATCCAATGCCGAGTGGCCAAAGACTATCACAGCTCAAGATAATAAATACAACGTGCGAGAAGCCTAAGCACCAGAAACGCAATGCGTATAACGGCAATTACAGAATAAACACCAATGCAGGCAATTATCAGTACAGTTCGTGCACAATATAACTTCAAGAAAAACACTAATCGGGTGCGCAGCAGCGAAGAAAGAGGATGGGAAGCCAGTGGAGCCAGAATATGTTGGTCTGCATTGCCCCTGATTGGAGTATATAAGTCGGCAGCTGATTGGACAATTTTTTGCTCAATACCTGTTTCCCAAGGGTTCATGGGAAACGCAGTTGTTATATGTTTTGGCTGCTAATAATAAAGTAAAGAGGGAATGTCATAATCCTCGCCTCCAGTCCTGACATAGAATTGTAAGAAACAAAAAAGATCAGGAGGACATGACGAAGCTCACAGTACGGTACCTCTTCCATTTCTCCACAGTCAACTCGCTGTCCTCATTTGAAAATTATGGCAGTTTTGCGCCACTGGTACATGGTGGGATTCGAATATTTTGTAAACAAATGACTGAAATCTAGGCACTATCAGATACAGGAGACACTCAGAATGTTCTTTTGATCATTCTCTGGAGTCCGGTGGGGATGTAACTTAATACTATAGGTCTCGCCATTCTGTACACCTGTGGCTGCTGTTCAGCATGGTCAAAGGTTAGTGGTGTGGGGTAAATCGGAGTCGGGTAGCCCGAGTTAGGTGGAATGGAATGGGGTAGCATGGAGTGGGGTAGATTGAGTGGGGAGTTGGGTAGATTTGAGTGGTAGATTGAAGTGGGGTAGATTGAATTGGGGCATCATTGGGGTGGAGTGGGGTAGATCAGAGTGAGGTAGATTGGAGAGGGGTAGATTGGGATGGAGTGGGGTAGCCTGGAGTGGTGTGGATTATATTACGGTGGAATGGAGTGGGAGAGACTGGGTACTTTGGAGTGGGGTAGACTGAGGTGGAGTGGGGTAGATTGGGAGCGGCAGATTAGAGTGAGTGGGGTAAAGTGGAGTAGGGTATATTGGAGTAGAATGAAATGGGGTGGATTATGGTAGGGTAGATTGGAGTGAAGTGGGATAGATCTGAGTGAGGTAAATTGGAGAGAGATAGATATAAGTGGGGTAGTTTGGTGGGAGGTAGATAGGAGTAGAGATGGATAGACTGGAGTGGGGTAGAGTGGAGTACTGTAGATTGGATGGGGTAGATTGGACTATGGTAGTTTGGGCTGGAGTGGGGTAGGGTTGATCAAAGTGGGGTGGATTGAGGTGGAGTGGGTTAGGTTGGACTGGAGTGGGGTAGATTTGGGTAGCATGTGGTACACTGGAGTGAAGTGGGATGGGGTACACTGGGTAGAGTGGATTGGCGTGTGGTGGAGAGGGGTAGAGTGGGGTAGACTGGAGTGGTATAGATTAGGTAGATTATGGTAGGGTAGACTAGGGAATTGGGGTAGAATTGAGAAGAGGAGATTAGAGTGAGGTAGATTAGAGTGAGATAGAGAGGAGTGGGGTCATTTGGCGTGAGGTTGATAGGAGTAGAGTTGGATAGGGTGATGTGGGGTAGATTAGTGTGGGGTAGATTGGGTTAGGGTGGGGCAGACTGGAGTTGGGCCAATTGGATGGGATATAGTGAGTTAGGCTTTTAGGGGTAGGGTAGGGCAAGGTAGATTGGGATGGAGTGGGTTAGATTGGACTGGAGTGGGGTAGATTTGGGTGGCATGTGGTAGATTGCAGTGACGTTGAGTGGGGTAGAATGGAGTCGGATGGATTAGAGTGGAGTGGGGTATATTGAG
Organism: Triturus cristatus; assembly: GCF_964204655.1. NCBI lineage: Eukaryota > Metazoa > Chordata > Amphibia > Caudata > Salamandridae > Triturus > Triturus cristatus. The sequence continues at coordinate 786,663,897 of NC_140583.1, read as the reverse complement.
TGGATTAGGGTAGGGCAGACTGGAATGGAGTAGCGTAGATTGGAGCAATGTGGGGGATTGTAATGCAGTAGATTGTAGAAGAGTGATGATTGGAGTGAGGTAGTTTGAAATAGGGTAGATTGTAGTGAAGTAGGGTAGATTGTAGTGGAGTAGAATGGGGTAAAGTAGATTGGTGTGGGGTAGATTGGGTGCGGTAGATTGGAGGGAGTGGGGCAGATTGGGGTGGGGTATAGAGGAGTTGGGTAGATTAGAGTGGAGTAGATTGGGGGTAGACTGGAGTAGAGCTGATTGGATGGGGTAGATTGGAGTAGGGTATTTTTTAGTGTGGAGTAGGGTAGTTTGAGTTGGAATAGGGTAGTTTGGGGTGAGGTGGATTGGACTGGAGTGGGGTCCATTTGGGTGGCATGTGGTAGGTTGGAGTGAAGTGGAGTAGATTGGGTGTAGAATGGAGTGGGGTGGGATAGAGTGGAGTCGAGAGTGGAGTGATATTGGGGAAGGGTGTAGTGGGGTATATTGGGTGGATTAGAGTAGGGTAGTTTGGAGTAGGGGAGATTTTAGTGGAGTGGGTGAGATTGTAGTGGAGTAGATTGGGGTAAAGTAGATTGGTCTGGGGTAGATTAGGTGGGGTAGACTGGGGCGGAGTCGGTGGGGTAGATTGAGGCGAAGTGGGTTAGATTGGAGTGGAGTAAATTTGAGTGGAATGTGGTAAATTAGTGTGGAGTAAATTGTAGTGAAGTGGAGTGGGGTAGATTGGAGTGCGATAGATTGTGGTAGATTGCAGTGGGGTAGATCAGAGTGAGGAGTAGTTGAATAGATTGCAGTGGAGTTTGGAGTGGAGTAAATTGGACTGGGGCAGATTGGAGTGGAATGGGTAGACTGAAGTGGAGCCTGGTAGGTTGGAAAGGAGTAGTAGGTTGGATTGGGGTACACTGGAGAAGGGTGGATTGGGGTAGACTGGAATGGGGTGGACTAGAGTAGGGTAGACGGATATAGACTGGAGCAGAGTGGGGTGGATTTGAGTGGATTGCGGTAGATTGGAGAGGATAGGAGTGGGGTAGACTGGATCAGAGTGGTGTAGTTTGAAGTGGGGTAGATTAGGGTGGGGATAGTAGCAAAGTGGGGTAGAGTGAAGGGGAGCAGTGGAGTAGCCTGTTGTGTCGTGGAAGGAGTGGTGTAGATTGGAGTCGCATGGAGTCTACTGGCATGTCGTAGAGTGTCTCAGAGTGGAGGGATGTAGATTGTAAATGGCATGTCGGAGTAGAGTGGAGTGGCGTGAAGTTGAGTATGAATGGTGTGGTAACCCGCTGCCATTACAGAAAACACATTTACAATTGAAATGACCATAACATTTGCACCGAAATAAGGTTTTACTGCACACAAGCGATAATGTGTGCAAATGTAATCACCTAGTGTATTGATGTGTTTTGATCATATTCAAATATTTGTTTCCACCACACTTAAGCATTACAAAAAAAATATGCTCCATTTGTACCAATTCTGAAATATTCTAAAACATCAGCACCGTTCATTTAACTATTTTTTTGATGTGTGCTAAAAAAAAAAAAAAAATCCTACACTCTCCTCTTATATGAATACTCAGCAGGATTGTCACATAAATGCTCTCACTTTGAAGCCAGAGAACGAAAAGTAAACACCAACCTTTCTTGGAATAAAGAGTTTGACATGGGACCAACGTCTTTGAATGAAATTTAAATGTGACAAGGTAAGAACAAGATTTAAAGGCCTGTTTACAGAAAGCAAGTTTGTGGAAGAACACCGTAAACAAGTTTTGGGCAACAGGAGGGGCGATCTCAAGCTGGACAGCCGAAAGCAAATTCAGCCAGCAAATAGAAAACCAGAAAATGTGAGTTACAAGCCACAAAGTCAATGGTAAGCAAAGGGCAGAAAGCATTCCTAGCTCAGCCTTGTTAAAGTCCCAGTACGTATTTAGAAAACCTAAAAATCAACAGTACAGTGATCGACTGACTCCCATGTGACTCATCGTCTTCTTTTGAGCCGCCATGGATGAGTAAGAAGTCAAAGTGAAAAGCAATGCTGTGCTCGTAATGTATAACGTTTTTCACATCTCTAAAGTCTTTCCATCTGATTCTAGGATGAAAAGGAGCACTGTGTCGACCATTAAACTGCTGGGGGGAAGACCAGTGTGGGAGGAAAACGTGACATGGGTAAGGCAAAGATTTGCCTGTGACATTGCCAGCTTTGATTTCACCACCCCCAATGATGACCAAGATCAGCCCACAGTGGGAGGCAGGTGGGTGGGAGTGACTAGTAGAGAGCCCCCCCTCAGTTGAGTGGGAGGACACGAAAACCGCAAAGACATAGAAACAAAACGCTAGCGGAGTTTATTTGACATAAAAAGAGGCATCTCATGCCTCCTTGACATAAACACCAGTTCCCTGAGCACTCATTAGCAACTCAGATGTATGTAAAGGATATTATGATCATGCATCTGTTGCTGTTGGCAACACCCACCTATACAGACATCTCTCCCGATACATAGGGAAGAGTCATTTGTGCGAAAAGAGTGATTTCCCATGGCAACAACTGGATGTGAGCCTTAGAGAGGAAGGGTGTTTTCTAAAGTCATAATCTTTCTTGTGTCTAGTCCAGATTTGCATAATTGAGCCTGCAAATGAGGCATATTATGACCACAAGCTGGGTGCCAAAGTGGAAATGCTGGGTTCAGTTCCACGTAGTACATGTTTACAGAGGGACAGCGGTTCTACCTGGTAGCTTAGCTCTGTGTAACGTTGAGACTGAAAGTAAAGTAACAGGAAGGCAACTGCAGATGGTTCCCAACAGTGCTCCCACTCATCCGTGGCTTCAGTCAAAATGGTGGTCTGTCCTTTCCTATTAAGTTGTCTGTCAGTCTTGATTTTCTAGAAGCAGTTCGTGCTTTCTGGCAACATTTCTCCCTTAGGTCTTTGTATGAAAAAAGTGCAGTGGAATTCAAGACAGCCATCAATGGCATTTTAGACGGGCTGTCACCTCATCATAAAATATTTGCCACAACATGGTTTTGAAAAATCTCAACTCCGACTCTTCGCAGACACCCCGTGGGTTGCAAGCACTCGCCTGGTTAAACTGGAGATTTGTATCTTTGGTCCTCTACACCTCTCCCCAAGTGTTATTCTGACCTGCTCAGAATCACCAGATTCTCATTTCACTTTCGCACTACTGCCTGATACAAAGAGGGCTAATTTCAGTAACTTTCCTCAAGAAACGTCAACAGCGTAAAACTAGTAACTTACGCACATAAAGCAACAATCTCAAAAGTAACAGAACAGACACTTAAGATGGCAGCCTCAAACAGGATAGCGGTAGAACATGGCAATTACACAGGTTTGAGTGAACTGGCTGACAATGTGGGAAACTCAGATTGCACTGGTAGACTTCATGCCCTGAATTTAGAAACGTTCACAAATAATAAACGTTTGAACAGGTTCCTTAGACGATTGCCTGAAAAGTCAGATGAGTACCAGGAGGAGCCCATTGGACATAAAACCAGCACTGCCAGAACCGACAGAGGTGCACTGGGTCACTATCCCCGATGAAATTACCTTCTTAACGAGCACCACTGAAAAAGCTTTGACTTTTAATCTGCATTTTTGACTTTTGCAAAACAATATCGCTGATCGCAAATTATGCACTAGCGCGCTATTGGCTTTGCCAGGTCACCAGGTTGGGTGTTTGAGTATCTAGTAGTCAGTCTGTGTAAAGCAGCTGTAGGTCGGTAGCAGAGAATGTGGGGTCACTGTAGTAAGTTTTCTCCAGTGGCCTAGGTCGGTCGGTGTCGCTCTGTGCCAGCTAGTACGTCATTTGTAGGTCTCGGCTAGACAGTGCATGCTGTCTCGAAGAGACATGCTGTTTACAATCTGTGGCACATTTGCTCGCTCGCTCCCTCCCTCCTTGCTCTGATATCCGTTGTCTCAGTTTGTCCATGGCATTCATGTGTCATGCCTCTTCTTGTGTGTAGCCCACCACAGAGCATGGACCAAGTTTTAGGAGCGACTTTTTTCTTTGAGCACTCTACACGAGTGCTCGTGTTTTCACTCGCTCCATCATCCAAATAGAAACATTTGATTATTCAATACAACCATCACCAACGTAAAATAAGAACAATCCTTAGCAAACGTGCATTTACTTCCCTTGATAAATGTTTAACTGTTCCTGTGCATCCTGTTCCCACTTTAAAAAATTGTCACACAGTTTTAAAGACAAACTAAAGCAATTTTGAAAGCCTCGAACAAAGTGCATAAAGGGCGTTACCGCTATTACTGAATTGCTTTTTTACTTCGTTCGAGCAGAACTTTTAACAATGGTGAGCAATACTGCAGAAACTACGATATCCCCTTTTAACTAAATTATTTAGCAAAATTTGTGGTACACATATTAAAATACCCTTGTGCGAAAAAAAATAGATTGGCAGTATGAAAAGGAGTATGAAAACACGCATTTCTGAACACATTCGGTGCATTGAGAAAGTTGTTATAATACGAAGAACATTTTCAAACCGCACATAATAGCAAAAGCGAAGGGCTGAAATTCTGAGCCATAGACAACGTTTTATTGAGCATTAGCAGAGGTCTTTGTAGATGCAGTAACGCGTTTGGTACAAAACAGAAAATAAATGAAAAAGGGGGCGGGTGGTGCAAACGCACAAAACGAGGATAAATCACAGCTTTGTGCTCTTGGGCTACATGGCTAAAAGACATTAAAGTCAATAGATCTGGCATCACCGAGACCTACTGGCTTTGACAATGCTTGTTTCCTCATGCCCATTTAAGAGGGTGAATAAGGTCCGCTGTGAATGACACTGAGTGACAGGAAGTGGTCTGACGTTTGAATTCTGCAAGTTTGGGGTGTCAATCAGGTTGGGACCTACCTACCAGGCAGTATCATCTACTTTGTCTTTCGAATTAGTGTTAGTGATCAGGGACAACCCCTCCCCCCACAGATGCCAGTATGGATTCAGCTTCTTAGTGTGCTGGATGTGCAGGATCTGTTCCAGGGCACCTAAACGCAAGCTATTGCCGGTCAAGGGTTCGGAGAAGGTAAATGCTGGCCACACAATTTTTAAGTGAATTTAGAATATTTCTAGTTGAACAGTCAATGGAATAATCCCAAAAGAGCATGCTTGTTCGTTAACAGCACGGTCTCCGCTAAGTAACTGTTCATAGAGGGGGTGGGAGTGGGGGGCTATTATAATGAGCATGGACCCTCAATGCAGGGAGGCAAAGGCGATTGCTTTTACATCAAACAACGATCCTTAGCAACACCCATCATAAGAGACCGATTCAACTGGCTTCATAAAGCAGATCCTATATGTAAAGCGACAGATGTTCATTTTAACACTTTAAATATTGGTTCTAGATTTCACCGATTCCCTACGGGAAGAGGGTAATGAGCCACATGCTGCTGAAAACTGTATGAGAGCTCAGTGAGTTAAATGGTTGATGTGTAGGTGCAAACCCCGCTTTCCACCATCCTTCAAAACTTAGGAAATTAAGCACTGCAAATTCTAGTACTTCCGGTTATCCGATTAATTGGACCTCAGAAATGGCATCATTGTGGTATTTAGCAATGTATTAAGAGTGATTTATTATAAGCAGGGGTAACTGATTCCAGTAAGTATTTTAGACTAATAGATATCTGTCCATGGGCGTTGAAGTACTGAAATGTAAGGTCCATTTGAGTCAAGTGTACTTTGGTTAAGGGTATAAAAAGGTTTTCTGGAGTACACTTGGAAGGTTTTTGCACCATTCAAGGACAACAAATTGTATTCAATACTTACTTTAAAGAACTTCAGTCATTAACTTTTTTGCTCAAGAAACTTCTGCCATTGGATTGACACATTGTGAACCATGCCTTCTATCACCTATGCCCGTGCACTCTAGCCTGGACTATGAACAAGAGACAGCGGTTGTAGTACTGAGTTATGACTGGTCTTGTGGCAGAAGGGGTGGTCTAGCGTCTAGATGTGCTACGTCTGGCACGCCATAAACTTGTGGCATTAGGTTTGGCATAGTTAGTGGTAGCAAGGGATAGTTGTAGGAAATGTGGTGTACGTGTAATTGTTCATACTTTACTGTGTTTTCACAATATTCATCTATGCAGCAGCTGGTTTGCATCATGCCCAACTGTCTTAAGAACAAAAGACACATGTTCATCTATTACAAGAAAACTCAGTTGGGGCCATCAGCTTCAGCATTGGCTGGAGGACCTTCAGGAAACCCTAGATATTTAGATGACCAAATGGACCACTGTTTCTCCAAAAACTTTGTCAGTATAGACAACGGATTCTATCTTAGACTTGTAAATCAGAAGCAGTGCCTTAGAAGTGTACATAACTCCATATCTGTTTTTCGTGCTGTCAGTGTCAATACTAATGACCTTCCACACTACCTTTAAGGTGGATGGCCACTTTAAGGATCATGGCTGATGAACTTCAAATTAAACACAATGGCACATTTATGGGTCATGTGCCATGGCCTTCATTATGGTCTCTTTAAATAGATGTGCCAAGCACAATGTTCAGCCATGATGTAGAGAACACTTTTTTGGGTATGAGAGGGGACATTACATACAGATCAAAACACGTATCATAATGTTTGCTAGATCTCATGTGGAAAAATATAGAAGTGCAGTCTTCTAGCATTATAAAAACCCAGTATTCTAGCGCAGCATAAACACAGGGTCTGCAGTGCAGAAGCATGGTAGTAGCTTTCTGTTTGCAGCAGGGAAGCCACCTTCTCTTCCGCTCCAATGGTAAACGTCCAATATGTTGTGTATGTTTTTGCCTAGCTCTTAGCGCTTCGGTGTAGGGCTGATCTGTGGTTGTGGGTTTGCTGCCGGGGCTTTGTAAGGGGTGAGGATGTGTCCTGCTCCTTTAAAGATGTGTGGTGTAGAAATAGCGTACATATACATACAGCTTAGGATTTTCCTTGTGGATAGGAACCGAAGGATGCGTGATAAGGCGAAGTTAAGTAACACAACCAAAAGCACACACTTGCCATGGGGAACACGGTCTCCTCTAGGACCTAAACAACATTGTTCTCTAGGGCACCCACAGAGCCTAACTCACTCAGAGGATGGTAGGCAATGCATTGAGCGAGAGCCTTACATGGGCAAAGATCCAGTAAACACGGAAGGTCACCTCGAAGCTTTCATGGATAGCTAAAGCAACAACCTCCGTTTATTTGCCACTATGTAGCCATAGTTGTTGCAGTACAATTCATCAGACGTTCTCTCTAAAATGACAAGCTTAATTTGGTCATAGGGCAAAGCGGCACGATGCAACGCTGCTTTAAGCCACCCTCTACAAATGTGGGCCACAATACCTGCGAGAGGAAGGAGCCTTGGACTGCGAAAATGTTGAAGCAAGCACCAGGAAAGTGAGGTAGGAGGAAGTAACCACAAACATATGTTTGTGTAGGTATCTACAGTGCCACTCAGACTATGAATCATAGATGCCACTAGGAACTAGACTGAACTGGTAAGAAGCTGTACATACGTATATTGAGACTGCACAAAGACTATGGGCCCGATTCACAGAACTAACATAAGACAAAATCCTACACTTACTACCATTTCAATATTCACAGAAGTTAGGAGTCCTAACTTTAGGACTCCTAAATGCCTTCTGTGTATACCGAAAGTCTTAAAGTTAGGATTTTTCTCAGTTTAGGAGTAATAAAGTTACTCCTAAACTGAGAAAAATCCTAACTTTAAGACTTTATGTATTCACAGAAGGCATTTAGGAGTCCTAAAGTTAGGACTCCTAACTTCTGTGAATATCGAAATGAGTAAGTGCCTTCTGTGAATACCAAAATGGTAGTAAGTTTAGGATTTTGTCTTAAGTTAGTTCTGTGAATCGGGCCCTATGAGGCTGAACCTGGGCACCAGTAAATGCTCACAACATACTTTTGCATTTGAAAGTAAACTGCCATCTGAGATTGAAGTGATGCTAAACCTAGGCATCATCGTGCCATAGGATGGCAACACAGCATTGAGACTATACATGAGCATATGAGATATAATCTAGGTCGCAAGGCTGAACATGGGCATCATGGGATTATCACATGATGGTGACACGGGCATAGGAGATTGAAAATGGGCAACTTCGTTGTAAAAGCTAATACATGGGTTAACAACGAAAAGAATATATGTGGATGTTTAGAGACTGCTACACAATTTCAGAAAATGGCTATTAGATGGTCTGAAAAGTTGTCACTTGGGGATATATATATATATATTTTCACTGAAAAAATCTAAGATTACAGGGGCGTTTTAGTTAGGCTGGCATATCACTCGTACAACACCAGAGAAATTTAGCAGTTATAGGTAGCTGAGCTAACTATAAATCGTACCCCCGCAATGCACTGCTTATGACCTCACATATTAAATCACTCATGACATGGTCAGTGACATCACTGATGACATCTCATCTCATGATGACCGATTACATCTCATACCACGCCCCCTTCCTCCACCATTCTGCAAACGCGCCTCCCGGCGCATTACTAGTTGGGGGATGAAGTCCCTGAGGGTACCCAATATATCGGTCCCCATTGCACATATCAGTCCCAAACCGTCCATGACACACACAACCTACTTTGACACGTTTTGGGGAACATTTCAGGAAGATTGGTCAAACGACACCAAAGTTAGTCAGGTCAAAAAATGCTTTTCCAATGGAAACTAGGTTCTAACAATACTACCTACTGGCGACTGCCAGTAGGATATCTCTTTATCTATCCCCATCTATATATTCGTTTATCCACCCTCAAAGCTACAACACTTGAGTGTTAAAAGTGTGCTGCACAAAATCAAATATACAGGAGATTTTGTAGGTATTTCACAAGGGGGTGGAAGAATTCATTATACTGAGCTTTGCTGATGTTACTACAGGTGACCTTTACAGTTGAGCTGTACCGAATATCATTCCCCAGGCAACCCTTTCCTCCTACCTATTAACGGTGCAGAGACACTAACAATTCTATCACCCATTTAGAAGCGGGACAACAGACAGCGCCAAAACGCTGTCAAGGAGGTTTAGAAATCTGTGTCGAACCAAAAACTCAGATTCACACATGCCAATCAACCCGACTGAGGCAGGAGACTGATGATTTTTTTAAAAAACAAAAATGACTTTCTTTTGGCTGTCTCCTTCGATAGAAGTAAATGGGAGAAATACATTCTCCCGATTATTTTTTTAAAATCTCCCACTTTCCTCTTCTAAAATGTTGGCATATACAGATTATGTACTTAAAATTTCTTCTGTTTATTGCTCAGGAGCCCAAAGGCAGAACACTGTACCAACAAAAGACTATAAACCGCACGAGCCAATAATCAAGCATAGAAAACCTCCAAACTCTATTGAGCCACAAAAAGACAGTCCCCAGCAAAAGCACTTCGTTTCTTTCCTGCTCAGCAGCCGATAAATGATTGCCTTTTTAACTGTAATGGCAACGTTCATTAGTTGGAATGTAATGATTTAAGTTGCGATCGTTTTATAAAGCTTGCGAGTTGGCCATGTGCAGCAGCCCTGCTAAGTACCACGCATCAGGCAGTAGACTAATGCATTTCAGGGTGATGATCTGCATCACTGCACTGAAATGCAATGTCACACCTTATAGCGCCTCAGCCGTTAAGCCGGAAGCACTGCTATAATGAAGCATCATACACGCTGAGTGGCATCGCGCAGTGTGCACTGCTCCCTGCAGGCTTTGGGATCTCTGTAGTGGTGCTTGCTATGTCACCTGAGTGCGTGGCAATTTCACGGTGGTCAGAAGTCAGTGTGCCCTGGGCCAATAGACAGCGCCAAATTGGAGTTGTGCACGTAATGTGTAGGCGGGTTCAGCTCCTGCTTCCTGTGGTGTTAGCGGGCACCTCGCAATTCTCTTATTATGGGATGCAATGTCTGTTGTGCAATGGGTAATTATAGCAGCTCAGCTTTTTTTTTTTTTTTTTAAATCGAGTTTTATATAGCGCGAACTTAACCCGAGACATCAGGTATCCGAGCGCTTTACATGAGCATCGGTTTCGTTACAGAAGGACACATTCATTTTTGGTAGGCATGGGGAGATTAAGTGATTTGGCCAGAATCACAGGATGTTGAGCATCAGTGCAGAGACTCGAACCCGGATCCCCAGCTTCGAGGTTGGCCACTCTAGCTGTAAGGCTACATCCTCTGGCTGCTGTGCATTATCTGATCCCGCGACCGACCTTACCCCACTGACCTCGTTGTGAACTTGCTGGCAGTGGCAGACAGTCATGGGATTTCTACTTATGGCAGAGCTCGCTGTTTGCACGCCTGCAGTGGCCGCAACCGGACACAACCGCACCGGCAGTCACGAACAGCGAATCATGATTGGAGCAGGAGACAGAGTCAGACTGGTCGGCGACGGTCTAGTCACCAGTCTTGCGGCCACAGTGGGCCTGCCAATTGCTGCATGCCAGTCCTGTAGCCACAGCTCGCATTAGCAGCCCCCAGTACTACAATCCACGTGTGTGGGGCAGACAGGTTGTTAAGCCTCATCTGCCCTCCTGCCTCCAGTCACATGTGGGCTCTTTGTAATCCAATCCCATTCCCATGGCAGCACACTTCTAAAAGAGTGTGTCAGTCTGCCTAGGCTGTCAATCATCCCCCAAGCACCAGCCACTGTAGCAATACAGTGACTTCACAGCAGCACTAGAAAACAGCCTGCAGTGTAGCATGACCCGCAAGGGTAGCACACAGAAACCATACATCTCGGTAAACCTCTCCCAGCCCCCTCCCCCGAGCACGTGCTATCCCAGTTCAGAGACCTTCTCTGGCTCATCCTAATCTTCCCTGTCAGTCATTCCTGGTTGGCACAGGTGAGTGCAGCAGCAATGGGAGCAGTGACAGAGTGTGGGGCAAAGACGTGGTTATCAGTCTTGACCCTGTGCCTCATGGGAACAGTCCAGGCCGAACTGCCAAGCCAGGTCCTCCCGGGAACAGTTTCAGGGCATCACCCCTCATCAGCTAGCCTAACTTGAATCCAGTGGCACAGTGAGCAGGGGGGTCATGTCTGGGCATACCCTTCCCACTTAGGGCACCAAAAGCAAAAGATACAATTGATGGACGGAATGAAGAACAAGGCAAACATTTACCCCCAGTCACAAAGATCTGGGTTTAATCCATCTTTCTTTTGCGCACCATGCCACCCCAGTTTGCACACAGCCAAATCAGTCTTGACCCTGCCCCTCATGGGAACAGACCAGCTGGAACTGCCAAGCCAGGTCCTCCCTGGACCAGAAACAAGCATCCTGGGACCGGTTCCCATGCTCTCCATGCCACAAGAGTCAAACTAGCCTAGCTGAGGAAGGTGAAACCCTGAAACCCGTCCCAGGATCCTTGTTTCCGGTCCATGGAGGACCTTGCCTGGCAGTTCAGGCTGGACAGATCCGCATATGGCTGGGTTTAAACTGGAGTGGCATGGGGAGCAAAATTAACATGGATTTAGGCCCAGATCTCCATACTGGGGTGAATGTTTGACATTGTTTAACATTCTGTCCATCAATTGATCTTTTGGCAGATACACCTAGACGGATCGTTGGGAATAGACTGAGTGAGATGTACACACAAAAAGCCTTGCATCAGTGTACATTTTTGCAAATAGAGGCACATGCAGATAGGATACTATACAGGTAACCTCAGGCAAACACATTGGTAGGAATGTCATAAAAAACTATATGGGCGCCTGGTTAATCAGAATTTTAAACATCAGGAAAACTAAAGACACAATTGGTGTTTCAAAAAACAAACCTAGATCCTTTTTCTGTATGTACTGTTCACATTTTCTTTTATCAAGAAATATCACAATCTGAAGACCAACTTCAACCAGAGTTACTCTTGAGAAACTTCTCTAATACTAATATGTGCTGTATGTAATAAGTCCCCTTTTAAGAAGAGTTAGAATTGAGAGGGAAAAAAGCACTCAAAAAGGGACATATCCAAAAGAAACAAAGTCTGATCTCAACACAGCATGATATAAAAACCTATTTGAACGTGAGAAACATTTAACAGATGTCTACATATAACACTCAAACACGAATCAATTAAATTCCCTCTGACACCCATATATTCTATTCGTCTGACCAGTATGCACCATACTGGACTATGTAGCATCCTTCACAGAATTTGTCACTTTGAAAACTCTAAAACTTGACCAACTATTCCTGAAACCTTTTCCTGAGAACCTAAAATTACTATCTGGACTTCAACAGCTCAACTAAGACTCCAACAATACTTAAAGAACTCCACCTCGTTCAAACCAATCATCTAGCACAGCCTCGACACTCAAAGTTCACACTACATACAACTGCGAGGGCCAACCAAAAAACATTGTTTTCTAAATCAGTCTAACAAAAGACAAAGCACACAACTGAGAAGTCCATTGCTTGGGTTGATGAACAAAACATCTTATCCATATTCTTAAAATCCACCAGAAATAATTGAAAAAGGCTCCACACATAGCTCTATACAAGAGGTTCCACAATAGACTGAATATATCCTATGTACAGTGACAAAGACCTACCTGTCCAAAAACAGAAAAACGAGTAAATATGATTTAGTTACCAACTCCCTAAACCGGAGCACATCAAAATCAGTACAGAGAAAAGCTGTAACCCTTGAGAACCTCAAAAACGACACTTTTAGTATGTTATGTTGTTATTTTAATTTATTGAGCGCGCAGATACTCGAGAGTGTCCCGGCGCTAGCAACAGAAAAGGCAGCCATCCAACAAAATTCATCAAAACAGTAGGGTCTTCAGGGATTTCCTAAACAGGTGAGGATCACGAATGGCCCTCAAAGACAGGGGAAGGGCGTTCCAAGCAAGGCAGGCTCTTCGGGCGAATGAATTGCCCCCCCAAGCGAACACGCTCAAATTTAGGGGTCTGCATAAGCAGCAGTGAGGATGACCTCAACTGTCTCCTAGGAATGTAAAAGGAGAATCTGACCATAAAGGGCCTGTTGTACAATTGACAACATTTTAAATTTAAGACGCGACTGGACGGGGAGCCAATGAAGTGCCCGCAGTTGTTCCAGGGCACTTTGCCGGGAAGACAGGCCGCCCAGAAGTCTAGCTGCCGAATTCTGGACCACCTGCAATTTCCTTACAAGGTAACCAGGGCTCCCTACCAGGAGGGCGTTAGCATAGTCTAAACGGGAGAGAAGCAAAGCACGCACCACCGTTTCTCTAGCCCTGTCTGGGAGCAAGGGGAGAAACTTCCTAAGACTCCGCAAAAGCCCAAAGCATGTGCCAGCCAGTTTTTTATATGCGAGGCAAAGTTCAGGTTTTCATCAAACCACACACCGAGGTTTTTGACGGCTCCATTGATCGCTGGGGGACATGGAAAGCCCGAGGGCTAAAGTCTTGTTCTAAACTCAGAGGAAAAAGAGCCGAACAGCAAAACTTCCGACTTTGCCTCCTTGCATTTCAGCTGTGCATTGGCCAGCCACTGAAATACCGAGGACAAACACTGATGAGGTTTGACCACCGAGTCGTCTGCTTTGTTCCAGGTAAACAGCAGTTGGGTATCGTCCGCGTAGGCCATCACTTAAGCCCCCAAGGACTCCGCCAGAAAAAACAGTGGAGTCACATAGATATTAAAAAGCAGAGGGCTAAGTGACGACCCCTGTGGTACCCCCGTGGTGACTGTCAGGGGAACCGAAGCGCTCGGAGGGAGCCAAACCTGCTGCAACCTACCCTCCAAAAAGGACCTGATCCAGAGCAAAGCATTCCCAGACACTCCAATGGCCGAGAGGCGGTCGAGGAGCATGGCGTGAGGCACCGTGTCGAACGCCGCCGAGAGATCCAGCAGTATAAGTGCTGCTCTCCCGCCGGCGTCCAGACACTCACGAATCGACTCCGAAACCTCCAACAGAGCGGATTCGGTACTGTAGGAGGCACGGAATCCAGACTGCGCAGGATTAAGCACGCCAGCCGCATCAACATAATTAGTCAGTTGAAACGTGACTGCCTTCTCGCAAACTTTGGCCAAACTGGGCAGGAGTGAAATAGGACGGTAGTTCTCTGGGAGCAGAGGATCAAGGGAGGGCTTTTTGAGAAGTGGCAGAATAAGGGCATGTTTCCATGCCAAGGGGACAAGAGCTTCCCTAAGAGATTGGTTGACCATAAATCCAATACCTTTTAATTTTCCCCACAAACACAAATAAGGAAACTACTTTTGAGAGTCATCGCAGATCCATTAAAAATTCAGTTCAAAACACCATGGCACTAGTAATCCCAAACATATATACATCCTCTTCGAATGATACTACCTTTGCTACTTCCAAGCTGAGGACGCTGAACTGCAACTGCATATCACCAGGATGCATAACTACATTTAAGCTCTCAAGCATTGCCTTCAACCCTTCGGCTAGTAGTTGTTCATAAGTGTCTCAAAGTCCTAAACAACTTTAGCTCCAATATCCCACTCACATCTCCACCTACCTTCCAACCATATTTCACATTAAAAGAGCCTGGGTATGACCAAAATGATGGCATCAGCCCGAGTACAAGACTTTCTCAGGCAAAGTAGGGAATAATACAGTGTATTTCAATTCACCATAAACCTAAAATATCAAAATGCACGTTTTTACAATTTAATGACTAACCGGCACATGCATCAAGCAAAATACCCCTCGCAAAAATAGCGATTCGGTAAAATAGCCGGTAACCAACCGCAAAACACTTTTCAATGCATCAACCCCAATAGCGAAAATCCCTGAAAATCGCAAAAACTGCTCCCGCTAAATTAGCGATAAGCAAAATAGCGATTATATAATAGCGAAAACCAAAACTGCTCCTGCTAATAGTGATTAGCTAATAACGAATCGCAAACCAATGCATCAAAACTCGCCAATAGCGATTTTCCCCAAAATCGCAATTTAGCAAGAGCAGAATAAGGGGAATCTCAACCAGGAGGTAAAGTTGAGGAATACAAAAAAAATATAAAAAACATTGCATCACAGGTGCAACCAATCTGAAACCCTTTTAAAATGCACCAGAAGACCCCGTAAGCCATTTACAATGGCAGCCCTCTACGTGCTAGCAAGGAGGATAAATGCAGCAGCCCGGCGGAGGATACAGGAGAGGGTATTCCGAGTGCGCATAACATTGCTGGGCCAAAATGAGGAAGAAATATATGGTAAGTATCGTCTGAATCGTGCAATGATAATGCGCCTCATAGCAGATTTGGAACCCCTACTGCAGCACCAGACCCGTAGGACCAATGCCATTCCGGCACACGTCAAGGCCCTTTGTAGCCTGCACCTACTGGCGTCAGGCAGTTTCCAGGGGGTCGTAGCGGCAGCCGGAGGTGTATCCTAAAGCGCACTCTCACGCTTCTTCCGGAAATTCCTTGAGGCCATGCTGACAATGATCCATACCCACATCACCTTCCCCACAACCCCACAGGAGTTGAATCGGACCAAACTGGAGCACTACCAGGTGGCTCAATTCCCACATGTCATCTGTTTCCCCGCAGCCAACGAGTTCATCTTCCGAAACAGGAAGTCTTACCACTCCATCAATGTCCAGGTCGTGTGCAATGCTAAGCATATAATAACGGACATCGTAGCCCAATTTCCCGGAAGCACACATGATTCGTATATATTCTGCCACAGTGGCATCCACAGTCGTCTGCTCGGTGGTGAATTTGGAGAGGGACACGTACTTGGTACATACATATACCTATTTGTGACATCATTATACCAAATGTGACTGCATTACTGTGGATAACCCTTTGCCTCCCACCCTGTAGGTGACAGCACATACACCTAGCGCAAATACATCCTGACCCCTTACCTCAACCCAGCCACACCACAGGAACAGCGCTACAACACAGCACACATTAGCACAAGGAATGTGGTTGAAAAGACATTTAGAATACTAAAAAGTCGCTTCAGGATCCTTCACAAGACTGGTGGTACTCTACAGTACAACCCCGAAACCTGCTGCAGGATTGTGGCAGTATGTGCCATGCTGCACAACATTGCCACAAGAAGAGGCATACCAATCGAGATGGATGAGAATGACAATGATGGTGACGACCAACCACACTCACAACACTGACAGGCACATGTGGCAAACAGCCGAAGGTCAGAGGAGACGTGCACACATCACAATTTCTGAGGTAGATGAAAATGAGCCATCACAAGAAGTTGCGGATTGAGAATGTTTTATTTACATGTGCACATGTAAAACAAAAGAATAATGTTGAGAAAATTGTGACGGTGATTGCATAGGATGATTAAGTCCAAATAAAGGTTTCCAACAGCACTGGAGGGCAATCACAATGTTGAAAGGGCCAATGGTTACGCCACCATGGCCGGATTGGTGGATATACAGGGCTAGCGCCTCTTGCCACATACCCCCAGCCTCCTGTCGCATGACTCTGCAACATCAGCCTGTGTGCTCGTGGATGTGTAGCTGCGCGAACTGCGCCTCTTGCTAGTGCTCACTGGCACATACACACTACTCGGGCTCGATGCCACCTCACTACCCTCCTCCCCTTACAAGTTGCTGGCAATCACAGTCCCAGACTGGAGGTGTTCCACGGCAGTGGTCACTCGGGCTAAGGCCTTTGCAACGTCCCCACAGAAATGGCCCAGATCTATCTGTAAAGACACGGAGCGCCGTACCAATACTGCAGTGGTTATGCTCAGCTTGGTTATGGCCCTGGTATTGGATGAGGTACGTACCAAACTCTGCCGATGCTACCTAAGCCAAGAGTGTTGTCCTGCAAGAACTGCACGGGTGAGCTGCTGTAGGTTATGGTTTGTCTGTCGGTTTCCCTCCGCAACAACTGTAGTGAGGTCACGCACACTGCCCGACATAGTGCTAATGTTTTTGGCCAGCTTTGAGATCTGCATGTTGATGGCGCCCATGTGTCTCCCCTGCAGGCGCTGCACATGAAGCATCTGCAGCTCCACGCCGCCATATAGATTTGGAGCCAGTTCTACATTGGCTGCAATGTGGGTCCTGGGCCTGCGCCAGCGTCCTAGTCGGAGCTGTGCTGGTGTTGGAGCTGGTCAAGGGACTGGTGGCTAGCTTGGGACTATTGTGGGTGCTGGAGTTGGCTCTGGTTCAATTTGTGGCAGTGCGGGTACGTGTGCCCTGCGTTTTGGAGGTGGGGGTGGTGTACATTAAGGCTCCACAGGGGTCTCTACATCTGTCTCTGCAGGGGTCTCAGAGATGAGCTGGTCACTGTCCTCAGAGTCCACCTGAGCTGCATTTGTGTGTGAAACAGTGCAGTGTTAGTATTGTTTGTTCCAAAATATGATTCTCACATGGCCTACTTCGTACATAATAAATCACTGATCTAGTCTAACTGTCTGACATGAGGTGTTATATTTAATTGGGCATTGATGACTATCCATGGCCACTTGGCGCACATGACTACAACTCCCATGATGCTTCTGGTCTATGAGGGAATATGTGGCATGGACCTATCACTACACAATGTGATTTGCCGGGGGGGGGGGGGGGGGGGGTGGATGTGCATGGATGTACAGTCCGCATAGTATTAGTGCTTGCATGCATCTTACCTGGTTGTGTACTCTCTGCGCCGGAGGTATCCAATTGGGTGACTCCCACGACTGCCTCGTGCCCTATGGTTCCCTCAACGAGGTCCTCAAGGGCTGTGTTGGCTGGTGCTGTCGATGGTCCCCCTCCCGTGCCACCTGCTTCCTTCACCCTTTCGGCAATGCGCTCCTTGGCACGCTTCCGGAGGTCATACCACCTCTTCTTCAGGTCTTCAATGCTGCGGTGGGTGACTCCCAACAGCATTCACTCTCTCCTTGATGCGCAGCCATACTTTTCCGCTTCACAGGCTCTGGCACCTTCAGGGACAACTTGCCAAACAGTTTGTCGTGTCTGCTGCTCACCCCCTCTATCAGGTGTTCAAGTTCCCTGTCCGAGAACTTCATCTTCCTCTTCCTTTGTGTGGCACTGGTCCCAGCAGCATTTTGGTCCATCTTGGCTAGGTGTACAGTAGCAGGATTCTGAAGGTGATGTGTGTCTGCTCAGCTTCAGTGCTCAGCCTCCTTCTCCTCTGAGCTCCTCAGGGAACTGTATGAAGCATGGACTGAATGACTTTCTGGTTGTGATGTCATCAGCCTGCTTCTTACGCAAAAAATGCGAACTCGCAAAATACATAAATCGCTATTTGCTAGTTTGTGGGTTGGCGACTCGCAATTATGATTTCGGTATTATTGTAGCGATTTTTAAGGGATCGCTAATATTTACCGATCGGGTACATGCATCTCATTTTGCAATTTATTAATTGCGATTCCTTATTTTTCGCTAATCAGGACTCGCTTTTGCGATTTTTGATGCATGAGCACCTAAATTAACTGCAGGTTTAAAAAAAAAAAAAAAAAAGGCAGTGAAATTGGTTAGGTTATGGAAAGACAACTGCATTCAATAACAACCCCAAAACTAACATTCTGCTGGTCAGGGAATAAAAATATCGGTAACATAGATAAACCCAAAATTTCGAGAACCTGGGGCAATACAATAGGTTCAGTAAACAATGGTCCACTGTGGTATCATTCACATAGCAATTATCTATATATTCCATATAGAGTACAATACTGGTTGCTTGTGGGTTTATAAACCCTAACACATACATAGTTAATATGTTATTTATAAAGATTCCCCAAAACCACAGGTTTCATGTAAGTAAATGTCAGGCAAATTGCATAACAAATTATTTCCAAAACAAAGTTAAAAATTTAAAGCAGCTTTTTTTGCAGTATATATAATTTTGTAAGATCCAGTGCTCACACATGTGAAGGAAACGTGTAGCGATAAGTTGCAAGTAAAAAAACAGTGATTCAAAGATAAAAGGATGCATGACTTCTAGTTCCTTCCATTATTTTTGAAGTTCAGGGAGCGGGGTCTGAAAGTCTCTGGTTGACGGTGTTTAGACCTCAGATCAATACGAGATCATCAACGGGACAAGGCAGTGAGCACCCAGTATATAAAGATATAGAAAGACAAATTATAGCTAAGGAAGAGGACTAAAATTAAAACCTTGTCACAGAGTACCTCTATATTACTGTTGTATTTATAAATGGGTATTAAAGGCATCGCAGATGTGAATAAACTCAGACCATTTACATACTGGTACACAATTTGGTACACTGAGGAATTGGCTCCATACAGTGGGTTAACAAAAATGTATAGCTCTGGATCATGACCGACAGCCTGGCTTAAATATGCGAAATGCAGGTTGATCAAACTGGGACTTCATGAGTGTGGGACGAACCAGCATGATTATCAGCCGTGCACGCAATATTTTAAAGGCACGTTTTTGGTCATATGAAATAGAACCTTGGTGCACACATGAGGGTGGGACATATTGATTATTTTTGGGATATTAAAGGTGTTCCAAATTTTGAGCCCTTTGAAGATGATATTACTTAACAATTAACCAAACACTTTTATACAAAATTTAAATAAGGAATAATACCGCTAAGAGGTTTTACAAGTAGCTGGTCTGCTACCAGTTTTCCTTTGACCTCAGATTGTTGTCCAGCATATTATGCACAAAGGGAAACTGAGGCACACTACTTTCTCTTCTGTCCTGCCAACGGAAAAAGTGGATTACACTGATATGCTGTTTTTGATGTGTTTTAAATTACAAAGAGACCTTGATGATATTGAAATCAGTCACAAGAAGTTAAATTGTCTTTAGCGTGGCTCATTTTTAATATCCAACTTGACAGCTTTGAAGCAAAATTTTATCATATGCAATTAATTGTCTGTACACGAAAAAAGTTTAGGGATCTTTGTATATATCATGATCTGTTTTAGGATAGCAAGTATTTTAATCATGTATTCCATTAATTTGTTGTTTTATGGGGATGTACCCCAGAACTTGACAATTTGATGATGATATTAAACCAAATCGCTTTCTGCTGCATTTGTGAAGAAATAATTAAAGTGAAGCTTAGCCACCAGTCACCTCCCCATCTGAGAGGGATTCTTCATTGAGGTCTTGGATTGCTGGGGCTAACATTTACAGGTTTTAAACCTGGCAATGGTGTAATCTCTCATAAGTCACATCATGTTCCCTTACCTTTGGTGCACGTATGTATGTGGAATCGGAGCATCTCTTTGCCCTGGGATATAAATATACAGTCACCTGCATAACCCATCTAGTAGGTACTACATATCCAAAGTCTAAGCTCAGGAGTACTGCATCATGATCGCTCATCACGCTAACTCTGGGAGCAACTAACCAAGAAGTAGAAAAATTGCCTATGAGTGTCTTAGTTTCGTGGGGAGACGAACAGATAGTAATTTGTCTGTGGGATGGAGTGAGTACATTATAGCGAATACATTTTGCTAGCTTGCTAGATCTCCTAATAATGCTCTTTCATTGTGAGCTTTAGTGTGTTCTGACCTATTCAATCAAAGGATAACATCTAGTTCCCACCTACTAGTAGTGGCATTCATCCGATTTTCACCATCAGTCATGATGTGTTTGCCGACATATGCTGTTTGCTTAACATTTGGCTCATAAATCGATCTAATGATTACTACCGTAGCGATGACTTTCTATTTAACGAAAGGCAGTCATTCCTCTTTGTCCGTCCATTTTCTTAGAACTTGTATCAGAAGTCACACATTTATAAGAACCACCACTCAGCATTTCTGAAAGCAATACCAGGAATCCGATACGTTGCCTTAGATATCCATTATTTTACTGCTACTGACAACTGTTCCCACCTAATCTCTCAAGTTTCTGGGACTCCTCAGGCGATAGATGGTCTCTTGAATGAGTAGTATATCTGTGCGCTTAGTGTTCAAAAAAGGTATTGCATAGCTTGATTTACAAAATATGAAATTCTGATTCAATTTAAATACTTTATTTCGGTCACATGCCATAAACTCTTAGTTTTGTAATATGAAACTAATCCAGTTATTTAGGCCTTTTATTAAAAATCAGTGCAACAATAGATGGACATGGGCAACATGCAAAACACGAGTATGAGGGAATATTCAAACCAAGATGCGTGATCCTAATTAACCTGCAGGTAAGGAAAGTCCCTCAGGTCAGGTGGAAAAAGAAAACAGAGTTCAAGTCAGCCAGGAGAAACAAGGATCTGGAATCTTTGATATACTTTACTGAGGAGACTCACAGCTTCACTCACCCAGGCATTCTTCTAATAGGCTTGAACCAAACTGTTTAAAGGGAGATGGGGGATGGAAAAATAAACAGGGGTAACAAATATTGGCAATTCCAAGTTGGTGTACCTGGGTCTGCCATCTGTGTATCACAAGCTATCTCCTACGCCACTTGACACCGCATGCCTCAACTTGAGGACATATAAATATTTCAGCCATTTTGAGGGTTGGTATTGGGATTACCCAAGTCGTTTTGGAGGTGTTTCTATGGCTCATAGGCAGAGAGGAGAGATGTATGTACTTACTATGGACCTAACTTCCACTTGCGATGTATAGATTTTAGTGTCCTATGGGAGTATATTTTAATCTCTAGGAAGTGACATTATGTTCAGGCCAACTGGAATTATGAAATTCTGCTGCTGTGGCATTTTTAGCATCATTATGGATTTGCCACACTATCCATCTGCTGCATTATCTGCAGATTCGTTTTTTTCATTATTTCTAGCTCAAAGGGATCAAAAGTTACTAATATCTCGGCGACCTACATTGGCACACAATGGAAGGCCCTATGCAAAGGTTGACTGGTCATCTTTCAGTTGCTTATTACTGTACTTAGAAGTTCGACTGGTAGTTAGATTAACCTTTTTCCCAGACAACATCATCAAGTAAAAAAGTGGCAATTATGAACTAATATTACGAGAAAATGTGCTGCATTAGATTGCATAAGTTGTCTTTTCTTGTGGCATAATTTAGTCAACCTAACCGCATAATCGAATCCGTCCCCCTGCCACCAACAGAGGCACATATTTAGATTAAGTATTAAAGACTCTGTTTTTCTGCGTCCAGTCTTACATGGAGAGTTGAGATATTAGTCCACGCGGACTTCATTTCTGTAGTTAAATCGGTCATCTTGAGGTCCATACTAGCAAGAGTGGTGCAAATAATAGTTTTAAAAATTGCATCCATTGTTGATTAAGCTATAATTGGGGCTTCTGGTTTTGAAGTGAATTTAGTGCGAGCAATTACTAGGGTAAAAAAGTGCTGATGTGTTGTGATTTGGACGACAACATATGCCTTAATATGCAGAGGTTGCAAAGAACTATTTGAAGCTGCGTGGATTAAGCTGGATTCTACATTAAAGTAGTGGGACAAAGCCCATTGAGCATACTCACCGTAAGGTCTGTCAATAAGTCACTTGTGTGGTAGTACACTTTAATCTACCCCTTGTATTATCTTTGAGGAGAGAGACCCCCCCTTCTATCAAGCAGCATTTGGATATATGGATATCATGCCTTACTGTCTGTGGAAAGGGCAGATATCAGCTTGTACACCATCCAATAGATTTGACTCAATATATGACAATTTGACATGAACCAGTCTTCCCAGCCTTACATGGGAAAGGCAAAAGGTAATTATTTGACACCTTAGCGTCTATCTTAGGCTTCTTTAATAATGGAACAACCATTGCTTCCTGTCAAAAGTGGAGCACTGTGGTCAATCCCAAGGAGATGTTACACAGTTCAGTCAATTGATACCAATAAATCATACCTGAAGAATACAAAGCATCAAACACCACTTAATTCAGCTGCCTCAGGCTAACAAGATAAAGCAAAGTATCGCAGCATCTGCTCCACTCAAGATGGGCAAACCTACCCATAAATCAAACCCTTTTTACGTCAAGGAAAAGCCATGGTTATCATAATTTAATGCAGGTCACTGAACACATCTCTCCCAAAAGATGACGGTGACCAAGTACTTGAAAACAAGGCAGACACCAAAACCCAGAAAATTTGGTCCCCCCTCTGAACATGAGACAGAACAAGGTCAGAGGAGAACGACAAATGAGACAGTCGAAATAACAGCTATGCATTATGAGCAATGTGGTCAAACCAGTGCATCCTCACGATTCAAAGCAGATGTAACTAGCACTCATCAACTAGCAACAGACAGAAGAAATATGCTTCATATCGCCAAAATGAGGATGACCTGCAAGTCAAAGCAGCAACCAAAGTGTAGCCTAAACACTAACTTCTACAGGGGAAGAACAAACAGCCAGAAAACAAGTGAACAACAAGATCAAATATGTCCCATCATAGGATAAAATCCCACCACTAGACCATGTACCACTAGAAATCCTTCTACAAAGAAAGGCTGCTTTGCAAAGTAACAGCAACAGTTTGGCTGGGAACTGTGCCTCATGTTGAGACCCCGCCTGAACAGCATTATTCCCAAGAACACAATCACCCTTGCAGACCCACTCCTCAAAGAAGCACTTAACATTAGACAGGAAAAGCTGGAGAGAACGATGACAATTGTCACTTATTGTCACAGTACCAGCGGAAAGCACTACCCCCTTTGGAGCCACAAGAAGGCAGGATCACTAATGATTAGAATGGCAGTGTTGGTGATGTGTAAAGTTGCAACCCTGTAAAACGTCAGTCTACCATGTCGTCCACAGAGTATGTACGCAAAAGATGATTAACCCGCAGAGAAGAATCAGCACATTCCTTAACTGTGCCATCTACGACTAGGGAAGTCTGCTAGTTAAAGAAGGAGAACCAACAAAAGCGAGATCCAACACATTTGTCTCAGTATCTCCATGAAGGCGAAGGAGCTCAACCAGGCAGGTCTGCTTTGAAGAAATAAACAGGAGGCTACAAATTTGGGCATCAAGATTATGTCATCAAGATCAGACTGAAGAAGTTATTTAGCAACCCGAAAACTGGCATGAACTACTTAAGGAAAGTGGCTGCACATGATCCAGCAAAATAAGAACTACCAACTGTGCCATCTCCCTTACAGCGTGGGCGTATTATGCTAGAAGAATCATGGAATTACATGAACAAAGAGCCAGATTTCTAGAGGAAAACATTTTATTTCCAATCAATTCTGTTCATAAAAACTATGTCAACTGAGGAAAAGAGTGAACAGCAAGTGCTAAGATCAGAAAAATCAAGAGTCTGTGGCACAAAGCCCTCTGCAGTCCGTTGATCTAATAATGCCGTCAGGTTGACCCGGGTCAGTTCATGATGAGCCACCTCTGTACAGACAGCCTACATAGAAGCTCATCTATTCCAGACCAACATAACGGAACTCCTACTACCTTTTAATGAAAGGTTGTTGGATTCTGACAAAATGACCAGTCTCTCAAATGTCGTTCAAAATGATGGTTTTAATCTCAGACAAATGGTAGAGGAAATTCTAGGACCTCAGCTGCATGGCTCAACATTTCATTGAAAGAAAGTCCCCAGAGGAGACTGTTTGGAGGCAATCAGGAGTAACCAGAAGTACCATGATCATATCGTTTCTGGGGCCCAAACTGGGGAACCTTCTCAAAGTCCAAATCCGAAGTAAGCCAATCCATATCAGCCTCTACCTTTAATGCAATGAAATTCTCAATTAAAACAGAGTGGGAATCACAGAAGTCTGAAAAGAACATAACATATGCCCTGAGAACGGAATCAGAGGTAGTGCCATAGACCCTGCCGTTCAGTGGCTAGGCCCTCAAAAGCAACATGACAGTGCCAAAGTGGCCTCAGGGTCAAAAGTAGAGTCAATAAGCACTGGGGAATGAGGTTGCCAGAAGTTGCACGTCGGAAGCGGTCACAGGTACCTTGGTGCCTGGATGCGTACGACAGGAAGCCAGAGGAGTTTAGAGCCTAGGTAAAAGCCAGCATCTCAGTTGGGTGAGCTAGATAAAAAAGAGTGGCGTCAGCAGCACCAAGTGTGGAGCTGGAACAGAGCCAGTGACAGTCAGTCTTCGTTGTCATACTCTGGTGGGCATAAGCCTAAGTTGAGGTTGGATAGCGAGCTATCCGACCTGACAATCTGTCCCATGAGAGGGACTGATGTCGGGATGAAGGAGTTCCTTCAGTACAAGTACCAAAGTTGGAGCAAAACGACTTTCCTGGGAAAATGACCACATCACTGTATCAATTTGGAGATCAGGACATGCAAAGGTGCTGATGCTGGTTGCATTCTCCAGACAAGTAATTGGGTCTTGCCTGGCCTTCTGCAGATACAGAAGGCAGGCGTGGTCCGGAACGTGCCCTAAGTGTATGCAGAGTCCAGACTCGCCAGACCGATATAGTGTAAATCCCAACAAAAGCCCAAAGAACAGTATCTATGGCAACTTGACCTCTTCTGTGGCACTGTCCCAAACAATGCAAAACAGAGATATACATGGGATTTTGGAAATGTGAAAACTACATAGCCATGATCGATGGAAAAAATAAAAATAACTGCTCCTTAATGTTGGTTCTATCTGGGATGAACAGAAAGTAGAGTTAGAACAGTGGCCCCACCTGCGGGTGCAAGATACATGGAAACTTTGGAAAGGAAAATGACAGACCAAGAAAATTCAGACAGAAAAGCATGCATACGAGAGGGGGAGAAAAAGGAAGCAAAGTATAGCAATAGAATACATAACAAACAAGCCAGGAGAGGCGAAAGAGTCCGGAGAAACATCGCACCTTATTCCAGCCTACCTTTCCAGGTTAATTCATAATGTTCTGCTAGAACCAGAATGTTTACCTATGAAATTGTTCTGCAACAGGTCATTCTGATAATTAATTTTACTCTTATCAGTAGAATAATAGCCTGAGTGTTTAGTTACCAGGTGTATCAGCAAGTGGTGTCAAATGGACAAGAAAGTAAACTCATTCTGGGTGGAGGGACAGTGTGAAGATCCCACAGTCACCAGGGAAAGGCAGTAGAAGGTGATCCCATGGTCTTTCATACTAACTAGAGATAAAAAATCCACCGGCCTGATTATGTTTTGCATACAGTTTAACTACTGTTATCTGCCCATTATCTTACTTGCTCCAGCTCAATTTTCAAAGTAAAAAGAGCTGCAAAAAGAGCAAATATCAGAATGCCACCAGTTCCGTAACCTATGCAATGTTGCAAAACGCCCATGGCAAGTAAGCAGTTTATCATCATAACTAGGGCATGTTTAGTATTAGGTTACAAGGCATACAGTAGAGTATCATTGCCCACATAGGGGCTACTTGGTGCAGAGAAGCTAGTACCAACAGCCCAACTCAGCTGGTGACTTTAAATTGAGATATAGATCCTATTATTGCTGATATTGCTACACTTTTCATTCTTTTAAACGAAATGTGGTCTGTGGTTCTTCACAGCTCTAATGGAAGATTATTTCTACTTATCTAGCCATTGGAGCACAGGGATCCATACAACAGGCTTCCGAAAAGTCAAGATCTGAATCTACTGAAGGCTCTCTAGCCACGCATAAGTAGCTCTCCTGTATGCAGGCCCAACTGCCAAATTAGAAGCTTTTGTTCCCACTATTTAAAAGTGTATATTTGAGAAGCAAAGAACAAGTACATTTTCCCTTGATAACGGGCTTTCCAGTGGATACCTTAACCACAAATTCCAAACTTTAATAATATCACCAGGTTCCAAAACTGGATCCTGATGCTTTCACAACAGTGCTTGTGCACACCACTAGTAGGTACCATGTGCCTCCAGCGCTCCATGTAAGTGCCACCACTGCCCAAAGAGGTCCATTTCTTTGACTGTTTCCGTGCCCTCAGACGAGGAGCACTACACAATCATAAGTTCTAGTGTGAAGATGTCTTATTTGGACGTTTTGTGATGGTAAATAAAACACCACTCCACAGAATTGGGAAGCGGAAGGGCAATGAGGAATCTGAGGTTAGAGTATCCACCAGAAAGAGCATTACCCAGGTAATTAAGATAGTCCTCTGATTGATAATTCTAGCCATAGACTCCTCACCTTTGGAAAAGATATGAAAGCAGTACCTCCCAAAAGTTGAGGGTTGGAAGAGTGGGCTAACAACAAAAAGCCCTGCCGGACCGACCAGGTGAAATAACCTTCCCTTCAGACCCAGAGATCACGGCAGTAGTGCTCTTGAACTCGTGCACGGACGCCCATGTCGCAGCCTAACAGATGCCAAGGACGAATATTCCACATGCTAGTGCAGTCGTAGTAAACTTTGGCCCTGGTAGATTGAGCCCTTAGTCTTACTGGAAGCTACTTTTTAACCAAGGTGTAGCAGATCCTATCGCTAAGGAATATTCACCTTGACAAAGCCCTTTTCTGCACTGCCTTACCCTTATTGACCCCAGAGACCCTCACAAAAAGTTGACTGACCACCCAACGGCCTTTGATGCGATCAATGTAAAAGCAAAGAGCTCTTTTGAGGCCATGGAGTCTTGTCTACACTTTCAAGGGATGAATTGGCAAGAAGAACATTGGGGGGGATGATGGATTGTCCAATGAGAAAAAGTCATGAATTTTGGCAAGCAGGCCACCCTGGTTCTCCGCACCAGTTTGTTCAGAAAAAGGTGGTGTGGGACAACTGCAACAGAGGATCCTTAAGCTCACTCATGAGACAAGCTGAAGCGATTGCAAAGAGAAAGTCTTGAGAGTCAAAAGACAACAAGCAACTGTGCATCTGCTTGAAGGGAGTACACATGAGAAAAGTGGAGAATAAATTAAGGTCCCACTGCAGCATGACAAACAGTTTGGTGGTGGACCAAGTGATGTGGGTTAAGAAAAGTTTGATACACAACAGGTGATTTCAACAAGGACAGTTGTCCCAGTAAACTGAAAAAGACCAAAAGGAATGACAAATAACCTGCTACAAGTCCATGGGAGGTCCAAGACAAAAGAAAACAAAACATCCAATAGTTTGACTTGTAGCAGGTCTGTGCTGTGGGTTCCACATCAAGCCACAAATATGTCCCAGCAGAGGGAGAGAATGACTTTCTAGAGCAGAGGTCTTCAAACTGTTTGATGCCGAGACCCCCTTCTCAAACATTTTTAGGCGTAAGGACCCCCTTCTGACAAAGATTTATTGAACCTGGAACTCCTCATCATCGACAACTATCGACAACCATAAATGCCCCTGTTAGACCTGGCATCTTTTGGCGTTTCCCCCCTGTCTTTTTGCTTTCGGACCTCCTAGTTTTGACTTTTGCTGTTTTGGTGTCTCTGCGCACTTTCTCACTGCTGTTCAGTGTTAAAAGTTTAAGTGCTCCTATTGTAAATTGTATTATGGATTGGTGTTACCATGATTGACATGTTTGACTTACCAGTAAAGTGCACTGAGACTGCCAGGGCCTGTAAATCAAATGCTGCTGGTGGGCCTGCAGTACTGATTGTGCCACTCACCCAAGCAGGCCTGAAAAGGGTTATCAGACCTGCCACTGCAGTGTCTGCGCGCAGTTTGTAACAGCCATGTCAACCTGGCAAGTGCACCCACTTGCCAGGTCCTAATCTTCCCTTTTCTTGCACGTAACTCACCCCTAAGGTAGGCCCAAGGTACCTCTGTGGGCAGGGTTTCATGTATATTAAAGATAGGACACATACTGGTGTGTGTGACATGTGCTGGTAATGAATTACAGTGGGTTTTCACTAAGGAAAGGCTATCTGTCCCATAGAATAGAATGGTAGTTTACTTACATCTTATAAGCATATCTTCCCATTGGGACAAGATAGAGATATGGCTTTTAGTATGCCGGAACTCAGAATATAAAAGTGCATCTTTTAGTAAAGATGATTTTTATGTTCTGTGTTTGAAAATACCACTTTTAGAAAGTAGGTATTTTCTTGCTTAGCCATCCTGTGCGTCTCTGCTGGGTTTGTGGATTGACTATCTGGCTTTGGAGGGACAGGGGCTGGGGATGTGCTTTCTCATCAGACAGTCACTGGAGGGAGGTTGGGGGGTTTAAGGTGTGTACTGCCTTTCCTGGAGGAGTCAGGGCTGGGTTGAATAGACCTGAGCTGTATTTAGAGTAGTGGGAGGCGATTTCCTTGCACCTGAATGGGCCTGGTCCGTCTTGGACAATGCTGTCTCCACTTCCTGCCAGGAAGCTGGGCCAGAGAGGATGGAACTGGTTTGGGGTGGGCACAGACACTCTTCCCAAAAGAACAAAGAGAAACTGAGTATAAATATTGGGGCCCAGACCCAAGCACTTGCGGGAATCAAGGTACCTGCCAAGAAGAAGCTGGAAGAACTGCCTGGAGGAGTACTGCCCCTTTCCTGTGTTGTTGCTTTGTTGGGTTGGCCTGCAGTGCCTGCTTCTGCCTTGGGTAGTGAAAGGGGTGAACTAAACTTTCTTTACTTGTTGCGGAGTATTTCCAAGGGCTTGAAATAGAGCTTGCCATCTGTTCTGAAGTCTCACGGACCACAAAGACTTCACCGACCTCTGGGTACCGCCTCTGGAACCGTGGTTTCTGTTGCCACAGGGGGGAAAGTGACTGACTCCGTCGCTGGCTTGGTGTTCCAAAGGCACCGCAGACGGCACCGCTGCATCTTGCACCGCAACCCTGGTCTCACCAACGACGACCGCCACCACTTGCACCGTGACCTGTGGGCACCACACTCCGCACCGCCTCACTTCACTTCACCACCCTGGTCTCACAGACGCCGTTGCTGCCCGCTGACTTCGACACCCGTGACAGCACTGTGGCTTGGGGATACCACTCGCAAGTATCACGATACACTGCCCCGTCACACACTGCAGTTTGGACCGATCCACGCCAGGTCCCTGCAACTGGCACTGCTGCTTGCACCGTGATCTGTCAGCACCGCAATGAGCACTGCCTTCACTCTGCACCCCAGCCCTGGTCTCACCGATGCCGCTGGACGACCGTCACCGAGCCACTGCCTGCACCGCAACCTGAGGGCACCGGACCACTCCGCTTGGCGCACAAATTGCTGCCTAGCACCAACATAGGCAGGATTGTTTTTGTATGGGAAGGGGCATCTTCCTTCACCAAAACAATCCTGAGGGGTGTTTTCCTCTTTCTATGTGAGCTGCTTAATGCAGCACACATGGAAAGAGGAAAAAAACCAGGAAAAATTAAAAAATTTCTTCTTGTTACGCCTCCGCTGGGGAGGGGTAAGGTTTTGACCCTGCCCCAAGTTTACGTGATTTTGTAAATCTGGGGCAGCATCAAAATCCATGGGTGTTGCGTGAGAACCCTACGCAAAACCCATGGACTCCTCCTAGATGCAGAGTAAGGCAACACAATGACTTGCACTGCTATGTCTTACTCCATATCGATGAAGCCATGCAAAGCCATGCAGGGTGAATTTGCACTGCCTCATAGATATGGTCGAGAAACTTGCGCCACCGGAGCAACATAAAAAGTGATGATCTGGTGATGCAAGCCTCTCATAAATAAGCCCAAAATATTCTGTATGTTTTTTAGGTCTTTCACCATCAGGTATCTACATATAAAATAATGGGCAGCACTAATGAAAAATAAATAAAAACAAGTTATTGCTCAGTAATAAATGCACTGTAGTACATTATGAAATCTCTATTAGTTAATGCACTGCAGAGGTCTCTGTGTAACCAGAGAACCACAGAATTAAATCTTGATTGGTGCAGTATATAATAGTGATGTGTATTTGTAGTGCTATGAGGTCACAGCCTGTGACGGAAAGCACTGTGAATATGTAAGTCAATTTTTATACTTGCATTACATACAGGGTATGATAGAATACTGCAAAACGTGCACATAGTTTTACGATAAAATGGTGTTCAATGTAGATTTTAATAATACCAGAGCGTATGTAATGCAAATTTTTTTTTTTTACATAACTGTCCCTTTAAAACTTCTTTAGGGGCACTAAGGGCTGTGTAAATACAGTTAAAATTAAAAGCAAGAACTTCTCAGCCCAGATGTTAACTCTTTGCACTTCCACCTAAAAAACAAATCATTGTCACCACAAAGAGCCTGACTGCTCCCAAGCATGCTTTACACTTGCAGATGAACCGATAAGGCACATTTGCATTCCATTCAGCCAAGCTGCTGATAACGATCTAAATTAGTCTTCCCAGGACAGCTGTCTTTTTGCAGGGACAAGTGAAGCTGGGGAATCAGCGACCCCCCTTCCCAGAAGTCCACGGCCCCCCTGGGGGTCGCGCGCCACAGATTGAAGACCTCTGTTCTAGAGGGACACCTGGCAGCAGGAGGACAGTCACAACCTCCTGCAACAGATCAACTGCCACTTCATTTTCACGCCTCGAGGTCTAGTTTGTTCACTTTCTGGTGCAAAACCCTGCCCAGTTCCTGTGACAGAAGATCTTCATAAAGCAGCAGTCTGAATAGAAGGCCATACTACTGCCCAGATGTTCTGGGTATCACACTCCTGGCCAAATCTGGAATCACTAGGATGACTTGGGCCCGGTCATTCCAGATCTTCAGAACTAGGGAAAAAAGAGGCAGTATGGCATACAGGAGTCCTGTGCACCACACTGGGCTGAATTTATCTCCTAGACAGATCATTCTTAGGAACTCCAACATGCAGATGTTTTGAGAACACCTGTTAGGCAGTGGCACAAAGATCCAACCAAGGCTCTTCTCAATGTTGGAAGAGGACGGATCCACCTCGGGATACAACCACCACTAGTGATCTGAGAAGCATCACTGGAGATGCCCTGGCACTCGAGCCAACTCTAGAGGCATGGGACCTCTTGGCAAAGGACCTAGGACTCCACTCTGCCCTCCTTGTAATACCACATTGCAGTAGTGTCATCATTGAGCATACAAACCAACCTTTCCTTAATGGATGGTGGGAAGGACTTCAAAGGAAGATGGCCTGCAGCTCCAACAGCTTTATATGGAGACAGGTTTCTGCAACAGACCTTTTCCTCTCCCAGATAAAATCCCCATCCAGCAGTAACGGATCGGTCACCACTGTCAGCTCTAAAAAGTGAGGTGGGAGGGGAGGATATGGTAGGGGGGGGGGGGGGGGGACTAGATGGATCTGCAACTGCTCAGGTTGCAGTCAAGCACCCACCACTGTAGATCTAATGCAGCAGCCCCCAAAGCCAGGATGCCATCAGATAGGTAATCTTGGTGCTGGGCCCACTAAGACTTCAGATCCCAAAGCACAGCTTGCATATGTTACCTGGCAAAGTGGACACGCAGACTGTAGGAGGTAGCAGGTCAAGAAGCCTCAGATGCTTTCAGTGGGATCCAAGACGGACGCTGACACGTCAATATCATAGCATGAATGTCCTGGATTCGTTGTGACAGAGAAAAAGGTCGTGAACTACACTGTGCCCAGAACAGCTTAAACAAAAAGAAGCCCCTAAGAGGGAGTTAGGAGCAACTTCGGCTCCTTGAATCAGACATTGAATGTCAGGAGGTTCTCCACGACAGGCATGGATTTGTGCACCTTCAATAGCTACTAGTAAACAAAATGGAAAACTGGTTTCCTCAACCTTCAAAGATGGGCGGGGATCACCACCATCACTTTCGTGAACATTGTAGGGGCACTGGTAATGGCGAACCCGGACACTCCAACTAACCCCCGAGGCGTAGCACCTCTTGGCACAAGACCTAGGACTCCACGCTGTTAGTTGCAATACTACATGGCAGTGGTGTTGTCCATGAGCATCTGCACCAGCTTTCCCTTAATGGACAGCAGGAAGGCTTTCACAGCCAGGAAGAAGGCCTGCAGCTCCAACATTTATTTGGAGCCAGGTTTCTGCCGGAGACTAGAGTCTTCTGATCTCTACCTCTCCCACATGTACTCCCCAGTGCAGCAGGGCTGCACCAGTCACCACCATCTGCTATAGGAATATCCTGCTGGCCCAAATGCTGTCAAGCAGCCACCACTGCAAATCTCATGAAGTCTACTCCAAAACCTAGATGACATCAGGAAGGTATCCTTAGTCCAGGACCCACTGAGACTTCACATCCATATGCAGAGCTTGCATATGACCCTTGGCACAGTAGACAAGTAGGATGCACAAGCCCAAGAAGCCTTCCAGCCACTATCACCAAGATCCAGGACAGAGGCTGACACATAAGGATCATGGCTCAAATGTCCTGGATTCGTAGCAACAAAGTAAAGACCCTAAACTTCATTGTGTCCAGAACTGCTCCTATAAAAGAACGCCTCTGTGAAGGAGTGAGGTGCAACTTCGACTCATTGATCCAGAACTCAATGTCTGGAGGTTCGCTATTGTCTGGAGGTGGTTAACGGCAGACTGTGGCTTATCTGCTTTTAAAAGCCAGTTAATAAGGTAACCTCCACATTCAAAGGTGGATGGCAACCATCGCCATCACTTTTGAGAACACCCTTGGTGAGTTAGTAAAGCCGAAGGGTACCACAGCAAACTGAAAATGCTCCTGGCCGAACTTCAACTGCAAGTAATGCCTGTGGGACTGCAGGACCAGCACACAAAAGTATGCATCCTACAAAGTCCCAGGCAACCACCCAGTCACCCAGAACCAGGGCAGAAAGAACATGAGTCAGAGGGAGCATTTTTAAATTTGTTCTTCCACAGGAAAGCATTTAGGGAGAGAAGATCTAAACTAGAACAAAGGCCTTCATCCTTCTTTAGCACAAGTAAATAGTGGAGTAACAACCAGTCCCTATTTCCAAATCCGGTACCTTCACTATGGCTCCTTTGGAGAGTAGAGTCTGCACCTCTGGCAAAAAGAACGACAGGTGCTCCGCTGATATGGGTGGAATATGTGACAGGTCAGCAAGGAATGGAAGAGCACAGCCCCGCTGAACAGTTGTCATCACCTAATCGCAGCAAACTCTGATTCGAATGGGAACACAAAGCTGGGGGAGCAACTGAGGGCAATTCTTTGCTAGAGGCAGTGTTTAGACTAAATCCCATTGTACAGGAACCGGGGTCATTCAAATAAAATCGGGACACAACCTCAGTCAGGATCAAGAAGAGTTTGGCTTGAAGTATGACAATAGGAAAAGATAACCCTCCGTCACCACCACTTTCAGGACTGGCGTCGACATTTAAGAGACCAGCAGAGGTCTCGAAGACAGAGTGGAAGACCAGAGGATGGATCTGTCCGCAGTAACGAGACCAGAGGCCCTTGCCGATCCTTGGGGTCCAAAAGCCCCACAGAGAGAACCAGAAGACTGCCAAAAATGAGCAACATAGCTTCACTAAACGCCACGATCTGCTGCAGTGCTGCATATGACCCACAAAACTCTGGGTGTATCGGAATAATTGTGAAATTGGCTTCTCAATGAAAGAAAGATGGAGAGCAAGACATACAAGAATAGAAAGAAGCAGATGGTGACAAGTCCCTTTTCACCTTCTTGTGTTTTGGTTTCGATTTGGACTTCAAAATACCAGACAAACGTGATTGCAAAGAGGACTTGCCACAGCAATAGCATTGAGAGCGGGAATGAGTCTGCGCTCCCGACATCAAGCAGCAGCGATACTTGCAGGGCTTTTTCTGATGCTTTGAAACATACAGCTTTGTTTCACGGTTCGGGATAGCCTTTGGGTTCATGAGGAAGCATTCTTTACATGACCTGGAGTTGAGCCCTGAGCCCACACACCAAAGGAATACCTCTTGTGGGTTCATTGCTGCTATGTGTTTGATGTGGTATGGTTTGAACCCTGTCGTTTAAGGTGGAGACCTTAGAGCCCTTGCTTAGATCCCTTGCACACTGGTTTCAATTGGTTGGTGAAAAAAATTGGCCAACTTAATGGATAGAAAAAAGGGAGGGATAGGGGCTGAGAAGGGGGCGGAGCTCCAGATCCATATTTGAAGGTGAGGAAAGAAAGGAACAGATGTTGGCGCGGAAGAGTAGCGCTTATGTGGCTCCAGTCTGTCACTTCTGTGACGTAACAGTCTATGCAGGGCCACATGGCGGTATGCAAGAGTACTGCTGTGAACCCTTCTGGATCCAGCATGACACCTAGGGATGCTCTAGAGGTGAAAAAAAATCAGCGTATACAAGTATATATCAGAAAGTGTGTGTTTTCAGACCTAATAAGTTGATGTTTGGAGAAAAATGGTTCAATATCGAAATCTATCAAAAGGCTGACTGATTTGTTACTATATTGTGTAGATCTAACAATTTGAAAGGTTTTTGAAATAAACCACAGAGTTTGAAGTTCATCAAAGACTGGCTATGAAGCTTTTTTTTTTAATGAAACCATTACTTGAATAATAGATGTGAACATTGTGAACCGAGGCGCTCCTTTCAGGATAGGTT
Organism: Triturus cristatus; assembly: GCF_964204655.1. Classification (NCBI taxonomy): domain Eukaryota; kingdom Metazoa; phylum Chordata; class Amphibia; order Caudata; family Salamandridae; genus Triturus; species Triturus cristatus. The sequence goes on along the minus strand of NC_140583.1, from coordinate 786,628,712 downwards.
ATGACTTCTTGCTGATTAGTGGCCCAGTGGCGGTGGGACCATTTAAAGTTGAGCGTGGATGAACTACCTAATTGACTAACAGGTATTACACACCAGTGAGCACACCTCCCCTAGCCCTCACCGCCTATCGAGTTGGATGAATAAAAATCAAGCAAATGGGAGTGACAGTAAAATTCATCAATAATATGCAATGGATGGGCTCGTAGCCCAATGTAAGCTGACAATTAAGTACTTTTGCAAACTGACAGCTTGCACCTTCTGGTAGGTGAGACCTAAAAAGAGGAGGGCGATGCTGTGAATAATGCTTAGCTAAGGCAGCATACAAAATCAAAAAGGACATGCACCTGAGCTATGATGATATAAAAGCTGGCGACTGGCAGCAGACGCAAATTGCGAACTTCAGGCAGCCAAACCTTAATTACGTGTACAACAAAAATGTCTGTAAGTGAAAGTAAAAGTTTGAATGAGAGCTGTTAGACCGGGCAGCCTTATCTCTTTTGCCTATCTCCTCCATTTTTCTGATCTCACTTTTACTGGTATTTGGACTGTGCACTTAAACACTGCTAACCCGTGCTAAAGTGTTTGTGCCCTCTCCCCTAAAACATGGCATCATTCATTTACCTGCAAGTCCCTAGTGAAGTGCACTACATGTACTCAGGGCCTGTAAATAAAATGTTACTTGTGGGACGTGCCACCCACCCAAGTAGCCCTTTAACCAGGTCTCGGACCTACCATTGCAGAGCCTGTGTGTGCAGTAAAACACAGCCATATCGACCTGGCACATAACCCTTTTGCCAGGCCCAACCCTTCCCCTTTTATACATATAAGTCACCCCTAAGGTATGTTATGGACAACCCTGAGGGTAGGATACAATATATTTAAAATGAAGGACATGAGTATTTAAGTTTCACATGTCCTGATAGTGAAACACTCCCAAAGGCGTTTTCAATACAGCAAGGCCTATCTCTACCATAGATAACATTGGGATTACCTGATTACATCTTATAAGTGCAATTCACAGACTGTAAGAGATAAACAGAGTTTGGTGTCTCTGGAATCACAATTTAAAAATCACTTCTGGTGAAGTCAGATTTTAAATTGCAAATTCTGAAAATGCCACTTTAAGAAAATTGCAATTTTCTAACTTTGGCCATTTGGTGCCCGCTGTCTCAGATCACTTGTCTGAGATAAGTGTCAGCTGGACTTTGTACATTCCCTCTAGACAGTCCACACAATGGGAGCTTATATGTGACCTAATGGGCTATTCTGGCAGGATGGGAGGGAGAAGCTGAACCCCAGCCTTACACCTGAACAGGCTGTGTCCTGTCCCCACACTAAGGACTGCATTACCCCTTGTAGTGAGCCTGGAGCCAGGGCAGTACCTCTGTGCACTTTAAAGGCCTGTCTCTGAAGTCTCCCCCACTTCAAAGGCCCAACTGGGCCTAAGAACTGGACCTTTGGCACCACCAACTCAGTACACTTCTGGACCTGTCAATACTATGCCAGGAAGAAGGACTGCAGCTTTGCTGGACTGCTGCCTGGGTGAGAAGGACTGGACCTGCATCACTTGAATTCAGAGTGACTCCAAGGGCCAGCTGGCAGTACTCCTCATCTGAAGTCTCAGGGACATAAAAGACTTCCAACCATCTTGCTCCTACATCTAGACTCTGCTTTCTGTGAGTCTGTCCCGCCAAGTGGTACCACCCCAGTGCTGAACCCTTGGAAGTGGGCCTAACATGTTCGCTCCACTCGAACAGATGCATTACCTGCTGCAGGAGTAGAGCAGACAAATTGCTGCTGTTGTGTGAAACAAAACCGGCACATCATAACTGCGTGGGTCAGATCGGACAGAAGAGACTTGCATTGCTGCATCTTTGGTTTGGCGCACCGCCTTTGGAACCACCACTGCCAGACGCTTCCCCGGCGCACACTCCCCACATCCCTCATTGACAGCAGCCTCAATGACAATACTACAGCTACGCATCATAGCCTCTGCACTCATCGGCAAAGACGCATCGCCTCAGCTGCACAAAGAATCCCTGACAACGGCCTTCGCATCGTAAGCCCGGTCGACTAGGTGCTCGGTGACATCACAGGACCTCTCACTGCAGCCTTGCTGCATCTTGGAACCGACGCATCGCATCAGCTGATCGATGCATCTGTGTTTCGGACCCACGCAATGCTCCGCAACCAGGATTGAATGTACTTCGGTTCAGCAGGCCTAACTGGGTCCCTGTAGATGAGCCGCGCTCCACCAGAATGTTTGACTTTGTCCCAGTCCAGTGTGACCAGATATCCCCAGTTGACACTTCTTGCTTCTAAGCCCTATTTTACAGTCTATTCTTTAAAAAATAATTACTCAAGTTCTAGTTATTGGATTTTAGTCGTTCGGGACTTATTTAAATTATGTTCTATTTTTCTAACCTGGTGTGGAATGTTTGTGTGGTGTTCACATCATTTTACTGCTGCACAAATACTTTATACATTGCTTCCAAGTTAAGCCGGACTGCTCTGTGCCAAGCAACAGAGGATAAGCACAGGTTAATTCAGAGTTTGCCTGACACTTACCCCGACTAGGGTTGTGGTTGCTGCTTGATCAGGGCTCGTTCCCCAGTCAACCATCAACCAAATGTCTAACAAGGGACAGCAGCAGTAGGATAACAGCTACAAACACCTAATTTAAATACTTCAGCACGTTTCATGCACTGGTTATTTCCAGTGTCAGGCAAAACCACACTGACTTCAAACAAGAGTTTGCACAGGGAAAAAAAAATACAACTTGTATGGTAATGATCACAGACTCTGGTTTCCTTAAAGTGATTCCGGCAGGACAAGCCTGCCAGAATTTTTCAGGGAAAAAGGTCCATAAAACCATTTGGTGTTAAATACTGATATTGCATATTACATCTATTTTGAAGCTGCAAATATAAAATAGGTGGTAATTATCACACGTGGTAAAGACCTCACCCTGGGGTAATGCCAATTACTGACACATGGTAAATATCCCACCGTATTTTCCCCACCTAGTAATGAGACTAAGTGGCATTAAGTTCAAAATGAGTAAGAAACATTTTTAGATGATGAAAATACCGCCACTATTGGCTCAACACACAAAGGAACATTAATTTCAGAAGATAAAAAGATGCTAGAACGTGAGCAGAGACAGAAGATGGAGATCAACACATGTATATACCAACAGGTGAGACAAAATTCAGTACTTTAGGCGGAATGAGTGTGAAATATAACTACATTTTAGTATTTTATTAACATGTCCAGAAAGGACAGCTTTTAGTCAGCCAATGGAACCCATTAAAGGTTTTGGGGCTAACCTCCAGTATTCCCTTGATGGATGAATGGATAATCAGCACTAGAGAGGTGCTGTAGAAAACCGTGTGGAACCAGGTGGCGTATGAAAGCAACAAGTGGCATGCTGGAAGTACCTAGATGCATGCAGAGGCAAAAAGGAGCCTGCTGGAATATGAAGTGTCCTAGGCAGCGAACAAATGGCTTTTGGAAATGGGAAGAACAGACTGAAGCCTCCTGGGAGCTAGAGGAAGACTACTGGGGGCGATATGAAACCTGCTGGATGCTATTGGAAGCATGTAGGGACTGAAAAGGATCCTGCTGGTGTAAGTTAAATCATCTAACTGGAGTTGACAAGCTACCTGCTGAAGCAGAAGCATGAACGTATAGACAACTAAACCATTCGCTGCCACAGCTTCCAACGGCTAGGAACTGTAGGGCACAGAGCGGTTTCACTCACACCACATTCTACCACATGACAGCATGGGCACCAACTCGTTTGTGTCTATGTAGGCTTCTGGATAGGCTTCAAAAAGTAAGCAGTGTACATGCAAAGGCATTAGAGATTGAAGACCGACAACTAATATACAGTTATGTAACCGATTCTAACAAGGAGGAGAATGTTATGTAAAACGATCCATGAGTATTTAATAACACTGGACGCACCAAAGAGAATAGGAGACAGACAACTTGAATGCCCTCAGACTAACTGTCCTCACAATCTAGAATCTCCAGGGTAGCTAGGGAACAGCACGAGAAGGAGCATTCAAGAATACACAACACATCTTCCCCCGTACAAAATATACAGATAAAATAAATTGAAAGTACACGTTTGCCAACATCAGGAGATCTCTCATTGGTCACCATCAGCAACGTATTGCTGCAACTGCTTTCAATATTTTCAGCCAAGAAACCATCTTTTCCATTCTGTCTCACCACACTTGAATCATTACCACCAACAACATCGTTCATAGTATTAACTAGCGTACTCTCACAGATGTCATAATCACCAAACAAGTCCAACTTCTTACCAAACTTATCATCCCTTACTAAGTCCTGATTGACAACAACAATCCTTTTTAGAGTCCAAACCTTGCTATCACTGAACAAAACCACATCGTGTAACACCTCAACAACAGTTAATAGTTCAGGGAATTGACTCTCGCCCTTCTTGACCGTAGTGGGATTTCTCACTTTAACTAACATCCCTACTTCCATTTTAATATCTTCGGAATTTATTTTCAAATCATACTGTTCCTAGTACTTCAAATGGGTGTCAACAATTTATTTTCTAATATCTTCCATGGAAATGACATTGACAGGATGCAAAAGCCAATCTAGATTAACTTTTGTTCTAGCGTCCTGCCTCTCATGACCACAAAAGGGGAAACACCTAAAGCACCATGAACAGAAATTCTGTAATCTCATGCCGCTCTCACAATTTGATTTTCCCAGTTCTCATTGTTTTTCATGGCCATTTGAACAGCGTTCTTAATCACGCTGATGATGCGTTCTATCATGCTATTACCACTAGGGTTATAAAGAGAAGTAGTCTTGTGTTTGATGGCAACTTTAAGAAACAAATTGTACTCCATTATCGCGAATTAGAAGTTTAGGAATACCCTTGTTGAGAAAAACTTCATCCAAAAATACCAACAATGCATCTGAATCCACTATCAACAATTTTGATGACAATCACAAACTTATTATGCTCTCCAATGGGGTATGTAATGTCTATGCTAAAGCTGCCCAAGGACTATAAGGAACAATAGGTTCACACATGGATGGTTTCAATGTTCTCGAAGAATTATCTGAATTGGCACAGGAGACAATTCCTCAGGAATCTTTCAACAAATAAATCAAGTCCAGGCCACCAAAACCACCGTTTCACCTTCTGTTTAGTTTTAACAATACCCAAATGCCCTTCATGACATGGGGCTACCATCTTCTGCATAAGACTCCTGGGAGGAATTACTCTCTCTCCCCTTTTGGTTAGGTTGTCTTCAACCGCCGATTCACATCACACCTCCCACAACTGCCTTAGCTCCTCAGTAAGATTAGATTTACTTGGCCAACTATCTTTAATGTACTCCCACAGTTTCACTAAAACCAGGTAACAAGTACATTCTTCATCCATTATTCCTTCTTAATGCACGTTCTGCCTTGATCAAAAATATATGCAATTCTAAAATCTTACCATTCAGACACTTCACCTTGCTCAATATCCAAAGGCATTCTAGGAAGAAAGTCAGCACTAACATTGCTTTTTCCAGGAACATATTATGCAGTATAAATAAAATCTTAAGAGTCTCAGACATTCTGACCATCTCAGCCGATGCTCTAAACATACCCTTAGTAGTTAATATCTTGACAAACGGTTTATGATCAGACGTCACCACACATGCTTTACCTCACATGAACGGTCTAAAGCGTTTAAGAGCCCAAACACATGCCAAGGTCTCCTTTTCTATCACAGAACATTTTTCTTCTAAAGGCAACAAGGCCCTTGATGCAAAAGCAATGGTCCTCTCCAGTCCCTTGGAGTCTTTTTGAATTAATACACCACCTAAATCTCTATTGCTTGCATCCACTGTGACAATCTTGTCAAGATTAGGGTCAAAATTTCTTAAAGCAAGAGCATTGGCAAGGTCTTTTTTGATCTGTTCAAATTCCTGCTGGCACCCAGAAGACCAACAAAATGTACTTCTTTGTTTGAACAATTGCCTTGTATGGTAGATCTTGCTAGAACCCCCCCCCCCAACAAACTTCGAGTGAAACTCTGCGAGTCCTAGAAAGAATCTCACCTGCTTTTTGTTTGATGGAGCTGGTGATTTGATAATGGCATCAATTAATTCTGGTTTAGGTGAAATACCTTCTGCACTCAAGACGTGTCCCAGATAGGAGACAGACGTTTTCGCAAACTTGCACTTAGAAAACTCAACAGTGAGATGCCTATTTAAAATCTCTAATACGGCATTTAGGATAGAATCATGTTCTTCTCCAGATTTACCATACACTAAGATGCCGTCCTGAAAGGATTTCACGTTTTTAATTTTACCAAAATGTTGGTGCATCAGTCTTTGAAAACCTACAGCTGTCAACCCAAAAGGTATCCTCTTATACTGGAAACAACCCATGGGAGTGATGAATGCAGTGTATTTTTTTACAATCATCTTGAAATAAAATGTGATAATATGCAGCAGATAGATCTAGGGAAGTGAACCCTCTGGCATCTTCCACAGAGGCAAGCATCACAGAAATTTTGGGTAATGGAAATTTGTCAATGATAATATTTTTATTAAGATAGCGCAAGTCAATGCATAGCCTAATTTTGCCATTACTCAGTCTGGCAATGACCCCCGGAGATAACAATTCTGCTGCTTCAATTTCCTCAATACCACCTGCTTGTAAACGTATCTAATTCCATTGTACCGCATCCTTCAACAACAACGGAATGTTTCTGGCCTTATGAATTGTAGGCTGAGCAGTTTCTTTCAGGATGATGCAATGCTCCAAATTAGTAAGACTGCTAATTTTTCCTGTAAATACCTTTGGAAATTTCTCAAACATAAGTTTTCCCATTCCTTCCCCATCATCAATGATCATGACTGGCTCCGAACGATTGGGATTTAAGATCATCCTAAGGTTGCCTTGATCATGCCATTACAATACAGATGGACCTTTTATTGTAATGTACAAAAGCCCTTGACTCTCCCTATCCTTGAACCTGAAAAGCAAAGATCTGTAGTCTAGCATATCTATCTTTTCACCAGAGAAAATTTCTGGCCCAATATTTGTAGGAAACAACTTTTCCCCAATATGTTTTACAAAATTGTTCCTCCACACCTCCTCATTAATGATCGTATAAGGTGAACCTGAATCAGCATATATGTTGATTTGAACACCCCCAATTTTTATTCAACACATAGGATTTTTTCTAGCACCACTGTCACCATTGACCATAAATTAAAATGAGTCTTTAGTATGAAAGACTCCATTTACTCGTTCTTCAACATCAGAATCATCACTTTCCTCAACATACTTAACTTTAGAAGTTTTTCTTGACCTACATACTTTGGTATAATGGCCACTTTTTTCACAGCCAGAACATTACACTTCAAGAGCAGGACAAGATTTACTAAGTGCCAAGTGAGATTCCCTGTTACAACGGTAACATCTTAAGACCTCTTTCTTTTTGTTCGGTTGCTACTTTACATTTTCCCAACTTTCTCCCAGTCATTAGTTTTGTCAGTAGGGATGTAACTCTTTTCCTTGTTTTTTATTTTTCTTACAATATCATCTTAGTTTATTTGAAGCCTTACCTTTCACCTCTTAAGCTGCGGCTTGACATTTTAGCCTTTCTTACAATAGCTGGAATGTCAGATAAGTCGGCATCACCATTAATCCAGAGCCTATCCTGAATAGCTGGATCTTTCACATGCATAACAACTTGATCCCTAATGAACTGTTCTTGCAACCCTTCAAATTTACAATCTAGGGAAAGTTTGCGCAAAGCTGCCACATATTCATCCACACTTTTATTAGTATCCGGTTTCCTTTTAAAACAAATTGTACCTAATAATAACAATACATACATTAGGAGCAAAATATTTATCAAACGCAGCAATAACAGCATCAAAAACATTAATGTCACTGACAACTAACACATGTGGTAGCTGTTCAAAAACTTTCAATCCCATAGGCCCAATAGAATGTAAAAAATGTGTTTCTTTAGTTCTGGTCGCATTTTGCTTTCAAAATCAATGGTATTAAGGTAATTTTGAAAATAGGATTTCCAATCAGGCCATTTCATGCATGGCTCTCCACCAGCTGGCCAAAATGCTTGAGGTGGAATTAAGGAGTAATTTTGTGTACTCATTATTACTGATAATATATAATTGCCAAGTGATGTTGCCAAGTGTTGTAAGTTAACAGGACGATACAGTAATGTAATGAGAAACAAAATAATAATAAAATGGCTGTGCGCATCAGCGATAAGCAGACCCGCGCGTGTGGAATCTATGATAGTGAAAACAGGAATAAGTACAGTAAATATACATTACGTCTGATTGACAAACAGTAGAAGATTGAGCAAGTAAATAAAGTGTCAGAGAGAAACTGAATGAAAGGCGGGGACGTGTCAAAATGATTCTTAAATTGAGTTGGAACGTTGCTAGAATACGAGCGATACACAGCTTAAATCCTAGATAATGTTGCCAGGATACCGTAGGAGACTCTCCAGCGTCAAAGCAGTATGTAACGTAGGACATCACACAAGAGCGTGTGTAGACTTCTTCGTGAAGTGTGTAGATGAGGAATGATCTCAATGGAGTGTGGCAGGCAGAAAGATTCCAGACCACGGAGCAGCAAATGGAGTGCAGTGCCAGTAGGATTCGAAGGCGGTTGAATAACCGGAGTTGAAGGTAAACAAAATCCTGCGCCTCATTTCGTGCAATGTAGAGAATCCAAATCAAAGCGCGGCTTAGTTCCTAAGGTAGTAGCTATCCTCAGATGCAATTATGGTCTCAATATCAACTTAAAGGGTTGCTGAGAAGGACGATGAGAATCTTCATGGCATAAAACACTGCATTCCTTCACGCGAAGGTTCTTGGTGTTCCAGCATGGACGTAATAGTCGCCAAATTGTTATGTAAAACGATCCACAAATAAAGTTCAAGTATTTAATAACACTGGAATTATCAAAGAGAATAGGAGACAGACAACTTGAATGCCCTCTTGCTCCGCCGGCTCCTCGGAATAACTGTCCTCACAATCTAGAATCCCCAGGGTAGCTAGGGAACAGCACGAGAAGGAGCATTCAAGAATAAACAAACAGAGAACCAACTCTGGAACTGCAGACAATCAAAAGGACATAATGAAAATGCTGAACCACAACAGGTTAGAAACCTTAAACCTTAAACTCTAATCATATTCATTTAGACCAGGTCATCGGACCACACGCGTCTTTTCTCTTGCTAAAATTAGGGGCTATTATACCCCTTAGAAGAATGAACAAATAACCAGTTACAACAATAAATAGCAGTGGTGTTTTTAACTTTGAGCCTTGAGGAAGTCCCGTGGGAACGAAACGAGCCGCGTCAGCTATGAACATGTATTGTATTTTTAATGAAGTCTAATGAAGAATTACCAGAATAAAAGAAGAATATTTTTTTTACAAGAATTTGAAGTCTTAAATCATTCATTTGGGAGATTAGTTTGTGTTTGCTATTCGCCAATCCAAATATTGTACTATATTGTTTGTTACTAATTCTTACATTTGGGTATGTGCTGAGCCTATCTGTACCTTGTGTTTTTAGTCATTCAAAATTGTGGGAACTAGGAAGGTCAAGTTCTCAGGTCTTTGTACTACCATTCTTGCCCACTCTCTAAATGATATACACTTACTGGTGCAGGCCTCGAGTGCCCTGACCTTCTATTTCGTGTTCTAATTTATTCCATTCAATGTATGCAGTGTTTAACTGCAGGTTAGCATATGTCTTCACTCAAAAGCTGTGTGCCAGTAAAACACACTACCCTGCTGTAGCTCGGGTTTGTGCAGTTGCCACATAGAGAAACAACAAATTATGTATACACAAATGTAGACACTCACACGAAATATTGGCTTGGCGGTATGTGGCAGGACTGCTAAACTGCTAGGAGACTTTTCTTACAAAGCAGAGAAGGTGACTAATCAAAGATTTCATATATGTATGACAGTATCTCATTCAGCTAAGCACCCTCCCTGCTAGTTAAGTACCCAGAGGCACTAGTACATATGAAGCCAAAGGAATATTGGTGAACTTGGCCCTTAAAGATCAAGGAAAACTGCTCAACGGCGACATTACCTCATTCAATAAGTAATTGTTTGAAGAGTTCTCCTTGTTCACAAGAGTAGATGTATGTATTTTGTTATGCCGAGGTGAATACCTAGGGCTAACCTGTATCCAAGTAAATCGAAGTTAACATAATTTTGGTTGCTAGGGAACTAAGCACAGAGAAAGTTGGTGAGGCAGCTCAAGGTGTTCAGCACTCCCTACTGAGATCAGGATGTAGCCTAGTAGATTTAAATGATGGAGAGGATTCATTCTTCTCACAGCCTGCTAACAGTACCCGTGGTTATTTATAGTGCTACAGATTTAAAACATTGATCAGAGAAGAACACCTTTCTCTCAAGAGGTGCAATGCTGATATGAAGAAACCACCATTTTATTTGTAGTGTTACGAGACCACATGGCTTGTAAGGAAAACTGAACATTAAGTCAGTGCTCATGCGCAAGGCCAGCATAAGGAGGAGTAACCACGTACCTTGTGCAGAAGAGGAGAAGGAGGGGAGAGAAAATCTCTCTCTCTCTGATCCTTCTCTGATCTCTGCTAATACCCCGCTCACTTGAGTGAAGCACGGATGTGATCAATTTAAAAATAGTGATGGAAAAGAATTACTTGATGCAATGAGGTTTCCAAGTAAAGACAGATCAATCAGGAGGTGACCAATAAGAGCAGTTGGAAAATGTATATAGAACAGAAGAGGCAAACAAAGAAAGAGGGAGGGCTGGTGGAGGAAGCAGACCTGAAGTCTTTCACATCAAGTGAGGCAAATTCACTGTGAATGTAATCATGTGCAGGAATTGTGATGAAAAAATAAGCACACTATTTCGCCTTGGTGATAAAAAGAGCTTACAAAGAAGAACATATTAGTCGCCCTCATTGTTGACCAGACTATGTAGAAGAAAGTAGTATTTCTGTTCACTAGGGAAATGCCGCAGATTTGATGCGAGGAGGATGGGATCGCGTGAATGACATGTTCAAGCTGGCCCTCCTTAGGACGAGCAGTAGCAATTCCAATCTTCCAGTCTTCAAACATTACGGGTTCATTTCGTGAGCCTCTGACATGCAAATAGATACTTGCAGACACAAAATAAGTCCCATTTCTCAGCACGGTTCCTTTTCTCTCAAAAGACAGCTACTTTAAAGTATCGGAGCGCGCTTGCAAGTCACCTTGCCAAAATGAGTTTTTGTCAACCTGTTATTACAGCACTCGACGGACACACAGTATCGGTTATTAATGTGCCATATGGAAGGCTACCACAAGGTCATAGGTTCTCATCTTGGCTCAGGTTAGTAGGATTCCTGATACTAATGAAGAAAGATCAGAATGTTTAAATACCCTTGCGAAATAAAAATTACGAATAGCGAGGAATCCTTTCCAAACAAGCATTCATCTTAGGTGACAAAAAAAAAATAATGAAATCGAAAAAATTGAATGTATACATTTTTTTAATATTTCCGATTGAGGGGAAAAACACAGTAACCACCTATTCATCTCAAGACGATCGAAGTTGTGAATGTCGGCGAATATGCATATTTTTTTTTATTTTTTAAATGGGTAAAAAAAAAAAACATTAAGTCTGACCTCAGCAACGAATTCCCTGCCTTTTGTTCATTTTAAATGACTCTTCACCCTCACTCCAGGAGGACACTGTACCAATAGTTATTGCACACCAATATGTTGATATTGGAATACAACGAATTCAGGGGGTTGCAAGACCAACATGATATCCAAGATCTGTGTGGCAGCAACAAAAGTTGAATATTTAGCCTCAGGGCTGCAACACGTGGCACACTTCTGATCTTTCCCTTAGATAAAAGTTTTCCAAACATAATTAGACGTATAGCACACATCTAGCTGAACGGCGCTGCAGTAATGCATTAAAGGCATGGCAGTTATGAAACGTGACATACCACTTTCAATATTGTCATTGATCACTTCAATTTTGCGGTCACCAATGGCACCATTGCTGGTTTCCGGGAACATATCACCCATACTTTAACTTTACGAATCTGAATAATTGACATATTGTACGTGTAAATCCCCAACTGCTTACCTTAGTAAGAGTATGAAACGCCATTAAAGATGTCCCCAACTACTACACAAGAGTGTCTGTGTCAAAAAAAGGGTATGAATGTTCTGTTTTGCATATTATTTTCGCTCAGACACTTTGGTTACATTTAGCTAGGGATTATGATAGATGGATACTGAAGTAAAATAAAGGAAACAACATTTTAATGGCCACAGCTGCTGCAGACGCCTTAAGTGAATCTTTCCAGGTGTCAGGTTGACCATGACACTCGGATATAAAGACTCTATGAAGCCAGCATACATGCTTTAGACTGGATCACCTCCTATCTTCGAAACAGAACTAATGTCATCCATACCCCACCTTTCACATCCAAACCGTACTGTTAAAAGCTGGGGTCCCTCAAGGCTCAATCATCTCACCCATGCTTTTCAACATCTGCATGAAGTCATTACCGGTACTGATCAATCAATTTCAACTCACGCGCCATAACTATGCAGATGATACGCAAAACTCCTTCAAGTAGAATGCCCCAAAGACATTGGAAACTCGCCAATTTTCAGTTGTCTTAGAGCCGTGGATCAATGGATGACTTGGAGCCATCTCAAATTGAATGCTTCCAAAACGGAAATACTCACGTGTGGCGATTGGAAACATTATGACCCGCTTTCTGCCTGGCCTGATGAACGGGGATCACCGCCTAAAGTACAGAAGGAAGTAAGAAACCTCGGAATGACCATGGAGTCCAAGCTATTGATGAATGCCCAAGTAGACAAACTAGCAAGATCAAGCTTTGTTACTATAAAAACTATGCGACTAATCTCCCTACATTTGGGATTTCCACACATGGTCTAAGCTACCATCTCGCTTGTTCTGTCCAAACTGGATTACGCCAATAGCCTCTACCACGGATCACCTTTAACAACTATGAAAAGACCACAACTGATTCAGAACTCTGCTGCCAGACTACTCTTGCATATCAAATGGCGAGACCACATCTCCCCTGCATTGGTTACCGGTTGCCAGAAGATCCACGTTCAAGCTGCTTTGTATCACCCAGAAAGACATACATGGAATAGGACCACTCTTCATCAGGAATAGAATCACCAAATACATACATCATAGGAACCTCCGCTCTAGAGTGGCACTTCGCCTCAAAATCCCAAGATACAAGAAAAAAAAAACATGGGTGGCACATCCTTCTCTGTTCTAACAGCCAAAATATGGAACGCTTTACCTTCCAAAATAAGATCCACCGACAACCACCTTATCTTCAGAAAACTACTCAACAATTGGCTCTTCCCCACATAAGCACCATATGCAAACAGAAATATACAGCATATCCCTCGGTCTATAAGCATTTATTTGTACTATAGATATGTACCTATATAGGTGTATTGCTTTGTATAAACAAGTTGAATAATGAAAAAATTTCCTAGCAAACGTAACGGAAAGTTTCAATTCTATTAAGGACTCGGAGGCAAGGATTATGCCTCCTCTCTTCCTTTTATTCAAATAGCAGCATCTTTAAGGTTAACAAAGACTACGTTTCCCATGAACCATAGGGAAAGGTAGTAAAAAATGAAACACGTAGTGACAGCCAATTACATTAGGAAAACAATATCCAATCAGGGGCTTCCTAGCCCAACATAGTACTCTGTCAGTGTCCCTTTGTCCTCTTTTGTCGCGCGAAGTCAGCCATTCCATCCTCTTCAGGCTTCCGGTTTGCTCGCATCAGAACATGCAAACAGGGACACATTACCAGCTGAGCCTTAACTGCTTTACCTGTAACTAGGGCATGAACAGTTATAGCACAGCAGGCTATTCCACCCAAATAAACATGAAACAAATTACTTACCACAATACGAGGAGGGGATTACTCCTGAAGCCTAGGGTGGGATAATCCTTGCCTCCGACTCCTTAATAGAATTGAAACTTTCCGTTACGTTAGCTAGGACATTTTTCATTCTATGTCAGGACTGGAGGCAAGGATTATGCTAGTTTAAAGTTTGCTCACAACAAGGTGAGCCATATTAAGCACAGGCTTGAAGTAAAATCTCCTGAAAGTGGAGTCCGAAGACCAATCCGCCGCATAGAGGATATCCTCTAAGCGGGCACCTAAGCCAAATATTAGTAGCAATAGCTCCTCGAGCCGAATGAGCTCCAAAGTGACAGCCTAATGCCTGCCTCTTGCATCACCAATCCAACCCATCTGGCGATGGTTGGAGAGGAAACTGCTTTAAAAGGCTTCTGGGGAGTAATGAGGAGTTGGCGTTCTCCAGGAGGGTGGTACTTTTCCATCATGTCCTCGTACGCTTTGAGGCATCTAACCACACAAAGTTTTGGGGAGTCAGGAAACTCCGGGTAGGAAATTACCCTGGTATGACACTTCGTCCGCCTAAGCAGAGTGAATGTCACCCCGTCGGGCGTGAACATCCTGCTGGTGATGTCCAAGGCCCTAACGTCCGACACACGCATGCAAGAAATCAGGCACAGGAGCATCGCCAGCTTGGCGGAAAGCTCCTTCCTGGAGAGGAACCGATTAGGTTGCCTGGACAGGAAAAGGTTGAGGACCTGGTTTAATATCCCAAAGGGCAGAGTAGCGTGGCTCCGGGGATAGCGAGAGCTGAATACCCCGCAGTAACCTGCAAACCATTGGGTGTTCACCCATGGGCGTTCCACTAACTAGAACATGACCAGACGAGATGGCAGAACGGAAAGTATTGATAGACCTGTATGCCAGTCCGTTGGATGCCAATTGCGCAAAAAAATTAACAACGTGCACCACTTCTGCGACCAAGGGATCGAAACCCCATTGCACACACCAACGGAAACATCTGCTTCTACACGGATCTGTACCTCTTGACGGTACAGTCCACCAAAGCCTTGGAGATGAAAGTCTCAGCCTCCTGCAAAAGGCCTGGGGTTTCCAATCGACCTCTGAAATCCGCCACACCATGAGCCACAGTGAGTTTGTTAGCACTAGAGGATGTAGAGTTCCTTCGGGACTCGTGAGGAAAGTCGGAAAGTGGGGGATTAGGATCGGAAAATACCAAGAAAGTTCCAGAAGAACTGGAAACCAGACTTGCGACCTCCAGAGGGGGGTGACCATGACTAGATCCGCTGACTGCCTGCAGATTTGTGCCATTGACCTTGTGATCATCGCGAAGGGGGGAAAACGAGTACCCCTTCTTCAAACTCCAATCCTTGAGAAATGCATCCGTGGCCGCTGCTAAGGGGTCCGGTGTCCAGCTGAAAAACAGAGGAGTCTGGTGATCCAACCTGGACACAAACAGATCCACTCAGAAGGGTCCCCAGTGGGCAATCAGCATCGCAAAAATCGTCTGGTCGAGCTTCCAAAGGCTGGAATCGCGGAAGTGGCGGGATTGGAAATCGGCTACCTGGTTGTCTCTCCCTGGAAGGTACTCCGCCTCAATGGAAATCTGGCTGTCTAGGCAGTACTGTCAGAAGCTTGCAGCTAGGTCCAAGAGGGCCTTGGATCTGGTGCCCCCCCCAATGGTCAACATACCGGACCACTGAAATGTTGTTCATTTTTTGAAGAAGGACGCATCACTGCGCCAAGTCTCTCGTCTAGCAAAGTACGACAAAGGACCACGCCAGAAGCTCCAGGCAATTTATATGCAATTTCTGTTCTTCAGGAGACCACAAACCTCCCGTAGAGAGGTCTCCACACCTGGCACCCCAGCCTAGCCTAGCCTAGCCTAGCCTGCTGGCGTCTGAATCTATAACGAGATCCGGCGCGGAACCGAAAATTGTGCGGCCATTTCAGGCCTCCATGTGGTCCAGCCACCACTGAATATCCACCTTTGCCTCATTGGACAAGGAGACCTTGTGGGAGTATAGAAACCCTTTACGAAGGAAATGTGCCTGGAGGCGCTGAAGGGCCCTGTAGTGAAGCGGGCCTGGGAAGATGGCCTGAATTGAAGCAGACAAAAGGCCCACCACCCGGGCCAGCTGACTGAGGGAAACCAGTTGCTTGGAAAGAACCAGTTGCAACTCGTGTTGGATTTTGGCCATTTTCCTGGCAGGGAGACTGAGTGTAGACGCGGTGGAGTCTATCACGAATTCCAGAAAGGTAACAGACTGAGCAGGACGTAAAAAGCGATTTCGGTTCGTTGATTACAAAGCCGAGGCGTTGGAGCAAGTCCACTGCCATCTGAAGATGGGCGTTCAGTTGATGAGGGAAAGAATCCATAAGGAGGAGATCGTCCAGATACATGATCATCCAGATACCTCGTGCTCTCAGGAACTCCACCACTGGTTTGAGCACCTTGGTGAAGCACCAGGGAGCCAAGGAGAGTCCGAAAGGGAGAGCCGTGAACTCGTAAGTGAGATGTCGCCAGGTAAACTGTAAAAAATGTCTGTGCAGGGGAAAGATCGGGATCACCAGATAGACGTCCTTGAGGTCTAGCTGAACCAACCAATCCTGAGGCCGCAAAACATCACGTAGGAGGTGGATTCCCTCCATTTTGAAATGGCGATAAACCAGCCATTTGTTGAATTCGCTCAAGTTTATGACCGGCCGTCATCGGTATTGTTGACCAAAAAGACATTGCTTAAGAAAGCCTCGGGGTGGGGGGGAAGTGAGGGAGATGGTGCCCTTGTTGAGGAGGGATGCGACTTCCTCGTCCACAAGGGCGGCCTCTAGGGTGGAAAACTGAATAGGTCAGGGTCTGGACCTCTGAATGGGTCTCCCACATATTCTATGTGGAACCCCTGCACTGTCTGCAGTACCCATGCGTGGTGTGTGACGGACAACCTAGTTTTGGAAAATTTCGCCAGCCACCCCCCTATTTTTAGTAGGGAAGAAGGGAGAACACTCACCGGGGCTTGAGGTGGCAGCTCCTCCTCTGCAACCTTTTCCGCGGTGTCCTCTGGTGGGATAAAAGTTCCCAAAGCGGGACTGGTCTTGGTATTGTCTGGAGCCTCTCTGATTACTCTGATTGGGGTGACGACCTGCCGAGCGGCCCCCCGACTCTGCCGGCCCCGCAAAAAACACTAGGGAAAACCTTAAATCGTGGACTGCGCCTTGTCCAGCGACGTGAAAGTATTGACGAACTTTCCGAGCTCTTTCATGAAAGGCTCGCCGAAAAGGCCCACTTGGGCAATTACACCCGCCTCATTTCCGCTATGTCCCCCAACTTTGGGTCTATCTTAATTAGAAGGGACCGGCGGCACTCGGTTGAAAGCGCTCAATTTGCATTGCCCAAAAATATTACAGCTCTCTGGGCCCAGCCTGACAGGGTCTCTGGCGAAAAGATGGAATCCGACTCCTTGGCCTCTTCGGCCATGTCAAGTATCTTGGTAACAGGCCCAAGGGCATCCAAGAGCTTATCTTGGCATGCACTCCATGATCTGTCGATCTCCTTTTCCACAGGCTATGGATGTGTTCAGCCACATATGTAGCGACCTTATCAGCCGGGGCCCACTCTGACGATTGAGGGTGGACAAGGTCATTGGGGGTGAGCATATCTGAGGTGCTCTGGGTTTTTTGGGAGGGGCGGGACAGTAACCAGGGTCTGGAAGGGCCCGAATCGGGATCTCCGGCCACATTGGGCTCATGCAAAGTAGGGCTGGTGGGGGAGGGCAGGGGGTTCCCTGTGGGGAGAGCAGGCTGGCTATTGAGGAAAGCCTGTTTCAGACACGCAAAAGCGTCTGAATCCACCCCGGAGTCACGGGGGCGCTTAGATGGCGGGGAGCCACTTTCCCTGGGTCCGCTACTGGAGGGGGTGTAGTAGGTTGGGGTGCCAGCCTCTCAAACGCTTGGTCTATCTGGCGGGAGAACCTCTCCTCTAGAGGAGTCACAGCCTGATCAATTGCCCTGTAAATTGAGGTGTCCACAGTCTCGTAAAATGCATCACCCCAAGGCATATCTGCTAAAGGGTCTTCCTCCTCCTGATAGTCGTCATAATATTCCATAGTACTGGGATAACCAGTGGAGCTCCCAACAAAAATGGTTAACATGGTGGTAACCCACCACGCCTGTAGTCAAGGCTTAGGGTATGGGGCTGGGTGGCAGCCTACAGTAGTGGCGGATGCACCACAATCTAAGGGAGGTTCTAGCCCCAGGGGACTTGTAGAAACCGCTGGCTAGTGAAAGATATAAATAATAGAACGGATGTGACCCTATGACAGGGCTCGCACTGGCCTGGGTAATGTCCCCATATAGGCCCTTCTGGGCAATACCTGACCTCCAACGAGGTGTTCAAAAATCCAATACAGACTCTGCCCCATGTGGAAATGACCGGGAAACCAAGCGTTCAACAATACAGGCGGTCGGCATTTGATTGGGGCCGTTCACCACCTACGGACCAGTTGACGGGCGTCCCCCTCAGACCAGAGGCTCTCGGAGTATGCGAGCATTGTCTGAACCTCTGAAGAGAATTCAAATGACGCGCCGCACTCGGCATTGCCTGCCACGCCTCCTAGCGGTGGGAGGTCTACGGAGCACAGCCCCAGCAGGACACCGCGTAGGAACCGGAAACCCGATCCCGCGGTGTGAAAAGAACAAAGAGAGTGAATTGCAACACCGCAGCACACGCACTCACACAGCAAAGAAAACTTAATAAAAGGCGTGAACGTGCAAGGTAAATCTATAGCCAAACATCATACAGAAATGAAATGTAAAGTAAAATCGGGCACATAAACAGCGGAACACGCAAGAGAAACAGCACCAAACAGTAAAAGAGACTGAAGGGCACTTATCTGGCTGCGTAGCAGCGAAGAAAGAGGGCGAAGGGCTACTGACAGAGGACTATGTTGGGCTAGGAAGCCCCTGATTGAACATTGTTGCCCTAATGTGATTGGCTGTTACTACGTGTTTGATTTTCCACTACCTTGCCCTATGGTTCATGGGAAACTTAGTCTTTGTTAACCTTAAAGATGCTGCTATTTGAATAAAGTGAAGAGAGCAGGCATAATCCTCACCTCCAGTCCTAACATAGAATTAAAAAAATAATCAATACATTTTTAAGTACATTTGTAAACTAGAGTTTATTGAATGCATCTTTAATCTTATACTTACTTCCTTTATGCATCTATATACCTTCCATGTACTTGAGTCTATATATTTATTACTTTACTCACAAAGAAAAGCATATTCAATGTACTACCCTATTTCTCACCCTATACCTCTATTATTATCTTTAATCTACATACACTTACTTCCTTTATGCATCGATAAAAATTCCATGTACTTATGGATCTATATATTTATTACTTTCTTCTATTTCAGCATATCCAATGCACTACCCTATTTCACACTGTATACCTCTCTCAATACATCCTCTACATCCACTCTTTCACCTCAAACCCCATACCACTACTATGATCCCCAAAATAGCCCTTTCTAGACTCTCCCCTACTCTACCCGTCCTTGCACCATCTGACACCTTTTACTATACTGATCCCCCACAACAAGCCTTTCTAAACTCTTCGCTCCGACTCTTCCCCTCCACATCCCTTTTTACTCATCCCAAGCCTCCCACTACGACCACCCCCCTCAAAAAAAAGTCTAAATCCTTCACTCTATCCCCACCACTATCCTTTTCAATCAAAACAGACTAACTTGTCCACTTTTCAAATTTCATATTTCACTGTACTAATTCACCACTAATTCTATATGGGTTCCAGAGTGCTACTCACTGAAAAAAGCGCCTCAACACCTCAGTGGTAGCAAGCACTATATAAATGCAAACCTTTTTCCCCTCTTCCATCCCTCACCTATTTTTCTCAATCCAAATAACGGACTAATTTCCACCATTCAAATTACTTTTTCATATTTCACTATACTAATTCACAACTAATCCTTTATGGGTTTCGGAATAGCTTTCTACTCGCTGGAAAAGCGCTTCAACACCCCATCAGGGGTAATAAGAGCTATATCTATATATCTGCAAACCTGTGTCCCTCTTCTATCCCTCCGCTATCCTTCTCAATCCAAATAACTAATATCCACCACTCAAATTACTTTCATATTTCACTATACTAATTCACCACTAATCCTTTAAGGTTACTGGAGTAGCGTGCTACTGGCAGAAAAAAGCGCTTCAACACCCCCTCAGGGGTAACAAGCGCTATATAAATGCAAACCTTTTTCCCTCTGCTATCCTAAATCCAAATATCTGACTAACCTACCCACCACTCAATTTACTTTCATATGTCTCTATACTAAATTCAACACTAATCCTTTATGGGTTCCAGAGTAGCGTGCTACTCGCCAAAAAAGCGCTTTGACGCCTCGTCAGGGGTAGTAGGCGCTACATAAATGCAATTACAATACAATATTAGAACCATTAAATTAACAGTGGCCTCAAGGTTTCTACTTTTTGGGATTAGACCCTTACTTTTACAGCTTTCTTATTTCTATGTGTGCTCTAGGTACACGCTATTTGAAGACCAGCAATCACTGCAGCTTTTACTGCCAAGGGAGGTAAGGGAATATTTCATGCGTTTTCTTATATAGAGCTTTACTCTGCTATGTGAAATCATCAGGTAAGGAGAAGAGTTTTGTTGCAGGGAAATATATGCAATCTATTAATAGCACAGTCTTGTGCGGCCAGGGCAACCACAAGAAAATGTGTTTGTGCATCGCTTTGTCGAGCAGATCTATCTGATTGGAAAAGCAATAAAGTGAGCTGTTCACCGTTGTCAATCAAGTCGGTAAGGCAGGTGCTGTCACTCACTGCACTTGAGGCTATGCTTTCCTTGAAAAATGTGAATATTCGCAGGACAGGAGGGGAAGAGGTGCAATGGCTTTCCTGGTATATGGGGTCCTGTCATTTCGGAGATCAGCAGATGTGCAGAATCAACAAAAGCTGGACGTGCGATAGGGCGGGGTACAAGTTCTTAAAATAAATAAATAAATAAAAGGAAAGACTAAGTAGCACAGGCAATGCGAAATGAATAACGACACAGTGAAGTCACATTCAGTGATGTAACTTCCTCATGAGCTTTGCTGCACGCAAGTCTACATTCACAAAATGAATACATTTATAAACAGTTAATAATTTGTACATTAGTCCATTGTTTAACATTATACAAAGTCTTAATGTGCAACTAAGCAATCTCTCCATTTTTAGTGGATCTTTAAATATCTGTGCACTTTTAGGCTCTCATTTATATATCAAGCTTATATCAGGGAAGACTACATTTAAATCAAATGTTCCTGAAGCTTTCAACAAACACGACTTGGGGAAGAGGCTTTTGATCATGAGCTTTGCTACTCTACAGTGGCCAACGAAATTCATGCGCGTTATACTAAAATAATAAATATATTTCATCATGCTCAGAGTAGTCCTTAGGAGGACGGAATAAAATTAAAAATTGCCTACTAAATGCAAAAAAGGTATCCTTCATTTCAACAGAGCAAGGGCTAGGTTCGTTTATTTTGACAGGGAGGACAGAATCAAGCAGCCAGACTGAGGTGCCTAAAACTGATGCACGACCATAAAGTCGGTATTAAACCTAATTCATGGACTGCCAGTAGTACAAGTAATTAGGTTGTCTGCACTGCAAGTGGTCTGGGAGCCCCCAACTACGAACACTACTATGCAGCCGCACAAGTGCAATGGCCAATGCGATGGCTAGCAGGCCGTAATATCACTGAGTTGTGCCCCCGAATTACCACAGCCCACGGTGCTATAGTGGCTGGTCGGATCAAAGTCTATGATCCCGAAGGAACCGGGAATCATCCTAATGCCCAAGGCTTGCAGCTGCTGGTCCCGCTACAAAGCCACCTTATACTAAAACCTACCCTTCTGGGTACTCCCCGGTCCATATACTAGTGTCAAGCGCCCAGAAATTGAGAGACTGCTTGGCAGCTGGCCTAACCACCTGGGGAGATTTGTCAACTCGAACCTCTGTGACTGACAGACGACTGTGGCATAACCCTGGTTCCTTCCTACTCTATGTGCCACGCACACACACAGTTATTTAAGATGTGGGGCAACACGCACGATGAACCTAAAACATCTAGTCTATTACAAACATTATTGACACATGGGAAGGAAAGCAATCACCGCACTATATAATTTAATGAGACCAGATGTCATGGCCCTAGCAGCACCACTTAGCGAATACTGGGATGCAGCACTGACAATCACAATAACCGATAGACAGTGGGTACAAAGAATATGGTTCCCAAGACAGTATCCACTAACGCACAAATGAAGTATACACAATTCAATTACCTCAGTCACACATATCTTACCGCGCACAGGCTGGCACTCATGTATGCAACCTCATCTGACATATGCCCTAGAGGTCATAACTGATACCACGTTTATTCATATGGTATGGACATGCCCCCAACTAACAGCATACTTGAACGAGATTGCCGCCACACTGAGGCAACGGACACAATGCTTACGGCACAAGGCCCTCACTTTCTACGAGGCATAACTAAGCACAACAAATTCCTAGACCTAGCACTAGGCCTAGCTAAACACAGACTGGCCATGTCCTGAAAGTTGAATTCAGCAACTCAAACACAAGTGTGGCTCTGACCATTGCAGGGCACTAGTGGCTGAGCACGAGTTGACCCAAGACAACGCTTCAAACCCCCTATTGCCACCAATCCCTTAGACTTAGACTGGCATAAATACTTAACATTTATAGAATCAAAACTGAACTCCACATCCTCTAACACAGGGCCCACCAAGGACCGAGACGCCACCTACTAATACCAGTCCCCCATGCGCCAATATCACTCATGGTGGCGACTACCAACGCTTACCTCCCCTCATGTCCCTCCTCACATCCATCCATTACTCGCCCCATATTAAATCTACAACTTCGCTCCGCTTAGTAGTAAACCAATCTGACACTTACCCCTTCCCCGCGCATGTACTCGAATAGTCCTGAACCCCCCACCTCCGATTACCAAAAGGCGCTCGATTAAGTGGGCTTACAAAGACGTGTCCAATGGCAGTGTTCAACAAGGCTTCCCTTGAAGAATGACAGATGCTAAAATGTTAACTGTCATTTTGATGGTGTGGTGTGGAACCACAGGATCCCGGCATCAATATTAGATCAATGTTTATATAATATGTTATAGAATGATGTTATAGGATGCTTTTCAGCAAATTGGCGCAAGATTACATGTATGACACCCATTGCCCAAGGGTCTGTGCAAGCAATATTGAAAAATTAATAAACACTATTTCAAACAAAATAAAAGTAGTCTGCACTCTACACTGCCTAGGACTCGTGCTAAATCTTGCCCCATTCCATCATAATCACATCACAAAGATTACCAACAAACCAACAGGCTAAAACAAGCTGACGGACCTCCACGAAGGCCATTCACAAACGGTTTAACACCACCAAAACAAGTAACTCAGATTGTTCTTTAACCAACTCATAGAATGTTTATAGTGAAAAATATCAGAAGGGGGTTATGCACCACAGACGATTTGACTCCTGCTACATTATAATCCTGGACTAAGTTTAGCCTTCAGCGCTCTGAAGTACCCTCGAGTCGACCCAAATGAGAAAAAGAAGTGCATTCCTGATGCAGGTACTGTGAAAAAGTAAATGTTACTATTTGTTAAAAAACAAAAAACACACAGAGGCGTCTGGGTGCACTGAATGCTGGCAAATGTATGATTTGATACGAAACATAAAAACAGAGGGAGAACAATCTTGCTCTTCGTGTGATGGAGGGAGGTAGAGAACGAATGCCTTTCAGGATAGGTAAGGTAGGACAAGCCCCTGCATCGGAGGGATCACACTTCGGTCCTATGACCTCGGGTGTAAGTCCCTACTCATGGGATGTACGACTGCATTCAAACGACCTTAACCACGCAAACTGCTACAACTCAATTTTATTAAACAGGTTTAAAATAACTTCCGGCACTGGTAGATTTATTTTTAGAAAAATATATAAATACAATCTTGCCAACTGTAGTAAAAATTACTGTAACGCAATTTACCTTATAAAAACATTTAACCCATACATTTTGTCAGAGCAAACTAAATACAATACGGCTGAAGTTTAGAGTTATATATCACTAACGATCCCGTTTCAACAGCAGTCCTTCATTTTTTTTCCAGTTTTTTTTAACCTGACCAAAACTAAAATGGCTGTCATAAGTGGCGACAGTAGTAAACGTTTTTTTTCCCTCCAAAGAAATCAAATAAATACACCGTCAGTCAGAATACAAAACACGTTAAAATGTACATTACAAAACATATTTTTATGAAATGTGGTTTCCCCTTCAAGAAAAGTATAAAACGAGCTATTCTCAATTTTGTGACCAGTGCTACACTGACTGCTCGTGAGCGCTCATCTCTTCGACTCTCCCAGAACAGTGACAGTTTGCCTGACATAGAGTGTCTCCACAACAAAGTACAAAGTTTAAGCAAACAATATACCTAGTATGATCAAATTACTCTGAAAGATAATATCATTTTTTTTAATTCACAGACTTTCACATTTTAGGCAACATTTTTTACCTTCAACAGTAGTCAATTAGCGTAAGACGAGTAATTATATTTATCAAGAAAATACGTGTTTTTTTAAACGCATTTCTAAAAATAATTATAAATAAATGTACTAACTCCACAAGGGGTGTTCTTCAGAGCAGGTGCTGGACTGGGGCAAATTTGCTATTCATCCTGCGCTGGGGCATCACTCAGGGCAGGTGAAGGACAGTGACTGAATGCAAAATTAATATTCTGACTCCCTTAGGGGAGCCCTTCGGAGCAGCTGCTAGAATAGTAATTTTGCCCTCTGTTATTGTCCAACTACGCTGAGGGCGTGCCTCAAGGCAGGTAGTGGACAGTGACTGGGGGCAGAATTACTATTCTATCTCCGCAGGAACAGTCCCTCAGGGAAGGTGCTGAACAGTGACTAGGGGCAAAATTACAAATCTAACTATGGTGGGGTGTTCCTCGGGCAAGTGCTGGTAACTTACTGTGGGCAAATTTTCTATTGTCTCTCCACTGGGGGTGAACACTGGTCGAATTCTCCTTTGTGACAGGTTGATGGAATAAAATTAAGTTTGGAAAAAGAGAAAACATTATATTTTTTTTCTTACAGTGCCAAACATACTTCAAGTACTGTGGACACCGAAAAGATTCACCTTTCAACCCCAGAACAATAAAAGGCATTACACACATCGAAGTGAGCCAACCTTTAAAAATGTTATTTATTGACTTATTTTACAGAGTTTTATATAGCGCGAACTTGACCCGAATCGGGTTTTCAAGCACTTTACATAGCACCAGTTGCATTACACGAGGACACATTCATTTTTGTTAAGCACGGAGAGATTACGTGATTTGCCCAGAATCACAGGATGTTTAGCGTCATTGCCGAGACTTAAACCCAGTTCCCCAGATTCGAAGTAGACCGCCCTAGCCGTTAGGCCAACTCCTCTCCCCTAAATGAAATCAACAAATCAAAACATAATAATGGTAATGAATATAAAAGGTACTAACGTGCTCTTTTTGTCTCCACTACGAGAAAACCAACACTGGACGGTGAAAAATACAAAGCATAGACTTTCTTAAAAATAAGTACCAAGACACACTATACTTTAGGTATATGAATTCCTCCTTTCCATTTCTCCCACACTTACAAACATTTCATTTTTTTCTAGTTTGCAAAGTACAAATTATCAATGCAATTTCACATTTTCAACAGTGTTTCTAAACTGTTCTTTTTCGCTCTTGGTAGGCAAAAATAACCAAACATTTTATCTTTTTTTCCAAACAGGCATACAGTGTGCAAAAAAGTATATACAATGTAAATAAAAAACTAAAAAACACCCCAAACACACAGTAGCTTATCCTTTTTTTTGTTCCTACAACTAGAACACCAACATTAAAAGGTGAACAACAGAAAGCCCAAACAGAACTTTGGACATTACAGACTATACTTCGGGTAAGCAAATCTCACCTTTTCTTTACTTCTTCTCTAGCAATCTACATTTTTTCCTAGGATGTAATGTAAAAATTAACAAAGCAATTTTACAGTTTCAAACAGGGTTTATACCCTACATTTCTCTATTGCTAGCCAAAATTAACAAAATATTTTTTCCCCCAGTACAGCCACAAACAATCTGCAAAAATTATAAACATTGTAAAAAACACATTAGCTTACACTTTTTTCTCTTTCTTTTTTCGTCACCAGAATCTACAGAAATGGCTGCAGCTAGACAAGCTTTGTATGTGAAATCAAGAAAGGGCAATCAACTGATAAAATATAGTAGCTACCTTCGTTGTAAGGATATGTTAACTGAGCCCAGGAGTCACTGGAGGTGTGTGCAATAATTTTTGTCCCACTGCACAGGCAGGGTGCTTACCCTGGTTATGCTAAGAGGAGCTTTAAACAGTCACCTACTCTGCCTCTGTAATGGAGGTAAAGTTAGAGAGAACGTTCAACAAATAAAATTAAAAAAACATTCATCCACCTCCATTGAACCCTGTCGAGCAGTCTTGAGAGAGGTATCACAAAATATTCCCATCCATGTCGCTAGTAGTATGCCGGCAATACTCAACCTTAGAAGGATGATCCAGAAACAAAAACAGGAAAGTAAACCCCAACATATGACCCCCACACAGATCTTTTCTGATATTAATATCCCACGAGAACAATTACTTTCACTAATAAAACTTTCCTACTGCATGATAACAAAAAAAGAATATTAATTTGCTTCAACAACCCATAACTTGGTAACAATGCAGAATAGTGATGTTTGGATGATGGGAGGCACTTTTCAATCCACTCCACATCCAGTTGCCAAAACATACATTATTCATGTCAAAATAAATAATACAACCATATACTGGTATGGTGGCTTACTCCCAGCAAACAAACAATACTCAAACTACACTTTATCAGTGCTATAATCCAAAATCATAAATGAAAGTCCTAGAAAAGTGATTAAATATGAAATATCAATGATGAACACCATTTCTAAATCATATCCCCCCACCAAAATTCAAGCATGGTTTTTCCACTTTTAAAAGGCATTTTTGCCCGTCTTATGCTTCATACCACCTGAGGGTGTAGACTAGTTCTACACATCAATTGCTGAATCAGACTATTTCACAAAAATGATGACAAATTGGCTCCCTTACTAAATTATTTTGAGGACACATGGATTGGACATCTAAGCAGGTCGGTTCGCAGGAAGAAGCCAAGGTTCCCAATTGATTGATGGCACTGCTATGCGACTTGCTTTAATGGTGGTGCGAAGACTAACAATGCCATTAAGGGATGGCACAACTCCTTCAACAAATCCATTGCGAAACATCACCCAAACCTCTATTACTTCTTGGAAATACTGAAGCAGGAGCAAAGTTTCCAGGAAATGAGAACGGCACAATCTTTTACATGTAGTCTGAATCCTCAGGTATCTAAAAGGAATAAAGAAATGTCAGAAAGACTATTAGTAAAAATAAAAGACTTATTTGATGGGCACATCAGATTACCCAGAAAATATTTACTTTATCGTACACTACTACCATTCTTTAACACCGTATCACATCACTTGCTTATTTTTAAACAAAATTCTAATTGTAATTGGCATTCTCAAAAACAAATTCAAAGGTCTGAACAATCAAATTATTCTTACCTGCAGAGGTCTTTTTTCAACTCTTGGCAACGTTTTAACTCCACCTGTCAACCAAGAGTTTTTCATTTCCCAACTTTCCAAAATCAATTTCCAATACAAAAACCCATCCAATTTTTGGCAGAAAGGGTCATCCTAAATGCAATATCCAAAATCTGTTTCAATGCTAAAGTCTTCTCCATTCACATTGAGTATTCGGGATTTTTTTTTGACAAACAAAAAAAAAACGCTTGGAAACCGATCACAGTCTTCCAAAATTTGCAAAATTCCAAACAATATTTTATTCCTTAGAAAATAAAATGGCAAAAAACGTAGAAATTCCAAATATATTCTTTCCACGTACTCCACCCTGATTCCAAAACGTACGTGAAGTTTCATCGAAATCAAAAAATGCAGCGTTTAAAAATTAACGTTTTTCTTTTCAATAAGGTTTTAAAAAAATACTTACTAATGTGCTTTATGACTTTTTTGAATGCGTTTTGGATGGAAAAAAACCTCGCGATGCAGGCATACAAATGTAAACTGTATGGGAATGTAATTGTGTGTTAAACATTCAAACAATCCAACATTGTACATCACTACTAATACCTCAATCAATCAATCTGGGAATTTTAGGCATACTACTCACCGGTGAAGGTCTTAAGACGCTGGGGAAGGGAGGGAGCAGCAGGTCTGTCAAAGAGCCAGGTCTTGAGGGTCTTCCTGAAGATGTGAAGAGTGGGGGCACGTCTGTCGATCTGCAGCTCGTTCCAGTATGGAGAGAGGTCTTGTGGGACGTGAGGAGTGATGTTTTGCCCAATTATGCTTGACACATGTTGCAGGGTGGATTTATTTGGGGAGCAATCTTGTACGAGGCATAGCTGAAGCTATGTACTACTGTGTCTGTAGTGCTGCACATATGGAGTAATGTAGTGCTTTTACTGCAGTCATTGTGTGGTTTAAGTTTCTTCTGAATGTTATATTGCAAGTTTCTGCATAGTGCACATCTGCCTTTGCTATAGACTTAGACCAGGGTTGGTTACCTTGAATGTGTGGGTTTGCACCATCGTAGAATTGCAAGCCAAAGGACATCTGTTTACATTGTTTACAAACACGTGTTTGTAATTATACCACCAGGAGATCATTACTTGTTAGCTCGCATATGCGATTCATGCCTCTGGTATGGTTGCTTTTGTGTTTCAGTGTAGTGAAAGTAGGCATCAAAGACATTGACCACCAACTGTAGTGGTAGTTTTTAACTTTGCAGGAAAAGGTTGGGATCAGTTCTACGACAACTGGGTTGACTACACTGGCGATGCTTGCATCTAACTGTTGTGCACAGTTGTGGTTTACTGTTGCTAGCACACGCCTGGTCTTAATGCACACTGGTGCCATGCAAAAATAAATAAAAATAAAGGTGCTCTATAATGTCTGTCAGACTGAGTACCTTTAGCCCTTTTAGGAATATTTTTAATCTGGGCTCAAATTAGCTCTCACATTTTAACAAAACTAAGACCATATTGGAGAAAGAATATTAGACCCAAGTCAGTGTTAAGGATGCATATTTGAAGATGTTGGGGAGGGTAGAAGGGTTGCCAAGGGTGGTTATATTTACAGACAAGGGGAGCTTCCTGGAAATTAGCATGTTAGATTGAGATGGGAGGATAGTGAAAGTTGTGAAATTGCTTTTTTTGGAAAGATTGGGAAAAAGTTGAACGTTTATAAAGTGGATTTTTGAGAGTTCTTGAGGTAAATAACACTTTAGCGCTACCTCAACTCAGCAGTTCAAGCTCTAGTTATTTGCAGGTTAGACTATGGAAGTGCTACTCTTTGTGGCCTTCTTATATCTAAGCTGGCGCCGCTGAAGACCTCTTAACGCAGCTGCCAGACTCCTCACGGGAACAATAGGAAAAACGCTTTGCCAGATCTAATATCCTTGAATGGGCTACCATATGAGGCAAGGATACAACCAAAAATTGCTTGCATGAATCACAAAGCTATACACTACAACACACCAAGATACTGGAAACAAAAATAAGAATTAACTGATGGAAGCAGATCCTCTCGAAGAATCAGCAAAACAGATATTCCGCAAAAAGAAATCTTGCAACAGAGCCTTCTCGGGCATTGCTTTGAAAATTTGGAACTCCCTACCTCTGGAAATAAGAATGTTACCTTCTACTGCATCCTTCAAATAAGAAGTGAAATCACTACTTCTGAACAAATTTGTGCTCTAGGTTCACACTTTTAGACTCTTGATCTTCACCCATGATTATTATTAGTCTGTTGGATCATGTATATTTTCCTATTGACTTGTCCGATGGAGACTACTTTCCTCAATTTGCTATTTTACATAGTTTGTACCTTTCTAGTTTATGTGGCTGTTCGTTTGTTGTTTACTGGTTACTTACTTCAGCTCACCTGTAGAGCGCTCCGATACACTTACGAGTCATGTTTGCGCTATATAAAACTTTATAAATAAATACAAATAAATGTGTTCTGTAATTCCTTTCAGACTGAGTTGTGGATGTTTGAGGCGTATTCAGGTGCAGTAGCTGTAGAACTAAAACATTGGTAATGCTGCACTGATCAACTTGTATTTATGATGTAGTGTTATAATGTTGTAGTGGTGATTTGCTAGTTGTAGGATGGTAAAAGTTATGGTTCTGTAGATGTACAGACAAAGTCTCTGAATGCAACAGAAGATGCCGAGGGTCTCATTACGCAGTAAAGGTCGTTGGTTGATCTGGACAACATATGATTGGCTGACTGCTTTCCCCATTCACTACACTATGACAACACAACATTTATAACTACAATAATGTTGGCATGCTTCTAAACCTCCACTAGGCTGAATCTAAAGACAAAAGGAGTAGCAAATTAAAGAGTGGGGGCAAAGAGAGAAAGATAAAGACAGAAAAAAAATAGACAAGAAAACTCACAATTTAACGAGATGAGAATAAAAGCAGGAAAAACAATGTAAAGCATGTTTAATAAAAGAAGAATAAAAAATAGAATAAGCAGACAGTTTTCATGAACTTCTGAAGTCTACGAGCGAGCCAGGTACGTGACTTCGACCACACTCCGTTAACTATTGGGGGATGTCATTTTCTGAAGAATTTCCACTCATCTTTATACACCGAAGAGGAGTGAGAAGTATATGAAAAGGGTATACCCTTTGCTTCCTATTTTAATATGCATTAACACAAGGAGAGGGGAGACCCAGTTATTTGTGATGGTGTTCGTCTTGCCTGTATCCGAGACAAGTGAGGGTAATGCACCCAGGTAAATCATTGCTTGCTTCACAATTTGTCAGACAGTAAACTTTCTCTGAGATGGTGTGAAAAAAGAACATATATATATATTTTTTTTTTCCACTTAAAAAACCATAGGTTTCACACGTTATAGTTAGGTGGACATTTCACTCTGTAAAAAACCAATGAAATTCCCCCGTTATAGTTAGTTCAGATAACTATAACTCGCACGCCCGCAATCCACTGCTCATGACGTTACATCACTCATGACATGGTCAGTGGCATCACTCATGACATCATCCTTGTGATAGAGTGGCGGTCGCGCGAGTTATAGTTATCTGAACTAACTATAACGGGGGAATTTCATTGGTTTTTTACGAGTGAAATGTCCACCTAACTATAACATGTGTGAAACCTATGGTTTAAGTGAATTTGCAAGGTTTTTTAAATGCTAATTCCTAACTATAACGTGTGTGAAACCTATGGTTTTTTAAAGTGAATTTGTACGGTTTTTTAAATGCTAAGTTATGTATGTATTATTATATATATTTTTTTAAGGTTTTTCACCGTGCGCGCACCGTGCGCTTTTAAAAAAATATATATATAAAAAAAAAAAATTCACCCTTCGGGGTCCTTCAGGGACCCCCTGACAAAGGCTAGGGGGTCAGGAACTCTCTACCCTGCCCCCTCTTCACGTTCGCCACCTCTCTTTTTCAGTGTCGCACCCAAAACAAACAAAATGTCGGCCGACACTTCCTGATTTCGACCGATTCAAACGTTGACTGACATGTAACCACCAATCAGAATTACGCTCGCGCACATAAGGGTGCGCACATGGTGCGCGCTTATAGATATTTATGTACTTTTAACTGCAATTTTCTCAGGAACTACTGTACAGATTGACTCCATATATCCAAAAGGCACATGCCTGACCTGAGGACTACCTCTGCCAAATTTCAATTAATTCTGTTCAGCCGTTCGGGCTGTACCTTCGACTAAAGGTCCTATGGGAAAATGCATGGAGAAAACGCGTTTTGGGACCCCCCCTTTTTTCTCGGCCCCCGCTTGACGAATCACCCCGAGACTTTCAGGGTATGAGCTGAGCGCCCCATTAGTTTTGAAAATTTCGCGAGGATTCATCAACCGGCGCCAAAGTTATTCAAAATAGGACCGAGTTTCCATAGGAAATCTCAAAATTCTAACTATAACTAGCCTTGGTCACATGACCTTTCAGGTGAACCCGGAAGTATATAACACATTGGTGATTTTAGCACGTCACAGCGTGCATTAGGTGAAAGTGAAAACAGACTTGGTCAGACCTGGGAGAATGACAACAATAGTGCAGTCTTGTGTGAATTACACAATTAAGGTGGTTCGTGGACAAACAATATATTATTATTGTTGTACAACTGTATTATCGACCCAAAATATCATTAATTATACATTAATTGTGGGGACAATAATACAACAATTATATCAAACAGGTCAACGCTAAAATCAGGGCTTACTGCATTGCATCAATATAAAGTAAACAGATTAGTGTCCCTAAAGTATTTGAACAAAGATGGTCAGTGCACAATAATTGAAGTTCGTTTCGCATTTGGGGAAAGTTCTGACGTAATAAACGACCTTCCATTCAGTCAAAGCAATGCTAAACCGTTTCGGTACTAGCAAAATAAATTCAGGTGTAGTACCATAAGAATTTGTTTAAAGGTTAGCGCTACGTGTCTGTCTATCAAAAATGAAAATCAATATAGGAATAAGATTTAAATATAAGGGTGCATCATAAGGGTATATATATATATATATATATATATATATATATATATATTCACTGAAAAATCCATAGGTTTCACACATGTTATAGTTAGCTGGACATTTTACTGATAAAAAAACAATGAAATTCCCCCGTTATAGTTAGTGCAGGCAACTATAACTCACGCGACCGCAATCCTCTGCTGATGCTAATACTGTATATAGACACTTATTTGCCCATGTCTTCTTCCATTAAATTTTAGCTATACATATATTACAAATATTTTTTTTTCATAAAGACACATATGTCATCAGCAGAGGATTGCGGTCGCGTGAGTTATAGTTGCCTGCACTAACTATAACGGGGGAATTTCATTGGTTTTTTATCAGTAAAATGTCCAGCTAACTATAACATGTGTGAAACCTATGGTTTTTTCAGTGAATTTGCAAGGTTTTTTAAATGCTAATTCCTAACTATAACGTGTGTGAAACCTATGGTTTTTTCAGTGAATTTGTACGGTTTTTTAAATGCTAAGTTACTTTACGCCATTCGTGGCGTGCGCGCCCACTTAACGCAGTTCGTGGCGTGCGCGCCCACTTAACGCAGTTCGTTCCGTGCGCGCACCGTGCGCGCACAATGAGCACGCGGTGCGCTGCCCACGTTACGCTGGATGGGCCATGTACGCACGATGCGCTTCGTGCACCATGCGCACATGGAGGACATATTATGCGCTTCGTTGTGAAAGGAAATCTTTTAAATTTTCATTAATAAATTATATGCCATGCACAAATGTTGCCCTTCGGCCACCATTTGAACACGGGGTTGGGAAGATTGTGTATAATTTTTTTTATTTTTATTATTTTTACCGTACGCGTACGGTAAGCGTAATCGGCGATTGTTCATAAAAAAATAAAATTGATTTTTTGGCCTTGGGGGGTTCTTTGGGGACACCTTCATCAAGGCTAGGTGGTTATGAGCTGTCTAAACAGCCCCTTTACATGTTTTTTGCCTTTGTTATTCCTCCACCCCTCAGAGTGCGAGAGAGAAAATGGCGGACGCAGCTTCCTGGTTTCGACCGATTCGAATGTTTACTAAGATCTAACAGCCAATCAGAATCGCGCTCGGCACCGTACGCGTACGGTAAGCTTACGGTAAGCGCACGGAGCGCGCTTACAGATATATATATTGATTTAAATGCTATTTTCTCAGGACCTACTGGACAGATTTACACCAGACCTACAAAAGGCACTTCCTTGACCTGAGGACTACCTCTCTGCCAAATTTCAAGTAATTCTGTTCAGCCGTTCGGGCTGTAGCTGTGTCTAAAGGTCCTATGGAAAAATGCATGGGGAAAACGCGTTTTGGGACCCCCCTTTTTTCTCAGCCCCCGCTTGACGAATCCCCCCGAGACTTTCAGGGTAGGAGCGGAGCGTAGCGCCCCATTAGTTTTGAAAATTTCGCGAGCATTCGTCGACCGGCGCCAAAGTTATTCCAAATAGAATGTTGCGGATTTCCTATGGAAACAGGGTCCTAACTATAACTACCTACTGGCGACCGCCAGTAGGTAATATATATATATATATATATATATATATATATATATATATATATTCACTTAAAAAACCATAGGTTTCACACATGTTATAGTTAGCTGGACATTTCACTCGTGAAAAACCATTGAAATTCCCCCGTTATAGTTAGTGCAGGCAACTATAACTCACGCGACCGCAATCCTCTGCTAATGATGTCAGATATTACATCACTGTATTTAGACACTTATTTACCCATGTCTTCTTCCATTAATTTTTAGCTATACATATATTACAACTATTTTTTTTTCAGAAAGACACATGTCATCAGTGATGTAATATCTGACATCATCAGCAGAGGATTGCGGTCGCGTGAGTTATAGTTGCCTGCACTAACTATAACGGGGGAATTTCAATGGTTTTTCACGAGTGAAATGTCCAGCTAACTATAACATGTGTGAAACCTATGGTTTTTTAAGTGAATTTGCAAGGTTTTTTAAATGCTAATTCCTTACTATAACGTGTGTGAAACCTATGGTTTTTTCAGTGAATTTGTACGGTTTTTTAAATGCTAAGTTATGTATTTTTTTTTTTTAAATTTTCACCGTGCGCGTACCGTACGCGCACGCTGTGGACGCTTGGTGCGCTTTGCGCACCAAGCGCCCACGATGCGTTGTTCGTGCCGTGCGCGTACCCCGCGATTTTTCGCAAAAAAAAAAATTTATTTTTTTTACCCTTGGGGGGGTCCTTCAGTGACCCCCTGACAAAGGCTAGGGGGTCAGGACCTATCCATCCTGCCCCCTTCTCACGTTTTCCCCCTTTGTTTTTCATTGCCTCAGACTGCGAGAGACAAAATGGCGGCCGACACTTCCTGATTTCGACCGATTCGAATGTTTACTGACATCTAACAACCAATCAGAATTGCGCTCGCGCACGTCACTGTGCGCGTACGGTATGCTTACCGTACGCGCACGGTGCGCGCCTATAGATATATATATGCTTTTAACTGCAATTTTCTCAGGAACTAATGAACAGATTTACACCAGACCTGCAAAAGGCACATCCCTGAACTGAGGACTACCTCTCTGCCAAATTTCAAGTAATTCTGTTCAGCCGTTCGGGCTGTAGCTTGGACTAAAGGTCCTATGGAAAAATGCATGGGGAAAACACGTTTTGGGACCCCCCCCCTTTTTCTCAGCCCCCGCTTGACGAATCCCACCGAGACTTTCAGGGAAGGAGCGGAGCGGAGTGCCCCACCTATTTTGAAAATTTCGCGAGGATTCGTCAATTGGCGCCAAAGTTATTCCAAATAGAATGTTGCGGATTTCCTATGGAAACACGGTCCTAACTATAACTATCTACTGGCGACCGCCAGTAGATAATATATATATACATGCTTGACACGTTTGTAAGTGGAGCTCTTTGAGTGGTAGCAGTGAGTGAAGGCAGGGTTGAATGTGTGTTAGCGTCTCCGTGTTCCTGCATGTAGAGACACAGGGAGACGCTACAAGCGAACGCGTACTCTTGCTGAATGTGTGACTACAGAGTCCGTCCTCCCCTGTACCCCTATGATGTCTGTTGAAAAAACAAGTCATTTACAACCATACAAGGAAAAGGTCCTATAAATATGGTCTGTATGGTAACATGCATGTTTATTGCTATTTAATTGCACAAAAAATTAGCAATCGCAAAAAGCAGGGTAAAAACGATATCCTGGGGAAAGCCTACTGCCTCTTCACAGGCTATATAAAGGCTGAAACATGTCGACCTATCAGATGCCTGGGAACATTAATTCCTAAAAGCATCGCGCTGATCTAATTTAACCTAGCCCTAAATCCCAGAATAACAAATGTGTTACAAAAGAATTTAAGGTTATTTTAACACTCACTCAACCCTGCCTTCAATCACTGCTACCACTGAAAGAGCTCCACTTACAAACGTGTCAAGCCCACCCATTCATGTTCAGTGTCTGGGTCCAATGATGAAACAGCTGGTACCTGTGGGTGAGGAAGAAAAAAAAAATTATATATATTTGTGTGAGCAACACAGGAAATGCCAAAACGCGTAACAGCGAAATAAATAAACGCAGAACTGATTTAAAATCCAGCCTCTGTGTCGGTGTCCGTTTCAAATTGAAGAAACTGGAAGTGGAGATGGACTAAATACCACTGTCGGACACATCTAGGTCTTATTTACCAGACATTAAAAAAGCATCTAATCTTTCATGGACTGCCAGTTCCGAAAAATGTGCTCAATTCATTAATTAATCAAGAAATTATCTTTACACGTCCAGTGTTTATCATCAACACATGCTCATTCAAGCCAGGTCTCCGAGATCTTACTTCTGAAACTGCAAACAAAATAGATCATAATCCTGGGACGATTTTATGCATTTATAAGTCTCCTATGGGCACTTCATTTGCATTCACCTATAACACACGCATAATAGGAGTAGAGAACAAGTTACCTTCGGTAATGCGCTTTCTGTCAAATAGCATAACTGCAGAATCCTCCCCTTTGTCAGACTGGATCCTGAGAATTGTGTAGTAGTGCTCCCACGTGACGTAAGGTGGCACCATGGGGCTCCACGCCGACTCAGTACCCCCTTGGAGAGGTAATAGCAGGAAGGCGAACAGGAGTCCCTGGTTTCATTCCAGCCACAATAAGTCCCTAAAGAGTGTTCTTGCCGAAACTCCGTGTAAAATTGTTCACATTGCACATTCGATACTGACAAAAAGACCTCACGAGAGCTCTTGACAGATGTCAGTTCAGTTTGTCTGCTATGGAATTCAGGGACAACAGGTGATTGGTGACTAGGAAGAGGTCTTGGCACTCTGCCACCTCAAGCATTGAAAACCCTCTTAGCACCAGGACCACAAACTCCCCTGCTTGTTGCTGTACTACGTGGCCCTGGGGTTGTCCGTGAAAAAACTGCACTAGTCTCCTCCTCACGGAAGGCAGTCAATCTTCAGGGCGAGATGAATGTCCCATAGCTCCAAACAGCTCATGTTGATCCAGCTCTCCACTTCTAAAGGAGTGTCCTTTCGAGCCGAGAGCATAAACAGCTACAACTCCACACCAGAAATGACTACCCTCCAACAGATTACAGGTTTTAACTCCTTTATGGTGGAATTATATTATTAAACCTACTCCTTTGAAAACCTCAATAGATTAGCAGGAAGTAGAAAAGGATAAGTGGCTGGAGAAGGGTTTTTGGACTACTAAACTCACAAAAAGCCTCTACTTTCAGTACCAGTAGGATCTTCTTACTGAAAAGACACAGGAGTATTGCGCTTCAGGGCTTACACGCAGCATATTGTCAGGCAGTTCTCTTCTGTGGGGAAAAAAGGAGATCTGCTTTACGAACAGATCCTGGATACTATCATTCCATCCCAACTTCAAAGCGGGTGTTTTAAACATACTCATTTTGACCATCTTTAAAAATCGACCCTGCCTTACCGTATTGCTTGAAACAGAACACTTAATTTGATGGCTCACAGACAAACTGGTTCAAAGCAGCCTCCTTTTAAAAACAAGGAAACAACAAGATCTTTGTGATGAGAGTTGTTAAGAACACCACAGACCTAACAGCGGGTGGGCAAAGAAGGAAACTCTTGAAAGGAAGGGTGAAATGGCAAATGGAATACCGTGCCCATAGAGGTAGTCTTACTGAATACTCGATCATCTGCATCTATTACAAAATTGTCTCCCACATTCAAGGAGACGGAAGTTCCTTTCAGAAACACGATCATTAATCAGACAGAGCGCTACAGCGGCCCTCTGTGTGGGGAAAGTTCAGTTTTAACCAGTTATAACAAAGAGAGCCGCTTAGGTCAGAACCAGTGTGCTGTACAAGACTCGCGGTCAACACATCTCTCTTTAACACTAACCACAGAACTGCTACTTTGTATAATCATGCCCTGGTCCTGTCAACAATTAAAAAACCGACAAACAGCTGCCAAGCTCGTCCTCTACTGACAGTACGCGCAAATAAGTGTGAGCACTGTCCAGCCTACATGTGCACATATGCTCTACAGCACATATGAATCAAGGCATCAATTTCAACAATATTCGAATCACAACCTGCCCTGCCCACTGGGCGCTTAGAAAGCAAAATGGACTAAAGCAATGTGGCAGACCAGTGAGAACAGCAATTAGATATTGCCTTTTGTACAGTAAATCGTCAAAAACGAACACACAGAAACGTGCAAACTCCTTTCAGCTCTGAAACTAAGGAAAGGGCAGACAAGAAAAGAGCATTTATGAGTCTACACATCATGTTAAAAAGGTCTTAAAGTTAATCACAAAACAAAAAACTTTTTTTTTTATCCAGCTGCAAAAACTGAATCAGGCTTAATCAGTGTGTAAGAAATTGTATTATTTGGGGTGGGTAACTACTCACCTCAAGGAATAATTTCAACCCTCGGCAGGAGGAACCCATAAGGTCACTAAATTAACCAGAGCTCAGCCCCCTGGTAGATATGAAACAGAGCAGATGGGCTTAACATAAAACAATATGTTAAGAAATTATGCAGTACCAATCAACAATAAAGTCAAAATGAAAAACAAAAATACCAAACTGAATAAAAAAAATAAAAGATTAAAAAGTATTTAACAAAAAACATGACACCAACATGAACTAAATCCCTCTAGGACCTCAGAGGAAACTCACAGGTTGTCAGACAAGGGCTTACAGCAGGGTACTGTCCATGTCCAGCTGCACCAAAGGCCTCCTGTAGCTTGTGTCCCTGTTGCTTGAACAGGAGGCCAGCCTTATGATTGTTGGAGCGCAATTCTTTGTCCTGGGTATAAGATAGTGGTTTTGAAAAAACAAGGGACCCAATTACTATCGATCAGGGACCTAGGGTAAATTGACTGTTTCTAAAGACAAAGGTCCCTAGACAATTGGGATGAGAGTTAATAAATATAGACTGAGTCAGTACTATATTCCTCTGTCCATCCGGACAGAGTTTTAATATGTAATCAAAGTAGGTTCTTCAAGTAATACACAAAAACATTATACGTGGGACACACGCCTGCATCCAACTTAGCAAAAAACGGGGGAGGAGGGGGACGTACAACATATAGTGAAGGGTTCAGGCAAAAAAAGAGTTTGTTTGTTAGGAACACAATTCAAATAGAACAAACAGATTGAAGTTGAGACACCATTATACATGACATAACAATATACAAAGTGTATATGGCGTACAAATTGTCAACGGCGTTTCGATCCCTTAAATAAATGTTGGGATCATCTTCAGGACATTTGTATTAACATGCCTGTATACTGTAGCCTCTATAATGGCGAAGGGAGTGCGTGCTCTGAATAGGGTGCGTAGCCTAAAGGAGTGTAGGCGGTCGTCCTATCCCTATGGGGAAGAGGGGCTCGTCGGCACAATGGGGAAGATACCGGTCAGTGGGGATGACGCTGTGACTGACTGGGCATGAGATATTGGATTGTCCAGGGATTAATTGGATGATTTCGCAGGCAACGTAATGCCGTAATCAGCATTTAGATCAAAGCGAGCCACGTCCGCGAGTCACGATGAGGCTCAGGGCGAGTCTGATTTTAGGTGTGTCACACCGCAGAAACTATAACTCGTGCCATTAAGTAACAATCACAACGAGTCATAATATCTTAAAACACACACACATAGTTGAAAATGATGGAGGGTGTTAATATTAATAAGATCTTATTGTGAACTGCCTAATGTAATTTGACACAATCGTGTCTCACCCGCCCACCCCCCGTCACCCCACCTGCCCCCCCCCCCCCCCCCCCCAACCTCACAATTTATCTGAACACTGCTAACATGTTATCACACTTTCTGAGCCCCAAATGACCTCTCAGGCACATATGAACACGTTACCCTCTCTTCTCAAATCCTCTCTCTCGCAAACCCAATTTACTGGCCCCAGCTAAACATCAAACGACCTAATATTGTGCCTTCTCTCGCCTCTGTTCCTCGGTCAACCTCCGCTTTCTCACAAACACTCACTTTTTCACTCTCCCCTTTCACAGATGCACACGCTCGAGAATGACTTTTATAAAATGCTCAAAATCTTCAGTGCATTTGTCGAAGGACCAATGTTTAAAATGATGCTGGTGAAAAAAATGTACCGCAATTAGGCAATATCAATTTACAGGCCCTGCCAATATGGTCTAAAGAGAAATATCAAATGCAGGATTGCAGACGTAAATCCATGCTGTAATGATAACGGTTACAGTGGATACTTAAATGTGAAGACAAATCAAAAACTGAATGTTGGAGCCATTTACTAGCCGCTGGACTGGATGTTCATTCTTTGGTTTTTCAGGTATTGATTACGATGAACACTGGCGGCCAAGGTTTCCATGTTTAAGAAGGATGCACTCCGAACACCGGGCAGTGAAAAACGGAAATTGGGAGCATAGGTTATAAACTGGCACAGGAATCTCTCCTCCTTCTAACAGTCTTCGCGGCTAACCTGAATTAATGGTCGACACAGTACCCAGTCAGCGGACT
Organism: Triturus cristatus; assembly: GCF_964204655.1. Lineage (NCBI taxonomy): Eukaryota > Metazoa > Chordata > Amphibia > Caudata > Salamandridae > Triturus > Triturus cristatus. The sequence continues at coordinate 786,587,929 of NC_140583.1, read as the reverse complement.
GCACCTCGATGATGGGCGAATGGCATAAGTATGGTACACGTGTCTCAACACACGAAATCAAAACGGATATGCTCGGGATGGCAGAAGTACAAGATAAAGTGAGATTGGCAATTCAACTTTGATTTTCTGAGTAGACAGTGACATCTTGTGGTATTTTTGGGCGAAGCCATAATAAGACGATAGCTTTATTACCCATTATATTTCCTTCCAAATTGCTTCGTGACTCGGAAGATACCAGGATCTGCAATCAACGTATGGATCCCAAATCTGGCCTTTGAAAAACACCAAATGCACAGAACCGCTTCTCAATTTCACGTACACTGAAAATGGGATTTGGTTCACCACTCGATTATTTTCCCATTTATTTGTATTTGGGGAATCAGATTTCTGTAAATTAAATTTGACTCATGTTTTGGAAGAAGGTTTTCTTCTTTGTTTCTATCTTCCTTAGTGTTGCTGCCAAGGCTATATTCGGTTTGTGCTATTTTCAGTCCATCGCATTCGCAACCCATCAATCACGGGTGTACATGTTTCATTACACAGTCTATGCTAAAACGGAGCTCATTTCACATAATCACATTTTAGCACCAAGTACTAATAACCAGACTCCTCCTTTAAGGTTCAGCTGTTCCCAAAAAGTTCAGGAGAGCTGGGGCGGAACGAATAGATAAGCAACAGGCCTGGGCAGCGATACCGCATTAGAGTCAAACATAGAGCCACCGGAGCAGAGAGAGGGCTACTACCGCTGTAAAGAAGTTACTTATGCAGTTCAATGCAAGCACTTGAACGGAGACGGAAGGATCCACCCTAACAGCCAACAGCATTAGGTGGGCTGAGCCAAGCCTTCAATGACAATGATTCAAGTCAATGGCCGAATCTGATCGAAGAAATCTAATGGTTGAAAGTGGTGGAGCCAAAGTCCACTGTTTGACAGCTTCGCTCTCAAAACCCATAAATAAACTCGTTCCAGACCTCACAGGCACAAATATGCACGTGTCTGAGAAAACATCTAGGTGCATCACAAAGCAAAGGCAAAGAAACTTGTACAAAAGTTTCTTGCTGAGGCATCTCAACAGCGGGAGGTCTTGGTCCAAGACCACATCACCAATTTAAAAAAAGCATTACAAAAAGTAACGCCTTCAAATTTGAATTAAAGAACTAATCCGTGGAGAGAATTGGCTGTATGAGCAATGCATGGTCTGTCGTCGTACAAGCATACTTAAACTTGAGGGATTAACAAAACTCATCTAGATTACCAGAATTTTTCTGCCTTACATTTATCAATAACCAACACATTTATACATCAGGAAATAGACTTGAGACATTCAAAAAGTTCCAAGTTATTATTAATCATTGTCCTTTTTGTTGGATATTCTGTGGGTTTATATGGTATAGATACAACATACCAATCATACCCTCTAATTCAGTACCAGCTCAACCCCCTATCTGCCTCTGACGCGGCCATCGACATACCTTCTTGGTCAGCACCACCCTTACCCACCTTATACTACTAACCACCTACCCACTCAAACCTCACCCATTACCATCCTTCCTAACTTACAACTGAAAAAGAACGCCTCCTGGCAAAATTTCCATCCCATGACCGAGCTCGACGTCTTTAATATCATAGCTAAATTAAAGACGACCTCGCACACCAAAGACCCTCTCCCTTCTACTCTTGTTCACAATCTTAACCACATCATTGCCCCTTACTGGACCAAAATCATTAATACCTCCCTCGCCACTGGATGTGTCCCTGACTCCCTCCAACTTGGACAAATCACTCCCATTCTTAAAAACCTCACTGCTGACCCCAATGATCCTAACAATCTCCGACCCATCTCTAACCTCCCTCTCCCGGTTAAAGCCCTGGAAAAATGTGCCTTACTCCAATTGGACAAAAACATAGGCAATTTCAACTTACTGGACTTCCTTCAATCTGGTTTCAGGAAAGGCTGCAGTACTGAACCTGCCATGCTGAACATTGTTGATGACATTCACAGATCCCTAGATAATGGTGATGCTTGCCTTCTCATACTCCTGTACCTCTATGCAGCGTTTGATACAGTTAACCACTCTTCCATACTTAATACGCTTCAAACTCACTTTGACCTAAATGGCATGGTCCTCAAATGGTTCACCTCTTTCCTCCAACACAGAACTCAACAAAAAAAAAATCAAAACCTGCCTCTCTAACCCTACACCGGTCTCCTTGGGCATACCCCAGGGCTCCATCCTCTCCCCCTCTCTCTTCAACCTCTTTATTGAACCCCTTACCCTCATTCTGAAGAACAAGTTACTTACCTTTGGTAAGAAACATTAGTTAGTTAGATTCCTCACCTTAGAATATCCCCAGGCGTCAGGCTGGATCCGGAAAGATTTTTCGTCAGCAAAACCCCTTGCGCGTCGCTAGGCGCAGTCTGCGGCTCCGCGTCCGTTGTCGGCGTGCGCCGGAACGACATCGGAGTACTTAGACGCCGCCCTCGCGCGCTGACGTCAGTTCTTGTACATAGCTTTCCGCACCAGGAATGCAGAGCCATGCAAGAGACCGACACTGGTGCCAAAAAATTCTAGGGCCCTAGAAGGAATGACCTCAACCCTAGATATCGGTTCGCAGAACGGGGAGGATGGGTGGGTCGGTGAGGAATCTAACTAACTAATGTTTCTTACAGATACATCGTTACCGAAGGTAAGTAACTTGTTCATCTGAAAGAAACACGTTCGTTAGATGCCTCACCTTAGAATAGATACCCCAGCAATTCCAAAAACGGAGGTGGGTCTGCGAACCAAGATCACACCAGAAAGTCCTGAAGAACAGAACGGCCAAAGAAGCAGTCTCTCCGGACTTGGCTGTCCAGGCAATAATGCTTGGAAAACGTGTGCAGCGAGGCCCACGTTGCTGCCCGGCAGATGTCCTGCAAGGGGACTCCCCGACCCAGGGCAGTCGTCGCCGCCGTGGCCCGAGTGGAATGGGCCCTCAGCCCTACAGGAGGTTCCTTTTTAGCGAAGGACTAACAAGCTTTGATGCACAAAACGACACCGCGAGATGGTCCGCTTGTGCACCGCCCGCCCCTTCCTAGCGCCCACGTAGCCAACGAAGAGTTGGTCGTCCACCCGGAAGTGTTTTGTGCGGTCCAGATAGGAGAGCGCATGTTTTGGGTCCAGACGGTGGAGCCTCTCTTCCTCTTTCGAGGGATGCGGAGGTGGAAAGAAGGTGGGCAGCGTAACAGACTGCCCGATGTGAAAGGCAGTCACAACCTTAGGAAGGAAGGACGAGTGCGGAGCACAACCTTGTCTGGATGGATTGAAAGGAAAGGAGGCTTAGAAGAGAGAGAGAGCCTGGAGCTCACTCACCCTTCTAGCAGAGGTGATGGCTACCAGGAAAGCAGTCTTAAGCATCGACAGACGAAGAGGACAATTTTGAAGTGGTTCAAAGGGAGCGCACATCAGATATGTCAAAACAAGATTCAAATCCCACTGAGGTATTACGAAAGGGACAGGAGGAAACATGCGAGTAATACCCTTAAAGAATCGAGAAACAGGGGATTTGAAAAGAGAAGGCTGATCAGGAAGCCGGAGGAAAGCAGAGATAGCAGAAAGATAACCTTTAAGAGTGCCCAGAGCAGAGCCCTGCTGAGCCAAAGAAAGAGGGAAGGAAAGGGGATCCACAGCCTTTGCTGTGCACCATGCCACAAATTTGTTCCACCTGCAGGCATATACCGTTTTAGTGGAGGGATGCCTGCCTGCCAGAATCACATCGCAGACTTCAGGAGGCAAGTCAAATGGCATCAACTGTCGCCGCTCAATCTCCACGCATGGAGGTGGAGACTGGACATGTTCGGGTGGAGGACCGTCCTCTGCTGCTGCGACAGAAGGTCCTCCTGAAGAGGCAGTCGTATCGGGGGATCAATTGACAGACTGAGTAGCTCGGGATACCAGTACCTTCGTGCCCAATCCGGAGCCACCAAGATGACTTGGGGCCCGGTCGCGCCTCAGCACTCTGGGCAGAAGTGGTATAGGCGGAAAGGCGTACAACAGACCGCAACTCCACTCGCGACGAAAAGCGTCCCCGAGCGAGTGCCGCCTTTGTGGAAATATGGATTTTTATGGTCGGTTATGTCCCCTATCTTGGACCCCAACGGTTTCATGTATAAGTCACAAGTACATGTATGTTCCCTCCAGTTCCAGTTATGAAGACGCAAACACATGTGCGTCCACCGTCAACATGTCCTCTTTCAGATCCGCCATGAATGGGCCGGATATTCTATTCCTAAGTATGAAAGGCCACCGGCTTTATATGGTTCATTTATCCCATTTTACAGTCCAGGCGAGTAGGCCCTGATTCTGCCATTAAGCCTTTTCCTGCCTTCTGCCTCTGAAAGCTCCAGTCTGAGCTCGCATCTGTATCCATGAACTTTGTCCTACTCCCTGCGCGGCTAACGGTGCCTGACTCGGCCTGTCTGCCTGCCAAAAACTGTATTTCACCTTCAAGATTATCTGCTCTGCTCCGCTCCTCATCCAATGCATTCCTGTCTAGTAGCTTAAGTAAACATTCTTCCAGCTACCGAGCAAAGGGCCCGGCTTCTCTGTCTTTATGCAAGTAATTCATAGCCCTGTTACTATGGAAGATTTCTGCCCTTGCATCTAGTGTAGACACTTAGACGCTTGTACACGCACTAACAGTCAGTATAGTCAGTATAGAATAAGATTCTATCCTAAGAGACCTCTCTTTTTGGATAACACAGTTCTTTAAACATAGGATATTAGATATGATTTGGGATTAGGTTGACTTGACCCCCCAGACTTTTGTCTCCACATGTAGAGCTAAATGTCAAGTCCCCTTCACCCCCTAGTTGCACGTCAAATCACACGTCATGCTGCTGCGCGCGCATCTCTGCCAAGTATTTTTGCTGACATTGCGAAATTCTTTCATGGAACCACCCATTTGTGACATCATACCTAATGACGTTCTTTAGTTACGCCTAGTTACACCCATTTTAGTTACGCATGTATGTCTTTATCTCTGTTATCAACTGTTACGCCTCCTGCATCTGTTTCACTGTAATGCCTCTTCTATAAAAATGATTACCTGTCAATAATGTATGAGTCCTTCACTTCCTGAACCTCCGTGGTGATGGAATATGAAGCCCACAATTCGAATTGGTATTGGAATAAAGCCCGTTCCGAATCTCTAATACCACGGATTCTGCCTCTTATTTTACTGAGCTATTCTTATTAATTTTCCGCATCAAATTAAGTACCGGTAATTAAATTATTTACCACATATATGGCGCCCGAATAGGGACACTTTCTCATCTCACGCGCCGGAGGTGCGTTGCAGGCCCGGTCTCCTGCCACAGCTGGACGGACAACAACGCGTACCCACAGGATTTCCTGTATCTCCCTCCTGCCGAGCGGGGGTAACTGAGGCTGCGATCAACACCCAGACGAGGCGGTGATAAGTGCGAAGTATCCCGACCAGAGCCTAGCTGAGAGAGCAAGATCCGAGGTATACAGAGGCCCACCAGGTTCCGAAGTTCCGAAGTTCCGAGTCGAGTCCAGTCCGGTCCAAGTCCAGTTCAGTTCAGTTCCGAGGCCTTCCGTTCCGAGCTACCCGGTGAGTACCATTGTCGGGGAGGCGTTCTGAAGTGCACATAGGTTGTGCCGGTCAAGACGGGTTTGGGTACACAAATCCGGTCTGCACTGTTTCAGCAGTGTATCTGTACTGTTTAGCAGTATATCTAGTATGTCTAGTATATAATTCAGAATTACCTAGTTAGTGCCGAGTATTATGCTTAGTGACTAGTTCCCTAAATGGCCATCATTGTTGTTCATTAAATGTTAAATGTTAAATGTTTTAAATACGTTCTGCATATTGTGGTGTGAATGACTGTTCATTATTGTGTTTTGTTGTATTAAACGTGTTCAAAATTAGGTATCAGATCAGTTCTCAATATGCCGCTCTTTTCGAAATTAAGACAGATCAAAACTAGAAAAGGGGTACTCGAAGAAGCTGTTCCCATTCCTCCTAGGGACACTCCAGGGTACTTCATGTATCATAAACATGGCCTAGACGCCATATTATTTCTTGATTTATGGGTAGACTACACCAAGGAATTACCAGAAAGTCAGAGGTGGCCCGCAGCTGGGACCTGGGATGCAGATTGCATCATGAAAGTAGAGGAAGAATTATGGAAAAAGAAAGCTAGACAATCACAGAAAGATGCCATTGAATTATGGCGTAAAGAATCATATAGACGTACAGAAAAAGCACTCAGACAGGAAGAGAAGAGTAAGGAGAATTCAAATAAAGTCCGAGAAAATCTATTAATTGAAGAAGGTACCCGAGCAAAATCAGAACAAGTAGACAGACAAAGAAATGCCCTTATGCATGGTATGTATCCTCTTCTAGCCGAAGGGTTACCTAAGGCTACTCCGGAGATACCAAAAGACTTGCCACCTCCGTTGTTTCCGATAAAATCACATCCCAAAGGGCATCCCAGAACCGCAGAAGATGTTTTCCTTTCCTCTTATTTAGACGACGCAGCTCCCGAGTATGCTAATACTGCACCACATAGACCGCCTGCCGAGGGGGTTCAACGCCAAGACCCTCCGTCTGTACCTCCGCAACAACAAACTCCGACACAAGTTCCGGCAAGCACATCTGTTTCTACGGCTGTACCCACACCTATGGTTGCTATATCACGTTCAACTAATCCTTTCACATCCAGCACCCCAGGCGGTGCTACAGGAGGTACAACAAACATTTTTTCCACGCCACCCAGAGTAAATAAACTTTCCTTTCAAGAATTAGCCCACCAACGTACGCCCAAACTAGTAACTCCCGACATGCTTAAGGAACTTCTAGTAGATTGTAGATATGACCCTGTGCCCGGCAAAGAGGACGAAATGCTGCTGGCATCATTACGTATCCGACGAGCTGCAATATATTTAGGGAGGCTACCAGGAATGACTACACATTTAGAAAATATATATCACTTTGTCCAGTCAGGACGAGATTCTGAAAGTATTAATAGAGCCATGGAGTACCAGAAAGTGGAGATACAGGGGGAACTGTTACGTTTCCTCATAAATTGTGTGATCAGAAATCAAGACCGACCAGGGGTAAATCCGGAAGAAATGCGAATTCTTACCACATGGAGTCGGAATATATCAGAGGGGAGACATGATAAACTATTAAGTATAGTAGCTATGTGCCGAAAGATCCGCAAAGAAGTAGAACGAATACACGAAGAAAGATTAGCGGTAGACCAGCCTGAACAAAACGAGGAGGAGGAAGAATTAGAACTGCCCACAGGACAGTTAGAAACCATGGCCTATGTAGGTAGAGGAAGATCTTGTAATAATACTAGATGCTTTACTGATCCGATACGTCCAGATAATAACAGAAATTTCCAAACCCCTATAATAAATATAAGGTCCCCCGAACATTCGTTCCAAGCCGCTGACAAATTACTCCGAGAACGAAGGGGTTATCATATACTCGATTCTATGGACGAACAAGAATTAGCCAGGTCAGCCGTTCACTGGGTTGACAGTCCCGGAAAATATAGTGATGATACACTAGCGCACACGTTTCTGAACCTCACCCCAGATGAACAGCGTTTAGCTGGAATCTACATGATTCAACAACTCCTTATATTATATAAAAGCCAACACTCCGATCCTGGTCCCTTACCTGATATATTGACTGAATTACTCACGAATAAATGGAGAGGTTCAGGTACTGAGTTAATTAGAGAAATACTAGAATCCAGAAAGCAGTACATTCTTTTTGTATGCCCCGAACATGTCTCACTGCCCATCAAGGAAAGAACGACGTATTATATGGATAGACAGAATCCCTTACGCGTAGTTCACCCGATAAAAGGTGATGACAATCAGTTTAAACGTGTGTTTGTATACACACCCATATCTAAAATGGAACTATTAGAAATGAAGAAAGTGGTACCCAGTCATGACAAAGACCCAGCGGGTTTCCACCGTGAAATTAAAGACATGTTGCTCATGGGAGAGTATACCTATCCCGACATTATGAAAATATTAAAGGTATTAATGCCTGCGGGCATTTACGAAAAACTCAAGGAAAAGGATTGGGAGGTGGGAGACCAAAAGATAGATTGGACAGCATTAGAAAACGAAGAAACAGCTCGAGGTCCAGGTTTAGGGCTTGGGGAAAAGACCAAAATACTACCAGGTTTATTAGTACAGGTACTGCCACGTTTATTAACTACGAAAAAGGAAGACTGGGGTGCAATCTCAGCCTGTAAACAAAAGCAAGATGAAGACACTAGTGATTTCTATGCCCGATTCGAAAAATGTTTTGGTATAAATAGTGGAATAAAAGCAAGTAGCGAATCGTATCCACATCGGTTTGTGACAAAATTAGTTGAAAATGCCTTGCCCCAAGTTAAGAATAGAGTATTGAAATTCGAGAGTACCTGGCAAGGTAACACTCCGTCACAAATGTTACAAATGCTACAGTACCATCACAATAGAATTAGAGAGGAACAAGAACATGAACAAAGACGCATGAAAGACACGAAAATGAAAATGCTAGTTTCCCAGACAGTTCCAGCTGACGGTCATAAAAAGGGTATGACACAGTCCAGTGTTTCAGCAGGTTCTGTAAAAGGGACATGCAACTATTGTAAACAGCCAGGTCATTATGTACACGATTGTCCAGTTTTAAAACATAATATCGCCATAGGTAATACAAAAGAAAGACCACGGCCACTTAGACAGGATCATAACCAACAAGGAGCCCCGCAGCATGCACAGTCCATGCCAGCTCCGCAACAGTCTATGCCAGCTCCACCACCGCAGCCTATTGCTGCCACACAAACAACGACACGACAGATGTACCAGACCGCACAGTATGACTATCCTGATTATCAACGATACTCATGAAATAGCCTAGAGAGGGAAGTTGGCTTACCCCTTATCGAGGTCCCTGTAGATCAAGAAGGACCTTATGTACACAGTGAACTATTAGGCCAAAATAGAAAATTTTTGCTTGATACAGGGGCAAGCCGAACAACCATAAAACGTAGTGAAGTTCCAGGGGCACCCCTCTCAGGCTCACAGAATATTTCCCTTGGTTTTTCAGGAAAACCTATCATTAACGAAGTATCACAGCCTCTTCCACTTACGATTGGTCCCTTGACACGAACTACAGATTTATTGCTTACTAAATCATGTCCAGAAAACCTGTTAGGTATAAAAACATTGAAAGCTCTAGGAGCTATAATATGTTGTTCTCCGGAAGGAGTAAGATTGTTTTTACGTGATTTCAAAGGGCACTATGTGTCCCGAGACATGGATCACCGACTGCAGACTTTACCCACACATTTATGGGCACAAGGCCCTACAGATGTTGGTTGCATGAACATTACACCATATCGAGTCACACTAAAGACAGGAGTGGTACTACCACGAATGCGACAATACAAGTTACCCCCAGATGCTGTAGTGGCTTTACTGCAAATCATTGACGAGCTTATTACCCAAGGAGTGGTTGTGGAAACCGACTCCAATGTATGTAATTCCCCGATAATTCCGATTCTTAAACGAACTGATCCAAAAGCCCCGCCAGTATATCGATTGGTTATTGATCTGCGCGAATTAAATAAATGTATTGTACCACAATACCCCGTAGTCCCAGACATTTCTTCATTACTGACAGCCATTGATTCCGAAGCAACATTCTTTACTGTAATTGATCTCAAGAATGCCTTTTTCAGTGTCCCTATAGATCCGGAAAGCCAATACTTGTTCGGATTTAGTTTAAATGGACGAAGCTTTAAATTCACACGCGCACCTCAAGGATTCACAGAAAGCCCCAGCATCTATAGCCAAGCACCGAAACGAGAACTTGACAGTATCCACATGCCAGTCAACACTGCCCTGCTTCAATATGTCGATGATCTGCTGATCACCGCTAGAAGCGAACATGAATGTGAAAAAGCCTCACTGACGGTTTTACAATTCTTGGCCGAAAAGGGGCACAAGGTGTCCCCTTCTAAGCTGCAATTCTGTGTCCAGCGAGTTGTTTACCTTGGACACTCGCTGTCCAAGGAGGGAAGGCAGCTTACGTCAGATCGCATCCAGTTAATTGCTAACATGCCAATACCCAAGACACAAAAGGAGGTACGGGCTTTTATAGGCCTCACTTCATATTGTAGGCAGTGGATCCCTCAGTATGCATTTCTAGCAAAACCACTCATTCAGTTGACAACACAGGAGGCAGCCACATCGACTGTCCTCCCTTGGACTCAGGAACATACACAAGCTTTTGAAAGCCTAAAGAAAGCTTTATGTCAAGCACCTGTCCTAGCAACACCATGTTACAGTAAACAGTTTACACTCTTTGTTACAGAACACGAAGGTACTGCTTTGTCAGTACTCACACAGGAACAAGCAGGATCACACAAACCATGTGCTTATTTTTCTAGTACATTAGATCCCGTAGCTCAGGCTCTGCCTGCGTGCCTGAAATCAGTGGCAGCGACAGCTTTAGCAATCAGACAAAGCGATGCCATAGTGTTAGGACATCAATTGACAGTACAAGTACCACACGCAGTAGAGGTTCTTGTGAACCGAACGCAAACACAACACTTGACTATAGCAAGACTCACCGGTTACGAATTAACATTGTTTCAGCCACACATAGAAATCAGACGTTGTAGTACATTGAATCCTGCCACACTTTTGCCAGTAAACGGAACAGACCCACTAGCACATGATTGTATTGAAGTTATTACTATCACGACGAAACCCAGACAAGACTTGACAGACGTCCCATTGTCAGATCCAGACCTGACGTTGTATGTAGATGGTTCATGTATGAGAACAAGTACAGGAGAGCTAGTGGCCGCGTATGCAGTCACAACAGACACTGAAGTCATTGAAACAAATTGCATAAATACCTTGTCAGCTCAAGCAGCAGAGCTCATCGCTCTGACACAAGCCTGTATTCAAGCCACAAATAAGAAAGTCAACATATACACTGATTCACGTTATGCATTCGGAGTTGTACATGACTTCGGCGTGCTGTGGCGAGAGAGAGGTTATTTAACTTCTCACGGTGCCCACATTCAGCACGGACCCCTCATTCATGCCTTATTAGATGCAATACATCTACCCACTGCAATATCAATTATGAAATGTAAAGCTCATACGAAAGTTACTGATGCCATTTCTCAAGGCAATGATCTAGCTGACAGAACAGCTAAACAGACTGCTCAAACTCACACATCTGACATGACAAAGACAATAGTTCCGACACCAACACATTGCATGATGGTTAAGGATCCCGCTCTTGACGTAATTGACATACAGACACATGCTACACCAGATGAAATAAAGAAATGGACTGAATTAGGAGGGATCCAAACGGATCAAGGATGGATGACGAAGGAAAAATCTGTATGGTTCCTTCCTGACTCTATGGTTCAGGTTATCATTAATACAATACATAGTCCAGCGCACCTAGGAGAAAAAGCTATGCTAGACAGCATTCAACACATTTGGTTCAACAAACATTTACGAGCAGCAGCTAAACAAAAAGTTCGTACCTGTATGATCTGTTGTCAGTTTAACCCAGGTAAAAGCATTCCCGTAGAACAGGGTGGATTTCAGCCTCCTGATCACCCTTTTGAAGTCCTCCAGATGGATTATATCCAGATGGAACGATGTCGAGGATTCAAATATGTTCTTGTAGTTGTCTGTGCTCTTTCCCGTTGGACAGAAGCATACCCGGTCTCAGATTACACTGCCCCGACTACTGCCAAACAGTTGGTTCGAGAATTCTTCCCACGGTACGGTTTACCACGTGTTGTCTACTCAGATAACGGCCAGCCGTTCTCATCCGAACTAATGAAACACGTTTCACTTTTGTTAGGCTATCAATGGAGATTTCACTGTGTCCGACACCCCGAGGCAGCAGGTCTCGTGGAACGACATAATCAAACTCTGAAAATCAGATTGTCCAAAATATGTAGAGAAAAAGGTGTCGATTGGGTAGTAGCCTTACCAGTTGCACTCTTTTACATGAGAATGGTAGCGCACTCTCGAACAGGGCTATCCCCTTATGAGGTGATCTTTGGCAGACCACCAAATATGTGGGGGACGCCTATACCACGCAAAATAACTGATGTTGACTGTAATATGCTGACAGATTACCTGGCTTCCTTGATGTCTGCACTACAATCTTGTCGTTCACAGGTAGCTGCAGCCTTTCCCGACAACACCGAGGTGAAACCCCATGACGTAGTTCCCGGGGACCTGGTGTTAGTGCGGAATTTTGACCGGAAGACTCAGCTGGATCCTAGGTGGAAATCGCCTCAACTTGTACTACTCACCACGAGGACAGCCGTGAAGATCGAAGGTCGCAAAGGATGGTTACATTCAAGTCATATCAAGAAATTTCATGGACTACCGTCTGATGTAAACGTTACACCTCGCGTGTCTTCACCAATTGACTCAAAGCTTCCTTTGGTTGAACAAAGCGATAAGGAACTATACAAACTAAAATTACGGTCTAATAAGTCAGACAATTTGATTGTTTAAGTCCTCTCCAAGGTGAATCGGTCGAATTTGTCTCTGACATGTATCCCCTAGACCTGAATAGAGAAAGAAACCGAAAGATGCAGTTGAAAAAGCATGCGTACTGTAAATCACTACGTAGTCATTGCACAGAGACGTTGTTAATTTTGTTTTTCTTAAGTCTTTTAATAATCGCTGCAAGTATATTGTTGCACATATATTATCCTATTTCTAAACATGTTTACAATGCTACTGCTGAACATTCTTTTAGTGAATTACCCCCGCATGAGTTGTCCTATAGATTTGCGCTGCGCAATAACACTTTTATTAGTATGCTACATCATTCCCATCAAACGAGCAATGCCACAAATTGTTGGATATGTGGCCGACTCCCTCCCTATCAGAACTATAAGGGAATTCTGCCTCTCTTTCCATATCCGTTCACACACAATGGCTCCTGTGGAGCATGGTTTAGTTTAATTAATTCCCTAGATTCAAATTCCGCAGTTTATCAAGACAACTGGGTATGGGGAAACCTGAACTTAGTTTTGCTTAAAGTCTGCTACCCTAACAAGGAGGGATTTCCCAAAAGAACAGGAACTGATCTAGAAAATGAAGTATATGGATTAGGGAATTTCACGCTTAATCTCATGATCCTGAACGTTGAATCTGAAGCTACACCAATCTTGCCCGCCATGTCCGTATTCCCAGTAAAAGGGGAACTATGTATAAGAAAGAATGGTTCCATACATATGGGCCATAGTAGATGCACCACTGTAATAGAATTCAGTGATCAAGGCAAGTCTACATTTAGAGCTTCTCGTCATTCCTACTTTATATGTGGCCAGACCGCATATATACGCCTACCTTTAGATTGGGATGGTACCTGTTACATAGCATTCCTCCTACCACCTGTTTTCCTAGCTCCTTCTGATTATCATAGAAATACTCATTTAGTACACAATAGACAGCAGAGAGATCTCCCAATCGTCGATTACACTGAAACAGCATGGGAAAAATACACAGATTTCAATAAAGGTTTCTTCCCCTATATAGGTACAGTCACGAATAGTAAGTTGATACGTAGATTAACCAGAACCCTTGAAGCAGTAGTGAACGAAACTATTTCCGCCTTAGGCAATTTAACAGAAGAACAGTCTGCTATGCGGATTATTGTGCTTCAAAATCGTCTTGTCCTTGACGTCATCCTGGCCGATAGGGGCGGAGCTTGTAGGGTCATCGGATCAAGTTGTTGCATTTTCATACCAGAAAATTCGCCGTCAGTATATAAAGCCATAACCCGCCTTCATAAGATTGTAAGCCAGATACACCAGAGTCCAGGCACCTGGACTTGGTCCGGTTGGTTCTGGGGCGTGTTGTCAGCCTGGGGATGGAGAATGCTCTCCTTCCTAGGTATTGGCTTTCTCATACTATTCAGTTGCTGCTTATGTCTACAATGTGGGCCAGCGATTTGTGGTCTGTGTGCCACCTCGTGTATCCCACATCCAAGTTTTCATTCGAGATCCCGGAAGAAGAAAGAAGAACAAATGATGTTATATGAACAGATCGATGGATTGATGAAGATTGATATCTCCTAAGGGCCAGTAGGGGACAAGGAGGGAATGTGGAAATATGGATTTTTATGGTCGGTTATGTCCCCTATCTTGGACCCCAACGGTTTCATGTATAAGTCACAAGTACATGTATGTTCCCTCCAGTTCCAGTTATGAAGACGCAAACACATGTGCGTCCACCGTCAACATGTCCTCTTTCAGATCCGCCATGAATGGGCCGGATATTCTATTCCTAAGTATGAAAGGCCACCGGCTTTATATGGTTCATTTATCCCATTTTACAGTCCAGGCGAGTAGGCCCTGATTCTGCCATTAAGCCTTTTCCTGCCTTCTGCCTCTGAAAGCTCCAGTCTGAGCTCGCATCTGTATCCATGAACTTTGTCCTACTCCCTGCGCGGCTAACGGTGCCTGACTCGGCCTGTCTGCCTGCCAAAAACTGTATTTCACCTTCAAGATTATCTGCTCTGCTCCGCTCCTCATCCAATGCATTCCTGTCTAGTAGCTTAAGTAAATATTCTTCCAGCTACCGAGCAAAGGGCCCGGCTTCTCTGTCTTTATGCAAGTAATTCATAGCCCTGTTACTATGGAAGATTTCTGCCCTTGCATCTAGTGTAGACACTTAGACGCTTGTACACGCACTAACAGTCAGTATAGTCAGTATAGAATAAGATTCTATCCTAAGAGACCTCTCTTTTTGGATAACACAGTTCTTTAAACATAGGATATTAGATATGATTTGGGATTAGGTTGACTTGACCCCCCAGACTTTTGTCTCCACATGTAGAGCTAAATGTCAAGTCCCCTTCACCCCCTAGTTGCACGTCAAATCACACGTCATGCTGCTGCGCGCGCATCTCTGCCAAGTATTTTTGCTGACATTGCGAAATTCTTTCATGGAACCACCCATTTGTGACATCATACCTAATGACGTTCTTTAGTTACGCCTAGTTACACCCATTTTAGTTACGCATGTATGTCTTTATCTCTGTTATCAACTGTTACGCCTCCTGCATCTGTTTCACTGTAATGCCTCTTCTATAAAAATGATTACCTGTCAATAATGTACGAGTCCTTCACTTCCTGAACCTCCGTGGTGATGGAATATGAAGCCCACAATTCGAATTGGTATTGGAATAAAGCCCGTTCCGAATCTCTAATACCACGGATTCTGCCTCTTATTTTACTGAGCTATTCTTATTAATTTTCCGCATCAAATTAAGTACCGGTAATTAAATTATTTACCACACCTTGGAAACTTCAACGCGCAGAACTGCTGACATTGCGCGTTCTCTTCGGTGGCGAATAGATCTAACCAAGGCTCTCCCCACTGCCGAAAGATGCCTTGCGCCACGTCCGAGTTGATAAGCCATTCGTGATCCATCATGCACTGGCGGCTGAGTTAGTCTGCTCTGGCGTTCAGAGAGCCCGCCAGATGTTGAACCACCAGGGTGATGCCCTGATGTACCAGCCGTGTCCAGAGGCGCAGAGCCTCCTTGACAAAGGGTCCACGATCCCACCCCGCCCTGTTTGTTGCAATACCACATGGCGGTGGTTTTGTCCGTGAACACCTGCACCACACTTCCCCGGACAACGGGAAGGAATGCCTTCAGTGCAAGTCGGATCGCTCTCAGCTCTAAAAGGTTGATATGGAGCTGAGACTCCGCTGGAGACCAGAGTACTCTGATCTCCGCCTCCCCCATGTGGCTCCCCCCATCCCAGGAGGGACGCATCCGTCACCACTATGTGCTCCGGGTGGGGTAGGGAGAGGGATCTGTCGCTGACATAATCGCGGTTCATGAGCCACCACTGCAACTGCTGTGCGGTGCCCTCCGAGATCAATACATGGTCGGACAGGTTGCCCCGATGCTGGGCCCACTGAAACTTCAGGTCCCACTGCAGAGCCCGTATTCGCCACCTGGCGTGATGCACTAACAGGATGCAGGAGGCCATCAGACCCAGAAGCCGCAGCACCAACCTAACCGAAACCCGGGATAGAGGCTGAAAGATGGGAATCAGAGCCTGAATATCCCGGACCCGCTGCTCCGGACGATAAGCCCGGAACTGCGCAGAGTCCAGAACCGCCCCGATGAAAAGGAGCTTCTGGGAGGGACTCAGATGCGACTTCGGCACGTTGATGGAGAACCCCAGCAAATGCAGGAGGTCGGCTGTAGTCTGGAGGTGGGAGACGGCTTGCTGTAGCGAGCCCGCCTTCAACAGCCAGTCGTCGAGATAGGGGAAGACTGGAACCCCTGATCTGCGCAGATGAGCTGCGACCACCGCCATCACTTTCGTGAACACCCGAGGGGCACTGGTGAGGCCGAAGGGGAGCACAGTAAACTAAAAATGCTCCTGACCCACCGTGAACCGCAGGTAACGCCGGTGGGCCGGCAGGACGGGGATGTGAAAGTAAGCGTCCTGCAAGTCCAACGCTACCATCCAGTCTCCAGGGTCTAGGGCAGTCAGAACCTGAGCTAAGGTGAGCATCTTGAACCTCTCCTTCCTGAGGAAGGCGTTGACGCTCCTGAGGTCCAAGATAGGGCGTAGACCCCCTTTGCCCTTCTTGGGAAACAGAAAGTAGTGGGAATAACAACCACGGCCTACTTCTGGACCAGGAACGCGCTCGACGGCCCCTTTGGCCAAGAGGGCCGCAACTTCCTCCCGTAGAAGATTCAAGTGATCCCCCGACATGCGGTGTCACTGCGGTGGCATGGCTGGAGGGGTCGCCTCGAAGGGGAGGGAGTAGCCCCTTCGGACGATTTGCAGCACCCACCTGTCCGAAGTGATGGAACGCCAGTGGAGCAGGGGATGGCGAACTCTGGTGCCCACTGGCGTGGAATGGGCCTGAAAGCACGGACTAGGAAGGCTTTGAGGTGGATGCTGCTGGGGTGGATGTGGATGGACCGGCACGTTGACCCCCCCCCCTGTACCACCTCGGCGGAATCCACGTCCGCGAGTGCGTGGAGGATGGTTCTGCGGCCTGTGGCTAGGCGGACGTGAGTGGGCGCCCCTTCCTTGGCCACGAAAGGAGCGCAAAGCGCAAGTTTGTGGGTGCGGGGCCGAGAGACCCAAGGACTTGGCCGTAGCCCTGGAGTCCTTAAAGCGCTCCAGCGCACTGTCCGCTTTGTCGCCAAAGAGGCGATCGCCATCAAAGGGCATGTCCATGAGGGTGCTCTGGACATCCCCGGAAAAAGACGTGGACCGCAACCAGGCGTGACGAAGCGCCACCGTGGACGACATTGCCCTGCCAAGTGAGTCCGTCGTGTCCAAACCACATCGGATGGCATACCGCGCTGCGTGCCGCCCATCGGCAAGAGCTTGGGCGAGCCGTGTCCGGGCCTTCTCTGGGCACAGGGGCAGCACGTCCTCCACCTTATCCCACAGAGAGTGGGAGTAACGGTCCAAGAGACAAGCGGTGTTAATCGACCACAGCCCTAAACTAAGGGAGGAGAACAGCTTTTTGCCAAACTGCTCCAGTCTCTTGGATTCTCGATCCGGGGGAGCGGACGGGAAGGAGGTCTGGGAAGTAGAGGCCTGGATAACCAGGCTCTCAGGGGTGGGGTGTTGGGACAGAAAACTGGGGTCGCCCGGTGCAGGGCGGTGGCGTCGGGCCACGTTCCGATCCACAGGAGGTACTGTTGAGGGCTTGGACCAGGTGCCCTTGAGAACGTCCATCAGTGCTTCGCTAAACGGCAGCAGAGGCTCCGAGGAGCTTGCCGACGGTTGGAGCACTTCAGTGAGGAGGTTAGTCCTCACGGCCACAGTAGGTAGCTCCAGCCCGAGGGCTTCGGCTGCCTTGCGCAACGCCACAGAAAAGGTAGCACCTTCCTTCAAAGCCACGGTCGGAGGAGAGATGAAGCCAGTGTCAGGGGAGGTGTCAAGGCCACTGGCATCCCCCAGCTCATCTGCCCAGTCCTGTGATAACTGGCCCTGGCGGGCCAGAGGGTCACCGTACCCCTCCCAGTCGCCACCGTCATCTGATTCCTGATAAACAGGGGGAATGATCGGAGCCGGGCGGAAGATGAAATGGCCACCCATCGGCGTCAGATGCGGCGCCGCACCGGTGCCGGGCCCGGACTTAACTGGGGAACGGCGTCGTCCGGAGACGGCGCCGGGGCAGAACCGGTGTCGACGCTGGCGGAGGAGGTGTAGTGAGGTCGACCGGCGTTGACTGAGATCCAGGCCTGGATCCCACGGGGACCTGCGGAGTCGGGACCGAAGTAGACGACGGCGCCGGGGCCGCCGGCTCGCTAGGCCTCCCAGTCGAGCCTGCGGGGCCCGAAGGCGCACCGGCAGGCGTCGACGGCGGAGCCAGGCCCCTCATGGTCGAGACGAAGGCACTGATCTCCGCCGGAGTCGCGTCAGTCCCAGGGACCGGCGGGTATGGGGACGGACGCGGCTCCTGCGGAGCCGCGGGGGTGGTACCACCCAGACCATCGACCTAGTCGCGCGACCGGTGAGGGGAGTCCGAAGAGCGATGTCGTCTCTTGGACTTCTTACTATGCTTCGACTTACCCGAAGACTTGGAACCCGACGAGCAGTGGTGGTGGTGGTGGCTGCGGCTCCGCGACCGGTCCTTGGACCTCCACTGGGACCGTGAACGGCGCGGAGCAGAGTGTCGGAGCTCAAGAAGCTTGCGGGACCGCTCCAGCCTAGCCTTTCGAGGTCAAGGCCCGGCAGTCGAGGCACGACTCCACGTCGTGGTCGGCCCCAAGGCAGTAAAGCCAACGGCGATGGTGGTCCGTTACCGACATCAGTCGGTGACAGGAGTCACAGGCTTTAAAACCAGGCATTCTACTGGCACCAGTTCGAGTCGACGAGTAGACCAAAGAGTCCAAAAAGTTTTAGTCAAAAAGTGATTAAAGGGGTATGCTCTTCCCGGATCGGCGCTGTCTGGCGCGGAAAAATGAAGAACTGACGTCAGTGCGCGAGGGCGGCGTCTAAGTACTCCGACGACGTCATTCCGGCGCACAACGCCGTCGACTGACGCGGGGCCGCAGTCCACGCCTAGTGACGCGCAAGGGTTATTGCTGACGAAAAATCTTTCCGGATCCAGCCTGACGCCTGGGGATATTCTAAGGTGAGGAATCCAACTAACGTGTTTCTTTCAGATACAAGCTATAATCAACTATCACCTCTATGCGGACGACACCCAACTCGACTACAAAATTAAATCCCACTCGGATATTCTTCATTTAAACAATACCCTGAGTAAGATCCAATCCTGGTTCTACTCCACCCATCTTAAACTGAACCCTAAAAAAAACTGAAATCATTCTCTTCTCACCCAACAAATAATCGGCTCCCCATCCAAGGATGGATCACGGATCTAAATGCCCTCAATTGACACTCTGACTTGGCGAAATCCCTAGGTTTCACTCTTGACAATAACCTGGATCTTAAAGACCACATAAAAACAAAAGAAGCACTCTTTACTCTGACACCTTAAGAAAATCAAATCCTTTAGACGACTTCAAATCAGTTGTCCAATCTCTAGTCCTGTCGAAAGTGGACAATGGCAACGCTATCCTCACAAGAACCCCCAATGTTCACCTAGACCCATTCAGAGCTGTACTCAACTTGGTGGCCAGACTCATCACTGATTGCAAACGATTTGACCATATCTTCCTGTCCTTAAAGCCTTAAATTGGCTCCCCGTTGAAGGAAGATGCTTCTATAAGACTGCATGCATCACGCATAAAGCTCTTCACCAACAAACCCCTTTATACCTAACAAACAAACTCAATAAGGCGGGCTGTACCAGACTGATGACAAGCACCAATTCGCTCCTTCTCGTCCCTCCCGCTTTTACAAAACGAAATCCACCAATCTCGCACCTTCTTCGGGAATGCCCCAAACATCTGGAATTCCCTCCCACATGACCTGCACTGTAACCCCTCCAACCTCAACTTTAAAAAAGACCTAAAACATCACCTTCTCAATTTATACTGGGGTCCTTAATCTCTCCTTTGACTGTACTTTCTATTTCCCCTGCATCAGTTATCTTCAGTTTTTCCTAACCCGCTCTTCACCCCCCCTCTTCACTTAATAGCCTGTCTTCTCTGACCTTAACTCCAACTCCCATGTCCATTATTCTCCATGTCCATTTCCCGCTAACCACCTGGAACTCCTAATCCCCCCTTTTCTTAATCCTGAATTGTACCTGCATGTTTTATTACCCTGAAGAATTTCCAATGTTATTTTTGCCCACTTATAACTTTGTATGTATACTTTATTTGTTATTCAGCACAACTGTCTTCCTCGATTTCCTCTGTTCATGTTAAGTGCTCTGATACCCCCGGGTCCAGTTAGGGCTATATAAAACCTTTCAAATAAATAAACAACAAGCCTCTATTCTTTAACAAATGAAACTACTAAGTGCAAGAAAAAGTACTGTGGAAAAAACAGACTAGCATCTGCAATGGCTTGCCTATTTCAACCTAATTTTACTAGCATCAAAACAGAGAAAGAAGAATGAAAAGTACAGAATGAGAAGATTGGAGGTTTTCCAGAAATAAAGAAAAAGAAAAGACTGAAGGTTATTTCTGCAAGAACGACAATGACACCTAAAAAGGGATAATGTTTTGAAAAGTTAATTAGTGGAAAGAAGAAATGAGGGCGATGCTGAAGTACAGGTTATAAAGAAATAAACCTTAGGAACTGGGTAGAGAAAAGCTAAGAGCGTGGTTTATCAGTAAAGACTAGTGTATGAAATTTCACAGATAAGGATTACAATGGATTAAATATAGCATGCTGATGTGATTTAAATTAACCTGAAAATACACTGTTTAAAACGTATGCGTCCTCAACAAGGCACTGCTGTGATATTGTCCTGTGACCAGAGAAAATTCCAAATTTAAAATCAACCTACACCAGTACGCCGGAGAAGCAGGCTCAGTCTTTAACAAAGCGTTTGACATATTTTAGGCTGTCCTCCAACAGAAGTCTTCATTTATTTTGCAGCAATAAATCCCCATGCACCCTTGCCCACAAGATTGTCTCATCGAAAAATAAAGTAGACAATTCTTGAGCATGACAATACTATCATCAAGATTGGGTAATCAATTCAATATTTAACACTACTGCCATTTAAGCATTATCAATAACTTCCAACCTGCAGTCGGTAGACAAATAAGAGGGGGTGAAACTATTATGTATAAGGGCAAGATACTTAACTTTTAGATGCGTCAATGATAGCACTCCATACACTATTGAGTCATACTAGTTGGAAGTATTAAGCGTCCTCCTGCAGAACGGCTAACATTGGATAATAGCAACAAAGTTGTACAGTTGTCTTACACAGTCAGGCCATTTTGCAAGATACAACCAGATTGAGCCTTTGGCGGACAGAGCATGTAATGTCACAACAAGAGTCCTTTACTCACGCCATGGCGAGCGTACTCTATCCATTGATTTAAGAGATGTCCGCCAGCCCAGTGGACATCTCTTGCATTTTTAGGAACCACTGTCAGGCTGCTACTGAAAATGCATTGAAAGTTTGACAAACCTTTAAAAAAAAAAAAAAAAATTAAATGAATAAAACAATATCGTATAATTTTGTTTTTGAAAATACACCCCCCCACCCACCACCTCGATCAGCTGACATCTAGGACAAGCAGCATCTCTATCATAATAGCGGTTAATTTTGTCAGGGGCGATGTAAGCTCCATGCAGGATATTACATTGAAGGAGCTTAAAACCGGAATTAGGTGGTACATGCACAAGGCACTCCAACAAGGAGGCCCATTCCTTATCTGTGTAGGGGTGTTGCAAGTCGACCTTCCCGTGCCGATGTAAAGCGGTGTGCAGCGAGGCAGTGCGAGTCCACAGACTGTCGGCAAACCACTGGATGAGGTGCCTGCCAGACCCCATCATGTGAAGATATTGTGTCATAAAATGGGCCGGGTGATCATTGGCCACGTCGCCCCACATATGACCTAGGGATGCAATCTCAGTTATACAACAAAAATTGACGAGGGGGTAAACCATTCTTCTCCATCAACGTCTCGTATGGGACTAGAGCACCCTCCTGATAGATATCCCCTAGGGTGTGTATACCAGCAGCATGCCAGACTGTCAGTTCAGCAGACAAAGTGAATTTGTCGCTACAGGGCATGCCAAGTATCGCCAATGCTGGTGTATAAGGAATCACATGGTGGGTGAGGAGACACCAGACATAGCAGTGATATGGCAATCTCAGCACCAATGAATCAGGTGTTTTCACCTGTGTACAGGGGTTAGAACAGATGCAGGACGGTGGGCAAGCTCCACACAGGTAGGGTAGTTGGCGTGTCTTCTAAGTGCAAGCCGGCTAACCACTGGGCAATCTACTTGATTTGTGAGGCAAGATAGTACTGCTCAAACTGTTGAACAGCAAGTTTGTCCTGATTTGTTGGCAGGTATAACTTTGCCAATACCACTCTACATCTGGATTTATTTCAAAGAAATTCCCTCAGCCGACCAGTAATAAACTAAAGAAAGCTACAGGCATGTATGGGAGAGGGAGGAGGGTTAGCAAAATAATACAAACACTGTGGCAAGACCACCATTTTTAGGAACACCACTCGTCCCATTACAGACAAAGGCAGTGTGCACCAGAAGAGCATCTGGGAGCGCAGGCATGACTGGAAAAGTTACAGTGAAAGAGGTCTGACTGGCTGCAATACACACGCACTCAGAGGTAACGAAACATACTAGGCTGTCAATCTGTGTGTGTGCCATCGAGAAGAAAAAGTGGATTAGGAAAATCCATAGTGAAAGGGATAAGACAGGACTTAGAACAATTAATATTCAACACAGAAAGAGCAGTAATGCGTTGTGTCAACGCTATTGTGGCAGGAATAGTATACGCGTCTCTGAAATAAAGTAATATGCCTTCGGCATTGAGGGATATAACGCGAGTCCTATCTCCTAAAGATATGCCTCATGTGTCTCCTTGCTCTTGGAGGGCTACCGCCAGTGGCTCGATCACCAACGAAACAAGCATTGGCATAGCAAATAGGTCTCGCTTTTGGGACCTTATAAGTCTTTAGTTATGCAGCACAATATCCTTGGTGCAAAAACAACTGTTGCATGGATGAACACTTATAAGGTACAAGGTTTAGCCATGCAACAGCTGACGTTGTTGCACCAAGGATATTGTGCTGCAAAACTAAATACTTATAATGTCCCAAAAGCGAGACCTATTGGCTATGCCAATGCTTGTTGTCAGTGCCACAAAACCCATCGAGGTATACAGGCACCTTAAAAAAGTTAACATAATTTAACATCTCCTACCTATATGCTGTCAGTCGAAGTGGAACTTATAATTGAAGTTCAAGCAAATAAACATTAACAGCATTGAGTGGGAATTTTGGGCATTATTTTCAGGAAAAGGGTAACAAAGCGCTCCAATGGACTGTAATGTTAATAAAACGTAACCTCAGCCAATAATTAGTGTAAATGTAAACTCGGCCAATAGTTAATGTACTTTGTGAGTAATTCATTGGCATTGTTATTCGTAAAAAGAACACTAACAAAGTGTCCTTCATAAAACGTTTCCTAGAAGAAGCAGTTTTTCCCATTTGAAACAGACTGCATGTGACTGATGGAAATCACAATTAAGTAAATTAAAGAATCCATCTAAACAGTGCATTATAAAAAAAAAAATCGTAGCTTCAGCTATAAATCAGTTAATTCATGAAACTGCTTCTGTTCCCCTTTGAGTTAGTTGCAAAGTGGGTGTTTAAAGAAAAATAACAGTGTTTGAATTATAGCGAGAAAATGTCTTTATGTTTTCAGTGTCGTGCATTACAGAGTTCGTACGCGATTAGCACATTTAGAATGGGCTATTGTGCTTCCTATCTGATGGCTTGTTTGCATTTCCCTCCAACAGGTGCTTTGCGTCGTCATCCGCGCTGCTGCAACATTAACGATACAATGCACGGTGAATCACACATTTCAGTGGCCATCTTGAAAGTATAGAATACAATATTCCCATTGTTTTCTATATTTTCAAAATGTCTTGTCGCTGCTATTAACTTTGAAAAGGCAGCAGAGTTTAAAATCCTCAATCAATGGCAAAGCCAATAGCAGTTACGACCATGGAGAGAAGCAACATTGGAATGTACAACATGACAACATCGAGGGCATCACAAGGTCACCATCTGGCTCCTGGCACGCAGCTAAGGAGCACTGGAAAGGGAAGAGACTGGTTAAGTAGAACATCCATAGAGTCATCAAGGCCGCCATCCAACCCCTTGCGTGCTGAAGGGCAAGTCCTGGGAAGAGGGGAAGAAGTCAAGCTAAAGATTGCGTTTTAAAAACCAAGACATGCATTCCAATGGAGTGCGAAGTAATGCATTAAAAAGAAAAGAAAAACAAGTGGGAGGGGAGCGCCCTTCTGAATGGGATCATGGTGGACAGCTAACAGCGGGGAGCTGAGAGGAGGCTGGCAGCAAAGTGCATCGGCGTGAAAGATTGCTTAGTGTGGAATCCGGTTTACGGCCCCCAAAAGCGAAAGTGATCGCGGGCACGCGGTCTGTGGTGGGGGAGGGGCAGAGCCAGGCAGGCACCATAAGGGTGCAGAGCGGGAAGGCAAAAGTGAAAGCAGGGGTGAACACGGCAGCTGTGCATGTCGCACGCACTTGTGCGCGTAACAGCAAGCTGGTGGCCGGCAAAAGCCTCTGGGTAGTACTTTCAAAACCCACACTTGAGACCGCACATGCGCTGGCTCAGGCGAGACCTAAAAAGTAAGGGGGATAGTGGGCAGTCCAGTCTGGTGCCTTCATAGATGTTAATCGGGTCAGATATAAGGGGCCCCATTTTGACCCTGATCAGTGGTACGGTGTATATTAGTCTTACCAGGCAGAGAAATCAGAGTCAGATTCCATTGCAAGGCTATACGTTAAAGAGGTAAACCCACTTCAAGGAGTCAAAGGCCATTTCCAGATCTAAAACCATGCATTCGGCACATGGGCAATGCTCCACTAATGTCTGGAGCACACAAGCATTAACAATGGAATACAGTCATATTAAAGTTTGATGAAAAAGGAGAAACATTTATTCATAGAAGTGGTACACTTCATTTATTCCAATTATGTTGCTATTTGGAACTTTGACATGAAATGAAAAAAAGATTTATTTTGCAATCCTAATGTGCTAGTTAATCCACAAAAAAAAAGCATGTGCAGGTCCCGCAGCCCCTCTGAAACTGCTCACGTCTCTGCAGGCTACGGGCCACGTTAGAAAGCAGCGGGTTTGCTGGTGCGCTGTGTCTTCATCGCTCCCAGAGGGCAGCCAACACCCCCACACCCCGCTACCCCCGCCTCCCCACCCCCATTTCCGGAATCACCACAGGCAGCCTCAGGAGAGGAGAGAGGCCAGTCTTATAATAGCAGATTAACATCAGGTTAAGGGATACGTGATTGAACGGAGCACTATCAAGAAGCGTCCACCAACTTGGCTGTACAAGCCACATCCCCCGCCAAATGATTATTTTATAATGTTGTAGTGCTTGCTCAGTAACCTCTGCTCATTTCGTTAACTCCACAGGTCGGCCAATCTTTTCTAGGCATTTTTCTCTCCTGCTCCTTATCCACAGTTATAGTCACCGGGGCATCAAAGTCAGAATCTAGTTTCAGCTTAGACTTCAGTCTGGGACCTAGATTTCTTACCAAGTGTTGAGTAAGTACAGTATTAGGTTCTTAGAGTAACATCAGGGTCTCATTTTTCTTCACTTTCACATAACTACTCCCAAAAACAGTTGGTGTATCAAGCACATCTCAAGAGTTCCTTAAAACAGTTAAACCTGGAAATACAACCTTTCCAAACAAATACTGCTCATTTCATGACCAATCTTATAACGATCACACCTTCAAACGTGCTCAGTTGGCAAATAGCAATCAACCCTAACTCTTTAACCACTAGCATGTAGAGAAACCAGGATGGTCGAACAAAATACTCTAGTTAAAGAACAGTGACTAATGGAATATTTTCCTAATGTAGGAGTAGCCTTATGAATACATTGAAGTTTCCTAGGGGGATCTGGTAAATCGTACCTATAATTTCTGTCTTTATTAACCAATAAAGCAGGAGGCAATATAGTAAAACTGGAAAGAAATATTAGAGGCCATGGACAGTGTGTATCCTCTGACAAACCGTTTTACCAATGTCTCTAATAACCTGCTTCCTCCCAATAGCTCCAGATGGTTTTAGGAAAACAGAATCAGTTAGCCAGCTGAGATTTTAAGAGGGGGCTTTCAGTTTTGTATAGAGTTTGCCCCCCCCCACCCCCCTCCCCCCCCCAAAAAAAAAGAATTGGCTAAACCGCCAACCTGCCACTTTATCTTTTTTTTTTTAAGAGCTTTTTGTACTGCACAGAAAATACAATTAGCACAGCTGGCTCGCACATACACATCTACTTGAAACTTCCCCATATGTATTTGTGTAATGGGTATGTAAGAGTGTTTTGTGCATACATCATATAATAGGGACGAAGCTGCTTAAATCACTGCTCAATCATGTAGAGTGATTAAGGAGGAGAAAAACTGACTAAACGAACAAGTTACTTACCTTTGGTAACAATTTTTCTGGTGGATAAAGTATCTATCTGCCTGTGGATTCCTCACCTTTTGAATTATCCTTTGTGCAGCATTCCATGAAAACTTTTCTCCATAGCTCTACAGCGTGGATGTGGACGTCACAATGGAACGGCTCCGCTCGCGACCCAGCGCAACGTTATTGGAGCCATAAGAAGACCTCGCCGGCATGCTGAAGTCAGTTAAACCTATTTTTCCCGTGCCTTCAAGGCAAATGTGTGAACCGACCACATTTTCTCAAGTATACACAGTATACATTTTCTCAAGTATACACAGTATACGATTTAAAGAAGAAAAGAAACTGGAAATTCTAAAATATAGAACTTTCCTAGTGACAAAAATAATATTTGAACAATAAAAGACATGAATTTCATGGCAATTTTTTGTTCCATATAAAACAGGCAGGCACCGGGGAGTCGGGTGGGTAAGTGAGGAATCCACAGGCAGATATTTTATCCACCAGAAAAAAAGTTACCGAAGGTAAGTAACTTGTTCTTCTGATGAATACATCTGCCTGTGGATTCCTCACCTTTTGAATTGAATCCCCAAGCAGTCCCGCTCCTGGAGGAGGGTGCCTGCCTCCCTATACCAAAAAATCTTGCAGCAAACCTCCGAGTCAAATCTGTAATGCTTCGCAAAAGTGTGGAGGGAGGCCCAAGTTGCTGCATTGCAGATGTAAAAAACAGGGAAACCTCTAGCTAAAGCCAAAGAAGAATACTTGGCTCTGGTGGAATAAGCTTGAATACCTTCAGGAGGCTCCTTCTTGGCCAAGGCGCATCAGATCTTGATATAGAGGATGATCCACCTAGACAGTGTTCTCTTGTGGACAGCCTTGCCCTTCATCTTGCCCATATATCTGATGAAGAGTTGGTCGTCCAACCTGAAATCTTTAGGCCTGTCCAGGTAAAAGCTGACATTCCTCTTAGGGTCCAGGCGGTGAAGTCCCTCCTATGTCTTAGAAGGGTGAGATGGAGGATAGAATGTAGGTAAAGTGACAGATTGCCACACCATTTAACAAACTTGGCACCCCTACCAGAATAGACAGATTTGGTGGAGTGTCTTCTGGCTGATAAAATAACATCCACCACATCCGGTGGGAGAGAGAAAAAACTCAGGTTGCCCCGTTCAATCGCCAGGCATGAGGGTGCAAGCTCTGGAGGTGGGGGTGTAGAACCTGTCCGTGCGACTGTGTGAGGAGGTCTGCTCTGAAAGGGAGACAGAGCGGAGGTTGCGAAGAGAGGTAAAAGTCTGTGTACCACACCCTTCTTGACCAATCCAGGGCGATCAATAGGACTTGGGCCCAGTCTTGGCGAATCTTCCTCAGAACTCTAGGAATCAAGGGTATGGGAGGAAACGCGTAAAGAAGCTGTGATCCCCAATCTAGCTGAAACACGTCCCCCAACGCTCCCCGCATCAAATACTGGAGACTGTAGAACGACGGGCAGCGCACGTTCTCGTGAGTGTCCAACAGGTTCAACCGAGGAAACCCCCACATCCTGAAAATGTGATGGACGACCTCCAGATGATCGGCTGAATGCTGCCAACAGACTGTCTGCACGCACATTCAGCACCCCTGCCAGATGATCTGCAATTACACAAATTTGATGGTCCTGAGCCAAGGACCAGAGTCGCAGAGCCTCTCTGCAGAGATGATACGACTCTTCTCCCTGTTTATGTACCACATCACTGTAGTGTTGTCCGTCATAACCTAAACTGACGGACGGCAAAGGGAGGGAAGAAAAGCCTTGAGAGCCAAACGTATCGCCCACAATTCTAGAAGATTGATGTGAAGCAATTGTTCCTCTGGAGACCAAAGACTCTTGATCCCCCAGACGAGCTTCCCACCCTAGAGTGGAGGCGTCCGTTATCACTGCGGCCACCTGAGAAGGAGGTTGAAACGGCTTCCCTCGAGACAGGTTGTACAAAACGGGAGACATCCATGACAACTCAGGCATTACAACACAATGCCTTTACAACGCAATGCTTTTACAACGCATGCCATTACAACGCATATCCCTCACTGAGCAGCACTTTCCCCGAGGTAAGCTAATGGCGGTGTTAGAAAAGTAATTTTCGTTGTAATGGAACATGCGTTGTAATGGAAGTTGCCTTGTAAAAACCACGTTGTGAAGGTATGCGTTGTAATGGTTTGAATTGTAACGTCATACATCCGTTTAAAACACCCCACCACAACCGCTCCACTGCGGTGTCTCTGGAGATTCTGACCACCTCCCTGAGATCTCAGTTGTGTTGAAACCACTGCCTGAAAAGTCACCACTGGATTGCCCTCATCTGCCAGCATGCATGGTTGACCATCAGTGTGCAGGAAGCAAACAGATCAAGCAGGCGTAAGACCTTTAGGACTGGAACAGCCGCTCCATCTTAAAAAATTGGAATCATAGCTTGGATGTCTAGAATCCTCGGAGGTGGAAAGCATGACTCACAGTAGTGTCCAGTACTGCCCCTATGAACAGGTTGTGCTGAGAGGGCACCAGGTGAGATTTGGGTACATTTATCGAAAAACCCAAGTCTAACAACAGACGTGTCGTTACTTGCAGATGATGCAGCACCTTCTCTGGCGACTTTGCTTTGAGCAGCCAGTCATCTTCTGAGATGTGCCACTATCACTGTTCTCACCACCATCACCTTCATGAAGACCCGAGGAGCGATGCAAGACCAAACGGAAGGACCGCAAACTGGTAGTGGTGAGATCCCACAGCAAAATTGAGATACTTCTGATGCAACTTCAGGATAGGAATATGAAAATACACTTCCTGTAAACCAATCAACACCATCCGGTCTGCCTGCTGCAGCGCCAGATGAACCTGAGCTAGGGTCAACATCTTGAATTTCCCCTGTTTGAGGTAAAAAATCAAGATCCTGAGGTCTAGGTTCGGTCTCAATCAACCGTCCTTTTTGGGGATCAGGAAATACCGGGACTAGCATCCCTGATCCTTCACAAATTTATCGCACCCTTCTGTAGTAAAGACAGAACTTCTTGATGCAGAAGTAATAGATGGTCCTCCGAGCACCAGCCCTGGCTAGGGGGGAAAAGGAGGGGGGAAACTCCCGGAAAGGAAGGGTGTAACCATTTTCTAGGAGATCCAACACCCAGCGATCTGATGTAACAGATCTCCAATTTCGTAGAAAATGGACACCTGACTACCCATGGGACCAACATGCTCTAAGATGGGGGATCTAGAGCTGCTTCCTTGCTGCACCAGTAGGGGGAACAAAAGAGGCGGAGGAGACTTGCTTGCGAGCTGAGCCTCACAGGCGACCACAGCCTTTCTCTCTGTATGATCTATACAGAGGGTTCATCTGTTGCTGCTGCTGATTGGCCCGAAAGGGCGTAGCCTTGCCAAACTCTCGAAATTTACGGTAGCTAAAGCCTCGGTTGGGACTGCAGGCCTAACGATCTAGCTGTGGCCCTACTATCCTAAAAGTGCTGCAGTGCCAAGTCCGCTTTGGTACCATAGAGACGAGAGCCATCAAAATGCAATTCCAAAAAGGTGGCCTACACATCTGGAGAAAAACCAGATGCCCTAAGCCGAGGGTGCCTCCTAGTTGCTACTGAGGAACCCATCACACTAGCAAAAGTCAGCTGTGTCAAGCCAAGATTGAATGACCCGACAGGCCGCTGCTTGGGTTTCCGACAGAACCTCCATTAAGTGGCCCTGAACGTCCTCGAGAAGCTTAGGGCTCACCTCCTTATATCAAATCAATAAGCGCAACTACTCACCCGTAAGGGTCTCAAGGCGCTGGGGGGTGTGGGGAGGGGGGGGAGGGTTCGCAGGTTCCAGTCCATCAAGGAGGGGGTCTGTCGAAGAGCCAGGTTTTGAGGTTTCTTGCAAAGATGGGGTGCGATGTTATCTGTCTGAGGTGGAGCGGAAGGTCCTTCCAGGCTCTGGCCGCGCAGAAGGAGAAGGAGCGGCTTCCAGATCTGGTCTTTCTGGTGCGGGGGACCACAGCGTAGGAGAGCTGGGCTGATCGTAGGGTTCTTTGGGGTGCGTGGAATTTGAGTCGGCTATTCAGGTATGCTGGTCCAGGTGTCATGGAGGGCCTTGTGAGCATGGGTTAGCATCTTGAAGGTGACTAGCTTCGATGGGGAGCCAGTAGAGTGTGCGCAGGTGCTAGGAGATGTGGCAGTGTCTTGGCAGGTTGAGGACCAGTCTTGCAGCAGCGTTTTGGATTTTCTGTAGCTTACGGGTGAGGTTTTTGTTTATTCCGGCATAGAGTGCGTTGCCGTAGTCGAGCCTGCTGGTGACCAAGGCGTGAGTGACGGTCTTTCTGTGTTTGAGGGGGATCCATTTGAAGGTCTTACGTAGGAGGCAGAGGGTGTGGAAGCAGGAGGACGAGACTGAGTTGATCTGGTGGTCCATTTTGAGCTAAGAGTCCAGGATGATTCCCAGGTTGCGTGCGTAGTCCGTGTGGGTGGGCGGGAATCCATCAAAGTATGAATGTAGCGACCCAGTAAGCACGTTGTGTTAATCTATTTTAAAGCCAAAGTGGCTGAGGGCAACACCTTCTTAGCGGATTGTTCCATCCTCTTAGATTCTCTTTCTCCAGGCGTGGATGGGATAAAGAGGCAGAAGGGTGCTTCGTAGAGCATGATGCCTGAACTACCAAGCTCTAAGGGGATGGATGTGTAGATAAGAAAGCTGGATCCCAAGGCGCTACTTTGTACCTTTTTGCCACCGATTTGAACATAGCTGGGGCAGTCATAGGCTTCTACCATTCCTCTAAGATGGGCTCCGTCAAAGCATCATTAAATGGGAGCAGAGGCTCCGTCACAGAAGCAGAGTGAAGAACCTCGGTCAGGATGTTTGACTTGATACTCGCAGTAGGCAACTGCAAGACCAGTAAATCCACCGCCTGCCTTATGATTGAGTCGTAAGAAGACACCTTCGGCGAAGGAAGGCCTTAGGGTAAAGAGTTCCCACTCCGGAGACGTATCTAACCCACTAGCCTCCTGTAGTCCCTAAAACACTTGCACGAGATCAATAATTTCCTCCTTTTCAGCCTCTTCCTGTTGCTCTGGTATTCTTCCTCCTCCAGAAGCCTCTGTGCCTCCCTTCTAGATCTCAACTTGCGTATCTGTGTCAGACACGCCAGACACGGCGCCGGTGACTTCGGGGCTGGCATCAATGGAGGCTCCACAGGGATAGCATTGGGCGCCAGGCGAGGCCAGGATCACGCCGGACTGGATCCAGACAGCGCCAGAGATTGCACTTCGGTGTCGGGAGAGGACAAACTCCAGGGGTCATTGGCAAAAATGGCATGAAAGGTGCCGGTGCAAAATGAGGTGGTAAGCCTTTGAGGTTGAAAAGCAACGGTCCAATGCGCACCAGTAGGGTTAGCCGCCCGGGTGAGCATGTCATACATCGCATTCACGAAATGCGAAGGATCCGTACCTGGAGTCGGAAAGGGTGGGTACGGATCCGGTACAGCCTGTTCAGAAACCTCTCAGGGCTGTAAGACTGTTACCGGCTGTGGCGCTGGAGCCGGAGTGGCCGGATGCGAAGGCATCGCTTCCCTTGACGTCAGAGAATCTCTTGGAGAGTGTATCGAAGTCACCTGAGCGGAAGGAGAAGGTGAGACTTCATCCTTTCTGTGACGCCGTAGTAGCGGGGGCCTGACTTCGGTGACTTATCTTTAGAAGAACAATGCCTGGAACCATGGCGCCACTTCTAGTGCTTCCTCAATGACTTCGAGGTGTCCATAGTCGGTGACTTGGACTTCGATCTTGTCCTTCAGCCCCTCTTCTGATTCTTCGCCCTGGTCATGAACAACTTGGCCTCCCACTCTGAGGGCCTTCAGATTCATGCGTCGGCACGACTAACATCCCTCATCGTCGTGGTCCGACGACAGGCACCAAAGACAATCATTAAGGGGGTCCGTGATGGGCATATGACCCCTGCATTTCTTACAAGGCTTGAAAACAGATTTCTTCCGAGTAGCCTTTGCACTGCTACAATTTCAGGAGAACCTGTAACAATGAAACACTCAGAAATGGAAAGCCCTGGAAAAACCGTTATGCATCGATGGCACAGGTAATAGGGAATTGACGTTAGCATGCAGACGAGGTCTTCTTATGGCTCCGATGACGTCGCCCAGGGTAGCGAGCGGAGCCGATCCATTGTGACGTCCTCGTCGACGTGGGAGAGTAACGGAAAAAAGTTTCTGTGGAATGCAGTGCAAGGGGTACTTCAAAAGGTGAGGAATCCACAGGCAGATGTATCCATCAGAATTAGAAATACATTTCAGATACCGATATTAATAAAACAGGTGATCTAGAAATAAATAAGCAGTGGATTAGGGAACAAAAGTGTGTCTAGAACAGTACAACTAGCATGAAGAATTAGGACCTACAGCGAGGTTCCCATAAAACTGGCCTCTTTTTTTAGGCCTTTCTTGAAAGGGTGTGCAAAGCGCTTAGGTGGAAATCTTTGAGAAGGCGACAGAGGGGCAAGGGTTCCATATTCTGTCAAATTAACCTAGTAATGCAAATTTTTGGCCATGCTAATCATAGTGTTGAAAGTTTAACTTATTATCCAAAGTCAAACCTGTGGATTTGGCAGCACTGATGAGAATAGGGGTGCTTTCACATTAAGTGAGGGTATTTGAGAGCTTCATGAATTCAGAACATTGTTTAGCCGGAGATGGTGACTGGCCATACAGATTTGTATTTTATCATAGGTTTGTGAGAGCTAAACGATGACCGATTGGAAGGCTATTTTAGCTACAGCAGAGTAGGATGGTATGATGAGCACATTTTGGGGAAAGTATACCAAACTCATGCAGCAGTGCATCAAGAAGATTCAAGTGCAGATTAAAATATAAACATCATCGTTAGGGGATGCAAAGAAGAACTTGGACAGGATCAAACGGAGTCAATGCTTTTAAGTGGGAAGTGGTTGATCAGTTAAGAGGAGAACGTGAGGAGTACTTGCTGTTCTATACCAATGTGATTTCCTATCATGGAGGATGGTGCCGTCTATTGTATTAAAACCGCAGACCGAGGGATATGTTTTGGAGACCAAATGACTGCGACTGCATTGTGAGAGCTCTGAGCCACCAGGACAATAATCCATTCTATGCCGCATATTTCCAGTCAATACCAAGCCCGGGCAGATCCTGTGAACTAGGTGACACAAAGACCTCAGTTGGACATCCATGTAGGCGGGAGAGCCAATGTAACACAAGAAGACTGCAGTGGGGGGGGGGGGGAGGAGAGGGGGGGGGAGGAGAGGGGAGGAGTGATTGGATGCAGTATGCAGGTTTAATACACAGGAGGGCTCCCCATGAGCTGCAGGGACGTGGGAGCACCTTCTGCCATCTCTACACGGTACTACGAGGAGAGAAGCAGGTTTGGCCCTGCGGGAACCTGCCACCAAGGTCGCGGGACCCGAATGCACCTCGAGCTGGCCATTGGTTGAACAGGGCCCTTCTTTGCGGGTGGACTGTGGGAGAGGGGGGGGGGGGGGGGGGGGGGAGCGGGGGGGGGAACCGCAGGCAACGCTCGACAGACATTGAGGGCTTGCCGTGGTGGCCACAAACTGTACGAGAACATCTAGCCTGCCAGGTGCTTCATGCTTTGCCTAAGGCTCTGACTGCAGATGCCACCCCAGGGCATCACACCACATGTAGCGAGGAAGTAGAGGATTCCTGCCATAGCTCAATATGCCAGAGGGACTGTCACTACACCATCCAGGAACCAAGGGGAGGCAGGGGGGTGGCGGCACTTGACACACGGAGGGACATGGATGAATCCTCTTCACTATCAATGGTAGCAAGTGGACATTGTGGGTGGGGCATAACTCCCCGAGCCGATCGTGTACTACTAGAAGGCTTGATAAAGACTTGCACAGGAATCCCATGTATATCTGCACCATCACTAATGTGGGATTGGGGGGGGGGGGGGGGGGGGGAAGAGACCGATTGCTGGGAAGGGCGGGGACTCCATTTGAACAAAGACTACTGAGACTTAATGCGCGACCCATATCATGTTAGCCTCTACTGCTAGATGCCTACCGCACCTTGTTAAACTCTTCACCATCACCCCACTGGTGAAGCGCCCCCAGTCGGTGGCATTATTAAGTCACAAAGCACCTGCAACCGCAGCTTCCGCGCAGGTCAGGCACCAGTGAAGCAAGCCATATTATGGTCATGAGGTGGCGAGTGAAACTTGACGTCCTTCTCCTGTTGGAGTGCCATACTGGGGTGGGGCTCCGGCTCAGTCACCTTTTCTGCGGACTCTGGAAAAAAAACAGCATGGTCCCCTGAACTGCCAAAGATATAAGGGTGCACACCGAAGGAAAATCTCTCTATGGAGAGGGAGGCGGACCAGTCCGCTCTAGACGTGTACCACCACCCCTTCCAAGAGTCACATCTTGGACAGTGCTATATGCAGGTTCGGTGGAAGCGCTCTACACCTTCAAGCCCAGGACACTACAATCTAATGCCAACAAACCGAACCGCTACTCTGGCACTAGAAACCCTCTGCCCTCACAGTAGAGAAAAAGATATTAAAAAATGCACTAAATAAGCACAGTCTGATAAAGCTGATGTTGCAGGTGAGGGAGAGGTCAGGTCAAAGGGGCTACACATGGCCTCTAGTCTACCGGCCATTTAAGACCTAAAGTAAAATACAGAGGGTGAAATTAAATTAGATTTAATACAGTGGATAGATTTACGGAGGTAGAGGGTAGAGTCTCAGAAACCAAAGACACAGTAAAATCATAGGAATCCTGCATTGCCTCTTTACAAAGAATGGCAACTAGAAGCCAGAGCAGAAGATTCGGAGGACAGGTCAAGATGCAACAACCTACGCATGGTGGGCATTTCGGGGGAGGCAAAGGGTGCCACGCCGACTACATAAATCTGACTGGCTGAAGAGCTGGGTGCCTGCAACAGAGGTATCACCTTTCTTCTTAGTTAAAACAATGCACAGGGCCCTCACTACGAAGCCTTCTGTGGGTTCCCAGTCTCATCCCTTCAGTGTTCGTGTTTTCAACTATGCTAATCGGGAGGTAATCCTCTGGGTTGCACGCTGGCTTGAGGCTTTCACCTTCCAGTGCTCCCCTGTGATGAACTTCTCGTATTATATATGAAAGTTAAGCAGCAAAGGAGATCCTTCCAAGAAATAAAACAAAAATTGAGAGCCATGAGCAGCCAGAATATGCTTCTTTTTACCACTCGATTAAAGGTACTCTTCCATGCCAAAACTATTCTTTGACACACCAGAAGGCCTAATCTGCGTGATCGTGGCTCACTTCATGCAGGGGAGGCTGGGGGGGGAGGGGGGGAGAAGTAGACCGGCAGCGGAAGTGAAGGACCTCCCTCCAGGAGAGTGAAAAACAGCTCCAAGTCACAGGAATCGACGATGGGGGTGAATGGCTCACTCACCTGACACGGACCGATCCCCACCGGGGTTGTCGGCCTCCGCAACAGATACCGATCTCATGCTCGAGACTGAAGCATCCAACCCTCGGTTATCCTCTCAGAAACCTCCAGCTTGACAAGCCCTATCTAGTGATCCACACCGGGTTGTTTTGCTTTAGGTCTTTGCTTTTTGGGTTTAATGGAGTGGGGGTTGGGCTACGTTTAAGGCGAGTTTGAACGGCAGGTGAGATGTACATATCAAGCTAGTCCAGTAGGCTACTGTCCCCAGTTGCATCACCACAGGTACTTCTAGTTTGCGAAATATGGGGTGGGACCTGGGGGAAGGATTTTCCTATTTGTTTAGACTTAATTCTTGCACAATCATTATCACTTAACTGTCCAACACAAGTGAAGAGCATGTACAGATCAGAGACACTGTTGACTTTGACACTCCCTTGGACAAATAGTTTGGGCACCAAAACCCAAGTTCACAGGGAATCTTTCTGTTCTTTCACAGAACATTATTACTCTTTTAGACAAAATCAATGAGGGCAGTGTGGAGGGTGGTACCAACCCAGATATATTCATGTGGCAGGAGACGCACTTACTGGGCAACCACTGTCCCTTCCTGGTGCACAGGGAGTACTCGAGAGTGTTTATCTCGGGTTTTGATCACGGATCGAGAGGAGTCCCCATCCTAGTCTGGAAACATGTCCCCTTGGTGGTAAATGGCATGAAAGACTAGGGCGCTTTGTGGCAGGGACTACAGCCCTGCAGGAGCATCATTTATCCCTAGCCTGCATGTACGGTCCTCCTTCATTAGCTATGTCAAACTGTAATACACCCAACTCAAGGGAAAGGTATAGGTCGGTAATGCTGTGTCCCAATGGTTTGAGATAGGGGGGGTACCAGACAGGGACGTCTGCAATCACGTCTACTCTTTGCGTTGGCGATAGAGACTTTGGCAGCATGGGTGAGGGTCAGAGTGCTGATTCATGGCCTTCAATGATTTCCCCATAGTTGGCAACATAATCTCCCTGTACGCGGATAATGTCCTGCTGTTCCTGGATGATCTTAAAGAGTTGGGTCCTCAGGCTCTGCAAATACTAAACACTTGGGATCTACTCAGTCCTTCACATAAATAAGGCAGAGTCTAGGCCTAATGCCCCTCAGTCACGACTTGGGCCCCGGAGTTGCTGGTCCTCTCGACCAGATTCAAATACCTGGGAGTGTTTATAGCCGAAAATATAGTCTTGACGCTTGAGGCCAACATTCACTCAATTGGTGGGATTGGCCAGAGAAGTCAAGTTTTGGTCCTCCCTCCGGTTGTCCCAGCTTGGGCACTCAGCTGGCTTTAAAACAGTCTTCCTCCCAAGACTTTTATATCACCTTCAAAATATACCTTTCCCAGTAGGTAGATGCTTCTTTGCCAAGGCGAATGCACTCTTAAGAGACCTCTTGTGGAAGGAAGGGGTACCTTGAATCCCCCTAGTAAAATATTGCAGGCCCACCTTCGAGCCACTCCAGATCTGACAGTATATTATAGAGCACCACATCTAGCGTTGCTCAATTGCTGGTGGTTGGGGGGGGGGGGGGCAGGGGGAGAGGGATTCAAGACCCAGCCTATGCGACAGTCGGATAGATAATAGGACAAGATCCCATCTCCCACTTACTATGTGGTGGCGACTTAACACAGACTTTACCCGCTTCCACTAGAGTGTTGCCAACTACCTGGAGGGAAGCTACGTGAGCCACTGGATGGGCAAAACAATTTGTGCTGGAGACCCCGCTTTGGAAGGAGACTAGACCCCTCAGGTGAAGGAGCTCCATGGCTTGGAAAAATGGAATACCATAGGCATAGCACTGGATGACGTGTCCAAAATCTTATCCATTAAGTCCTTTACAGACCTACAGAAGACTGATAAAATGCTTCGCATTCAGTTTTTTTTCCCCAACCGCTTCGTCACACGCTTACTCCATACTTGCTGTTGGATCACAAAATCCCAGCATGCTCAACTCTGGAGGTGATAATATTACTCACATTTCAAAGCTCAGAAACTGTCAGTTCTACACCAGACACTGTTACTTAACGAGCCCAATCCACTGATAGAACTGAGGGATGTGTGGTCAACTGACCAGGGGCCTCTTGGAGACAAGGACTGGAGAGGCTGTGGCTGTTCCTAGAAAGGCAGTGGTGGCCTCAAAGTTCCGCCACATACAACTTAAATTATTACACCACACATACCTGGCATATGTCCTCCTCTGTTCCTGAACAGTTAAACCCTTCCTATCCTCATTTGATCTCCTCCCGACACACAAGCTACTAACCCACCTGTCCTTACACATTTCCTTGCCCCTCCTTCCAAGCTCTCAGAATCATTCCAAATTCGCAATGATCAACCTCCCCCCGCCCCCCAAATCCTAATAGGACCTCCTTCGACCTCTTAGGCTCCCCTCGTGGACTCACCCTTCTACCTGATCCCCCTACATCTCCATTAACCCTCACCCAACCCTTAGACCTAATGGCGCGCCTTGATGATCTATCTCATTGGTTGCACCTTCTTACTGCCGAACTTCAGGTCTTGAAAGCCTTGACAATCGAGCATCTCCCCTCGATCAACCCCATCCTCTCCCTCCTAAATTTGACCACAGGCCCCACTAGCGTGGTATCCGGCTCTGTCCAATATCCTCTCCTCAGCTCATTTAATAACTTACCCCTTCCTAACACAGTCTCCCGGCCTAGAAGGACGAAGACTGATCTTGTATATAAAGACATCAAGGATCTACTCTCCTTTTACTCCCTTAATCTGACCACCAACAAGACTCCTCTCGGTTGAATTCCAGCGATTTACCCAAAACCGAACAGAGAACCGCCACTCAACCTCAAAGTCATAAACAACAACGCAGATGTCTCCCCCCCCCACTCACAGGGACGACTCAAATGCACACTTCTCAACTGCAGATCAGCCAGTAAACATGCCTTGGAAATCTACGACCTCATTCAATACCAGGAGTTAGACATCATCCTTACCGAAGCTAGGTTGAATTCTGCCTCCTATCCTAGACCTCCTAGTTCCTCCTCACCATGATAATTCGTCTAGAGAGCGAAAAAGAAGGGCTGTGGCCTAGCTTGTATTCATCGGAGCACTCTTGTTCTCTCATTCTGAGACCTCTGCACCCTCCTCCAGTGAATACCTCGGTCTCAACATTTTAAGTAATCACATGCCGATATGCAAACTACACACTTTCCATCACCCCCCAGGGGGACAATCTATTCTTCATCGAAAAATTACTAGAAATCATCTCAGGTAATGTCGATTCCGCAGTTCCCCAAATCTTCCTCGGTGATTTCAACCTTCATTGGTCTAACCCCAATGACTAAGCTGCTACATGTCTTAAATCCTTCTCAGATGATCACGAGCTGACCCAATACTGCGACAGACCAACACCTAATGAAGGAGAAATCCTGCATCTCATCATCTCCAAAGGAAACACCATATTTCTGGATAACCTCTCTGTTGTAATCTAGCTAAGAATGTTATGCATAGAATTTGAGGATGTCATGGAATGTTAGTGGGGAATGTGGTCAGACAGAAGTGAGAGGTCGTGCTGAGGAGACCGTTGATGCTGATCTACTGTAACTCTTAATTAAACAAGTTTTCCACACCTCTATGTCGTAAGGAGAACGTACTTTCAACACTGGCGACGAGGATATTGTACTATATAATCTTTGAATCTCCTTGGCAGAAATCTCCGTCTCGAAGAACACCTCTTAGGACACAAATCCTCTTGCAAAACACCCCCACTCTTGAGATTTCCACTGTGAGATCGCACACTAGCCTCACAATTATCATCTCCCACACGATCATTGGAAAAGTTTCCTCGTTACTTCACCAACCTTGACATACTCCACATAGATCCGGAATCAACTCTCTCCACATTTTTACTGATGGCTACAATAGTGAAAGGACCAATGAATGAGGTCTTCCCTTTTAAACTATGTTTAGGTTTCTTCACCAAAACTTTGTCTCCTACATTCCACTTTTTGCTCTTTACCCTCATCTTCGAGTCATAATCAGCTTTATACTTATGCTGATACTCCGAAACTCTCTCTCAGCATTCCTCTCTGCTCCTCACAGGACCAGCAGACACAGGCAACCAAGAAGGATTGAGTTTCGACGTTGCTTTCCTACCCCTCAAAACCTCAAATGCCGAGACTTGAGTGACCGCATTAGGCGTGGTGCGGTGTGCCCACCATGTGTCTCTCAAAACCCCACTGAATGAAACCCCAGAACTTAATGCTCGTTGAGCACAATCCTTCACAACCCTATTCATTCTCTCAGATAACCCATTAGCTTGTGGGGCATACAACGCCGTCTTTTGATGTACGATACCATAATCCTTGAGAAATTCCGCCATCTCATGGGACACAAATTGCACACCATTATCCGTGACTAGAAACTTTGGTATCCCCTCAGATAGAAAAACATCCTTGAGAAACTCAATAACCATTCTTGTAGTCACCGAACACACACACTTGGTGACCACCCATTTGGAAGTATAATCCACTACCAGAATAACAAAACGTTCATATGACGGCAGCAACTCAAAACGGCCCACAATATCCAAACCCAGTTTTGACCAGACCACATCAGGAACTACAACAGGAGACAATTAAACCTTATTAATAACATGTGACTTGTCACTGGCGGCACAGGACACGCAATCCTTTACCACATCCTCAATCATGCGATCCATACCTGGCCACCAATACCTTTCACGCACTCTAGCCTTCGTAAGGCTTCGCCCCAGATGACCTTCATGACCTGTGTTAACAATTTTTCCTCTGAGCTCCACTGGGGAATTACCCTCTCACCCCTCATAAGATTACCACCTATGAAAGACAAGTCATCCCTTACTGACCAATAAGCTTTCATTTCATGGTCCAAAGTTTTATATTCAGGCCAACC
Organism: Triturus cristatus; assembly: GCF_964204655.1. Lineage (NCBI taxonomy): Eukaryota > Metazoa > Chordata > Amphibia > Caudata > Salamandridae > Triturus > Triturus cristatus. Next base: position 786,546,859 of record NC_140583.1, on the reverse strand, counting down.
ATGAGTCACCCAGCCTTTCAGTGACTCTAAAATGTTATCCTTGTTGACTTCCTCAACCCGAAATTCCAAGGACAAAGAAGGTTCAGCCACCCAACATACAATATTGCTTTCACATTCTCCACTCACCATACTGACAGGCAACCTAGAAAGACAATCTGCAGTCTTATTGCTGGAACCAGGTATATACTGCACCACAAAGTTGTACTCCTGCAATCCTTCATTCCATCGTTTAATTCTGGGAGTAATATGTTCACTATGTCTGCAAGAGAAAATTTGCACAAGTGGACGATTATCAGTCCTGACTAAAAATGGTTTTCCCCACAAATAAAACTTAAAATGTTGCACAGCCCAGAACAAACTCAAAGCTTCCCTTTCTATGCACGAATAATTGACCTCAGCATCTCTAAGAGCTCTAGAAGCAAAAGCCACCGTTTTCTGCTCACCATCCACCACTAGACAGCCCCCAAACCCTTAAGACTGGCATCCATAGTCAGAATTGTTTTGTTATTGACATCAAAATGTCCAAGAGTGGGCATCTTTCCAATCTCCCCTTTAATAATCTCAAAACTTTCTGACACTCTTCAGGCCATACGAAAACTGATCCCTTTTTAAGCAGAGCCCTGATAGGTTCCGTTACACACGCAAATCCTTTGACAAACTTAGGAGTAAAATTCAGCAAGACCCAAAAACTATCTTACTTGCTCCTTGTCTTTTGGCATAGGGGCTCTGACCACACTTTGTGCAAGCTCAAGTTTGGGCTGAATTCCCTCACCTGAAATCTCATGACCTAGATATGTAACAGTCTGGACACCAATGCGACATTTTTCCTTTTTCACAGTCAAACCATTCTCCTTGAGTCTCTCCAAAACCTCAATCAAAGTTCTATCACGTCCTTCCTTATTTTTACCATAAATCAATAGGTCATCTTATATCCTTCACATCACCTAATATTTTCTTCATTATCCTTTGAAAACACGCCGCAGCCGAGGCTAAACCAAACGGCATTCTCAGGAACCGATAGGCCCTAAGTGGTGTCACAAACGAGGTAAGATGCCTCGAGTCTTTATGTAAGGGAATCTGGTGATAAGCAGATGACAAATATAATGACTAAAAATACGCGCACCCTTGAGCATACTGAACGACTCAGATGTTTGGTAAAGGTTGTCTGTCCACCCAGATCCACTCATTCAGGCTCCTCAAATCAACACACATCCTAACCCCAGCCCCACCATCCTTCGGGGCCAAAACAATGGGTGCCAACCACTCTGAGGCTTCTATTTCTTCAATAACACCGAGATTCAACAGCTTGTTGAGTTCGGTCTTGAGAGGCTCCACCATCATGTTAGGTACCTTCCTCACCTTATGAACACAAGGCGTGGCCTTGTCCTTGAGAACAATCTGATGTTCAAACCCCTTCAGACACCCCAATTCATCAGTAAAAACCTCAGGAAATCTTCCAAAATGTTCATTATCTTTTTTATTTCCAACTATACACTCATTTCTATCTTCGATTAACATTACTTGGTCCTTGGGATCTTTGGCGTTAGGATTAAGCATAATCCCTAGATCCCTCTGATGTCTCCATCCCAGCAGGTTGTCACCCCGTTCAGCTACATACTTTCCCTACTGTATTTCGTTCTTTGAATTGGATGCAAGCCTCAACATATCCTAAAACATTGATCCTAGTACCCCCATAACTAACAGGATTGATGTCAGGAGGAAAAAGTGTAACATTATCCAACCCCACGACTTCGTCCCATTGCTTGTTCCCAATCATCGTGAAGGGAGAACCCGAATCAGCCAGCACTAGGAAATCATAACTATCAACAGAGATCTTGCACTCCGGCATAGATAATTTCCCAGCATCCACTCCTCCACTCTCCTCATCAACACTTAAGATTATAGTGCGTACCACTTCCGTCTTCTTTTCTGCAATCCTGTTTGATTTGCATACACGAGCATAATGACCTTTAACTCCACACTTCATGCAAATTGAATCTTTTGCGTAACAATGCGGATAATTTGAAAAGTGACTTGTGCTTCCACACCTGTAACACTTTATTTTGGGTTGCTCTCTATTAACTTTCTCTACATCACCCTTAGTAGTATGAGAGTTCAAACGAACTTCATTGTCAGGTTTAGTAGGAAAATTCCTCGAGACACCACTAGCTTTTGGATCTTTGTGAGAGGTTTTAAACTTCTCAGACAAATTAATTTTTGCTACATTTTCTGGATTCGTTGAACTTTCTTCACATATTAGGGCATGAACCTCACTTGAATTCACTTTCTTTTCATCACCCCCTTTGTTCATTTCTTGCACCCAAGAAGAGGTATTTTCCATCCCTTCAACAATTGCAAAGGGGGTGATGAGAAGAAAGTGAATTCCCATCCTCGTCGCCAGTCACGACATAGAGGTGTGGAAAACTTGTTTAATTAAGAGTTACAGTAGATCAGCATCAACGGTCTCTCTCACCACGACCTCCCACTTCTGTCTGACCACATTCCCCACTAACATTCCATGACATCCTCAAATTCTATGCATAACATTCTTAGCTAGATTACAACACATCTGCCAAGGAGATTCAAAGATTATATAGTACAATAATTGATATTCTGGTTTGGAGTCTCTTTGGGGTAAATAGAAGATAAGTGTGCTCTAGTCACGCTAAAGTTTTAGTAGGTATTTTATTGCTGTAAGACTGCATTATTGTTATTTCTGTTTTTACTTTTATATTAAGTTTTCTTTATGTATCATTTTCCTTCATGTAAAGGGGATGTGTTGTAATCCAGCTAAGAATGTTATGCATAGAATTTGAGGATGTCATGGAATGTTAGTGGGGAATGTGGTCAGACAGAAGTGGGAGGTCGTGGTGAGAGGAGACCATTGATGCTGATCTACTGTAACTCTTAATTAAACAAGTTTTCCACACCTCTATGTCGTAAGGAGAACGTACTTTCAACACTCTCCCCTTGCGACTGGTCTGACCATCACATCATCCTCTTTTACATTAACCAGGAGGTGTCCGCGAGAAAGCCTCAATCGAAGAAGCTAAAAGGTATGTAAAAGGGACCATAGACATATCAATACAGCAACCCAATGTAAACTTGCCCTTTCCGCCCAAGTTGACAAGCCAGAGGTTCACTTACTCACGGACTTTTACAACTCTACTATCTCAAGTATCATGGACTCCGTTGCACAGATCCAACAAAAAAAATGCATCAACAAAAATCTCGAAACCATGGTTTAATGACAACTTAAACTGCGAACGACGCAACCTAAGAGCAACTGAACGATCTTGGAAATCCAACCCTTCCTCGGATCCGCTAAAAGTCCTCCGAACGGTAAGGAGCTCCTATAACAAACAAATCAAGAGCGCCAAGGCCGACTACCTCAGATCTCAACTTAACCAAGCCTCTAATCGTCCCAGGAAACTTTTTGAAATTGTTAAACAATCGTGTGACACGCCCACTCGGTCTGACCCAGGACACAGCCTACCCTCTTGCAACGCTTTGGCTACATTTTTCTCTGAGAAATCGAGACTCATCAATATCGAACTGGAATCTAAAAAGGCCTCTTTACCATCCTATTGCCTTGCGCATCCCTATCCCCCACTGAACTGCCCGATCCAGTTAGTCTGAGCACCAAAAACAATGCCTTTGGGACACTTTCACTCCTTTTAGCGAAAGAGACCAACAAAATTCTTCAGACTATCAACCCATCCAATCACTTTAATGACCCGCTACCACCCTCCGTCTTCAAAGAAACCAAGAAAGTCCTCACCCCTCTCTCGATAAGGATTTGCAATGCCTCTCTGTCTCAAGGTACGATCCCCGACTGTCTAAAAGCAGCTCAGGTTTCCCCTATCTTAAAAAAACCCTAATGCGGATAGTGCAGACCTTAATAAATTCTGCCCTATCTCCAACATCCCTACTCTGGCCAAACTCCTTGAAAAATGTGTCCAATCTCAACTTTGTGCTCACATCGAAAATTTCCAACTCCTAGATCTTCACCAATCTGGCTTTAGTAGCGGTCATAGCACTGAATCGGCTCTCATTCATGTTTCGATGACATTCTAAAAATGCTCGACCACAACGAATCCTGCCTCCTGATCCTCCTTGACTTTTCCTCTGTATTTGACACTGTAAATCACGACAACCTACTATTGGTTCTGGAACCCAGGATGGACCTCTCTGGTCTGGTGCTGCAATGGTTCTCGTCCGTCCTCCATCACAGATCCCAAAGAATAAAGGTGAACCACTCCCTATCCCAGCCCACGCCTGTATCCATGGGTGTCCCACAAGGGTCCGCCTTATTCCTCATACTATTCAACCTTTTCTTGGAACCACTTGCAAATGCACTAAACTCAACGAACATTCTCTTCCATGTGTATGCAGATGACACGCAACTTTACCTGAAAATCTCCTCCCCTGACAATCTCACATCACTCGACACTACCCTCATGAACACTCAAAACTGGCTAACGGAGAACTACCTCTACTCACCACTTCCAAAACCGAATTCTTGCTCATTTCTCCTCTGAATCATACCCCCAAAGTAGACCTCTGGATGAACCATCTCACTGCTTTAAACTACCCCCCCTGTCATCATTGATTCAGCCAAAAAGCTTGGAATCACCCTGGACAAACACTTACATTTGAAGAACCACATTAGTAAGGTTTGCAAGAGAGCGAATCACCAGATGAGACTACTCCGGAATCTCAAACCTTTCCTCCCACAAGCTGACTTCAAGCAGGTTGTTCAAGTGCTGGTGTTACGGAGGCTAGACTAGGGCAGTGCTACACTATGTGGTCTCCCTAAATATACCTTGGCCCCACTTAAAGCTGTATTGAATGAGACAGCCAGACTGACCACGGGCACTAAAAGATCTGCACACATTTCCCCAGTCCTAAAATCTCTAAATTGGCTGCCTTTTGAAGCAAGAATACAGCTAAAGACCACCTGCCTGACTCACAAAGCTCTCTATCTCAAAACCCCCAAGTACCTATGCCAAAAGCTAGAACCACAGGTATTTCGAAAAAGATAACTTGTCAAAGCTTTCTCCAGCTCCGCTCCACAGATCTGGAACTCTCTCCCTCCTGAAATTCGCAGACTCACCTCCACGGTTGCCTTCAAAATGAAAGTAAAACGATTGCTTATGTGCAAGTTCTTATCCTAATTGGGCTCCGATCAATTGCTTGAAGATACTGGACCTTCACCCTCATCCATTGTACTGATGTATTATATCCACTTACCTAATCTTTTCTTCCCCTCCTAGTCCCGATATTTTGTTTTTGTTTGTTTTTAACTACTGTGATGTGTTGAACCCTATGTAATGGTTTCCTTTGATATGTATTTGACGCCTGTCTAACCTGGACCTTCGTAATTGTAAAGCGCTTTGATATCCCTCGGGATCATGTTCACGCTATATAAAACTTTATAATTAAATAAAAATAAATACATACCTCTCAAGAGCATGCCTGTTCAGATTGGAACGGACTTGCTCTGGGTGTTACCTGCAATGCAAGAACGCCACTGGGGATTTACTACATACTTTCTGGCTACGTCATAATCTTAGGAGGAAGTGCTAGAGCATCTAGGGGTGGTGATGGGTTGGAGGATTGCCAGGCAGCCAAAAATGATTCTACTGCACATTGTGGATGATGAGTGGGTACAGGGGGAGGGGGTGGACAGACATAACAGGGCGCTGCTCTGGCTGAGTATGCGTATTTCAAAAAAGGGAAAGTAGAAAGGCTTGTTGTTTCTACTTAGATGGGTGGGCAGAGGGTATGGATTATTGTTTGGATCTGGAGCATATGGTGTACCAGGCCAGGGGATGCAGACAGAATATTACAACATTGAGAAAACTGGGCTGGATACTAAAGGATTCATTTTGAACCACGCCAGCTCAGGCAGTGGTCCTCGGACAGCGAGATATGCTCATTTGTTCCCACAACAACGTGAGACCCAGGGGGAGAGCTTAACATTTGTTAAAAAGAGCATTTGCATGACATACCATGAAAAACGGTACCTGGTCCATAGTGGCTTTGATGTATTGTATTGAGTGCTTATGTGCCAGGGGCTTGTTTTACATTTTCGATAAACATTCAATAATAAGTTTTTTTTTAAACTGTAGACAAAATCAAGAACAGGAGACATGATTTTTCTCCTTTAAGGATGGAAAAAGAACCTGCGCAGCACACCAGTATCAGTTTCTCACTCACAATATTGGCTTCATATATTGGCCTTGTGAGTGTATCATACCTGATATGGCAGCTAAATGGGGAAGTTTTGACACCATGGTCAATCAGTCCATGTGTCAGCCAAGGATCTGATTTTCTCTTGAAAACCATGTCTATTGATTTTACTCGTCTCGCATCTCTATGGCGTAGTTCTCACTCCCTCGCCTGCTACTACCTCTGTATATTAAAGCCTTCTTTCCAAGTTACCGTTTCCTTTTATCATTCCATTGCACTTTCCCTACATCTTCCCATTCCTCTATTCCAGCAGCTGCATGATTCCTACTTCTAGTTTTTACTTTCCTGCTCCCCCACCCCCATCATCTTTCCTTCTACTAGTGGCAGCAACACCATGTCCTGATCCATTATTAGTCGTCTCCTGCTTTCCATCATTTTCAAGCCAGATCAGCCACCACAACAAGGAATGAGGGGGGAGTTGGCATTGTAGGGTCATGGTAAAACCACTTGCACATCTAGCCCATGTGCCTGGAAGGCTCATAGGAGGAAACTAACCAATACGGACACCCTTCAATCATAGCTCTTTATGTAGCCCAACCTACTTTTACCCACAAAAATAACCACTTGCTGATAAACACCAAACTGGTAAATCCAATCACGTCAAAGTAAAAGGGGAAGAATGAACTGGATCAGCACTTCAATATTAGAGAACTAGTGCACCATTTAGAAATTAGGCGTGAATGCCTCTAGCAACTAGTACCCGATAAAAAGTGTCAAACTACACCCAATTCCAAAAATCCTAACTATACAAAAAATAAAACTATTGGCTATTGTCAATATTCACAGTATCACTATGACATACACAAATACATGATTTATGGAATTATGATCACCACATCAAACAATCCTGCACCATTACAGGGTTCTGAAAATATTATGTACAGTTTTAACTGCTGGTTGGGAAAGAAGCTGAATGGGCCCTCAAAGGCAAAAAATGCCACCTCGTGCATTGTAAAATTCTTTCTGGAGCTTGCCACATCATAGATATGTTCCATTTTTCTTGCCACCAAGCCAGGTTTTTTCATTTTTTCACGGCTACTGTTAGACCTCTTTTCGCCCATTGAATTCTTATGGTGCATTTCCTTGATGTAAGAACAACCTAAAGGGCATGCAGGTGAAATATTCAAATATGTTTAGGTCGAGCATTGGAGACCTCTTATTTATACTTTAGTATATACTTATATGTGTATGCACTTTGCGGGCTCTGGAGATCAGCCCTAGGACTGGTCTGCTTCCGCTTAGGGACATTTTTCAGTTCAACTACCTCTATTTAACAGTTTTAATAGAAAAGGACCAGTAGAGGTCAGTAAAATAACAGAATTGCTTTCTGCTGAGGGACTTTCTTTTTTTAATTTTTTGGGCAACTGCCTCTATTTAACTTTCTTGATAAAAAATGACCAGCAGAGGTCAGTAAAATACCAGAATCACTTTAGCATTCATAGATTCCAGTCCATAGAAATTGTCTTCCACGAGCACCCGTAGACAATATTTTTTTCAAATCTTGTATTTTCAGTGATATGACCACCGAAGGCCCAGATTTTATATTAAAAACAGAGCTTTGGACTATACCATTTCTTGCTGAAAGGCAATATTTCTCTCCATGTGTTCCCATACCAGGCGTGTCACGCAGTTTGGGGCTTACTTTCCCTCCATGTTAAAGAACAGTAGATGTTTCAGCACCCAGGCTAATGTGTTGCATAGCTGAATACATATAAGGTCCCCAAAGGCGAGACCGATTGCATTGAAAATGGTTGTTTTCACTTTGTAGTCAACCACTTCCCACATCCCTAATTTGGCTCAGCAGGTAAGCGATTCTCTAACAAGCGCAATACCCATATGTTCAACTGGAAGCTATGCCCCTAAATTGAAGATTGTTTCGGCTAGAAGCTGCTCATCTTCATGTTCACCCTCAGTTAGAAGCTAGTTATAAGCCTTTTAGGAATCCGGAGAACGATTAATTACGCCAAGTATACACTGTGTGCCTTTATAATGAAATGGGGATGAACAATCCAACAGCACGGGTGCGGGGAGAGGTTCTCCAAGCGCTAATATTTTGTTTGGTAGAAAACACACATTCATTTTAATTTACTAATAACTTTGAATTCCTAGGTGACATAAAAGCTTATAAAAATGTTAACCCAATTATAACGGGAAAGAAGCCTTAATCTCCTAAGTATTTATGTTCAAGTCATCCGAGTATTCACAATTTCGACCAGAACATTGATTGAAGAATCGAAAAAAGCCATTCACCTGAATCTCATGTAGCAGGGTTCTTTAAACAAATTAAGCGGTCGATAGGCCATGAACTTGTGATAGTATATTAAGACGCAATTAGCAAAGCATTTAGAATATAAGGCAGCATGAGGATTTTGGTGTTGGTTGGCCAAATCCTTCATTAGAAATTTGCAGTCCTGCTACCAACATTTGAGTAAGAGCAGATTTGAATTTCAAGCAGTCATAACAGCGACAAAATAGAAGGTACATCAAAAGAATCTACTCCTGCCCATTTTAGTTTTGTCACAGCACAATGGAATTGATACTTTTCACAGTGCTAGAAACCAGTCATGAGAACAATTACCTGGGCTGACTATTAGATGAAAGAAGTGGAGCTTGTTTGGGTCTGGGAAATCAACTTTACATGTACCTAAAAAAGAAAAAAAAAAGATAAACGAGTGAGGGGAAAAACAAAACATCACCTACATCAATATTTATGCAGCAGGAGCTGAATGTAAAAGGAAGGGTAGGCAGTAGGATTCTTTAGCCATCTCAATATGTACAAAGCTACACTCAAGCAAACATAGTTACAAATGGGGCAACTGTGCTAGATTCAAACCTAACAATCTCACACCCACCGGTCCTTTTCACAAACTGAAAGCGCCAAACTCTAGAATCTCTTAATGGCAAACCTATAATTACAAAAGGAAGGAGAGGTAATGGTATGTAATATTCGTGAAACATTCATTTAGAGAAAAAGAAAACCACGTTTCAAATCTAGCTAGAGTAAGCGCGTTTCATTCCTGGCAGCATGAAAACATTTCCAAAGCTTTTCGGTGCTATCTGTCAAGAGTTTGTTCGCAGAATGTAGGTGTTAAGTCATAAGACAAGTTCTAGTTGTGGGTGGATATATTTCAAGCAAACTTTGAAATAGGGTACAAGGCCAAACATTTACACATAAACAATCTAGTTTTGAACTGCCTAGTAACCATAATCCATTTGAATGCCTTTGGTAGTCCTAAATGGAAGAAAAAAAGTAACAAACGGGGAACTGCACCAAACCGTGTTCAAGCCTAAGAGGGAAGGCTGGCATGGAAAAAATACCAATATGGGTCAGATATACATTTGAGATTTGTCATAATATTAAGTAATACAGATTGGTGTTAAATATATATATATATATATATATATATATATATATTTTTTTTTTTTTTTTTTTTTTTTTTTTTTTTTTGAAAAAGCCAGTCGGCGAAACGCGTCTGTCAGCGTTTCGGGGGTAGCACGGGGGGAACTTGCCAAATAAAGCATTCATGCTTTAAAAAAACTTTGTCCCTGGATTTTTGCTGGAGTGCTCTTCACTTTACACGTCTATACGTGTTGGTTGTTTCATATATATATATATATATATATATATATATATATACTGGCTGAAACCTGGGAGAAGAAAATAAGTTACTTACTTGTAGCTAGGGTTAGTGTTAGTATCTTTCATAGATTCACATGCCTGAATTATTCCCAATCGTCAAGATGGGAGTCCCATGGTATAATAAACAAGCAGTATTCCAGAACTGCCATAGGCTACAATGGCCCTGAGCCATGCCATCATAACTTATCCATGTCTTTTTTCAAAAATAGGACCAAAAGCTGAAAGCAGCCATACAGCTATTAGCACCCTCTAGAACAGAGGTCTTCAAACTTTTTGACGCAGAGACCCCCATTGTCAAATGTTTATAGGCGTAAGGACCCCCTTCTGATGAAAATTTCTACAACCTAGATCTCATCATAGACAACTATTGACAACCATAAACACCCCCAATTTCCACAGCAAATAATTTTTACGGTGGGGAAATAATACTAAAGTATTTAGCAAACCAAAGGTCAGTGAGCGTGGGGGTGTATTTAAAAGGTGTAGCTAAGAACAAAGGGCCTTATTAATGAGGAATTGGAGTAGGGCAGCACCGCAAGTCTTCTTGCTGCGTTGCCCTATGCCGATGTGAAAGGGTAGGAATGCACAGTATTTATGAAATACGGTGCATTCCTGTCCTTTTCCTTTGCGTTGGTGCATAAGTTGCTGCCTAGCACCGATATAGACAGGATTGTTTTTGTACAGGAAGGGGCACCTTTCTTCAAGACAACAATCCCGAAAGGTGTTTTCCTCTTTCGATGTGAGCTGCAGAATGCAGCACTTATGGAATAAGGTAAAAACGAGTAAAAATGAAAAATTTCTCCTAGTTACACCTCCACTGGGGAAGCATCAGTTTTTGGAGCTGCCCCAGGTTTACCCGATTTTGAAAATATGGGGTGTGAGAAGTTGGCGGATGTCCACAAAGCCCATAGAACACCTCCTTGACGCAGAGTAAGACAACATAGTGGCTTGCGCTGCTATGTCTTACTCCATATCTATGAGGCCATGCAAAGCCATGCAAGGTGACTTTTCACAGTTTCATAGGTATAGCTGAGATGCTTGCTCCGCCGGAGCATTAAAAAAAATGATGCTCTGGTGATGAAAGCCTCTCATAAATAAGCACCAAAATATTCTGTATGTTTTTTAGGTTTTTCATTAAAATAATGGGCAGCGTAAATGAAAAATAAATTTAAAAAATTGTTACTCAGTGAGAAATACACTGTAGGACATCACAGTGTAAGATAGTGCTGCAAAACATGCAAATAGTTTTTCAATAAATTGGTGCTTCCAAAATGTAGATTTTAGTAATACCAGAGCGTATGTAATGCAATTTTCTTTTTTACACAACTGTCCCTTCAACACACCTTTGAGGGTACTAAGAGCTCTGTAAATGCAGTTCAAATTGAAAGCACACACTTCACAGCTCAGTTATTAACTCTTTGCACTACCCCTAAAAAAAACAAATCTTTGTCATCACAAAGCTTGGAGTGATTTGATCCAATAAAGCGAGAATCAGCCCGAGGGCACCCTTTACACTTGTAGATTAACTTCTAGGCACATTTGCATTTCACTCAGCCAAGCCCACACCCTGCACAAAAACTTTACACAGCACAAGAGACTCAATTGATGGAACTTCAGCTGATAAAGATCTAAATTAGCCTTCCCAGGACTGCTGTCTTCATTTAAAACGAAAGTAAACCTTTTGGATTGCAGGCACAAGTGAGGCTGGGGAATGTGCGACCCTCTTCCCTGGCCTCTGCGGCCCCCCAGATTGAAGACCTCTGTTCTATAATCTTCCCAGCAGAGTCAGTTTCCCTCAGATTTTCCCAGCACAAGTGAGAAGTGATGGTCCTGATATAGAAACAGAAACTGCCTCTATGGGGAGGAGGGTGGGTGCATGTGAATCTATGAAAGATACCAATACTGGATAACCATAGTTACAGGTAAGTAACTTATTTTCTTATCCAGTATTGGGATATCTTTCATAGATTCACATGCCTGAATCAGAATAGTAAGCAGTACCATCCAATTTTCTAGAATGTCTCTTGCAGATGGTGGGAGACTTGCACATATCAAACCAAAATCTTAGGTTCCTAGTAGAGGACGTTACTTATGAAACAAACAAATTCCAAACGAAGCTGCCACAACAGTGAAGACACCACACCCAACGCTTTATTCAATCTTCTTTATTTGGCAGGCAGCAGCGTGCTAGAAACGGGCCATGTCAGCAAAGTCTTTCGCCAAATTCCTCCATACGCGTTTCGGGAATAGCTTCCCTTTGTCACTGGTTTGGCATTCAGGGGAAAGGAGCTGAGTGCGTGTTGATATCAGGTGTTTTCAATAAAGCCACAGTGGGCGTGTCCTCGCTAAACCTGCTGGATGTCGTAGTGCAGGTAAGTATTACCATCTTTAGTAGAAGCCGCTTACCCTTTTCCTCCTCCATTAAAATTCCCATCGGGTTGCATGCATAGACATATATATATATACACACACACACACACACACACACACATATATATATATATATATATATATATATATATATATATACACACGCGTCTCTATAACGAGGATAAAAAAAACTTAAGATAATAATGTAACCAAAGGCATACCGTACTAAGAAATGCTGTACATATTTCCTTCACATATGCATATAAACTTATACCTATACAGTATAATATCTGCAATTATCATAGAGAAAAAACAGAAGTCTCTTTCTAAAGAAAAGAAAGAGGCTTACCTTAACGGAAAAAGATGGCGAAGTACTGCCTGGCCCACTGCTGCATCAGCATCCTGTGCGGAATCCAGGTAACAGTGCTGCGTGAAAGTATGCGTGGTATTCCAGGTTGCAACGCGGCAAATCTTTTCCAACGTCACCCCTGCGAATAGGGCTGTTGAAGTTGCAACCACTCTAGTAGTGAACGTTTACCATTCTCTTCAAAGACTTGCTAGCCTTGGTATGACAGAATTGGATCGCGGCAGAAATCCATCTTGCAATAGTGTCTTTTGTTATAGCAGTCCCCTCTCTGCCTTGGCCATAAGCAACAAGCAGTTGATCGGTTTTTTAAATGTCTTTAGTTCTTTGAAGATAAAACTTAAGGCAGCGTGTGACATCAAGTATATGCGATGGCTGTTCCGGAGGAGTTGAAGGTTGAGGAAAGTAAAACAGGAGTATAACTGGCTCATTGAGGTGAAACTGAGAAAGCAAATTAGGAATAAACGTGGGATTAGTCCTTAAAATCACAGCATTGTCTTTAAAAATCAATAAAGGTTTCTTGATTGTGAAAGCCTGGATCTCGGTAAAATTCCTGGCAGAATTAAGGGCCAGAAGAAGGGCGACTTTCCATGTGAGGTATTTCAAATCAACTTTTTGAATGGGTTCAAAAGGCCTTTTCATAAGCTTGCGAGAACTACATTTAGGTTCCATTCTGGGGGAGGTGCCCGCACTGGTGGGAAAACAGGAATAGTCCTTTCATTAATTGTTTGACAAAACTTGATGCATATAGAGAAGTGCTTCTCGAAGCTCTTCTATAGAGAGAGATGGAGGCTAGATGTACTTTAACCGAAGAGAAAGCGAAGCCTGATTTTGCCAAAGAAAGAATATATGGTAAAAATCTGTTGAGGGGATACCTGAAATGGATGAAGATTATGTCGATGGCACCAAACATAGAATCTTTTCCACTTAAGCATGTTTGTCTTATTGGTGCTTTACGCTCTAGATTTTAAAAGAATGCCTCTACACTCCTAGGAAATTCTCATGTCCTTGAATTCCAGGAATTCAGGAGCCAGGTATGCAAATGTAGGGATTCCGGATGCTGTACTTGACCGTTGTCCCTGGACAGAAGAGGGGGTAGACCACTGCAGACGAATGAATAGGTCTAATTTCTGACAGGTGAAGGAGTTCTGGAAACCAATGCTGCCTGGGAGCGATTAGAATCCGGCGACATCCCTCCAACTTCATTTTGGTCCTTACTCTGGGAATCAATGGGATGGGGGAAAAGAGTAGGCATAGATCACGGACCATCGCATCGAAAGGGCATTGCCCGGAGATCCCAGGACAGTATACCTCCTGGTATAGAACAGGCATTTGGTATTGTTTGTGGCAAACAGGTCCAGAGCTGGCTTCCCCCATAGAGCAAACACTCTCTTCAACTGAAATTGATAGAGTTCCCATTCGTGGCAATTGTCTGTCGCTCTGCTGAGAGCATCTGCCAGAGTATTGTGTAAACCTGGAACATGTTCGGCTTTGAGAGAGATTCCTTGTTCTGTTGTCCAATCCCACAGTTCCTGTGCTTCTGTGGACAGCGTGAGAGATTTTGTTCCTCCCAGTTTATGTAAAAAATACTGGTCTTGTTGTCCGTACGGACTAGTACTGAAGATCCTGCAATCCTTGGAAGGAAAGCCTGTAGGGAGAGGAATATGACCTTTAACTCCAGGCTGTTGATGTGGCTTTGCTTTTAGGCATTGGACCATTTGCCCTGAATTTGAAGGTCCTGCAGGTGGCCACACCAGCCATCCATGGAAGCAACCGTTGTCAGGATGAAATCTGGTATTTCCTGTAAGAAAGTCAATCCTTTTGAAAGGTTCGGGGTATGAAACCACCATCTCATTGCGGTCTTCATAGCTGGGGTAATGCGAATGATGTCTTCGAAAGATCCTGATGTGTGAAGCCATTGTTTTTGCAATTCTTCCTGGAGAGGTCTCATCTTGAGTTTGGCTAAACAAACCAGATCGGTCGCTGACGAGCACATTTCTAGCAGCGACTTGTATTTCCTCACTGAAATGGACCTTTTTCTTGAAATGCTCTTTGCCAACAGACTTAGCCAGATTTGACGTTCCACTGACAAGAACGCTTTGCATTGAAATGTGTCCAGCCTGGTTCCCAGGAAAGGTACTGTTTGACTGGGGGTGAAGGAGGATTTTCTGATGTTGACTGTCAGTCCTAATTTTTTGAACAGTTGTAAACAACATTGGTTTTTTTGGATGCTTGTTTTGCTGTAGGAGCCTTTTAACGGCCAGTCGTTCAAGTATGGGAATACTTGATGACCTTGAGAACGTAAAGTCGCCTCCACAGGTGCCAGGCATTTTGTGAATATCCTGGGAGCAAACTTGAGACCAAATGGGCGAACATTGAATTGATAAAGGGTACCAGCCACTGCAAATCGGAGAAATGTGATGTTTTCGATGAATGGGGATGTGGGAAAAAGTCTTCTAAATTGAGGGAAGTCATGAAATCTCTTGTTTAGACGTCGTAGAATCTCAGTTAAAGTTACCATCCTGAAAGTTTGCTTTCTAAGGAATTTGTTTAACTTTCTGAGATCTAAAATCGGTCTCCATTCCCCTGACTTTCAGGATCAAAAAGAAACGGAAATAAAAACCTTGACCCCTTTGCAAAGTTGTAACTTTCTCTATGGCTCCTTTCGCGAGCATAATCTTTATTTCTTTCTGCAATAAGTGAAGCCAGGAGGGGAGGGGGGTGGTCTCCCCTGGGTGGTTTAGTTGGAGGTTTTTGTATGAATTCCAATGTGTGACCTAAGGCGACCAGATCTAGAACCCAACGGTCTGAAGTTATGCTCTCCCAATGTTGGAGAAAACTATCTCTTCGCACCCACAGGAAGGGAAATTGAAGGGGAGGATTGTACCCTGATAAAATCACTGTCTTCTTCCATTGTCTTTGCTTTGGGTCGATGTTCTCTTTCAGCCCCCTTGGCGAGCGAAACCAGCCATAGTAGGTTGACGGCAGACAGCAGAATGGTAGGATTGCCTATACTGTGTCTGGTAAGGTTGATATCGCTGCGTTCTTTGGTAGTTCCCTTTGTAAGTGGAAAAACCACGACCCTTAGCTCCTCTGAAAGGAATCTTCCTGTATTGAAATGAACCTAAGGACTTGGCAGTGTCCGTATCTTTTTTGATAGAGAGAAGCGCATCATCTATATGTTTTCCGAATAAGGCTTCCCCATCATATGCCATATCCAAAACTTTCGCTTGGACCTCTGGTCTAAATGTGGTTGCCTCCAACCATCCCGGTCGACGTAATACAGCCGCCGCTGCTAGATGATGACAACTCGTATTGGCTATGTCCATAGCACAATCAATAGTTTCAGAGGCTGCTCGCTCTTCTTCAGCGAGGATCTTTCTGGCCTCCTGTTGCCTGTCCTCCGGGATAAGATCTAGTAGGGAAGCCATATCAGACCATATTTGTCTGTCGTAACGACCGATGATGGCCAAAGCGTTGGCTGCTTTGATATTGGTTACAGCCATGGTGGTGAAACACTTTCCAATAAAATCAAATTTACGTCCTTCCTTATCAGGAGGAGTGGAAATCGGAGTGGAAGGGTTTTTAGACCGCTTTTGTGCTGCCTGTGAGGTTACAGAATCCAGTTTCCGATGTCCAGTCAAACAAGAAGGAGAGTTTTCCGGGGCTCTGTATTTTTTCTCAATGCGAGCTAGTACTGGCGGTATTAATGCTGGGGTCAACATTATTTTGACCCCCTCTTGCCAAACGTATTCGATGATAGGTATTGTGCGCATTGACTTTCTGGTTTCCTCTTTAAAGTCATACAGGAAGCATTCTGTAAGCTTAACCTCCATGGGAAGATAAAATCTATTAAAAGCTCTCTCCATCAAGTTGTGGAAACCACCTATATCTTCTGGCGGAGAGTCCGCTGGATGATGTGACGGAGGTGATGGAGTAGGGATAATATAATTGTCCCAGGGGTCAACAGATGGATTTGGCCCTCTTCACATTCTTCATCTGAAGAGGAATGGTCAACAGGAACAGTCTCCTGTGGAACTCTAGGTGTCACTGGTGAAATGGGTTTTTCAGGAATTTGTACAGGTAATTCTTTGGGAACCTCTTGCGGTGGAAATCTTTGCTTGTAATCTGCAAGCATAGTTTGCAGATCTTGTATCAAATTTGTTGGCAGATGAGCCATTTGTCTATGACGAGGTTCTTGGTATTCATAGTGATAGTGACGTGGTGGTGCCAGGTATGGCTGGTAGTATTGCTGGTCTTCATACTCATCATCATCAAAGTCCTGGCATTTTAAGTGCAGCTCTGATGGACTCTCCGCTGCTCTGTAAATCCCATCATCCACATCTTCAGATTCCTGAAGGTCCAATAAATGCGAAGGAGGTAATGGAGAAATTTTTCAATAGGTTGACATATCCGGATGAAAGTACTTTTTTTGATACTTAAACCATCATCGATGGTGGCGTCGATGGGTTTCCAGTAACCGCCGCTGAACAACCTGTTGACGGGTTCGTAGTAGACTGGATCATTGTCAGCGGGATCATTGTCGACGAGGTAGTCGTCGATGGGGTCGCCGTCGACAGCGTTGAAGTCGATGGACCTGTCATCGACGAAACCTTCGTAGACGGTGTTGTAGTCAGTGACAGACTTGGCGTCGATGAAGACGTCGACTGTGCCTTAGATGGTTTTACTGAAATTCTCAGTTTCTAAAGGCGGAGAATTCGTCGACAACGTCAGCGTCATCTTTGTTGACGGTATAGGTCCAGAAATAGCAATGGTCGTCGCTGTGACTGATGTAGACGGGGCCGACGACCTGATGGTGAAACTCACTGTTGAAGACCAAGAGGATGTAGTCGACGGTGATTTTTCAATCCTGCCCTCATTAGAATCAGCTGAAGACGCTCTGTGTTTCTTCTCTTTCCTCAGAGGGGTAGAAGAGACAGAGGTTGAAGGTTCAGAGAAGACTTTAGAAGGTTTCCCCTTCCTTGAACCCTTGCTTTCTAGAGAGGGTTTAAGATATCTCCTGCCCTCCCCAGAGCCTTTTCCCTCAGACCTGGATCTTTTGTGAGATCTGGTCAATCCATCATTGTCCTCATCAGACAACATGTGGTGCTTGGTGGATTGTAACCACAGAAGCAATATTCCTTCTCGGTCTGTCAAGGGCTTGCGAGAGAAAGTGTGACAGATTTTACACTGCTTTACCACATGGGATGGATGTAGGCAATAGATGCAGTCCTTGTGAGGATCATCAATGTGAACCCTCTTCTTGCCACAGGTCTTGCAGGGCCTATAGAGTCCTATTTTGTCAGACAAAATGAGCAGAGTTTTGATGAAAACACCTGAAAGGTAGATCAAAAACTGAGCAGAGCTCAGGGAGACTCCCTTCACACACGACGTGCGGTGAAAATCTGAGGGAAACTGCCTTTGCTGGGAAGGTTCTAGAGGGTGCTAATGGCAGATTGGCTGCTTTCAGCTTTTGGTCCTTTTTTGAAAAAGGACATAGATAGGTTATGATAGCATGGCTCAGGGCCATTATAGCCTATGGCAGTTCTGGATTACTGCTGGTTTATTATACCGTGGGACTCCCATCTCTACAACAGGGAATGATTCAGACACGTGAATCTATGAAAGATACCCCAATACTGGATAAGTTGGTTGATGCATGTGGAATTAAAAGAGACAGCAAGGGGTTCTGGAAGACCATTAATTCAAATGCTTTTTTACAAAGAAATAGAGAAGCCACTGCCTCAAATATTGGACCTATATAATATGTAACCCAAAGTTTAGGGACTTCTAGTCCCCAGATAGTGATAACGACCCCTCCTATGCCAGGGGCACCTTTTCCTCTTAATTTTACATTTTCTCTGGATGAAGTCAGGGCTGCAATTAATAAGAGCCTATCGGATAAAGCCCCTGGTTCCAGATGGTGTCCCTATGGACCCATGTAAAGATTGTTGATTTTTGGGTACCTTTGCTGACTAACTGCATAAAGTCAGCTTGTAAAACAGACTTGCTCAAGTACTGACTTTTAGCTGTACTAGCTGTACTACTATCAGTTTTTAAAAAGGGAAATTTCCAGGACCCCAAATGCTATTTCCCAATATCCCTGCTTGACTATCTCGAAAAATAGTAGGGAGAATAACCCTAGGATACTGCTCTGGACCTCTGAACATAACATCCTTTCCAAAGTCCAGTATGGGCTCAAGACAGGGAAGACTTGAGCAGGGTCTTAATTTAATTAGCAATAGGCAAGTATAACATCTCAAAATGTAAGTAATTTTACATTGCCTTCGTGGACCGATCTTGTGCCTTCAACAGTATACAGCTTTTGTCTTGAAAGAGACCCAAGGGTGACCTAGTAGACATCCTCAGAGCACTGCATTTCAATCGTCCGACATTCCTCAGATAAGGGGGGAAAAAAGGGAATGCACATATTCATTTGTGTTATGGTGTAGTGTGTGCTAGGGGTGTGTTTTAGCACCCCATCATCTTAATTCTGTTACCTATTAACGGCTGACATAATGTTCTTATTAAGAAAAAGAGTGATATTCCTGTAGTTAAAAAACAAGCCTGTACCAGTCGTTCTCTATGCGGATGATATGGTCCTTTTAGTAAGATCCTCAAATGGGCTTAAGATACTTTAACTCCTTTGTTAATTTTAAAAGGGCAACTGAACCTGGAAACTAATTGTTCGAAAACATTTATCATGGCCTTTACACCAAAAAAATATGAAAATTGTATGAGTGATCGAAGGTTACCCCAAAATAAGGGAACTTAAATGCCCTTTCTAATGGTTTCCCTTTGATCAGCAAACATTTGGCCATCATGTTTAGCTGTAGAAAATTGAATTTTACTCAAGCTGCAGGGGTCCCTCTTTAACCTGGCCTCAAACTGAGGAGATTCCCGCCAACTTCACGGTTCAGACACCACTGAACCTGGAATTCCTTGAAGCACTTTGTGTCTGCAAACCTATTCCACCCGGCATCTCCATCTCGACCTCTCCATGTAGTTATAAAGGAACTAAAACAATTTCATCTTAACCTTAAATTCCTTTCTTTGTCCTCTTTTTTTTGATGGAGGTACTATAAATGTACATGTAGTAGCTGTTTTCCACTGATGGTTACAATGAACTCTTTCCAGTTGATACTCTATCTAGCAGCCGATTACTCGCATTTTGAATATTCCCTCAGGCGTCAAACAAAATCCAGAAATTTGAGCTATAGTATATCATACTGCTCTTGAAGTGACAAGCAGAACTGCATACAAGTGCCACCCAATCACACATACTTCAGTTGCTTTCTAGGATTTTAACACACCTCCCACCCCCACCAGATGCAACCAAAAAGTCATGCAGGACAGAGCAGGCAAAGTGCCCTTCTTGTCATACCTGGCTGTCCAGACAGTATTGCTCACTGAATGTATGAAGCAATACCCATGTAGCAGCCTGGCAAATGTTCAGAACAGACACTTCATGTGCCAACAGAGCGGTAGCAGCCTTGGCGCTGGTGGACTGAGTCCACGGTCTTCTGGAGGCTGGTTTTTATTCAGTGTGTAGCAGATTTTGATGCAGAGAACAATCAAGTGAAAACTGATCCTTGCCATCACTGCCCTGTCCTCCTTCACTCCAGTGAATCCAGCAAAGAGTTGATCCTCCACACAATATTCCTTGGTAAGTTAAATATAGAAGCGGAGAGCTTTTTTGGGATCTTCTCAGAGGGGAGAGGTGGAGCGAAGAAAACTGTGAGGGTGATGCTTTGTCGAACATGACAAGAAGGACTCACTTTTGGGAGGAAAGAGGCTGAGAATGTAGTGTATGGCAGGTTGTCAGAGGGCTCGTAGCTCACTCACCCACTGAAGCAATAAATAAAAACGATCTTCAGAATGAGAAGCTGCAACAGACCGCATTCAAAAGGCAGTATGCATTAAGAACGCGAGGACCAAGTTTGGCCTCACTAAAGGAATGATAAAAAGTGTGTGCAGAAACATATGCTGCAACCTTTTAAATACAAACACACACACCCCCAGTACTTTAAATAAAGAGCACTGGGTTGTAAACTGCAAAAGAGCCAACAAATAACCTTCGACTATGACCAAAGTAAATCACTTATGGGCTAATGGCAACCCTTCAGATAATTTGACCTGAAGCGGTTCACTCTGAGGAGTACCGCACCAAGCTACAAACGTATCCCAAGGCAGGCATATACAGATGTTGTAGACTGAAGCCTGGCTGCCAGAATGATAAACTACTTTGGGAGGAAGGTCAACTGCCACTGCTCAAGCTCCCAAAGCAGCAGCCTGATGGGAGGACAAATGTCCATGCTCAAAGGTTCTGGATATCACACTCTACTTGCCCAATCCAGTGTCACTGCAATGACTTGGGTCCATTCATTCCTGATATTCAGAACTAGTGGCAGCAGAAAGGTGTACAGGAGCTCAAGCCCCACTCAAGACAGAAGGAGTGAGAGCACAGTCTTGGGATCTTCAATGTGCTACTATCCAGAAATTGTGTGTTCTCGGCAGCGAAGATGCTCCCTACACACAGAAGGGACCTTGCACCACCACCACCACAGACTGTAGCTGCCATTCGTGATTCGCTAGGCGTCAAAGGCTGAGTTAGTTTGCCCTGTGTTGACACCACCCAGATAAATGCAGCACCACATGGTGACGGTGTAGTCTATGAGCACCAGTCTCTCTTTGATAGATGGAATGAAGGCTTCCAAAGTCATGAATGGCCTGCAACTCAAGGAGATTGATGTGGATGAAGGCCTCTGCCGGAGACACAATGCCTTTGATCTCCATCTCTCCCACATGGCCTTCCCAACCGAGAAGCAATGCACTGGTCACGACTGAGCTCTGGGGAAAGAAGGGAGTGGGATCTATCACTGACCCAATGCCACCACTGCAGGTCTTTTGCAGTATTTCCAGAAATCCAGACACAGCCAGACTAAGGGGGACCACAGCAAACAAAGATGCGCTGTCCCACCCTCAGGTAACAGCTATGGGCCTGCAGGACAGGGAGGAGGAAATAAGCATCCTATACTTCCAAAGCTGCCATCAGGTCTCCAGGGTTGAGGGCAGGCAAGAACGAGCATCTTGAATTTGTCCTCTCTCAGAAAGGCATCAAAAGGTCTTAAACAACAAACAAACAAGCATAAAATAAAATAAAATATAGGGGTGCCTCCATCCATCGGCTCCAGATAGTGGCAGGAGTAGTAGGCAGTTTCCACTCCTGATGCCAGCATCTTAGCTATGGCTCCTTTGGCAGGATGGGCCTGAACTTTCTGCTGTAAAACAGACAGATTGTCCTCAGACAGCCGTCGCAATGGTGGTGGGAGGGGGAAAAGGGAGTGGAAATAAACGGAAGGAGATTGCCCCACTGGACAATTTGCAAGACCCACTTGTACAAAGTGGTTTATTGCCACCCTAACAGAAAATGCCAGCTAGCCTCCAACAAGGCTTTGGCATGTCTGGAAGGACCCACTAAGAAGTTATGCAGCTGCAGCCGCTGAAAGGGCTAGTGATTGGGCTGCTCTTTGTCCCTGCTGTTTACATTGTCTGTGGGTGCAACAATCCTGAAAGGGCTGCATGGTCTCCTCGCCTGGCTGAACCAGCATTTGTTGGGAGTATTGAAAGCTCCTACCATATGAACAGAGGATGTGAAACTGCTGGTGGTACTGACACGTCGGGGCAGACAGTCCCAGAGAGCTCGCTGTGGCCCTGATGTTTATAAAGTGCCAAGGCAGAGTCTGCTTTTTCATTGAATAGGTGAGAGTTATCGAGGGGCAGGTCCACTAGGGAAGATTGAAATCTTGAGAAAAGTCAGTATATCTCATCCAGGCATGTTTGCAAAGTGTCACACTGGTGGCTATTGTCCAACCAAGGAAATCCATGATATCTGGCCCACAGAGAAATTGTGATCTTTCCTGCATCTCGGCCATCCTGAATGGCTTGAGTAGGAGTGAGGCCAAAGTCCTCCAGCATAGGAGGTAGGACCTGAGCAATAGATTAACAAAGAGCCGGAGTGTATCGGACTAATAGGTGTTGACGAACCTTAATGCCAGATTGGTGGAGGAGATGAACAAAAGTTACTTACCTGTAATCTGTGGGTCTCCAGTATTGGTATCTTTCATAGATTCACATGCCTGAATCATTCCCCGGAGTAGGAGTCCCACGGTACATAAAAATAGCAATACATATGCATATAGAAACCATATCATGGGTAACCTAGAACTAGGAAGTAAAGTAGCCAGAAATCAAAAGGAAAAAATCCTCCACTTTCATGACTCGTCCAAGTCATTATATATGGTCTAAACTACAGCCAATCAGGCGACAGCACCCCCCAGAATGTTCTCCTCAGAGGCTCAGGCTCTCAGATTTTCTAACACAAGTGTGATCCAGAGTGAACAGATCAGAGAAGAGCCTCTGAGAGGAGGTGGGTGGGTTGCATGTGAATCTATGAAAGATACCAATACTGGAGAACCACAGATTACAGGTAAGTAACTTTTGTTCTTCTCCAGTATTGGGATATCTTTCATAGATTCACATGCCTGAATCAGAGTAGAGAGCAGTAACTACATAACAATACTAGTGATATTATCATCACAAGCATAAGCATATGCATATCACAGGCAATATGTAATTACAAATATAGATATTTCTATACCTATATAACACACACACATATATATATATATATATATATATATATATATATAACATACATACATACATACATACACACACACACACCAACAATCATAGAATATCTGTATGTTAGAAAATGGCAAGAGGAGGAGGGAAGAACAGAGGCTCACCTTATTTAA
The DNA here is from genome assembly GCF_964204655.1 of Triturus cristatus. Taxonomy (NCBI): domain Eukaryota; kingdom Metazoa; phylum Chordata; class Amphibia; order Caudata; family Salamandridae; genus Triturus; species Triturus cristatus. The sequence goes on along the minus strand of NC_140583.1, from coordinate 786,523,410 downwards.
AAAGATTATGGAGAACCACCTGTCCCACAGACGGGTCGGCATCGCTGGCAGCTTCCAAAAAGTAGTGCTTGGTAAAGGTGTGCCTGCTGGACCACGTAGCAGCTCTGCAGATTTGATGAATAGGCACACCAGCAAAGAGAGCGGTAGAGGAAGAGATTGCTCTAGTAGGATGTGCTCTCAGAGTTGTCTGTAAAGGTCTGCCTGCATGCGGATGACAGAAACAAATTGCAGCAGAAATCCAACGAGCAATGGACTGTTTGGATATTGGGTATCCTGTACGCATCTTTCCATAAGCTATAAATAGCTGATCAGATTTCCGCATTGAAGATGTCCTCTGTAAATAGAATTTGAGACACCTCTTGACATCAAGAGTATGTAAAGCCCTTTCCGCAGGTGATTGAGGATTAGGAAAGAAAGTTTTTAAAATGATCGTTTCGTTGAGATGGACGTCCGAAGGTACTTTAGGCATAAAAGTGGGGTTAGTGCGTAGCACTACCGAATCTCTGGTGAATTGAAGGTAAGGCGGTTTTATTGTGAAGGCTATAATTTCACTGACCTGCCTAGCAGATGTGAGTGCTAATAGTAGAGAGACTTTCCATGAGAGAAATTTTAAAATCAGCCTTATGGATAGGTTCAAAAGGATGGCGCATGAGTTGTGAGAGCACAACATTCAGATGCCAGGATGGAGGTGGACGGCAAATTGGAGGAAACATGCGAAACAATCCCTTGAAGAACTGCTGAATGATCCTAGAAGAGTAAAGAGAGTTGGAACCATTCTGTCGGAATCTGGAGATAGCCGCTAAAAATACCTTAAGGCTAGAACGTGAAAGGCCTGATCTTGCCAAATGCAAAAAGAAAGGCAAAATTTGTTACGGTTTTACATGAATTGGATGAACGTTGGCGTCATGGCACCTAATGCAAAATCGTTTCCATTTAAGCCCGTATGTCTTGATTGTGGAGGGCGCTCTAGCATTGGCCAAGACTTCTCTACAGTCCGAAAGAATATCTAAGACAGCAAATTCAAAGTGCTCAGGCGCCAGGCCCCTAAGTGCAGGGATGCAGAAACCGGTGGCAGATCTGACCGTTCTGAATGGATAGAAGGTTCGGTATTGGTCGCAACTGAATGGGATCGCATTCGGAGAGAAGGAGGAGTTCGGTGAACCAAAAATGGCGAGGCCACCTGGGAGCTAGGAGTATTAGGCGACAAGGCTCCTTCATTTTCTGGAGAACCCTGGGAACCAACGGTATCGGTGGAAAAGCGTAGGCATAAATCCGCGACCAGTTAATCAAAAAAGCATTCCCACACGATCCCTTGTGGGGAAGCCAACTTGCGAATAATGGGTATTTGTGGTTCAGGCTCGTCGCAAACAAATCCAGATCGGGCCGACCCCACTCCTGAAAAGTACGATTCAAGGTTGGTTGATGGAGCTCCCACTCGTGATTGGAAGTTGTCGATCGGCTGAGGGAATACGCAAGAACGTTGGAAACTCCCGGGACATGGATTGCTGTCAGACTTATCCGATGTTTGATCGCCTAATCCCAAATCTCCTGGGCTTGCTGAGACAATAGTGCGGATATTGTCCCTACTCGTTTGTTAAAGTAGTGCATACTTGTGTTGTTGTCCGTCCGGAACAACACTGATGCTCCGAGAATGATGGTGCGAAAATATTTAGGGCTAGGAAGATCGCCAGCAATTCCAAGAGGTTGATATGCCAAGTTCGTTGCTGAGCATCCCATCTTCCGCTTACCGTCAGTCCTTGCAGGTGAGCTCCCCATCCTTCTAGGGAGGCGTCCGTGGTGATGACGAAGCTTGAAGCTTCTATTAGGAATGAGCAGCCTGCTGCTACATTTTTCTTGTAAGTCCACCATCGTAGAGCGTCCCTTATTTGAGGCGTGATATAGATGAGATCGAAGGATCCCGAAACTTGAAACCACTGTTTGTTGAGTTCCTCTTACAGAGGTCTCCTTCTGAGACGGCAATTGGGGACCAGAGGAATGCAAGATGAAAGCATCCCCAGAAGCAACTTGAACTGCCGTACTGAAACGCACTGTTTTGATCGCAGTAGCTGGGCAAGTTTGCAAAGTTTCAGTTGCCTTTCGTTTGAGACAAAGGCTTGTGTTCGCAAAGTGTCTATGGTGGTTCCCAAGAACGTTCTGTTTTGCGATGGGACGAGGTGAGACTTGTCAAAATTGATGGAGAGGCCCAGGGATTGAAAAAGAGATAGACATCTCTGAGCATGGACGTTTGCGATGTTGAAAGAGTTCGCCTTGATAAGGCAGTCGTCCAAATAAGGAAAAAATTGAATTCCCTCCAGCCGAAGGTGTGCAGCCACCTGTGCTAAGACCTTGGTAAAGACCTGGGGTGTGGAACATAGTCCGAAAGGGAGGAATTTGAACTGAAAGTCCCTGCCAGCCACTCTAAACCTCAACAACTTTTGGTGTCTGGGTAGAATTGGTACATGAAAATAAGCGTCTTGGAGGTAGAGAGTGGTCATATGATCCCCCGCAGTGAGAAGTTGAAGGATTTCTGGCAGAGTTAGCATCCGGAAGGATAATTCTTTTAGATATTTGTTGAGGGAGCGAAGATTTAGAATGGGACGCAATTCTCCGGATTTCTTCTTTATCAGAAAAAATCTGGAATAAAAGCTGGTTCCTCTTTGCAATCGAGGGATTGCAAAGAGGAACCGGATCGCTCCTTTTCGCAGCATCAAATTTATTTGGGCAAAAAGCTCTGAAAGGTGAGCTGCAGGTGGTCCTTTGGGAGGAGAATTCGGAGGAAGTTTTATAAATTCTAGAATGTGGCCTCTGGCTACAATGTCCAAGACCCATTTGTCTGTGACCAGTTTGAGTAGTAATGGGAGATTCTTCCTCCAACTTTTAACGGGGCAAGCGGTAGAGAAGGTGGCAGTTGTCACTGCTTCTTGGACGTATCACGTCCCCTGTAGGAAGACTTCCTTCTATTTTGCGAGCAGGAGGTAGATGGTTGCTGTCTGAATGATTGTTAGCGCTGGGAAGAGTAACGTTGGTTACTTTCATAGGACTGATATTGTCTTTGCTGATTATATCCTCCTCGATTAGAAAAGGATCTGCGGCCTCTTGCACCACGAAAGGGCGGTTTACGAAACTGAAGCGTTCCGAGCGATCTTGCGGTCTCTGAATCCTTTTTAATGGCCTGTAGGGCCTTGTCAACATGCTGCCCAAAAAGAGACTCGCCATCAAAAGGGATATCAATTATTTTAGCCTGAACCTCCTGGCGATATGATGTTGATTTTAACCAGCATTGCCTCCGCAGGACTGCGGCACCTGCCAGTTGTCGAAAACCTGTAGATGCAACATCCACCGAAGAATGAATAATCTCAACCGAGATTCGTTACCCTTCCTGGAGGATCTTAGGCACCTCTGACTTGGAGGGCTCAGGCAACAAGTCGATGTAGGGAGAAATGTCCGATCACATTTGTCTATCATATCGTCCTAAGAAAGCCAATGAGTTAGCTGCACGAACTGTCGTCGCTGCCATAGTGGACACCTTCTTTCCAATAGCGTCCAGACATCTACCATCCTGATCCGGAGGAGCGGACAGCGGAGAGGAGGCATTCTGCGCTCGTCGTTGAGCTGCTTGGGCGATAACTGAATCTGCCTTTGGTAGGCCTATCAAGCATGCAGGCGAACTGTCCGGCGCCTTGTATTTTTTTAATCAAGGCGGGGCAGGACCGCAGGAACAGAAGCCGGAGCTTTCATAACTTTTAATTCTTCTTGCCAAATGTTATGTTATGTTAACGGGTTTATAGAGCGCGACAGCTAACTCAGTTAAGAGGCGTCCCATAGCGGCGACGGAAGGCTTCGTCGACGAAGGCGTAGTCGTCGAGCTCGTTGACGAGGGACCCCGTTTCTGAGGTAAATCATTGTCAGAAACCTGCTTTGAAGATGAGACTTCGCAATCTTTCTCGGGGGCGTAAAAGGCATAGTTTTACTCTTAGAAGGTGGAAGAGCCTTTTTTGAAGTAGAAGGCAACTCAGCACTCTTGGAGGTATGCTGTTTATTCGACACCTTAGCCCCAGGAGAAAATAAATCTGTGTCAGCACTCCTCTTTCTAGAGGACATAGTCTGGACTGAGGCAACACTCCCAACTTCAGATAAGGGATTGTCCTGATCTTTAATCTTCTGTAGCCACAGAAGTAGACGCCCCTCCGAGTCTTTTGTGGGAAAGTTCTGCAGATCTTGCAGTCTCTCACCTGGTGGTCAGGATACAATGAAATCAATAATCAGAATAGACCGGACTTGCTTTCTTGGTCTTTAAAATCATAAAAGGAAACAATCATCCTTTTTTGTTTCCATTAGAAGTAGAAAACGCTGTGTAGCCCTCTCCATAAGAAGGTGAAAACCTCCAATGTCAACAGGAGGAGAATCGACAGGAGCAGGAGTTGAAGGCGACGGAGTTTGAATTTGGTAATCATCCCATTCCGTGATGAGTGTTCTGTCATCCAATTCTCCTTCCTCTCTATCGTCATCAGAGGTGTGAGCATCCTGAGAGTGATGCGAAGGTACAGGAGAATGTGGCCTGGGCGACATCAGAGCTGATGAAGATTGAGGCACAGGTGTGGGCGGTATAGAGGAAGCCGATTCAGCTGGAGGGAAAAGGCGATAGCAATTGTCCAACATGTACTGCAGATTGTTTAAAAGAGCCAAAGGCATTTGGGCCGTAGGTACTGGATCTGGAGCTGAAGGAACCGTGTCCGGACAAAATTCGTCATCTTGGTACTTAATGAGGAGTTCAGAAGGGCTCCAGGCGGTACGAAACCTATCTCCCTCATCTCACGCTTCATCATCCTCTTCAGATTCCAGTAGTTGTTCAGGTAACCTAAGAGGAACCTTAGCAGGAGAGATTGTAATTGGAGAAAGCACCTTCAATGAAGATCCACGTCTTTGTAGTAAAGAAGACGTCGCTGTCAACGGAGGCAACTGTATAAATGGAGTCGTAGACGGTGTAGAAGATACTGCAGGCGTAGACGAAGATCAAACCTGAAGAGCCATACATGAAGATAGAGGTAACGTCGACGAGGCGGGCGTCAATGGAGTCATCGTCGACAAGGCAGTCGTCGACGAGGCAGTCGTTGACGACCCTCTTAATCTTCGGAGCATCGACGGTAGATTTAATCTCTTTCGTCGACAGAACTGGTCTGACGGCGACAGATACCAGTGTCGACGGCAAAGACGCCGACGACATGATCATCTGTGGCTTCGGCGACAAGAGGGTTGCAGTCGACATCGTCGTAGCGGCGACGGAACGCTTCGTCGACAAAGGCGTAGTCGTCAACCTCGTTGACGAGGGACCCCGTTTCTGAGGTAAATCATTGTCAGAAACCTGTTTTGAAGATTGAGACTTCGCAATCTTTCTCGGGGCGTAGAAGGCATAGTTTTACTCTTAGAAGGTGAAAGAGCCTTTTTTGAAGTAGAAGGCAACTCAGCACTCTTGGAGGTATGCTATTTTTTAGACACCTGATCCCCTTGAGAAAATAAATCTGTGTCAGCACTCCTCTTTCTAGAGGACGTAGTCTGGACAGAGGCAACACTCCCAACTTCAGATAAGGGATTGTCCTGATCTTTAATCTTCTGTAGCCACAGAAGTAGACGCCCCTCTCTGTCCTTCAGAGTCTTTTGTGGGAAAGTTCTGCAGATCTTGCAGTCTCTCACCTGGTGGTCAGGATACAAGCAGTAAATGCACTTCTTATAGGGATCTTCTGAAAACAGCCAGAGCTTCCCACAAGATTCACAAGGTCGAAAGAGATTTCTTTGAAGAAGACATCCTAACAGGAAAAGTTTCCAAAGAAAACTGAGAGGAACTGAGCAGAGCTCAGGGAGACTCCCTTCACACGACGTGCGGTAGAAAATCTGAAAGCCTGAGCCTTGAGAACATTCTGGGTGGTGCCGTTGCCTCATTGGCTGTAGTTTGGACCATATATAATGACTTGGACGAGTTATGAAAGTGGAGGATTTTTTCCTTTTGATTTCTGGTTACTTTACTTCCTGGTTCTAAGTTACCCATGATATGGTTTCTATATGCATATGTATTGCTATTTTTATGTACCATGGGACTCTCACTCCGGGGAATGATTCAGGCATGTGAATCTATGAAAGATACCAATACTGGAGAACATGAGTTTCTTAAACGTACTGAGACACTTTGATTCTCTGTCTGGTGAGGCTATGAGAAAGGCTTTTGGGGTGTTCTGCTTATAGATGCTTGTACCATTTAATTTTCTAGGGTCAGGTGCCGAGTTACGAAAGTCTCATCACACAAGGTATGGTAGTGGCATCTCCCTATTCGACAATGTATTAGTGGTCCAGAACATGGCTTAGTAGTGGTTCAGAACATGGCTTACTGGAGCCCCAGAAGCGTGCCACAGGACTTGGCAGCATGTCAAAGAGCAACAGCATTGCACATTGAAACTCTAGCATTTGCTGCTGTGTCCGCGAAGGCCCCAGAAACTTGGGATGAGAGTAAGAGTTTGCTCCAAAGGTGACAGAGTTCAGGAGTGAGACTGAGGCACACTTACGCCCTTGCACCTCCTCAGGAGTTTGAAGGCTTCGACCATGGCAAAGATCTACTGCAGAAACAACTTCAGGAGCGGGAACAGGACCTTCCATTCCGCTGGTCACAGCGTGGAATCTTTCGGTGTTTGGAAAAATATAGCCTTGCCTCACAGTTTTGTCCTTCAGATTTATCAAGGTGCACTCACTACAGACTTTGCAGTTGTGGTGTAACCAAAGACATATGGTAGGGATCTGTCAGACATTAGCTTGCGACAGTCCCCACAAGGTTTGAACCCTGTGTTTTTTTGTTTTTTGGGTGGGGTGGGTAGGATTGCCTCCTGTACACTGGAATTTCAGGTAAACGGTTTTCTTTTTGCTTCATTAGAGATAAAGGTTAGCTTCAGACATGCATCTGGTGGCACGGAAAGGAGCTGATGTCCGTGTTCTCTGGTGTGCTTATAAGCGGTTCCGCACATCACTTCCAGAGTTGAATGGTGGCGGCAAAGCCAGAAGATGACACCTACTGACACGTAGGGGTACAGCGTGGAAATTTCCAGACCCAGTTTGACGCCTTAGGAATATTCAAAAGCTGAGGAACCTGCTGTTCGAAACCTCTAGCAAAATGTTTGCATACATAGTGTAAGCTCTACTAAAGCTATGTGTACATAGTTCTGATCCAATATTGCAGATTTATGCTGTAGTCTAACCTTATACATTAGTTTTCCTCATTACTAGGTTTTATACTCTGTACAGCCTCTATGTAAAGCACTGCAATGCTCTTGGGCTTTTTTTGCTCCAAACAAAAACCTCAAATAAAATAAATAAGGATAACTACATAAAAACATGGATAGTCTTTCAACCAGGTTCTGATGATATTGGGATGCCAATTTTACAACACAGACCATTTCAGCAGCTCAACTTCCATGAAAGTCTCCAGTGAGGCTGTGGTGCTTTATGCAGGATTCATCCTGGCATCTGACTGGCTGTCTCACACTCTTGAGTTTGAACATACTATCATGCAGTGCACAAAAGCCCTATAGAACAAGACACCATGTTAAATTCAGTGCGGTCAATGTAAGGGCAAATGCCTCACTCGTACTTACCAGGTAAGTTTGCCTCGAGTTCTGCTACTTCTGTTGGAAAAGAGAAAAAAAAATTATTTGTTTCAAGCAGGAAAAATGTTCAGTTGTTCCTGATGCACCTGTTGCATTAATTGTAGAAATACAGGACATAAATAGATATCTAGTTCTAACCTCATCAATTCTTCCTAGTTTTTCTGGGGATAAATAACCATTATTATGAGCAAGAGACAATTTGATGTTAACATCTTATAACATGCAAACAAAAGGTCTTAGTAGAAGTGGTCTGATTTACTGAAGAACACACAAAGATAAGCAATAGCTCCTTGGATGAATTGATAATTTGCCACTCTATAATGTATTAAGAGACTGCACTCAGAAGCAATTAAATTTAAAAACATGTAAACTGCTACACCGCAATGTGCTAATGTTGCAAATGATAGAAAAAGAACCAGAGTTTTAATGTCAAAGATATTCTATAATACCTCACATTGCAGGTGAGCTGAAAGAACAGATCATAATCCTCATACATTACAGACTGCACTAGAGACTGAAGTGATTACCTTAAACCAGATTATGTATATGAAACTGCAGAAAGTAACTGCTTTGCAGTTTACTACCTGCTATCGAAACAAGAAGACACATACACGATTAGAGGACACAAACCCAACCAGCAGGTTACCCAAGTGCTTTATTCGGAACATTTTAAAGTCAAAGTGGGGAAATAGAAGCACACAAAAAATGTGGAAATACATATAGATCACTGGAGTGCAATGGTAAAAGGTACAAAAAAAATGCATACACATGCAGAACGAGGATTAAGTGGCTTGGAGTGGGTATTTTCATTTTCAGAAGACTGTAGAGAATTAGGAAGCACATGAGGTAGTACCAGAATGTCTTTGGAAGAATTTGTAGGTGTAATGGAAACTGAGGATTATCCAAGACACACGGTGGGACAGACTGCTCTACAATAGATAGGAAATAGGAGCCATTTAGGCACAAAGAAGATGCCAATAGCATATGGCAAGAAGACCCGGCCTTCACGTTTTTGGGAATTCGCTGATAAAACTATGGGAAGTAATTGGGCTGCTTTAAATGCGCAAAATCAAGATAGAAGGAGCCATTGCACCAAGACTGAGACAAAATTGAAGACAGGGTTTAGATGCGAGTCACAGCTGTTGGTGGACTTAAAATACTTTTAAGACAATGCTGCACAATTTGATGTGCGTGGAAGCTGTTAAAGTGAAAAATGAAGGTAAGTACCGAATGGAGCAAAAGGCAAAATTGCTTAACCGGGGAAAGAAGATTGAGGAGCGACAGCATTTCCTAACCTGTCCGGAGAGCAATTATATAGCCTTGTAGACGGCAAAAATAAGGATGTTAGATTTTGTTCGTCATGAGGAAATGGAGTGGATTAGGCAGGTTGTGGTAACTTTGTTAATGTGGGTTTTCAATTGTAGACGTCTGGGGAGTGAAACCACCAATACTTTTGATGTGACTACCTGTCCATTGGAGGACAGTTCCTGTTAATGGAAGGGAGAACAATGGTGGGGAGAATAGAAATAACTCCACTCCTGCTAGCATTTGAACAATGTCTGATAAAATAAATAAAAACAGAAATTAACCTGTGATTGTGTGATTGATACAATTCATAACTTGGATTTAAACTGCAGAGACCCTTCAAGGTGTTAATTCTTTAAAGCTCGCTCCAATTTAAAAAAAAAAAAAGAAATCTACCGAATGTATTTCCACAAAACCAAAGAAAGGTAAAGTTATTCACCTATAATCCTAGTTGTCTTCCAGGGGAATCCTCAAACTCGTAAGCATTGAATAGTCCCACCCACGTGCAGGTATCCAGGAGCACTTTTAAAATTATACATATTTGTATAACAAACTTTGAACTACAGAACCTTACATATAGGTATGCAGCCCAAAGAAAGGTTAAAAATTGCAAGAATACATGGAGTTTTCATTTGAAAAAGAAGCAAACTACAGAGAAATGGGTTTAATAAAAGCGACCATAGAAAATGTTTCAAAAACCTTTTTAAAAAGGAAAATGAAAGGGAATATGAGACAGTCAGCCAATGGGTTTCAATACAAAATATGGTAGAGAATGCAAAATATTGTCTTTAAGAACTTCATAGTACACCCTGTATCCTATCAGGCTTCTCAACGGTGACAATTCAGGTCATTGTTCTGGAAATTAGGAATACAATGTAAAACAACTGCTGTGAGTTGGGGTAGTTCCCATGCAAGATGTTTCCTGATGACTTTGCTGCAGATTCACATGGACGCGAACTTGGGTTACAAAGGGCTCGAAAAATCAAAAAATTGCTACTAGACCTGCAGTCTAGTAACTTAAAAAATGTACTGGAGGGGGTGGGGGGGGGGGGGGGGCGGGGGATGTGGTTTGGAGCGTCAAGATGGCGGTCGCACTGAGTGCTCCGGACCCCCTCATCATCCGCTCCAGCATTTAGCACCATCAGTAATCATCTTTGCCCCTTGCCTATAGCCGGTGCCTGAACAACATCCTAACTCTCTGCCGGTGCCGAGGAACTGCGGCAGAGACCACTGCAGCGGTGACATTACCCCAGATCCCCAAGCCGCCCACTAACAAGATGGCAGTACCTGCTGAGCCGTGAGCTGAGCCTGGGGGCTGGATCCGGCATCCGGAAGCTGCTTTGCAGCGGCCGGTCCTCTGCCGAGCTTTGCAGCTGAACAAAGACAGCGCCAATCCAGCTGGGGTTGTGTGATATCCAGCACTGTGGGCTGGTGTGAGGTCCTGAAGCTGAGATCACTGCAGCGGCAACGCTGCCCCTGATCCCTGAGCCACCTACGGACCGCATGGCTGCGCCAGCTGGGCTGTGATTCGGGCCTGGAGATTGGATCCAGCCATCGAACGCTCCCTCACTGCAGTTGGTCCCTCTGCGATCCACGTGGATCCGCGCCCCCGGTGAGCGGGAGAAAGCAAATTCAGGGTGGGATCTCGCCCCGAATGGGCCCCCCGAGTACCGAGGATGAGTTGGTGCCTTCGGGGCTGTGCCTGGCCGTGGAGGAGGTCGGGGTGCCGGCCGCTGTCTCGAGCAACGGTGCGCCGCTGCAGTGGTTCTGTGGCCCGTAAAGTTTGCTGGTCCCGGTAACGTCCTGGGGCAGGCAGAAAGTGAAGTGGTGTCCTGTGCTCCTCACCAGCAGAGTGCCGTCGGACTTCTTGCAGCGGTGAGTCAGGCTGGCTGCACGGCACCGGGGAGAGGAATTCCGTTCCGGCCAATCACTGGTACCCTGCTGCGGATGTGTTGGGGAGGCTCCCGGGCCTGCCGGCTGGGCCTTTGATGTTGTGGCCCCCTCCCAATCTGGGCTGTGTGGCGGTCCCCAGCGGAGCATCGGACCTCCACCCTGGCTGCGTGGATTTGTGTGCGGAGACCAGGGCTGCTTGGCCTATGCTGATGTGCTGCTCTCCCGACTTGGGCCCTGCCTCGCTGGGGTGATCCTTGCATGCCTCCTGGGGGGCCATTGGGTGCTTGTTGTAGTGCCCGCGAGGCTCAACTGGTGGTCTGCCCCTGTTGCCCTGGCGGCGACTGGGGCCCACCACCTGGTTCTGGGACGGCGGCGGATTGCACAACCCCCCGGGCGGGAGCAACGATCTGTGATGGCACCCAAGGGCCTCTCCCCCCACCGCCCTCAACACCATCCTGATTTTACTGCTGGCAGACACAGCGCAGTGGGTGTGATCCTGGCCCACAGGTTGGTGCCTAGACTCAGCGGAGCTCCATCTTCCCCTGCTTCACTCCAGGAACAACCACCCGCTCCTGGGGGTTCTGCACCTGCGACCTCTGGGGACGGCGCACACTGGGGCCCGGACCCCAGACATCTACAGATTTTCCGGCCGAGGCCAGACGCACCCCACCGTGCTGCAAAATAGCAAATTGAGGAGACTGCAATCTTGCCTGTGAAGACCGGCGCAGGACGCACTCTGCCTCTGGTCCCTGCTGGAACTCTCCCTAGCACAAGCCATGGGAAAAGTACGGGGCCCTAAATCCTCTGCCAACCACATGCAAACGAAAATGGATCAATACACCACGGCTGATCGGCTGATTATGATCCACCGGGGCAGGATGGGAGTGGACCCTCTCTCCAGGGTAAAGACTTGGCTGCCATCTTGCAGGCGATTAGCGCGTCTCAGGCCTCGGTGGAAGGAAAGATCGGGGAGGTTTGCGTTGATATATCCCTCATCCTGCAGGACTTGCGCAACGCCACGGCCCGCATCTCGGAGGCCGAATCTCGCCTCTCCACGGTGGAGGATGATATCCACCAGTTGGAGGAGCAAGTGACACACTTACAATCCCACACCAAAGAATTACACAGACGTGCTGAGGATGCAGAAAAGCGTTCTCGCTGCAATTATCTCCACCTCGTGGGATTTGCGGAGGGAATCAAGAAAGGGCAAATGACCGCCTTCATTGAAAACTGGCTTTCCTCCTGAATGCCCAAGGACACACTTAACGTGGGTCGCGGTGGAGAAAGTTCATCGGTCCCTGGCACCTAAGCCACTGCCCGGAGCCCCACACCATCCCATAATAGCTCGGATCCTCAACTTTAAAGATCGGGATGCGATTTAGAGTGCAACACGAACCCTGGGCACCCTAAAATTCCAAAACCACACCATCATGGTGTTTCCAGACTACACCAAAGAGGTGCAAGACCAACGGCGCTCCTATGTAGAGGTCACATAGAGGCCTCCAGATCATTGAGCCTGGCTGCATGCGGGTCCGGGAGCACTCCCACTCCTCCGGGCTCCCAACACCAGCAGAGGGCTGAATCTGTTGGGAACTCATCCTGAGAGCGTCTCTCCCTGGGCACCCTGAACTTGGCCACGGACTCTGACCTCTCCCGCAGCCCAACGATTTAAGGACCCTGAGAAAGTTAACACATGAGAGAGGGAGGACAATGTTGCCTATGAGTTTTGAGCACGTACCACACAAGGTCATGCAGCGGAACTGACAGAACCGTTAGTGGCACAGAAAGACGATGTCGGCGGAGTGCTCCACCGAGTTGTGGGGCTTGCTGACCTAGTCCAGGCCAGCCCACTGGCTCTGAACCACATCCTGCAGGCTGGATACCCTTGGCCACCTCTCACTCCTCGCGGTGATCCATTTCCGCGAACCACATTGAGCCGAAAAACACCTCACTTGAGGTTCCCACAATGCCTCTATTGATCCTGAGCCCCCCTGCAGCACGGCGCTCCTGAAGTGATGCAACTAACCAGTACTGTATTTTCACCACTTCTCCAAACGCACCTTAGCGAGGCGCGTACTATGATCGAAAGGTCTTTCTGATGAGTCACTGGGTATCCTTATGTTAGGAGGGGTCCTCCACGCAATCCAACCCGAACGTTTTAGTTTTACTTTACATGATTGGGTCGACAGATGCTTCTGTTCCTGAAGTATAGGGTGGGGAGAAGGAGGAAGAGAGGGGTTGAGACTGTTGTGCCGCTGTTGTCTCGCGTTATTACACCAGCATTACTTTGGTACACTACGCCGGTCCCATGTACTGTTTGCGACCCACAGGCACATTTGCTATCCTACACTCAAACCAGACTCCAGCAATCCCGCAGCCAACCAGGGTCACGGGGACCTTCAACCCCACCATGATGGACACGAACAGTAGCGGATCTTCCCTTCGTGTACTATCCTGGAATGTCAACGGACTCCTCGATAGGGTCAAACGGACGCCAGTCTTACACTACGCTTAGTGCCAGGCATCCGACATGTCCCTACTCTAAGAACACCATCTCATGGGAAATCGCTGCCCCTTCCTAGCGAGATACGGTTACGATAGAGTCTGGCACTCAGGATTTACATGGATCCTCATGCTGCGCAATCTTCCCTTTGTCCTCACGCAGGCCACTAGCGACCCCCGGGGAAGCATTGTAGCTCTGAGTGGACTGTAAGGAGGAAACCCTCTCAACCTTATCTTTGTATACTCACCTCCATCGATGCTCAGAAAGACCCTGGAACACACCACTGACCTCATTTCGCCCCTACCTTTAGGCGCGACAATAGTCAGGGGTAACTTCAATGTGATTCTGAACCCTCACCTTGACACTGCATGCACACCTTCTGCTCTAAGGGCCACGCATGCCAAACAATTGACGAACTGGGTGGACTCCCTGGGCCTGTGCGACGCTTGGAGAATTTGGCATCTTCAGACTAGCCAATTTAACCACACGTTAGGTGCACACCGCACCCACGCACGTATAGACATTATATTTGTCCCCCCTATTGATTGCCAAATGATCAGAGATATCACTATCCTTCCTAGGGGCATCTCGGACCACTCATCCATTCTTCTGTGCACTGAGGAACCCCCTAGCTTGAAACAGCCAACTTGGAGGATGAAAGCATGGTTCCTCCAGGACGAGGAGTTTAGAGAGGTGATTGGGGCAGAGCTCCAACAGTACTACCCTCACAAACACTGGCTCTGTACCCTCTCTGGGTACCCTGTGGGAAGCAGGCAACGCCACCATCCGTGGCTTCGCCAAGGGCCAACAGAAGCTTAAGCGTCAGACTAACCAGATCATCCTATCCTACGAGAGGCTCAGGCGCTAGTCCTCGAGCAGAGCTCCCCTGGAGACAGTGACGAGATTTGGGAGAGGCAACTTATGCACCTGAGAGGGGAAATTAGACAACTCTCCTTGGATGCCGCCAAGCTCTTGTGGAGATCCTCTATAGCAAGAGTGTACAGCTGAGGGGATAAGAACGGAAAAATCCTACATAGGCTGGCTACATCTCCCATGGCTAACCGTATAATTCCGGAGATTCAGGACCCGGACGGCTTTGCTCACCGCTCCCCCTTAGTAATGGCCAAGACCTTTGCCTCAAACGATCGTGAGCTATACTCTGCGCAGCTCCCTGCATCCTCCCTCTCAGACCAGTTCAACTTGGGTCGCCTTCTCCTCCCTCGCATTAGCGCAGCTGCAGATCTAGACCTCCCCGTTACTCGTGAGGAGATGGTCTCCCCCAGGAGTATTACGCTGCCTATCGAGAGACGCTCGCTCCACACCTCTTTGATCTATTCACTGAAGCCCTTGAAAAGGGCTCCTTCCCCCTAAAACAGATGTCGCTAACATTATTGTTCTCCCCAAAACACAACCGCCTTCGTCCAAATGTACCGACTACCGCCCTATCTCACTCTTGAATACAGAGGTTTAAATATTCGCTGCAGTTCCCGCCCAACAGTTGCAGCCCTACCTCACCAACTTAATCCACCCCGACAAATGTGGATTAATGCCGCTGTGGTGGACTAGGCACTGTCTCCGGTGTCTCCACCTGGCCCTGGCAAACTGCCAGTTACAAAGTCCCTACCTGGCACTACTTTTCATTGACAACGAAAAGGCCTTCGACTCGGTGGACTGGCAGTACATGGATGACGTGATGGTCGAGATGGTTTTCGGCCTGCGATTTCGCAACCTGGTGAAGGCCCTTTACTCTCGTCCTCAAGCTCGAGTACTCACCAATGGGGTACTGTCGGAGGTATTTCCTATTAGAAGGGGAACGAGGCAGCGATGCCCCCTCTCACCTCTTCTTTTCGCTTTAGCAGTGGAGCCCCTGGTGAGCCTCATTTGGTCGGATGACCGAATTCAGGGTTGGAAGTGGCCCAGCTCGGGAGAAGACAAATTTGCCTTGTACGCAGATGACTTCTAACTTGCCAGCAGGTAGGTCGCCCCCCCAGCCGCCACACGGTCCTCCTGTGCTCTGCTGCTGCCTGCCAGTACCCGCCGCTGCCAAGTAAGCCCCCTGCGCCTGTTGTCCTCTCGCTATTGTTTGTGCCCCTGTGACCCGTTTTCTTCTGTTACCCCGCTCCTGGTCCCCTCGCCTTGTCTCTGCCCCGGTGACCCCCATTTTCTTCTTTATTTTGTGCCCCTGTGACCAGTTTTCTTCTGTTACCCCGCTCCCAGGTCCCATGCTCCTGCCCGTGCCCCCCTCCCCCGGCCCACCTTCCCGCTGCTGCACCCTGCGGCCACGCCCCCCGCTGTCCCATTCGCCACCCCGCTCCCGCCTCCTAGCTGCTCCTCCCTTCCACTTATACGGAGGCCGCGCACAGTCAAGCCCGTCTGCGCCCGTCCGCGCCCAGTGCCAGGACCTCTGGCCCCCGCCAGAGCCAACCCACCCGACGGAGATACGACACAGCCGCCCTCCACGCACTCAACACCGGCCGACAGCCAGCCTGCTACAGAGCCACCCCGAAATGCACCCATGGAGCCTTCACCTGCCACGCCTGCAAGTTCACCTGCCTCCGGACCTGCACTGCGCCCGCCAGAACAGGCGCCTACAACAACCACCTCAAGTGGATCCTGCTCAACACCCGCTCCGTCCACAAGCACGCCGTCGAACTCTGGGACCACCTCGAGACAACAGCGCCGGACGTCGCTTACCTCACGGAAACCTGGATGAACGCCTCCTCAGCCCCTGACATCGCCATAGCCATCCCGGACGGCTATAAGATCACCCGGAGGAACCGCATCAACCAAGCCGGAGGCGGCATCGCCATGGTCTACAGAAACACCATCCGCATCACGACCAACACCGACGACACCCTCACCGCCGCCGAACTCCTCCACTTCCAGATATCCACACCGACCCCAAGACCACCCTCAGAGGTACCCTCATCTGCAGACCCCCGGGACCACGCACACAATTCAGCGAAGCCATCGCAGACTTCATCAGCCCGCTCGCCCTCGCCTCCTCCGACTACATCTTCCTAGGGGACCTCAACTTCCACCTGGAGAACAACAAGGACAACAACAACACCACCACCCTTCTAGACAACCTCGGACTCAAGCAACTGGTCAAACCACCCCCCCCCACTACGCCGGCCACACGCTTGACCCCATCTTCTCCTCCAGCAACCACATCTCCTTCAGCCACTCCACCGGACTTCACTGGACCGATCACAGCTGCGTCCACTTCAACTTCAGGAAAACCACAACTCACCACCGCCCGCAACAAGCTCCCCGTAGATGCTGGAGCAAGATCACCACCGACCAGCTCACCCCCAACCTGAGCCAAAACCAACCCTCCATCACTACGGACTTCAACGAAGCAGCCCTCAACCTCACACAGTGGATCACCAACTGCGCCGACGCCCTTGCACCACTGAAGAACCCTCCAAGCAATCCCGACAGCAAGAAAGCCTCATGGTTCACCGACGATCTCAAAGACTCCAAGAAATCCTGCCGTACCCTCAAAGAAACTTGGCGCAACGACCAGTCAACAGAAAACATGACAGCCCTCAAGACCACCACCAGCTGATCCGCACCACCAAAAGGATAGCATTCAGAGACCGACTGGACAACACCCACAACAGCAAGGAACTCTTCAGCATCGTCAAAGAGCTCTCCAACCCCAGCGCCAGCAACAACGACATCACGCCATCGCAAGACCTCTGCGACTCACTCGCCACGTTCTTTCACCGCAAGATCACCGATATACACGAGAGCTTCAGCGCTCAGACCACATACCCATCCACCGAGTCAACGCCTCCCACCACCACCCTTTGCACCTGGAACCCCGTCAGCACGGAAGACACCACCCACATGATGAACACCATCCACTCCGGTTCCCCACCCGCCCCCTGCCCACACCACATCTTCAACAAAGCAGACTCCATCATTGCACCCCAACTCCGGGACATCATTAACAACTCCTTCGCATCCGCCACCTTCCCGGAGAGCTGGAAGCATGCGGAGCTCAGCGCCGTCCTGTAGAAACCCACCGTGGACCCCACAGACCTCAAGAACTTCCACCCAATCTCGCTCCTCCCCTTCCCAGCAAAAGTCATCGAGAAAACCGTCAAACAGCTGACCACCTTCCTCGAGACGAACAACTCCCTCGACCCATCGCAGTTCGGATTTCGAGCGAACCACAGCACCGAGACCGCCCTCATCGCAGCCACCGACGACATCAGGACCCTGCTGGACAACGGTGAAACGGCCGCCCTCATCCTCCTCGACCCGTCGGCCGCATTCGACACCGTCTGCCACCACACCCTGACAACCCGACTCCACCACGCCGGGATCCAAGGAAAGGCCCTGGAATGTCTCACCTCCTTCCTCTCCGACAGAACTCAGAGTCCGTCTCCCGCGCAGCGCCCACCAAGATCATCTGCGGCGTACCCCAAGGATCCTCGCTCAGCCCTACCCTCTTCAATGTCTACATGAGCCCCCTCGCAGCCATCGCACGCAAACACAACTTCAACATCATCTCCTACGCCGACGACACCCAACTGATCCTCTCCCTCACCAACGACACCGCCAGAGCCAGCTTCCAGGAAGGAATGAAAGACGTCGCAGAATGGATGAAGCTCAGCCGTCTGAAGCTGAACTCAGACAAGACGGAATTCCTCATCCTCGGACCATCCCCCTCCGCCTGGGACGACTCCTGGTGGCCCCCTGCTCTGGGCACCGCCCCCAAGCCAACGGACCACGCCGCAACCTGGGGTTCATCCTTGACTCCTCCCTCACGATGACCAAGCAAGTCAACGCCGTTACATCTTCCTGCTTCAACAGCCTCCGCATGCTCCGAAAGATCTTCCGATGGATCCCCACTGGAACCAGGAAGACGGTCACCCAAGCCCTCGTCACCAGCCGACTGGACTACGGGAACGCCCTCTACGCTGGGACCACCGCCAAACTACAGAAAAGACTCCAGCGCATACAGAACGCATCTGCACGACTCATCCTGGACATTCCCCGACACAGCCACATCTCTGCACACCTGAGAGACCTGCACAGGCTCCCCGTCAGCAAGAGGATCACCTTCAGACTCCTCACCCACGCACACAAGGCTCTCCACGACATGGGCCCCGAATACCTCAAAACCCGCCTCACGTTCTACACACCTACCCGCCAGCTCCGCTCCGCCAGCCTCGCCCTCGCCACCGTCCCACGGATTCGCAGAACCACCACCAGAGGAAGATCTTTCTCCTACCTGGCGGCCAAGACATGGAACTCCCTTCCCTTCCCTCCCCACCCACCTACGACTGACCCAGGACCATCTCTCCTTCAGGAGGCACCTCAAGACCTGGCTTTTCGAGCAGTAGCGCCCCCGCCCCCCCCCTTGAGACCCTCGCGGGTGAGTAGCGCGCTCTATAAATGTTCCTGATTGATTGATTGATCCTTGCGGAGCCGGCCCAATCTGGTCCTCACTGTCTCCGGGCGTTGCCTGCCTTTGGGCGGGCCTCGGGCTGCGACTCAACACTAACAAATCAGTTCTGGTCCCTTTACACTTAACCAGAGACTGCTTCTACTGGCAGTCCACAATACCCATTAGGCGACAGCCCTTTAAGTATTTGGGGATCTGGGTCACATTGCTCCCTGATCTCGCTTGATCTCTCAATATAACCCCACTAATGAAGAGAGCTAAGGAGGACTTCCGCAAGTGGCAGATGCTACCACTGAATCCCCTGGGGAGGGTCGCTCGGTTTAAAATGATGATCCTCCCCAGATTCCTGTACGTCATTCAAAACACCCCCTTCCACTTCCCGCGGGCTTGGTTTAGGGAACTGGATAGCCTCACCACTAAATTCCTCTGGGGCGGTCGCAGACCCCGCATAGCCTTGGCTCGCTGCAGCATCTCGCCCTTTGACGGGGTCATGTGAATGACCAACTTATACTTATACTACCTGGCGACACGCCTACTCACCTTGCATGACTGGCTCAAAGGGGGGGGTCCAATCTGGCATATAGACTCGAGCTGGGTGAATTGGGTCTACCTAACATCCAAACCATGATGTATGGGGGGGCCTATATCCAGAACTCTACATATGGTGACTCATGCTGTTCTCCTGGCCTGGCGGGTATCCCTGCATCACACCCACTGGACAAGCAGATTGACCCAACACACTCCACTCTGGCATGACACGTGGCTTGGGGAGATTAGCGCATCAAAAGGATTCCGGGCTTGGGATCTTATCTGGATTGCCCAACTTGGAGATGTGAGGACCGGTGGGCACATACGCACCTTTCAAGATCTGCAAACCAGGCACTCCCTACACCCATCACCATTCTATAGATATTTGCAGCTGTGTCACACCCTCCACTCACACATATCAGAAGGCACAACGATACCGGAGTACAGACCTCCAGAGGCGCAAATCATGATGGGGAACCTAGGAAGGGGGGGCATCTTGCGCATCTATCGTTCTCTCACCAACAATACCCCAACTACACTAGATCATCTCAGAAACCAATGAGAGGGTTGGGTGGGACCACATGAGGAAGAAGATAGGAGGAACGCGCTGATGGCGGCCAAGATGATCACTGCCTCAGCTCGGCTCCGTCTGATCCAACTATACTATCTGCACACAGCATATTTAACCCTCGCACGCCTCTACAATGCTGGTTTGAGCCAGACTGCATCCTGCGCGTGCCGCGATCAAAACCAAGCTGACTTCTTCCAAATGGTTTGGACCTATCCCCTCCTAGGGCAATATTGGGAATGCATAGAACAAGAGCTCACAGAGGTCTTGGGTTGGGAGGTTCCATCCAACCCGCTACACACGCTCCTGGGGATTACGGATGGCTTGGATGGGTCCAGGAATGACAAACTTTTCTTTAACATGGCTATGATCGTAGCCTAGCGAGATATAGCTGCTAGCTAGAAGCTTCCCACTCCACCTAGTGTTGCGAAGTGGCACAAGGGAGTGGACTGGTGTGCAACACAAGAGAAACCCTTATATGAAGCCCGGGGATGTCCGAATAAACATCGTAAGGTTTGGGGTAAATGGCTGGGTCAGATCGACTAGATTAACATTCCTCGAATGTCTGTATGTATCACAGGGGACCCCCTGGGGTCATGAACTATCATGGTTTGGTGTCCAAGCAAATGTGGAGCTTCATATCACTGCGGAAATGTACTGTATTGCTGGTCTGTTTACCTTCGCCTAAAATCAATAAAAGTTTTATTAAAATTATTATTTTTTTTTTTAATGTACTGGACTTAACTGTCATTCACTTGACCTCTGTGAGCAAATGTGACAAGTTATGGAGACTTAAAGGCATTTTTATTGCTCATTCACTTTGTGAGCAATAAAGATGCCTTTAAATCTTGCTATCATGTCACATTTGCTCTGCTTTGAGACAGAGATCAAAAGTCAGTTTCCCTTCCTACTCACCAGGAAGGGTGAGTAGGACCTAAAAATAGCTTGCCCTAATTGTATTGTATTTGCATTTATATAGCGCTTACTACCCCCGACAAGGCGTGAAAGCGCTTTTTCGGCGAGTAGCACGCTACTCCGGGACCCATAGAGGATTAGAGATGAATTAGTATAGTGAAACATGCAAGTACATTTTAAGTGGTGGATAGGTTAGTCAGTTATTTGGATTTGGAATGATAGCAGAAGGCTAGAGGAGGAAAAAAGGTTTGTATTTATATAGCGCTTGTTACCCCTGATGGGGTGTGAAGCACGCTATTCAGGAAGCCCAAAAATGATTAGTGGTGAATTAGTATGGTGAAATATGAAAGAAATTTGAGTGGTGGATATTAGTCAGTTATTTGGAGTGAGAAGGATAGCGGAGGGATAAAAGGGAAGAAAGGTTTGCATTCATATAGCACTTGTTACCCCTGATGGGTGTTGAAGCGCCTTTCTGGCGAGCAGCACGCCACTCCAGAACCCATAAAGGATTAGTGTTGAAAATTAGTACAGTAAAATATGAAGTAATTTGAGTAGTGGATATGTTATTTAGTTATTTGGGTAGAGAAGGGTAGGTGGCTGGTTAGAAGAGGGAAAGAGGTTTGTATTTATATAGCGCTTGCTACCCCTGATGGAGTTTTGAAGCGCAAGTAGCATGCTACTCTGGAACCCATAAGGATTAGTGTTGAATTAGTATGGTGAAACATGAAAGTCATTTTAGTGGTGGATATGTTAGTCAGTTATTTGGATTGAGAAGGGTTGTGGAGGGGTAGAAAAGGTTTGCATTTATAGCGCTTGTAACCCTGATGGGGTGTTGAGACGCTTTATTGGCGAGTAGCATGCTACTCTGGAACCCATAAAGGATTAGTGGTGAATTAGTATAGTTGAATATGGAATTTGAGAAGTGAACATATTAGTCTGTTAATTTTGATTAAAAAGGATAGTGGAGGGATAAAAGAGTGAAGGATATTTTTTTTAGGTCTTAGCAGTAGGAGGCGGCTTTTGGATGAGTAAAAAGGAGTTTTGGATGGGAGGAGTCAGAGGGAAGAGTTTAGAAAGGTTTGCTTTAGGGGATCGGTATAGTAAAAGAGGTGTCAGATGATGCAAGGAGGGGTAGAGTAGGAGAGAGTCTAGAAAGGGTTATTTTGGGGATCATAGTAGTGGTATGGGGTTTGGGATAAACGAAAGAGTGGATGTAGAGGATATATTGATAGATGTATAAGATGAGAGATAGGGTTGTGCATTGGAAAGAGTAGCAGAAAGAAGTTTGAGATGAGTCAGAAGGTTGGGCTAGAAGATATATTGAGAGAAGTATAGGCTGAAAAATAGGGTAGTGCATTGGAAATGCTAAATTAGAAGAAAGTGATAAATATATAGATCCATAAGTCCATTGTAAGTATATAGATACATAAAGGAGCTAAGTATATGTAGATTAAAGATATTGATAAAGGCACAGGATGAGAAATCGGGTAGTGCATTGGATATGCGTTTTCAGGAGAAAAGTAACAGACACAGATCCAAGTACATGGAAGGTACATAGATGCACAATGGAAGTATGTACATGCAGACCAAAGATGATTCTTTTTATTTATTATTTTTTTCTCTCTCAACAATATCATTATTTTACATGTTTATACAAAGCAATACACAAAGATAGGTAAATATCTATAGTGAAAACAAATGCTTATATACAGAGGGATATGCTGTAAATTTCTCTTTGCGTATGGTGCTTATGTGGGGATTCTTTTTTTTTTTTTTTTTTTTTTTGAAAACTATTGACAGTTCAATAAGAACAAGTATGGGCCTACAACCCCCCAGGGCCGGCCGCTAAGCAATCAGAGCAATAACGACAAGTATAAACACAGGCAGCACTTCGGGGAGCAAAATCGTACTGCTAATACTGTGAACAGCGTAAGTAGGGCACCAGGAGAAAGAGGTTTTCATTTTATGATGAAACAAAGCAGAAAGATCAGGTGACAAGCAATTTTAAAAACAACGATCACGGATATGCAGAGTAATGAACGTTAGCGATTTACAGCAATCTATTCGGTCAATGGCGCAAACACAAGAACATCAGGATGGGGAAAAACATAGTATACAGTTGCGCCCGCAGTCCCCCGCCAGAACTCCCCAAGAACACCCCTGAAGTTGTGAACACATGGAACGGCAACGAGGCATAGCAAAAGGTGTATCACGCTGATCCCAGAAAAAGAAAAACAAAAAGAATCAGAGAAGAAAAAGGAGGCCATGGAAAAAAAGATGAAAGAATACAGAATCCCCTCCCCCAACCCCCCACCCTGCACCTCTGCAGATGAGTACGGCACCCCCCCCCCCAGCAGTGTGCCTGTCGCCCTGGAACCAGACCCGAAATGTAGGAGAATAGGGAAAAAGAAGTAGGAAAGGACCCCCACCAGACGGGGGGGGTAGAGAAAGTATTTATAAACTGGAGGAGGGCCTTCATAACAGACCCCCGGCTTCTCCCTCCCGCACGGTAAGGTTCCCCTAAAGTGAACAAGGAACAGCACAAAAACAATCTTCTCAAACCACGATGGGGAGCATTATGCACCTATTGTGCCAGTAGCCATGTCAGGAGAGCACACCACCCCAAGCCCGCCCGTCCACTAGGCGACCACCCCCGAGGGGCCAGCCTCATCCCTGACCACTCTGTGGAATTCTGCCCATGCCAACCCCTCGACCCAGCACCATACCCAATGATTCTAGGCAGAGGAATGTCCAACAACGACAGAGAAGCGACGCACACAGGCGGGGTGGAAGTCTCTGAGCATCAACACAGTCCGCCGCGTGAGGAAACAGGCTTCCCAGTGCTGCCCCAGGATCTGCACTGCACGCAAGGTTCAGGAAGGCAGAAGCAGCCAAAGCAGACATTAGTTGCTGGAGTTGTCTCTGGGTCGCAGGAGGGCATGCACGGGATGAGGCCACCACATCCCACTCAGGTCCAACGCCTCCGGGACAGATCAGGCCCTCAGGAGGTCGAACACACTGTAGCACACTGGCCGGGGCGTCCAGTCGTGTACTAACCTCAGGGGTGGCCGCCACAGCGTCCTCCTGCGCGCAGTGTGGGTAGACTCTGTGTTCGTGCGGACAGGCGGGCCGCCACTGCCCCAACTCCGACGCCACCCCATCGAGCTTACTCCCCAAGATCACGAAACCATGAACCAAGGAGGAGTGAAGAGTACCAAGAGCCTCGAGGAGGTCGCCGTACCCCAGCTCAGCTCTCTGTGATCTCGCCGCCACACTCCCAATAATCGTACGCTCACAGGCCCGCTGCGGCCCAGCGGACAGGATGGTAGGCTTCATCGACCCAAGATGGCCGCCAAGTATGCCCGACCCTCACCGGGGCCGGGACCCCGGGACAAGCGTCGCGACGGCCACGTCGCGGGTGACCGGGTTCCGGGGGCAGGCAAAAAACTATCCGTGGTCACGGGCAACAGTCGTCCCCACCACGGACCAGCTCCCGTAGAAATCCGGGGGCGGCCCGCAATGATCGGGGCAGGATACGGACGGCGGCCGGGCAGCTCACCAGCAAGGCAGGGGCAGTCACCGGAGGATCTAAGATTTGCACCCCCGGTCATGCACTCGGTCAGCTACACTGGGCAGTAGAAGCGACCACGCTGAAATGTAGGCCGAGTTTGGCACCGCTCTGGTGGGCCGACTCCACCCAGTCACCACCGGCCGCTGTTGTCGCACTGCCACCCGGCCACGGCGTCCACTCGATGTCCCCGCTCCAGGGCCGCACAGGCCGTAAAGTTCCGATGCAGTTTTCTCCGGCGATAGCACAGCTAGAAACCTCGGAGTCACACAGTCGGGAGCCCCTCTCCTTCAGAAACACGACCACGTAGCACAGGTTGAGGATCTCAGGCAGGATATCCGTGCGGGATGCGGAGGTTCACGGAGCCGGGAGTCTACGCTGCCGTCTCGGTCGCCATCTTGGCTCCTCCCCTATGTGGGGATTCTTGAGTAGTTTTCTGAAGATAAGGTGGTTGTCGGTGGACCTTATGTTGGGGGGGGGGGGGGGGGGGGGGGGGGGGGTAAAGAGTTCCATAGTTTGGCTACTTGAACAGAGAAGGATGTGCCACCCATGGTTTTTTTTCTTGTATCTTGGGATTTTGAGGCGAGATGCTCCTTTAGAGTGGAAGTTCCTTTGTTGAATGTGTTTGGTGATTTTATTCCTAATGAAGAGCGGTCCCATTCCATGTATTGCTTTGTGGGTGATACAAAGCAGCTTGCATGTAGATCTTCTGGCAACCGATAACCAATGCAGAGCTTTCAAGGCAGGGGAGATGTGGTCTCATGGTTTGATATGCAAGAGTAGTCTGGCAGCCGACTTTTGAATCAGTTGTAGTCTTTTCATGGTCGTTAAAGATGATCCGTGGTAGAGGCTATTGGCGTAATCGAGTTTGGACAGAACAAGGGAGATGGTAGCTTGGACTTTGTATGGAAATCCCAAATGAGCGAAAATTAGTCGCAGCGTTTTTATAGTGACAAAGCTTGATCTTGCTAGTTTATCCACTTGGGCATTCAGCGACAGCTTGGCGTCCATTGTCATTCCGAGGTTTCTTACTTCCTTCGATACTTTAGGCGGTGATCCCAGTTCATTAGGCCATGCGGCAAACGGGTTGTAATGTTTTCAATTGCCACACGCGAGTATTTCAGTTTTTGAAGCATTCAATTTGAGATGGCTCCAAGTCATCCACTGATCCACGACTCAGAAAGCTGAAAATTGGTGATTTTCCAATGTCTTTGGGGCATTCCAGTTGAAGGAGTATTTGCGGGTCATCTGCATAGTTCTAGCACGGGAGGTGAAATTTATTGATCAGTACTGGTAATTACTTCATGTAGATGTTGGAAAGCATGGGCGAGATGATAGAACCTTGAGGGAGCCCTGCTTTTGTGGAGTACGGTTTGCACGAGAAAGGTGGGGTATGGATGACATTAGTTCTGTTTCGAAGGTAGGACGCGATCCAATCTAGAGCAGTTCCCTCTATGCGGCTTCCTAGAGTCTTTGTTTCAGAGTGTCATGGTCAACCGTGTCAAAGGCAGCTGAGAGGTCCAAGAGGCGTAGCACAGCAGCCCTGTTGCGGTCAACTGTATTCTTCAGGTCATCCCAGATGGCAAGGAGGGCAGATTCAGTGTCTCTTCCCGGAGGGAATCCGGTTTGGAAGTCTGAAAGTATGTAATTCTCTTCAAATAATTGTGACATCTGGGCGAACGCTGCTCTTTCTATCAGTTTGCCCAGGAAAGGTCCATTTGTAATGGGTCTGTAGTTGTCAGGATTCAGCGGGTCCAAGTTTGTTTTCTTCAGTAAAGGGCGTATGTGTGATTGAGTTCTTCTGGAAATATTCCGGTAGTGAAGGAATCGATGATTCTTCTTACTGGAGTGGCAGCAGAGGTTGTTTAAAGAATTGTCTTGAAAGTTTGTGGTGGACAGGGGTCAGAAGGGCTGCCGGCAGGCCTGCTTGCTTTGACCAGGTCCATAAATTCATCGTGTGAGAGGTTGTGGAAGGAACGGAGAGGCTTGGTTAGAGTATTCTTGGATTGTTGTTTTGTACAAGGGTTAGTCCTGGTGCTTTGTTTCTGTTTTAAGTCCAACGCTTCTGCTTTGTCCATGTAATGATTTGCCAGTTTGTCTGTGAAATCGTGAGTAACAGGATGAGTTCTTTCTAGGCAATTTGGTTTGCGAAATTCGAGTATTTAATAGAAGTCTTTATTTATACATTTAGCGTTTTGAATTCTGTCTGAATAGTTCCTTTTCTTAGCTTTTTTGATAGCCGGCTTGTATAATCGGTTCATTTTCTGTAGGTGAAGTTTGTCTTGTTTGGTGTTTGTTTTGAGCCAGGTACGTTGCAGCTTTCTAATTTGTTGTTTTATGTCTTTTACTTCAATGTTTCTCCAAGGCGCTTTTTTTCTTTTGTTCTGTTGTGTGGTTTTGAGTGATATCAGGATGTCAAAATCTTCCTGTAGCCACTCATATAGATTTTGAACAGAATTTATTGTTTCCAGATTTGTACTTGATGTTAGTTGTGTTTCTAAGTGTTCCAAATTGAGTTTGTTCCACGGCCGAGGTGAGTCACTTAGTGTTGTTTTATGTTGGAAAGCAAGCAAGTGGTGGTCTGACCATGTGACTGGAGTTATAGTTTGAAAGGTAACTAGTTCAGTATTAGCAAAAATGACATCTAGGATATGTCCAGCAGTGTGTGTCGGTTTGTGGACAATCTGATGCAGGTTCAGTGCCTCTAAGCCAGCGATTTTTGTTTCTGGATGGGTCATATTGGGTTTGTCAAACCAAATGTTGAGGTCACCCAGAACGCATAGGTTGGAGTGTATTGTTATATCAGGTTTGAAAAGGTGTCTAGAAGTGCGTCTGGGAATGTCGCCTTGCTAGGTGGAGGTCTGTAAATCTGGCTCGCAAATGCGAGAGGGCAAGTGGATTTTTCAGACCCTGGTTACAGGCGAGTAGCTTTTCCTTCTTTTCCAGGGGATCCTCATCAATAGTAATAAGCACGGAATAAAACAGCAAGCTCATCCCACAACAAGCGGACAGGAAATAATAACTGCTTCAACAATCCGCTGAAAAGGTAATTCCAAGAAGCCTGCTCTATTTTAGTGTCTGCACTTCAATCTGAATCTAGACAGTCGTGTCTAGTAAAGGTAGGAACAGATGTCCAAGTAGCAGCTTTACATATTTCTGAAATGGGAACATTTTAACAAAGAGCTATAGTTGCAGCTTCCGCCTACCTGGAATGTGCCAGGTAGAGGCTGGCTTCTTGGTTGGTTGGTATAAAAGAAGTTTACAGGAGACTACCCATATAGAAATGGATTGTTTTGATGATGGTAAGCTTTTACTCACTGGGGAATAATTCATGGAAAGGCTGTCTGATTATCTTATCTTTTTTGTTTGGTCAAGAAAAAATTTCAGGACACTTATCAAGTGAATGTAGAGACTTCTCTTCTATGGGGTTAATGGATTCTGGAATATGTAGGTAATTAAATGGTTTGATTAATATGGAATTGTGAAGCTACCTTAGGGAGTAAACTGAGATAAATTCTTAGTACAGCTTAATTGCCATAGAGCACTGTATATGGTTCAACAGCGCACAACGGTTGAATTGCGCTCACTCTGAGAGCTGATGTAGCAGCTACTAAGAAAGCCGATTTCCATCCAAGATGTTATAAAGAGGCTTCATGAAAGAGTTTTCAGGGGGTTGGAGTCCCATTAATGTGGAAAGGACAAGGTTAAGTTTCCAAGGGGGAGATGGTGCGCGCGTAAAGAAATCTATTTTTGGGTAGCTTAGTCTTCAAAAACATCTAGCAAGACCTTGACGTGAAGAACTCAGTCATAGTTTTCTTGGAGCGCTCTGATGAGAGAATCTACTTGTACATTCTGAACTCTGCAAGGTGGATAACTTATCTTTTAATTCTTGGCTATCAAAACTTCAGAGCTAGATAAACAGCTCTCAGTTCTAGAAGATGGACGTAAGTTTTTTTCCAACATCACCCCTTGGGTTTGCAAATGTACCATATGAGCTCAGCACCCCTGGAGAGGAGGCTGATCAATATTTGAACTGGCAGGTCCTAATGGAATGGCATTCCTATCAAGAGGTTAGTCAATTGTTTTCACCATGAAAGATATTGGATTGCATGCTGTGATTGGGTCTGTTTTTTTTTTTCCAGTGGTCCGAGCACCAATTCCAATGATCCTCTAGGCATTGCTGCAAATGCCAAATGTGAAGTCTTGCATGTGGAACCAGAAGGATGCAAGAAACCATTGAACCCAGTGGGCGACCACAGAGACAGACAGCATGGTTCTCAACGATGAACAAGAGTCTCCTCCTGCTTTGAGGAGGACTTTTTGGATCGCCCGCTCTGAAAGTCCCTGAAGTTAGAGGAGGTTTCTTTGGAATAAGACTGGACTTGCAAAAAAACTTTGAATGACCAATTAAGGAAAAGGTTTTGGAAATATTTTAAGCTAAAAAGGCAGAGCACAGTGCCCCAGGATTCAATTTCCAGGAGCTGGAAAAATGAACTGACCTTAATGTCGCATCTGAGGCATGATGGTATGCAAGGTGTACTGCGAGATTCTTAAAAAGGCACAGTACCAGTTTTTTCCCCCATCAGACTTAGAATTGCAAACTACTGGCTAACAATGTCTCGTAATGAAGTCAATCCACTCCGGGGCCCCCACGGACCCCTGCCCCACCACATCTTCAAAAGAGCTGCCGACACCATCGCACCCATGCTCCGCCACACCATCGACCGCTCCCTGGCAAACGCCTCCTTCCCCGATGACTGGAAGCACGCCGAGACCTACCTCCCTGCTCCAGTTCCCAAAGAAAGTAATCGAGAAAGCCATCAACAGCCAACTGGCCACCTTCATCGAAGAGCACAACCTCCGTGACTCGTCCCAATCCGGCTTCAGAAAAAACCACAGCACAGAAACCGCCCTCCTTGCCGCAACAGACGACATCTGATCCATACTGGACAGAGGAGAAACAGTAGCCCTCAACCTCATTCGACCTCTCCGCGGTCTTCGAAATGGTCTCCCACCCCACCCTAATACCCAGACTCCACGACGCAGGGATCCAGGACAAGGCCCTCAACTGGATCCGCTCTTTCCTCTCCAGCAGAACGCAATGGGTCAAACTCCCTCCTTTCCTCTCGGACCCTACTCCAACCACCTGAGGAGTCCCCCAGGGGTTTTCCCTCAGCCAAACACTCTTCAACGTCTACATGGCTGCACTCGCCACCATCGTCAGAACCTTAGGACTCAACATTGTTTAATATGCAGACGATACCCAACTCATTCTCTCCCTATATAGCTAACCTAACGCAGCCAAAAACAACTTTCAAGAAGGCAGGGAAGCTGTCGCCAAATGGATGAAAGGCAGCGGTCTACAACTCAACACTGACATAACTGAAGTACTCATCAAGGGCCCACACCCCAATGCCTGGAACGAAACCTGGGTATCATCCTGGACTCGGAGCTCAATATAGACCGCCAGATCAACTCAGTCGCATCCTCCTGCTTCCACACCCTCCGTCTCCTACGCAAGACCTTTAAATAAATCCCCCTTGAGCACAGAAAAACAGTCACTCACGCCCTCGTCGCCAGCAGACTCGACTATGGCCACGCACTCTACGCCGGAATAAACAAAAACCTCACACGCAAGATACAAAAAACATCCAGAACACCACCGCAAGACTGGTCCTCAACCTGCCAAGACACTGCAACATCTCCCAGCACTTGCGCTCACTCCACTGGCTCCCCATCGAGACTAGAATGACCTTCAAGATACTCACCCACATACACAAAGCCCTCCACAACACCGGACCAGAATACCTGAACAGCTGACTCAACTTCAACGCACCCCCAAAGAACCCTACGTTCAGCCCAGATCTCCTACGCTGTGGTTCCCCACACCAGAAAGACCAGATCGGAAGGCTGCTCCTGCTCCTTCCTCGCTGCCTGGAACACCCTACCGCTCCACCTATATTGTCACTCCCCATCTTCACGAGAAACCTCAAAACTTGGCTCTTCGACAGACCCCCTCCTTGATGGACTGGAACCTGCACCTCCCCTCTTTCCCAGCGCCTTGAGACCCTTACAGGTGAGTAGACGCGCTTAACAAATGTGATTGATTGTTCGTATTCCCTTTTCAAAAAGGGAATATGTAAGAGTTTCTATGGTCACTTGTTTATTTGTGACACATTTTGTATGTAATTGGCTTCTTTTTTAAATGAACCCTCAATGTAATCTGGCCATTTAAGCCTTTCTCCCGTCTATTCTAAATTTAATCTATTTCTTAAATGTTCTTACTCTGCATCCTATAACTTTCCTTTATGTATTTATACATACTATTATGTACTTCTACATGTGCTGTAGGAAACCTTGATGTAAATAGCATTGCTTGCTATGTAATGGTTGAAAAGGCAGCCTACTGTCATAACTGCTCCCAGGAACGTACCTTATCTGTACAAGAGTGTAATTGGAACTAACACCAAGAATGTGCCTCATCTGTGAAGGAAGGAAGGAAGATGGCACTCCTGCCGCCCATCCTGCACTGCTTCTACTGGACTCCATGAAACTTCAGAAAACGGTTTTAGCTTGAGTCTACTATACAGTACAACATTCTGTTGATAAGCCTACAATGTCTTTAGCAACCAAAGTAGAGAAGCTTGTAAGTCGCCCATTGCATGCCTTTAGGAGTGTCATTTCCTTACTTCTTATTCAACAATACATGTTGGTTCTCTTTGAATGGTAAATTAAACATGATAGCAAATGTCTCTCTCTTTTCCCTCCTCCCCCCCCCCCCCACCCCACAATGCCCTCATTTTTAGGTCTCGCATAGGAGGGCCTTTAGCCATCGCTCTGCTTATTTTCAAGCACACACTCGTGCTTGTGGCAGCATCCACCTTGCGGGAGCGAGCAGCTGCACGCATGCCAATTGGCCGCTGCTCGCTCCCGCAAGGCGGATGCCGCCACAAGCACGAGCGTGCTTGAAAACAGCTGCTGCTTGTTTCCAGTCATTAAGCACACTTGTTCATTTCACGCGCGTTCGGAAGCATCCTTAATCGTCAGCTTTTGGTCCGATCCCGTTTCTAGAAGGGTTGGTTTTATTACAGCGCGGTTTGGTGAAGCTAGTAACCAATTTCCATTAATACCTTTTTGTGAACCCATCCCTGCTACTCGCTCAGATCTACATTCTTAGAGGTCTTTCACCCATCTTCTTTGTCTTCCCCTCGAACTTCTACCCTCCTTCTCCAGCAGTCAATGTTCACCCTCCTCCTTCATTTATAGCCCCCACCCCGCCAGCGTCATCTCGAGAGTCTTGCGGACTTACACAATACTTCAGTACAGTGCCCCGTTATAATTTCAGGGTAACCATCAAGGCACTAAATATGCTCGGGACAAACATCTCACAAACCAGTTTGGCGATCACAGACACGCCTCGTCGTGCTGCCTGCATCTATTTGATAGCGCGAGACACTTCTTAAAATAAAGCAGCAGTCGTTGAGCTCTGGTTCAAACCCTCTTAAATTTTCCAATGTTCCAAAACAAGCAGGGCCCTCTGCCTGTCGTTGCTGCTGCACACATGCCCGTTGTGCCAGCCCCAGTGAATCACTCTTCCTGCAGGCTGCTGAGACAGGCCTCTCTCCTGGGGTTGGCAGGCAGCCAGGGCGGGCTGCAGCTGGGCCCTTACTGTCTGTTATTCATGCCTGGGGGGCAAGATGGGTTGGCAGGGTTTGTCCGCGTGCACTCGCTATTATGGATGTTGCCAGTTCCCAATTTCCTCTCGTGCCACGCCTGTACCCTGATCCCATCTTCTGCCTCTGGAAGTGGAGCTCTTCTCTCTGTTTCTACCTCGCCCCCAACCCCCAGCAGCGGCCGCATTTAGTACCCCTCCAACCATAAACCCTTTTCCCTTCATGTCCAATGAACTGTGTTTCCGTCACTGCTCTCTCTCCCTGCCAATGTCGCCTTTCTCACCCATTACCCACTGTCTCTGGCCCTTCTCCAATGGCTGTCTCTTCTTCTCTCCAGGCCACATCTGACCCTTCTCCAATGGCGGTCTCTTCTCTCCCTGTCACCTCTAAGCCTTCTCTAATGGCTGTCTCTTCTTCTCTCCCTGTCACCTAAGCAAGTGTCTCCTTTCTTCATGCCCTCCCATCCTTTGCTGACATTGTCACTCTCTGCTCTCCTCACACGCCCTCTCTACTGAAGTGTCAGTAATCACGGCCATTTCTCCGTCCCTCCTTCCCTCGCTCTGTAAAGCGTCACTGCTTCTCCCGCTCCTGCCCACCGGCGGCTCCTCCCACTCTCTCGCTGTCTGACAACCTCTCTCCCATCCTGCCATCTCTCCCATCTCCCTCATACGCTCTCTCATCCTGCCATCTCACCCTCTCTCTCATCCTGCCATCTCACCCTCTCTCTCATCCTGCCATCTCACCCTCTCTCTCATCCTGCCATCTCACCCTCTCTCTCATCCTGCCATCTCTCACCCTCTCCCCCATCCTGCCATCTCTCACCCTCTCCCCTCTCCCCCATCCTGCCATCTCTCACCCTCTCCCCCATCCTACCATCTCTCACCCTCTCCCCCATCCTGCCATCTCTCACCCTCTCCCCCATCCTGCCATCTCTCACCCTCTCCCCCATCCTGCCATCTCTCACCCTCTCCCCCATCCTGCCATCTCTCACCCTCTCCCCCATCCTGCCATCTCTCATCCTCTCTCCCATCCTGCCATCTCTTCCTGCTATCTCTCACGCTCTCTCACATCGTGCCATCTATCTCTGATCCTGCCACCTCCCTCATCCTCTCTGATCCAGCTATCTTCCTTAGCCTCTCTCCCATCCTGCCATCTCTCTCACCCTCTCTCACCCTCTCTCCCATCCTGCCATCTCTCACTCTCTCCCATCCTGCCATCTCTCACTCACCCATCCATCCATCCATCCATCCATCCATCCATCCATCCTACCATCTCTCTCACCCATCTTGCCATCTCACTCACGAATGTGAAAGCACCACATGGGCGCTCACCATGAATGTGAAAGCACCGCATGGACGCTAGTAATTTGCAATCCAATGGGTCTCGCATTTGCGAGAGTTTAAGCTATTGCATTGCCAATAGCTCAAACTCTCGTAAATGCGAGACCTATTGCATTGCAAATGCTGGTTACCTCTGCCATATCCCTAAGAATTACGATGTTCAAAATGGGCTGAGAAAGTGATGATAGACACTGCCTAATTGTTGAGCTTATGTGAGACAAGGTAGCCAGATGTACACTTACACAAAGTTATCCAATATGGGGCACATAATGCTATCCACTGCACAAAGACTGGTGGCTAACCGCACACAGACCATAGCTCGCTCCCAAAGGCACACTGCTATCTTTTGCAACGCAAACAGCTTAGTCAATGCTCTCATGCATGCCGTTTCTACACAGAACATATAGAAAGCACTCTTAAGTGCTTGTGTGGACATATACACTCAACACAAACTGTGCTTTGACAGTTCCTCCCCCACATACATATACACAGTGCTCACACTTGCCCATGTGTGGAACTTCCTGGGACTGCAATACCACAGATGCAGACAGCAAAAACACCTCACAAATACCCTCCAGCTCATATCGGAGCTCTGCATGAACATGTGCAAGCACCAGACCTCCCCGATGCACAGGCATTTTGGATTCCCACCCCTGCCCCCACACTGCGCTCCCACACGGCCAGCGTTCTTGCACACATCTAGCCATTCGAGTGTTGTCATTCTAACAAAAACCTCCCCCATTCTACACACAAGTAACCGCAACATGCTCAGTGTCCCTCTACGTCCATGAAGCAGAATTAGTACTCACTAAGCCAATCACAAACAGCTCCCTCACAAAATGCATTGCCACATACTCCAAGAAAGCTCACCAACAGCACTTTCATAGATAACCTGTTCTCCTTACATACACTTAGAAATGTCAGGTTGAGTTTTTACGTTCAGAGGTCTCCCACATGTGAGCATCCATGTATACACACCAAAATGCAGAGACAAACTAGTCCCACAAACATGCATAGAATCACACAGACGAACAGCATCCACCAACAGCATCTACTTGCGTTTTGCTACTAGGCTGCTTCCAAAATGCTACAATAAGGTGGCAATAAAGGTATCATGACCATTTCAAACCAGAATTCTATGTGATAAGTGTTAATGATCAGTGAATTTTTCAGCCTCTATCTGAAACACATATGGGAAGTTCTACTTCTAAGTGACTCTGCCAGCACCACAGTCCCAAAGAAAGTTTCCAATGTGTCGAATGAAAAGCAAGATTAGAGTTAATGCCAAGTAAAGAGCTGCTTACACCTATAAACAAACACTGGCAAAGCCAATAGACCCCCCCATCTATGCGAAAACTGTTGGCTTTGTGACTGTCTTTAGCTATGTTTTACGGGAGCGTGGCTGCTGTGGAGCATGGCTGAAAGTAAAGGAAGCACTGACACGTTCAGCACTGACCACATCATAACACTTTTCCCCCTTGACGTTCAGCCATGCGGCACCACAGCTGCATTGCTGTACAACACAGCTAAACAAAAAAAAAATAGAAAGCCAATAATGTAGTTGAGACCTACTGCCATTTTTTCGTGGTGGGCAGGAAAGGAAATACAGGAGAGGGGTGGGGCAACCAACACAATGAGAGTTGTGTTGGGGGGGGGGGGGGGGGGGGGGGAACAGGGGAAGCAACAACGCTGGAGTGGTGGGGGGACAGAACAATAAACACAACACAGGAGGAGGTGGGAGTAACAGGAAAAGGAACACAATGTTGGAAGAAGGTGTAAGGAATGAGCAAAGCATCACAAAGCAGGAGGGAGGGGGTAACAACAACAAGTGGGTGGGGCAAGCAGCAAAAAGAAGGAAAAAAAACTACCTAGAAAAGCGAGCGCACAGTGGATGGACAAACTATGGCAAAGAAAAAAGTTCTAGAGCCAAGCTCCAGGGAAGGGACAAACATAGGAAGTGCAGTTGCATGCACTGACCAATGACAAGTGAGTAACTATGAATTCATTCAGTGATAAGCAATTGAGGGGCTCTAAGCCTCCTATAAGCTAAGATAATGTCTCACGAGTGCGCGGTCTCAGGCGAGACCTAAAAAGGAAATACAAGTCATACCATCCAGTTATGAAATAGCAAATGTTCTTGAAAGTTCTGTCAGTTGCAAGGAAGGATTGGTTCATTTTTTACAGAGCTGCTAGGAGGCCAAAAATACAGTAGAGTAATATAATGTACATAATTTATTTTGACATGAGTTACACATCATACGATTTAATTACAATATACTTGTTCTAATGGGGTGAATATTAGGCAATCTTTCCTTCTAAGAACCCACAGGCTTTCAACATAGCTTAGCTGTTTCAGGCTACAAATATTGTGTACAAGTACCAGAATTGGGACGGGAGAAGGAGGTTAGGTTGATTACTTTCTATTCTGGGATGGAAGGGTAGTATGCAGATAGAAGCGGACGGTGAATACGGCAGTCTGCAAAGTAGTCAGTCTGCAAACGAGCATCAGATTCTTTGCTCTTTATCGACATACAGTGTAAACCTCTTCTTATGGGGGTACAAGTTAGATGTTGGGGTAGAGAGTGAAACCACTTGAAGATGTGCACTACATTGCCTGTTCAGCAGGGGCCAATCTTTAGAACAGTCCAAGAACGTAGCAGTGGCACGTCAATGTGACAATCTGGCTTAAAGGCCATTGTTGCTGGTTCTGTTAGAAAATATTCCTGGGGTTTCAGCTATAAGACACTGACAAGCAGTGACCCGTGCAATGATCTTAAGGAAGTAGGAAGCTACTTTAAGCACTTTTAGCTAACAGATGTTGGCAGAGCAATGCACATGCATGCTCACTGAGCATGCTGGTGTAGAAACTAATATCTATCGACAGTCAGCCGGTTAAGCACATTCGGTACAGTTCTACAAGGCTCAGTGTTGACACCTACATGGATGTTCGAGACTGTAGTCTTAACCGTGCAGCCTCCGTGCCACTCCAACTGCCCGTGGTGCCACTCCAACTGCCCGTGGCCCCACTCCCCCCCCCCCCCCAACCCCCCCCCGGGTCATGCAGCAGCCCACACATGACATTTCGAACGATCAAGAAAGAGGGAACTTCATTTTTAAAGCCAGTACACCTCCACCATGACCAGTAAGCTACCACAGGCAGAGTACCGAAACTGAAGATATGAGAGTCTACAAAATTTTTTAAGCATAATGAATTAAAAAAAAATTATATATTTAGCCAGGGCTTTATGGTAAATAGAAAGTGGCAAAAATCATTCAATTACAATCAGGGATGAATGATCAATGGAGCTAGTTATAGCAAAGTTCACCTGAACTCCAGGGAAAGCCCATCCACGCAAAACCCCCATAATCTGAGCGATGGGCTTCAGAGTGCCATTTGGAGTACAAGAGTGGCAAGTAGTAAGCTTCCTGGGTTTATGTGCAAGTGGTTAATCCATTCCTTGCCTTTACATTGTAGTTCTGGAACCTGCAGGCTTAGCTTACGAATTTGATTAGTCAGGATTACAAATCCCAGGACGTATAGTGAAACCTCAGCTCCAAATCGGTAGAAAAGCTTGCCTGATGTTTGAGAACAGTATTTGTCCTCTTAAAAATGCTAGAGGCCAGAAACCGTTTGGAAAATCATATTGTACGTGTTGCTGTTTGGTTGCAGGAAATTGCTGATTTTAGGTCAGTACAAGAGGCTAGCGTTATCCATAAACCTTTTATTCACTCCTTCTGAGCATCACCTTTGATACATCACAATAAAATTAGAACTTTCAGTCCCATAAATGCTGCTTCTGAGCAGATAAGTAGATTTGCTTTTTGTCTCTGAGGTTGATAATTTTAATAGGACTGATGAGTTTGTTTGTTCTAATTACCCAATTTATGGGTAAGATGGTTTAGAAGTTTGAAGAAATTTACTAATTATCTATTTGTTATAATTTGTCAGTGCGTATGTGTTTTATGCTTTAGAATGTTTTTTATTTATGAGAAAAATCTGTAGTTATTTAAAAATGGGTGTTTACAAGTAAGTCTGAGTGCGAGAGATGGTTGACATTAGTTATTGAATAAGGAAGTCCCTGGAGGAGGAAGAGCGTAATATAATGAGAGCAGTGTGTTCACATACAGTGATTGATGACAAAGTAACAATGACTCCAGATCTGGAGAAAATTACATACGTATTTAAATTGGGGTGTGATCCAAGGTAGGATTTGGAGAGGTTTCTCAAACAGTGCCAAGATAGGCTTTTAGACGTCCCAGGGCCTTTAGCAAGAATGTTTGATTCAGTAGAGGATGCATAACAAAGGAAAGGATGTGAATTTAAATTTACTAAGAGGCTGGTGCAAGCACACAATATACTCTTTGGGTAATACGAATTCAGGCCTACTAACAGAGACACAAGACAATTTTGATGCACATAAACCCAAAGTTGAGTGATTAAGCTAAAAGAGAAACAAGTGAGGATGCCAAAGGTTTGTTATTTGGAAAGAGCATGGTGAAGTCCATAGGAAAATACGGGCAGACTTATTAGCATAGATAAAAGCTCAGTTTAATATGAATAGATTTTTCAATAGGAATAGTTTTTCAGGACAGGCTGAAAGGACAGGGCAACCTTTATAAGACCCATTATACAGGATTACAGACAGGTGGAGGTTACGTAGGTACCAGATGTAATCAAGGAAGTTTTTATCCCCATAGGGGAAGAGGAGAAAGGAATAGCTTGAGTATTGGTCGAGGGCAACCATCCTGTTCAGGACAAGTTGAGTATGAGGACAGCTACTGGTTTTACCCCATTAAAGTTGGGAGGAAGGGTAAGATTGTTCCTGGATCAATGGAGAGAGATAACAAAAGATGTCTGGGTTTTGGAAACAGTGAAAGGCTATCAAATAGAGTTTACAACTCAACCTTATCAGATAAGAATACCAAGCGAATTGGTGTTCAGCAACGATTTGGAAGAAATAGTAATGTAGGAAATAAGGCAGATGCTAACAAAAGGGAGCAATAGTGGCAGTAGGAGAGAAAAAGGTTTTGGGAGTACACTTTCTTGTAGAGAAAAAAGACAAACATGTGAAGTCGGTAATAAATGTAAGAAATCTAAATCAGTTTGTAGTTTACAGGCATTTCAAGATGGACGGGGTGCATCTGTTATGGGATAAGAGTCAGGCACAAGATTAGATGGTGAAAATAGATCAAGGATACATATTTCACAATCCCAATAGAGTAGGAAATCCAAAGTACTCACAATTCAGATGGAAAAGTGCATGGTAGCAGTTTCAGTGCCTGCCAGTCAAGATATCTGCAGCTACTTGGTGTTTTACAAACGTTTTGAAGCCAGTTGCAGGTTTCCAAAGGGAAAGAGGTGTAAGGATGATCATAGACTATATTCTGTTGATGGGAAAGAATCTGGAGGAATGGAGAGGGTATTTGCTCTAGTGAAGGATTTGATGGAGCATTTGGGATTCATAGTGCACATGGAAAAATCTGTATTGACACCAACCCAACGTTTAGAGTTTCTGGGGTTTGTAGTAGACACAGTGGTTTGTCAAATACAATTGCCAGAGAAAAAAGTGAAAAAGATAAGGCAAGAAGAATCTGCCTTGTTGAACAAAGAGGATGAGCAGTTGAGAGTTAGCTCAAGTGATTGGTCTGTTATCTTTGCTGATTCAGGTGGTCTTTCCAGGGCCGTTACATTACTGTGCATTACAGCTGTTGAAGACACTATGCCGTTCCATAGGTCTGAGGTTGGGGACACTGTAGCCTTGAACCAGAATGCAAAGGTGGAGTTAGTGGTGGACAGAGAATTTGGAGGAATGGAAAGGCAATGTAATATCGCGTGACCCGCGCCCAAGAATTTCAACATGGCGGCCAGTAGCGGTAAGAGTGGAATAGAAGTCAGTGCACCAGTCTTCCGGGTGCGCATCATAGAAGACACAGGAGTGCCAGGAGAGCACGTTCTTCGGGAGAAAAGGCACTTGAGTCGAGAGAGAGAGGCAAACACCGATGAAGCAGCGAGGAACCAAGAAGCAGCAGCGAACGAGGACTGGATCAGAGCGGTCAACAGCGGGAGCGGCAGCAAGAAGACAGAAGAGTTGACGACGGATCCCGAGGAAAAGCAAGATCGCTTCCTTCCCAAGTCCTATGGTCCGCAGGGAGAGGAGAAAGCTGGGGCCCCATCTGCCACGACCGCGAGAGGGCCGTGGTTGCAGGCAAGTGCCTTTCATAGGTTTCTTTTCTTTAAAGAGGTGGGAGGCGGGACACTGAACACTGCCACTAATGTAAGAAATCACAAGGAGGTCAAAAGACCCACGGATGTGGTGGAGACACAAACGGTGAGTCAAGAGGACCTAGCCTATGTATAGCCTACTTCTGATATTCCCTCTTTGGTCCTTTCTGAAGGCCGTAACAAGACTTATCTTCCTGGGACTCTAAGGCAGAAGCAAGAGACACCTGAAGAAAGAAGAGTACTAGGGGTCAAAAGAAGTCGCATCGGAACAGCTAGTACTTGAGAGGGGCAGTTGCTATTATTTTTCTTTTTTAACTCTACTGTGCCTGCCAAGAATAAAGGAACACTTGTTTTCGCGAACTACACGCCTTGCCTTTTACATGTCCTGGAAGGTCAGGGGACTACAGTGGTGACAGAAGTGGGATTGTGTGTCTAGACTACCATGACACAACCCACCACCATGGAGGCTATGATCGCTCAGCCTGCCGAAGGTCAGCGACATTTACAACTTATCCTGGAACAACAGACAAAAACCACGTAGAAGGAGAGGGAAGCTTTTCAAACTGCACTAAAAGAACAGGCAGCTCGGTTGACTTCAAACCAGCAGATACAAGATACTGCTATATTCTGCCTCACAGATGCCATCTTCAGCACCCAAAATCACCAAAACGTACCATGCTCGATATTACAAATGTTTCGTAAGGGGATGGCCCAGACTACTTTTGTACATTTTGAGACAGTCGCGTCTATTGCTACTTGGCTTTCAGAGAAGTGGGGCCAATGTATCGCACCCCTCTTGTCTGGTAAATTACAGGCCGCGTATCAGGCAGCTAACCCAGCTGGGCTAACCCCATATCCCAAGATAAATAGAGCTATTCTGGAACGTCTGGGCTGCGACGAAGAACATTATCAATCTAGGTTTCCGCAAGGAAAAATGGTCTCGGGGGACAACCCGAGGGCCTTATACTATAGAATAAGGGACTTGGGAAACCAATGGCTGCAGCCCACCACATCTTCTATAGAAAAGAACACCGAAAAGATACATTTAGAATAACATCTGGAAGCGCTACCTCATAACACCTGCTCCTGGGTGAAGCAAAATCCGAACCTCATGGTACAGTCAGTGAGAGAGCTGACTTGTGCCTATCACCACTCTCCAGAAATTCGTACACAGTCACAAAAAAAAACAAAAAAAAACAAAACGGTAGAGGCATCCAAAACGGTTCCATACGCCATTCCTCAGGGAGGAGAGACTGACACCCAGCAGCACAAGGATTACAGCAAAACCGGACATGGGGATCCCTATGCAACATTTGGGTCGCCAGTATTTCCGTTGTGGCAAACAGGGTCATATCTCTGAACTGTCCCCAAAAAACAGATGTTGGTGACCCGATGGAAGTGGGCTACACAAAGGAAAGAATATTAGTAAAAGGGGGGGGGGGGAGGAGGAGGAGGGTGTAGGTACCGTTAAAAAAAGACCGTTTACCTAAATTGTAGGCCAGTCGATGCTTTTTAGAGACCGGGTGTCTGCATTCAGTCATTATGCAAAAAGAACTATTGATAGACAGAATGCAGAACAATGTCATACATTCACCCCAGTACAGAGATCTGGGCCTAAATCCATCGTTTGTTTGCTCACCATGCCATTCCAGTTCCGACATGGCCATATGCAAATCAGTCTTGACCCTGTGCCCAATGGGAACAGTCCAGCCCGAACTGCCAGGCCGGGCTTGGCAGTTCGGGCTGGACTGTTCCCATGAGGCACAGGGTCAGACTGATTTGCATATGGCCATGTCGGAACTGGGGTGGTGGAGTTAGCTAAAGAATGGTGATGGATTAAACCCAGATCAGTTGACTGGGGTGAGTGTTTGATTTGCTCAAGCGCTTCGTCCATCATCCCCTTTGGAATCGCTTTGTTTGCCCTAAGTTGGCAGGGTATTCCCCGACGTGGGTCCCTTGCTCACTTTGCCACTGGATTCAAGATAGCCTGGCCGATGAGGGTTATGAACCCGAAACCGGTCCCGGGATGCTTGTTTCCAGTCCAGGGAAGACATGGCTTGGCAGTTCGTGCTGGACTGTTCCCATGAGGCACAGGGTCAGACTGATTTGCATATGGCCATGTCTGAACTGGGGTGGTGGAGTGAGCTAAAGAATGATGGATTATAGCCAGATCAGTTAACTGGGGGTGAGTGTTTGATTTGCTCAAGCGCTTCGTCCATCATCCCCTTTGGTATCGCGGCATTTAGTCATTAGTCAGGAGTTTGTGCCCAAGGCACAGATAAAAAGTGGGGAAACAGTATCTTGTGTACATGGTGATATAAAGACCTACACTGTAGCAGAAGTACTTCTGAATATGGACGGGGGAAATCACAGATGCATAGGGTAGGAGTCGTTCCCTATTTAACAGAGAACGTGATACTAGGGACCGAGTTACCCCGCTTCAGCAAATATCTAATGAATGTAACAAAAGATGCTCGCATGATATGTTGGTTACAAGAGGCTCCTTTATAGGTCTTGCGCCTAGCGTTGCAGTGCGCAACACTGCTCGCGCAGCGAGAGACCTCTTGTAGGGGGCTTGGAAACTGACCTAGGAAGGGCAGTGCTCGGTGACGCATTTTCACAAACTTGAAAGAAAATCTAAGGAGCAACACACTGGTGTTAAGGAGAGTGGTCGGGACGAGAGAGGTGCACCGCCCTCTCGAGGGCGTGCATTAGCATCTGCTCAAGCAACATCCCCAATCATTAATCATTTTTAGGTTCCAGGGTAGCGTGCTACACGCCGAAAAGCGCTTTGGCGCCTTGTCACGGGCAGTAAGCGCTATATAATTGCAATTAAAATACAATAGTATCTTGCGCGCCAGGTCAGTACCAGTAAAAAAATTAAAAAATACACACACTGCCTGATGAACACTCCCACCTGAAAACCAGACACAGAATGGCATGCATGAACGGGTAGCATCACTCAGGCGAAAACATTCCTGCCTGACCAGTGCATGCAATGCAGTATTTTACGTGGAGATACAGAAGTGCAGGGACTCATTCTCCAGAGTGCTGTTTGCTTCTGGGAAGTGCTGGTACTCTCCCATTAAATGCATTGCAGCAGTGCTGAAGAATACAGGTACCGTCCCTTTTAAATTAAAGAAGGGCATGTACTCAGTACCTGCCTGCTATTGGGAAGTGCTGGTCCTCCCCCCCTCCCCCCACCCTCCCAACACCGGTCTGCTTTTTGAAAGTGCTGGTACACTCCCATTCAAAGTATCTTTACACCCCTACTGAGAAATTGAGGTACTCTCCCTTTCGAGTTCTAGAGTCGCAGGCACGGGGTACCGGACAGTACCTGCCCACTTACGTCACTATCCTTAACCGAAAGCTATATGGAAATGCACGTGCGTATGTTCTTCCACATATGAAGCAGAGGTTTGATGACTGTAGCTCCTAGCCTTCTTCTCGGAATCTACTTTAAAATGAGTGCAATATTGTGATTTCGTTATTTTGTGTTTAATGGCTGAAACAGAAATGTTGAAAAAGTCAATGGATAAATCTGTACAGCACACTCCGCCAACATAGTGGCATATGTTTTTTTCCGGTTTACACATTGTCACGTCTGTTGACAAGAATTTGACCGAAATTACAAAAAACATACAGACGGAATTGCATGCAGACCCGCTTTCAAATTAACTCTTTCAACAGAGTGTTTATTATTTTTTACACATTTTGTATAGCGGGAACTTGACCCGAAAACACTGGAGCAGTGTACAGGAGCACCAGTTACATCACACAACAGCACATTCATGTGTTTTAAAAAACAGAAATGTAGGCATTGGGAGTTTAAGTGATTTGCCCAGAATCACAGGATTATAAGCTGCGGAGAATCGAGCCTATCTCCACACTTCTAAAATTAGCACCTCTGGCCGTAACTCCATATTTTCTGGCCATTTTCTGCAA
This sequence comes from Triturus cristatus, assembly GCF_964204655.1. Taxonomy (NCBI): domain Eukaryota; kingdom Metazoa; phylum Chordata; class Amphibia; order Caudata; family Salamandridae; genus Triturus; species Triturus cristatus. The sequence continues at coordinate 786,479,881 of NC_140583.1, read as the reverse complement.
ACTTTTTTTTTTCTGGCCAGTGCACTATATCGAAACATTATTCCATTTCAGAAGACTTTGCACTTATCCTCCCAGAGTAATCAAAAACGTCATTTGCCGTCTCTGAGTGCTGGAGCTGTGATGTGGGAGCCACGCACCAGAATCCTACTTACTACTAAGGATGAAATGCAGCATGCCACTGCGCCGAGGCCGGTCTCCCAGCATGCTCTGCGGTATGCCATTATTTGCACTTCTAGTCAAGTGAGCCCTCGCCTTTGCACTCAATGGCAGATAACTATTCCCCAAGAGTCCTGTCTGTGCCCCCATACTTAAGCACAGCTGTGAGCGCACTACATTTGGTTTGGTCCATAAAAAGTCGCACCACGTCCCACAAGCTCGTCTCTCCTGGATGAGTGCACGTCCTAATACATTTGCTGAAGTCCCAATCGAGCATTAAGATGTTGTAAAAAAATCAAGAGCCCTCCCCACCCGTCCCACCCACTGTAACACCCCTCCCATTCTTCCTTAACAGACTGGATGTCCCTACCGCGAGGGTGACCAGTCGCCCCCTGCACGGGAAAGGAGTACTGCCCCAAGGGCCTCACTGCTCCTGTCCCGGCACAGGAGCTTGAGGTGGAGTCTGTCAGATCCGCCCCATTCCAGCAGGGGATCCACCCAGGTGTGCACGGCAGGAGTCCACAGCCGCAGGCCTGTGCCCTGCCCTTGGTGCCTCCTGGGGGGTGAGGCTCGGCTGGGGTGCACTGGCAGAGGAGATATCGCGAGGAGACTTCCTAGGGGCGATGCTGCAGGCGACGATTAGGCGCTCAGGAAAAGCAAAGCTGGAAGCGCACTCCACTGTTTCGGTTTGTTTCAAATTACAGACCATGTTTTGGCGCTTAAACAGGCTTAAAAATAACAGTAGAACCTTCTCATTGCCAGCACCTAACCCACTATTGCTCCCAAATTTCTATCCCTTTTTTACTTACAAGGGTATATGTGCACACCGAACAGCACCCATGCTTGTTCCTACAGGAACTCAATTTCAAACAGAAGCACAGGTACACCATACCACATCAATCAGGCCAATTGGGACAGCTATACAGTCCAAATCCAGTCAATAAAAATGAGAGTTCCTTGATATTATCTCTTTATTCCATTTTCTTGTTGCATAGTAATAGAAACACAACACAGCCGACGCGTTTCATTCTGAAACAGGACTTCTTCAGGGCTGTTATAAACACATACATACATATATAAAAACACATACAACAATTATAAAACATCAAACATAAGATGACAAGAGTAATAATTTCAAACAGAAACTATTTTTTAAAACGCAATATCATCATGATAATCCAAACCTTATTATTTTATATTGTACATCACATATACAAGAACCTAAAGACAGATGGACAGTTATAGTTTTCTAGTTTCAATATATCATATGTTCCAAAAAAAAAAAAAACCTCCAACGCCATGTTATAAGAGAATTTAAGAATTTTTTATATATTTCATGAGGGCCACCAGTCCCTCTCGGGACTAAAAAGAGAAAGCATAGTATTTAATGTGATCATTTCTGTTTATTATTTTGTTTATTCCACAACTGACTACCTAATATTCACTCTAATTTACTTATAATGACAGAGATTAGGAGGAGTTAATGTTTGATTAAGTCACAATTATTTCAAAAACAAGAAGTTGCAACTGCAAAAGAAATGAGAAGAAAAATAAGAGAAGAGACCAAGGGAAGTAACAGATATAAGAGAGAAAATAATAAGGTTCAATGATAACTGTCCCTTATGGGAAACTCCTAAGGACATGAAAAAATGCTTGAGGCTTAAAAAGGGCCATGCTCTGCGTTGTATAGAATCGGATTCGTTCTCGGTAGCCAGGCCAACATATAGGAGATCTCCTAATTATATCTGGCCACGGCATGCTCACACCATATCAAACAGAAGGCATGGCTTGATAGAAAACAGATTGGTAGAATATATACCTACCGTGAAGGGTATAAAAAAGATGATGTCCTCAAGGTCATAATCCCATCCAGAAAAATCTGCGATATGAACAACAACATATATATTCAGTTCCCTTAATGGATAGTCGCCGATACATAATGGCTAAGAATAGTGGTACAAGAACCCATTTGTCTACACTTACAATTGAGCAGAGATTACAAGGCAGTCCAGTTGTAAATTATCGGCAACTCTAAATTCCACCCTGTGGACACACAGGTATTACTTCCAAATTCTCCGCAGTCAAATTTTTTGAGCAGAAAATATAGTCAGTTCAGCAGGGGATAATATTGAGCCGTTACAAAATTTCAACCAGATAGATCAATCTATATGTGAATCCTTAAGTGTGGGTACGATAATTATACCCAATCAATGTTCTATACCAGACAAAAACACCCACAAGCTGAGCGTTTTATCAGGTAGAGCGTACCTCCAGAGAGTCAAATGCACGTCAATATTACTGTTTTGGTGCTTCTCAGTCTCCCACGTAGATTGCCAGTAAGGTGAGGAGAAACCTGGAAAGATGGACAGGAAGCTCGGTGTGCGAGTGCACTTACTGCTGAGAGCTGTGGCAGACTCACCCAGCGGCTCATCATTCCAAGGTATAAAACACGGAAAGAGTGCTGCGGAGCTGGGAAGCGCCTCTCGGAGAACACTATTTAATGCAGGCGTCTAAATCTGAAAGTATGGGAAGCAAGCAGGCTGCCGACTGACAAACTAACACAATATTCTGAACTGCTTTAAGCCGACGAGGCTAAGCTCCCAGACAGTCCTTTCTCTCTTGCCTCTTAAAACAAGCATTTGCAATGCAATAGGTCTTGCATTTACGCAAGTTTGAGCTATTGACATTGATAATGCCTTTTGTTTTTGTTTTTAAAACCTAAATAAAAGGCATAGTCATTTACAATGCCAATAGCTTAAAGTTGCGTAAATGCGAGACCTATTGCATCTCAAATGCTTGTTCTGGGATGGAAGTAGAACCACCAGTAGAGAAGGTCCCTAAAACTCAAAGGGAAAAAAAGAAAGGAACTAATGGAATATCAAAAATCATCCCATTTTCCTGTTGCTTGCGTTTTCTCATCCTCAGAAGGAAATATGGATCCCCCTAAAAGTTTCAGGACAGCACAAAAAGACTACTGCACCCAGAAATATGTATGAGGGAGAGCACAGGATAACCTTAACCAGGTAGGCCCATATTTTCTATCAGACGAGGTTTGCTATAAAGGGTCTGCCGAGATGTAAACCAGCCCTTTGAACAACTGTTGGCCTTTAGAAAACAGGTCATGTGTCTTGCCCATAGTAAGGTGGGTGGAGGTCATTATGAACAGGAACATACCCTTAAATACATATTAGGCCATTTTTATTGGCCTGATATATATATTGTGAAGTGGCCAAATTTTGTTCCTTATGCCCTAGGTGTCAGTTACTTAATCCACCCAGAGTTTAAAAGGCCCCTTTAAGGCCACTACCTATTATCAAGCATCCTAGGACCGGTTTCTGGCTATCAGCCAGGATAGCTTGACTCCAGTGGCGTAGTGAGCACGGGTCCCACGTCTGGGAATACCCATCCCACTTAGGGCGAAAAGCGTTACAACAAACAAATGATGGACGGAATGCTGACAATGCAGACATTCTCCCCCAGTCAAGAGATCTGGGTTAAATCCATCGTTCTTTTGCCCACTACGCCACCCCAGTTTAGACATGGCCATATGCAAATCAGTCTTGACCCTGTGCCTCATGGGAACAGTCCAGCCCGAACTGCCAAGCCATGTCTTCCCTGGACCGGAATCAAGCATCCTAGGACCGGTTTCTGGCTATCAGCCGTCATCAGCCAGGATAGCTTGACTCCAGTGGCGTAGTGAGCACGGGTCCCAGATCTCTTGACTGGGGGAGAATGTCTGCATTGTCAGCATTGCGTCCATCATTTGTTTGTTGTAACGCTTTTCGACCTAAGTGGGATGGGTATTCCCAGACGTGGGACCCGTGCTCACTACGCCACTGGAGTCAAGCTATCCTGGCTGATGACGGCTGATAGCCAGAAACCGGTCCTAGGATGCTTGATTCCGGTCCAGGGAAGACATGGCTTGGCAGTTCGGGCTGGACTGTTCCCATGAGGCACAGGGTCAAGACTGATTTGCATATGGCCATGTCTAAACTGGGGTGGCGTAGTGGGCAAAAGAACGATGGATTTAACCCAGATCTCTTGACTGGGGGAGAATGTCTGCATTGTCAGCATTCCGTCCATCATTTGTTTGTTGTAACAATATCTTATACAAGACGCCAATTTTCTCCTGTCGCCTTACAGCCTCTATAATTAAATTGGGAGCGGCCACAACTTTTTCCCCATTAGATAATCCCGGATTTGAAGAAATTTAAAAAACTGAGAATTAGGTAAATTATAATATTTCCCCAATTCTTCATATGACATTAGTGACCCCTCCTGGGAGAAAAAATCCCCTAGTGTAATACCTTTTTTCCTCCACCCGTTGGCAATATTGTCCCAGAAAATGGGAGGAAGGATCTTAGTTGCATTCATTGGTGTATAATATGATAATCTCTCCAATATACACATTTTCCGTATTCTCTTCCACACTTTAAAGGCTCCTTCCATCACTTTAAATCTTGTTCGCTTAAAGTAACTACCATCAATCTCTTTAAACAAACAGTATCGGGCTTCAGATCTCAGCAAAATCTCAAAAATCGACAGGGCCTGGGCAATATTAGCTATTCCATCCCCAGTCAATAAAATCCGCATTTTTAACAAAAAGCATACATAAAAGTAAAAGGCAAAATCTGGTATGGCTAAGCCACCTTTCTCTATTAGTAGCATCATAAATCTAGCCGCTCGTCTTGGTTTGCCAGGAGCCCATATAAACTTCATACATAAAGATTGAAGGTGTTGTAGCTGAGTAGTTGTCACCTCCAAAGGAATTGATCTAAATATATATAAAACCTTTGGTAAGATATTCATTTTAATAATGTTGCTTCTACCAATTAAGGTAAAATGTAATCGTCCCCATTTATCAAGCGACTCCCTAACACTATGTAACATAGTATTCCAATTGACATCGACCAGTTCTAGCATTGAGGTCTTAATTTTAATGCCCAGATAAGTCACCTCATGTAACACTCTAATATCCTGTAAATCAATACTGTCTGAACAAAGGATGTGTGTTTTATTTATATTAAGTTTGTAACCAGATATCTGGCCAAACAACCTTGCTAAGTGTTCAATCTCTTGAAGCGCAAGAGAAGGATCCACCGACGTCACTGCAATGTCGTCCGCGTATGCGAAAACAGAGAATGGAATATCATGTACATAAAAGGGTTTAATACAAGGGTTGCTACCCAGTTGTTCAACAAAAGGATTTATATACAAGGCAAACAAAAGTGGCGAGCAAGGGCAGCCTTGCCTGGTCCCTCTGGTGATTCTGACAGGATCAGTTAATAACCCCATAGCAGTAATTCTTCCGATCGGCGAAGTGTATAGTACCTGTAAAGCCTTCCTAAATCCCGATCCAAAACTCATGCGTTGCATCAGTTGCCATAAATACTCCCACTCCACTCGATCGAAGGCTTTCTCTGCATCCAATAAAATTAGCCCTAAATCTCGTTTTTCAGTATAAGCAACATCAAACAATGTAATGACTTTATTTACATGAGTAACAGTCCCACGAGCTGGAATGAAACCATGTTGATTTAAAGAAACTAAAGAATTTATAACCTTAGATAACCGCATTGCCAGTATCTTAGAGTATATTTTACTATCGCAATTTAACAACGAGATCGGGCGGTATGATCCTACTAGTTACGGATCTTTGCTCTTTTTACAAAAAACCGCTATAGTAGTTCAGCCCATGAGTTAGGAGCATAGCCCTTCTGAGCAGTCTGAAAAGTTTTCAGCATTTCATCCTTCAAGTGATGGAAAAACAATTTGTATATCTCAACCGGCAATTTGTCAGGGCCAGCCGCTTTTCCTAAAGATAAACTATTAACGGCAATTTCTAATTCTACCAATGTAATAGGGCTTTCCAATAATTCTGCGTCAGGAGAGTCTAAAAGTAATACTCCTTACTTTAAAATAACATTATCATTCTCCTCGACTCCCCCAGCATCCTGTTTAGTATACAATTCAGTATAAAACTGATGAAGAATAGAAAGTATCTGCTGCGGATCCTGATGAAGTTGGCCATTCTTATCCTTTAAAGCAGCAATAGAACGAGAAGATTCTTTCATACGTAGCCGTAAAGCCAGGCATCTTCCAACCGTTTCCCCATATACATACATTTGCTTCTAATAAACTAGATATTTTTTGGCTTTTTCATAATTCCATACAGCCTGAATTTTAGCTCTGGCTCCAGCTACCGAGTTTTCTAACTCCAAAATGTTATTGCTTTGCTGTATAATCCCCAAAGTTAAATTACCCTCTGCTTCTTTCAAGGCCGCATAGAGATCCTGCATCTCTGTTTTCATTTTCCTTTGCTGGTGCAATCCAAAGCTAATTACTTCCTGCCGAAAGCAGGCTTTAAACGCATCCCAAATAATTGCAACATGAGCCGATTCCCTGTTATTATCAAAAAAATCCTTCATCCAGGGGATTATGTGTTCTCTAAACTCCTCATTTAAACATAATTTCCCGTCAAAAGAAAAGTTCTTAGGTGAGACCTTCTGATCTAAAGCGATCAAATCCAAAACAAGTGGAGCATGGTCAGACGATATCCGAGGGAATATTTGAGCAGAAGCCCCTGCCAAAAATGTGGTTGAGACAAAAAAATAATCTAATCGGACTAATTTTTTATGGGGAAAAAAATAAAATGTATAGCCCGGATCCCGAGGGTTTAACTTACCCCATGCATCAACTAACCCATGATCATTTACTAAGTGATGTAAAGCTTTAAAAACACGTGGCTTACGACCTTTATAGCTTCGAGGTCCATCCTGCAATTCATGATTTGCTAAATTTATATTTATATCCCCACAGATTATCAAAGGTTGCACCCATGTAGCTAATTCTAAATTTAGCTCCTCCAGTATTTCTGCTTCGTCTATATTGGAGCCATAAATGGTACATACAGTGAATTTACTATCCCCAAGTCTGCATTCAGCAATAGCCCAGCGCCCAAGATTATCCGCCAAGGATCGCCCAGCAATTTGCACATTTGTTTTAGCTAATATAGCCACCCCACGAGTCATAAAAAGTTGTGTGGAGGCCATTAACAATGAAAACCCAAGTTCCTTTAAAATATGTCGTTTAGGCCAAGGTGTATGCGTCTCTTGAAGACATACCAGATCAGGCTGAATAAATCGCAATTCGGCAGCAACCCTCTTTCGTTTTAACAAATTGTTAAGACCAGCCACATTTAACGAACAAAATTTAATCCCTTTAGCAATCATCATGAAAGTGTGATAACCTTATCCATATATATCAAGTCATATATACTGCTATAGCTAAGCAAATCTAATATCTTTGTGACCATATCGTTATTTTTTCGAATAGTTTTGCTGCTGTGGGTATTTTTTTTTCCCCCTTTTTACCCCGCCTAAGTGCCCCATCAACCCCCCGTGCCCCATCAACCCCCATGCTCCCTATACGCCCAAATATCCCCCTTCCCCCCTCCCTCCCAACCCCCCTGTAACGAGGCTTTAGGACGCAAGGTCCTGTAGATGCAAGCTCCCGTGTGCCTCCTGCCATTCCCCGAATAAAAATAATTTAAAAAAAAGAGCAGAAAGGAAAAAGACCTCTCACTACCTTGTGAACATTCTATAAGGAGTCTCAAAAAATATAAAAAAAAAAAAAAAGGAAGGTCAGGCTCAACTACTCGGTGCCTTCATAAAGGTCATAGATCAAAATCCACCTCATTCAATAGAGCTTAGAAACTCCTTGGCTGACCCGACATTAGTAAAAAAGCGGGTGCGCTCATGAAAAATAATTTTCAACTTCGCAGGAAACATTAAGTAAGCTTGAGCCCCCTTAGCTTGAAATTGAGTGATCAGCTGTCGGAGTTGCCAATGAAGATCAACAGTATGGTGGCAAAGATCCGGTCTCACAAAAAATTCACAATCCCCCCCCCATTTGTTTTCTATCAGGTCGAGCTAACTTAAACACCTCCTCATGGGCCAAAAAACTATTAAATGAAATTAAGAAGGCTCTAGGCTTAGATACCCCCAGACCAGGTCTATGTCGGATATTAAAAGGAAACCTATGTGCACGTTCAATCTCTTTATCCCAATCCCATCTGTTCAGCTCGGGGAAAGCTTTTTTGAATAAATCTATAATGAATCCTCGTGGGTCCTGCCCTTCTTTCCCCTCTGGAATCAAAAGTACTCTTAAATTATTTCGGCGCACTCGGTTCTCAAAATCCGCCATCTTCCACTGTATATCCTCTTTAGTGGCCAGCAGCAATTCAGTAGTGCCCTTTTGCTGAATGAGTTCATCCTCTAAATTAGAAATACGTGATTCAGCTTAGTTAAATCTGGTAATAAAGTCAACATGAGATTTAGCAATGCGCCTAACCGAGTTCTGTAACTTGCGGCATAAATTCTGTACTCTGACTTTCTTCTCAGGTTTCATCTCGATGAGACATTATAGATTGATAGATTAATGCCAAAGAGATCTCTTCACCATCCGCATTATTCAGCTCCCTCGGTGTATCACTTTTATTTGTATTCAGTTCCAGTTTTTTCCGTACCGTATAAGGATGTTTTTCCGCCATTTCCCCTGACTCTTCCAAGAAGAGACTACTATGGTCGCTACCATCTAATGTTGTATGCCGAGTAACCAAGTCCTCACAGGATGACAGATTGCTCGGAAAGAGAAAAAAAATCACCTGATTCTGCCTCAGGCACCTGTAATTGTTCGTGGCCCTGAGAATTTATCGGGACATTAGAGTCTTGAGCCATCGCTGACCCCCCAGCATCAACAGCGGTTGAGACTTCTGAAGGGAGAAGGCCAATATTAGGTGAACTAATAATCACAGTCGAGGGGTTCTCTTCGTTTGATTCTATCAAATCACTCCCCCCCCTAGCAGAGGATCAGCCTTTTTACCCTTCCGTTTGTCTTTAACTGCGGAAAAAAGTGCTGGAATCTTTTTCCCCCCCGTCAGGCTGCCTTTATCTCTTGCATCAACAGCGTCGCCGCTTCTAACCAAATCAGCAATCCCACTCAAATTGCCGTTTCTCACCTGAGTGTCCTCGGCAGGTTTCCCTGTGCTACCGACTCCCTGAGCGAGAGGTTTCCCTCGCATCCCCTTCGGAGGCATCTCACCAATCTGTTTCGTAGTGTTCACCTCAGCAGCTCCCACCGCTTCGCAAGGCTGCCGTCAAGCTCCACGCCACAGTACGCACTTCCCAGCGGCAACGCCCACCACCTGTGCAGCTACCGAGCCAACACCACTACAATGCTGATCGGCGTTCCAGGCATGGACGGTATAGACGTCGGCTCCGCAGCCCTTCACGGGTAAGTATAAATGAATTAAGGCAATTGCAGTCAAAAGAGTTTTCCGCAGCATTCCAGCAATATTAGCATCCAGCGAGTACATCAGGCATAATCACTTTCTGGGTCCGGCAGGAACGGTCAGCTACACGGCCGCAGCAGCGGGCGCCATCTTGCCTCAAGTTCAAAAGGAATAATTTGTGGTTATTAATTGTTTAGAATAACATTAGTGGTCAAGAGATAAATGGACCGATAGGTTTTTTTGATTAGTTTTGCAGATAACTAAAATGGATAAAGTATACAAGAAAGAGGAATAATGGAGTGACAGGTTTTATCTAAAAGAATCAAACAAAAGGCAGAAGATGGAGGGCAAACAGCATTTTTGGGACTGAAATTTCTTATTTATGGTGATGCACCAATGGTCTATGTAAGAAGCTTTTAAAGGTGCTGCTCAGAAGGAGTGAATAAAATGTTTATGCAGAATGCTAGCCTCCTCGCCTTTAAAAAAAATTGAGATTCTTTATTCTGTCAACCTATAAGAATAAGCATTCCGATCACCAATCTGTTTGCGATTCAGGCTACTGTTAAGAGATAGACCAATAAAGACTAGACTGGGAGACTCAGACACAGGGAGACACAAACACTGATGATATAGACAAAGGGGGCGACAGAGGAAATGCTCTAAAATGATTCAGACAAAGGAGAACAGTGACAGGTGAAGTGATGGACCAATGAAGACAGACTCGAAAAATAGACGAAGACAAACAAGGGAGAGACCCGCAGAAAGGGTGGCACAAACGCAGAGAAACAGGCACAAGGATAAATGGGCATGGAGAGACATGGGAACGTGGAGACACAAAAGGCCATAGGAAGAGTAAGCATGGAACCCGGTACAGGAACATATGGGTACGTGAGTAACAGGGATAGACAAACAGGGGCACACAAGAGCTCTCCGAATAATTCGACAGGGTTACAAGAAAATATACAAACCAAAGGATATAGGATGGCACTAGGATAGAGTCACTGTATAAACATGTGCCAGATATAGCCTTATGAGAAGCTGGAGTATTTTATTTCCCCACATGCCACAATGGCTCCGGCGGATCGTCTGTTTCTGCCCTGCACGCAGCCGCCTAGACAAAGGGGCACGACCCCTCACAGTGTAGTGTGTAGTAGTGGTTGAGCGAGCACCGGATGTTCTTACAGTGCGCCATGGGAGAGCAATTACATCATGGCTCTCCCCTCGTTCCAGCAGCAGTAAAGGAAGCCGGGGGGGGGCAAGTAGAGCCTGTCGAGAAAGCGGTACCGCCAGTTCCTGGTGAAAGAGGAGCAGAAAGCTACAGAAGAGACCGAAGAGAAAAGACTGAATTGGAAGATGAGCAGAGCATGGTTAGCACAAACTAGCTTTATTGTGTTAGATGATTTACTGTACCGAAAGGAAGCAGCAGTGTAAAGAGGTCTTGTTTAGTCTCCTATTTCTCCGAGTCGCTTTTGGTATCTTTTATTTAGGATGCATAGCCTTACATCTCTTTGGGTTGCCACCTGGTCGGCATGGCTGGCATTTAATGTCCCAGACAGTCTACAATATAAAAATCACAGAAACCCAGCATTTCTTACTTTTCAGTACATACTTCAAACCTCAAAAGTAAGAAGAAAGCACTTTAAAAAATGTGCTCCGCAGCTGCCTTAATGATCCATCCTAATAGTTAAAGTAAGCAAAGACCGCTAAGTCATGTTAAAAATTAGTAGGGAGGATTTTATATAAAGTTCTATTTAGGTATCCCGCCTGGGCCTTGCAGACTCTAAAAACATGAACAAATAGTTGATATATTTCTTTATGAAAGGCGACAACCCTAAATCTGCTCTGTGTTCTGCCCCTTTCTACCAAAAAAAACCTCGTTAGGCCACCATTACACTCCTGTTTTTGCTCCTTGCTCTCCCAGAGCACTTGTGCATTTTGGAATGAAGCAGCATCTAGCCTCTTAGTGAAAAGATGGGGAGCCTGTTGCTCGACCACGCTGGAATGCCGGCATGACCATCGATTTGTTCTGCTTGGCACAATGCCTTTGTAGGTTTTCAGATGTTCAGCAGCGTTCAGCCTTTTGGAGCTACTTTGGGCCCTTTCCTTCTACTCTGGACTACCCCACCAAAATGTAGTTGCATGTCTGAGCCCCAGTCGGCCTGAATGAATGAATAAGAGATTTATAGAGCACTCGGCTACTCCAAGGAGTGTGCCGGCATTAACGAATAGTGCCCATGGTACGTGCCCACCGAACAAGACCTTACTGTCCCACAGAAAAAGCCAAGATGCAAGTTTTTTTAACGTAAAGTGGTCTCAGAAGAGATTGGACAGTTCACGTGGAGCTCATCCGATGCTTTAGCAGCATGTAAGAAAAAAGCTTTGCTACTTCTTCGGACAAGTTTGAAGTGCAAGATTGACCGCAGTGAAGCAGAAGCAGAGTGGAGCGCTCAGGAGGGGAGGTACAGGAAAAATCTCTGCCAGATAACCAGGGTGACTCACCTGATGCAGTGCACCAAAATGGCTTCCGAAGGGTACGTGCGGGTGGTAGCAATACTTGCAAACAGGTTGTCCCCCAAGATTAACCATGGCTTTGCATTTTAGTAGGGTTTTGGAACAGTTACACCTGTTTCCACCATCCATAAAGGTTCTGGCTAACGGGGTACACTGGGCGTCCCTGCAGCTGTCCTTTACCGGAGTACAACAACGCTGGACGCATTCCCCTACGGTAGACCGAGCATATTATATACGTGCTAAGGCACCACACATAGCGAAGAACATACAGAGGGGGCCCTATGGTGTCATATCACCTAACAACTTTAGGACGCCACTGTCCATGAACGCTGGATCTATCTGCTCTGCTTGGACATACACAGCAGGATACCGCTTCCCCTGACTCCCTGTCCCATCGGCGATACTTATCCAGGGTGCGCTGAAAAGCAATTAGGCTGCGCCATAACACTACTGGAGTCCCCGTGGACCCGACCATAGAGACGGCTTAGTACGAAGACTGGCGGCAACGTTGCGTCATGGGCAGGAATCGGGCGAAGACGCTGGAAGGACAACAAGGCACTGACCACTCATCCACCATGACGGCCCACATTAATAGGCCCTCCTTGTCAGGGGCAACATCGACTGGACATACAGAAGAGCCACCGGATAAACTGGACCTCATTCTCAAGGAGATCCGAGACTCTAGAACAGCGCTGGAACTACAAATGGGTACGCTCGCCACGGGGCTCACGCTGCTTAAGGCAGACCATAATAAACTGGCGGACACGGTCAAAGACCACGGCCAATCTATCAATGACCTTGCCCCCAGAGTAGCGGAACACTCATCCACATTGCAACAATTACAAAAGCAGGTGACTACGCTCCTGGATCGGGTGGAGGATGCGGAGGGCAGAAACAAACGCAATAATGTCCGCGTCATTGGACTGCCGGAACGCTGTGAAGGGAATAGGGTGGCAGACTTCATGGAGACATGGTTCAGAGATCGGTTCTAGCCAAATCAGCAACCCGGATACATACTCGCAGGATTCAGATGCACTCCTGAAAAGGACCTCTCGCCGAACTCAGAACCCCGACCGGAGTAAAGGAGGCGCCGGCCCATCACGAGAACAGCGACGAGACCAGGAGGGAGCGATTGCGGTTGCTGGTGCCTTCCGTGACGAATCGCACAAAATCTCTACTGACTCTGAGGACAGTACTACTCACTCGGATTCCGAGCACAGTGCAATTCTCTTCCCCACGATCACACCGAGGGCAGCTGATGATATGATCGAGAACTGAATATAGGGGACGAGTCAACAACGCCTGAGTCGGAGGCTGTGGGACTTGCCCTTGCCACTGGCGTGAGCTCTGCGCCTGAGAGACTATCGTATCCTTTAGCTTATAATGCTTTGTGTATGCTGATGAATTCCAGGGCTCAGTCTGGGGGTGGGTGGTGCTACAGCCTTATGTCCTATTGATACAACTGTTGCACTCCGATACATCTGGGATGTGTGCTATCTAAGGAGGGGCTTCGTAACACTCCCCATTATGATGGATTATGCCAATAACTATGTCCCCACCACATCTGCACACACTCTTTCCCCCCCCCCCCCCCTTGGGGTAGGGTACCGTAGAACCGCTGGGTTGCAGACTCTCCTACAACCATGATCAGGTATGGGGTTGGCTACCTCCCTGCTAGCGTACGCACCGTTATTTGTTTCGTACTATTGGTACTCCAATGTTGGGCCCAGCGCAGTTTAGGCACTGTGCCAAGTTTTGTCAAGGTTATGGGAAAGGGGTCTGCTGGTCAGGTCTGCTCTACTGGCTCCACGGGTATGGGAGCTCCACAGTATACTTTGAAACATGGCAGGGAACACTAACACAATAGGGTCGTATAACTTAATCACATGGAATGTACGGGGACTAGGTGCAATCCAGAAAAGGCACCGTATTCATGCATTCCTCCTTCAACACAAGAGGCGTTCCTCCAGGAGTCCCACCTAACCGAATCTGAAACACAAAAGATGCGGAAAAAATGGAGGGGACATATTTATTCCACCAATTACTCCGCCTTTGCTAGGGGAGCGACTATTTGGATACGCCACGGGGTACCCTTTCTTGAACTGGAGAGCTGGGTAGATGACCAGGGCCGATACATCCTGGTGAAAGGCACCCTTGATGGCTCCCTGGTGGTCCTCGGCAACATTTATGCCCCCAACTTCGACCAGGACCGTTTCTTGGGTACGTTGGGTGCAGTCTTAGCAGACTGGGACGGGATTCCCCAGGATATTGGGTGGGGATTGGAATGCGGTACTGGACACTGAGCTAGACAGGTCACACCCCGCCAACATGGCACGAACGCTAGCAAACTAGCGGAGCAATTCACGACACGGGCAAGCGGGTGGACACTTTGACGTGTGGCGCAGCCTTTACCCAACCCACAAGGAACATTCCTTTTACTCCCCGGTACACAGTCTCCACACCAGAATCAACAGGTTCCTCTGTTCGAGATCCATCATAGCGAAGGCCCACCACTCCACATATCTAGCCAAGACCTTCTCTGATCATAGCCCCCTCGAGCTCACACTCCGTTGGGGCATGGTGCCTACCCCAGTCCCCACATGGAAGTTGCATCCACACCTACTTGAAGACGCCCCATTCCGTACGACTCTGTCTAACACTATTACCAATTATTTGGCTGAAAACTGGAACACCGCCTCCTCCAATTTGATTGAGTAGTGGTGGTGAGGGGGGGGGAGACTATTGGACAGTTTGTGGGGGCTAGACAAGAGACACATCAAAGGCTGAAGGACATTGAACATAGGCTACACGCACTGGAGAGGGAGGCAGTGTCAGACCCTGACAAACAGGAGGCATTGCAATCCGCACACAGAGCATACGGAAACGCTGGAGACACTGGGGACAATAGACTACAGGGCATTTCTCCAACGAAAACACACCGAAGCGGATAGATCAGGTGCACTACTTGCCCGCATTGTTAGAGACAGACCAGACCCACCAATCATAACTAGAATCCGAACCCTAGCAGGACATATGGTCCACACACACACAAGAAGAAATGAATGCGGCCTTCCATGATCACCTTGAAGCACTCTATGCACCCCCTGTTCTGGTAGAAAGCTCCTCAATCACTGAGTTCTTACAAGACCTCCCCTTCCAAGTGCTATCTGATGATATGCAGAAAGAGATAGATGGTCCTATCACTCAACAAGAGATCCGCGCTGCAATCAAGGGTCTAAACCGTAATAAGACGCCTGGGATGGATGGGCTCCCTGTAGAATTTTACCAGACCTACTCTGAATCTTTGGTACACGCACTGGAGGCCGTATTCAAGACTGCTTTTGAGATTGGCCGCCTGCCGGATTCCACCATGCAGGCATTGGTCACGTCCATACCCAAACCAGGGCGAGACGGGTTAAAGATGTCTAACTACAGACCCCTTTCTGTTATCTACAGAATATAAAATTCTAAACAAGGCCCTTGCTAATCGCATACAACCCTGTCTTACTACGCTTATCCACCGGGACCAGTGCGGTTTCCTACCAAACCGCAGCACCTCTGAATACCAGACGGCTACATTATGTAATGAAGGCCACCCCACAAGCTTACCAATACGCAGGGTGTATGGCACTGGACCTTAAACAGGCATTCGACTCCCTCTCCTGGGACTTCATGTTCGCGACTCTGAGACGGTTTGAATTTCCGGACACATACCTTAAATGGGTCCGCTTATTATATACGTCCCCTACGGCCAGGGCTCGCACGGGTCGCTACATTTCAGACCAATGTAATATCTAGAGAGGCACGCCCCCACTGCTATTTGTCCTTGCACTAGAGCCCTTGGCCCTAGCCCTAGGGGTTTCCGCGGACCGGCTTGGCATTCCTATCGATGGAGTGTGCCACCTGATATCCATCTATGCAGACGACATACTCCTATACTTACGAGACCTGACCACTGAAAATGCCCCTCTCCCTAATATATTTGCCACCTTTGAGCGACTGTCAGGCCTGGCCATAAACCCTGAGAAATCAACGAGCTATTTTTTCCAAGAGGTACCACATCTAACCCGCCTACAGTTCGGCACATATACCCTACCGGTAACTCCTACCACCTTTAAGTACCTAGGTATCCAGGTCTATAGAACACAGGAGGATCAAATTGAGGGCAATATACAGCGGGCAATAACGGGGCTCCGTGCTAGTGTAGGGTTCTGGTCCTCTCTACCTTTATTGGGGATGGGACGGATCGCTATCTCAAAAATGGTGATGCTGCCTCGCCTATTATACTACTTTGTGAATCTACCCGTGATCCTCCCGCAGTCCATTTTTAACACATTGAACACTATACTGGTGAGTCTTATCTGGGGTGCCGGCCGCAGACGAATAAGTCTTCGGAAGCTCCAACTGGAAACACACAATGGCGGCCTGGGAGTCCTTGACTTCCGAGGCTACTACTACGCAAGCCAGCTCCAGTGGCTCTCATACTGGACCGCGGGGAGGAATTTGCAGGAGATTGGGTTCACGCTGCAGAGGCTAGATCGCAGGGAGCTGCATTCCTTGCTGTTGCCGAGGGCTAGGATTCCCCCAGACTGTCCTCCCCTACTGAAGACTGCCCTATTATGCTGGAGAAAGGCCCCATCTTGTAGATCTACGGTGATCCCTTACGCTGCGAACATGCCCATCCTCGTTGTCCCTATACCGCAAGGCAGACTCACGAAGACCAGAATACGAGAATGGACAGACAATGGGGTTGAAGGAGTGGGGGCGTTCTTTGGGGATGGCACCATGCTGGATCACGCAGGCCACGGGAGCACCCCCACGCTTATATCTCTTACACGCTACCGTGACGCATTACATCAGAACCGCATGGGCCCCGCAGAGGAATGAACCCCCACAACATGATTTGGTACACCTATTATACTATATGGGACCCGGGGAGCATTTAGTACACTGGCTATACACCGGAGTCAGGGCACATGCAACAATTGCACTTACCTCCCTTAGGGCGCACTGGGTGGAGGACTCTAGAGTTGAGATCACGGATAAAGCATGGAAGAGTACGCTGGAGCACCCCAAAAAAGTATCGCGTAATGCGACACTCAAATTTATTCAGACGATGATCCTTCTTAGGTCATACCTCACCCCGAAAAAGATACATCGCATGTTTCCAGACTCCCCCCACTGTTGCCCTCGCTGTGGGGGAGACGAGGCAGACTTTATCCATATGCTGTGGACTTGCCCCTGCATACGGGGTTACTGGGGGAGAGTTCGCCACTCATTGACGGTAGTAACGCAACTCCCGTTTCCGGATGAGGCCCTGAACTGCCTGGTGGGCCTTCGTAGGCGCTCAGGGGTGCAAAAGGTGCGGCTAAAGTTCTTGGACCTAGCACTCATCTTAGCGATCAGAGTTCTCACTATGAGGTGGAAGTCCCCCACATGCCCGGCGGTCACCGTTTGGCAAACTGACATGCTTCAGTGGGGACGGGCGGAGGGTGCAGAGAAGAAGAGAGAGGGCTAAGGAAGCAGCCCATCTCACTGGAGTGGGAGGCTATTATAATCAAACTGGAAGCACTTGACCTGTCCCCTACATAAGCTACCCCGACCCAGCAATACGCAAGGACGCCTTATGGCCTTTCTGAATCAGGCCCTGAGACCCGAGAAACTATGTTCTTGCCATGAAAATTACATCCCCTAGGAGAATAATGCACATAGACCACTTACGCTCACCGTGAAAGTTGAAGTAAAAACAACCAGGAGTGGGGTAGGTGAATGTGATATTTTATTGCAGGCTGCAAACTTGATTATCTATTCTAAGGTGTACCGGAGGTAGTTTTGGGGCTGCTGGAGTGCCTCTGCCTTCATTATGCACTGGGCTGGGCATAGTTTTCCATGTAGCACTGATCAGGCTTTTGTTTTCATTGCATTTTTGTTACTCTAGAAGGCTTTGCTTCAACTGACATGTTAATATCTAGATACAATAATGAAGACCTCAGAGGCACTCAAATACTAGATACTGCTTTGATTTACAGGTGAGAAAGTGTCATTCAAAATGTCACACATTTAGTAGCAGAAAGCCACTCGTATGCACACTGAAACTACAGAAATGGCATACAAACAATCTGAAAATTTGACATCTATGTATGTGAAAGACCCAGATACTACTCTTGTATGTAGGAAATACCTCATCCAACCGGGAACACATAGCCTAGAAAATTCAGTGCTATGAACAGTAATGTCAGAAGTGAACTAAACGGATAAAAGTCAAATAACCTCGTAGTCAGAGAAGGTAAGGTACTTGCTATTAATGCAGGACACAAGCAGCTCCTCCAGGTTGCCCCCACGCCCCCTTGTACAGCTGTCCCAGTGGCACGCTCATCTTGCACAGTGTGAACTGGGGACGTTTGGGGTGCGAGGCACACTGAACAATTCCACCTTAATGTTTGAGATCAGTGGCGGTTTAGCCAATTAAACAAAAAGCTACAAACTACTTCGTCTTGATGATTTTGCCTAAAAATTAGTTAGGGCAGTAGCAGCCTAATGCACTCTCCTCAAGTAGTGTTGGCAGAAGGGTCTTAAAGTCCCTATAGCCCCTGTGGCACAGCGTGGTGTGCAAATTCAGCCGGAGATCCAAAACTATCAATGTGTTATGTGAAAATTGGGGGTGGAGTGTGGCTGGGGGCTCATGACACTACAGGGTGGCCCCATCATTTTGTGTTACACCATTGGTTGGGGTTACTGGTAAAGGGTTTGAGACTGCTGTTACAGACATCCAATCCCACCCAGAAGGCCCCTCTACTTAATTAAATTATTGCCCATGTAAAGTAAGATACTAAGACAGCAGGTCTATAGTGCTATACAGCCCCCTGGCGCTGGGGACAAACTGAGATGACAATTTGAAAGAGGAGCATTCAGTTTATGCTGAAATAAACTGAGTTTTTCTGTCTGGCAGAAATCCTATTCCTTTAAGAGCACTCTATACGGGTTGGAAACCCCAAAAAGATAGCCGCTAGCCTTTAGAACATGTGCCATTTACAAGAACGTACAATAAAAAAGAGAAACTACCTTTCACACTGCTTCCAAACATTGGAAGAATGCCGCCCAGCAGTATCCGTCTCATGACCCAAGAGAGGGGAGGCTGTCAAGAAGTAGCTCCCGCAAGTTGCAAAACAAGAAATTATTTATTTATTTGTAGCAGAGAATGCTCTTAGTTTTATCTAGATAAAACTTAAGAACTCTTTACATCCAGGGAATGAAGGGATCTTTTTCGCTGGAGTAGAGGGATTCTGGAAGAATGTTGGAAGAGATATTTGATTTTTTTTGTGGTTTTTGTGTCCTCATTTGCCTCCTTGGAGAGAAAAACACTCTCGATCTCTAGCACAAATTCACAGGAGTAGTCCAAACTATGTGCTGGGAGATCACGAGAGACAGATATGGAGATTCCAACTGTGCCGCCCATGGAATGGATCTCCATCTTTCGTATTCAGCCTCTGACCATTTGTCACCCACACTCAAAAGAGAGGGAACGTAAAGAAATAATTGTAGAGGCATCAAGGCTTAATCATTGGACTCCCATATCTTTGTTTCCCTTTTCTTATTGAGCACTCATCTTTCACACCAGTCAAGTATCGGAAGCCAAAATTCATGTTTACTTGCATCCACCCTGTCTAAGGAGGTTGTGTATTTAACAGAAAGAACTACGTTTTCAGATTTTGGCGTAGTAGCATACACCCATAGCTTGCAAATCTCTCTGCGCGCCAGTAGTATACTGTAAAAGACCAGCTTGGCCTGGTCTTTTGTAACCTTCACCGATGGATCAGTCAACCCAAAAATTACAAGCATAACGCTTACCTCGATGTTGATAATCATGCTTTCAGAGAGGGCCTTACTCACGTTTCACCAAAAGACCTGAAGTTCTGGGCACGTCACAAACATATGGACATCGTCCTCTTTCGTACTACCACATTTTGGACATGCTACATCGCCTCCTCAACCAAATTTCAACAGTCTCTTGAGGGACCAATAGGCTCTGTGAATGGAAAAAAGGTTGTTCCTTCTTCGGTACGCAGGCTTGACTGTTTTAAATAACATGATCATAGATACTTGCCATAGATGTTCTAAAGGTGCCTCCAGCAAGTATCTCCCCCATAGTTCTGTTGGCAGTTTAAAAACTCCTTCTTCCGAGTCGATCATCAGCCAGTAGATTGCCGCCAGTTTCTGCTTTGGTATGGTTTGCGAAATCAAACAGATTTCTAGCTCGTTTTGTTCCCCTATGGTTGTCCCCTCAGCTTGGAATCAACTTCTCATTTGTAGGTATTTAAATCTGGACAGTTTGTAATCTGTTTGTTGGTTACATAGTTCCCATGGAGTCAACTTCCCTTCTGTGATTATATGCTCCCAACAAACCAATCCGGCATTTAAAAGTGGGGGGCTGCTAGGGCATACTTTGTCCAGGTTCCCCAGAATGGGGAATCCCAGATAGGTGCCAGCAAACTATGGAAGGGAACTCTTGCAATTTTCCTGATTTAAACCAAATTTCTGCTAAACCTTTTAAAATTTTCAACCTTACTTTTTTAAAGTATTTTGGGTCTGCATATTTTAACAGAAAACCATGATTGCCTCCTGGCTCTGAATTCGCCACCATGGCCCACATGCCTCCCATCTTAGTTGTACTAGGGTCACCAAACAGACTTTTTACATTCTTTAAGAGGAATGCCCAGGAGTAGTAAAGCAGGTCATCGGAGCCAGTCCTCCCTTCTCCACCTTCCTTCTTAGTCTTTTCCACACTATTCTGGGGCCTTTCTTCAACCAAATAAAGGAGCGGATTTGGCTTTGCATGCTCTTTAGCCAATCCTTCTTATAGGGTAGGGGTATGGTATCAAAAAGAAAGGTGAACTTCGGGAGAATTATCTTAATTAGGTTCACCCGTTCTAAAATAGATAAATGAAGGTGGGACCTTATCTTTAAAAGTCTGCAAGCCTCCCTTTTTGCCTTCTCAAAATTTGCCTTAGTGATCATGTGCTGTGTTATTATGACTCCGAGATATCTCATTTCTTCTTTCTTAGCCGCTCCTTCCACCTCTAAGTTCCAGGTCATAATCTCAGTTTTATCCCCATAGACCTCTTAACCGGAGACCTTCCCAAGGTCAGTCGTCAGAGTCATAATCCGCTCTAAGGTATCTGCCAGATTTGTGGTGTAGACCAGAATGACATCAGCGTATAGACCTAGTTTTTTATTCCAATCCTTAGACTTGAAAGGTGACATGGCCTGATCCTCCCTAATCTTCCTAGCTAGTGGCTCAATGTAGAGATTAAAAAGGAGGGGTGACAACGGGCAGCCTGGTCTTGTGCCTCTGGTAATGCGCACTGGATCAGTTAAAGAGCCATTAAATAAGACTCTGGCTACTGGAGATTCATATATACCCGCCAAAGCCTTACAGAAATTTGATCCTAGGTTTGCCAACTTTACCACTGCTCTTAAAGAAGTCCAATTGACTCGGTCAAAGGCCTTTGCAGCATCTAAGGCCACCACGGCCAGAGGGAGCTTTTATGTCGTGGCCAGATCGATGGAAGCCACCAGGGTATATGTTAGATCTTTTAAAGTTCTGCCCCGTATAAAACCCTTCTGGTCGTCATGCATCATACCTGCCATTAAACCATTCAAGCTATCAGCTAAAATCTTAGCGTAGATTTTATAGTCGTTCTTCAATAAGATCGGCCGAAAAGAGTCGCATTTTTTAGGTTTTTTTTCCTAGCTTTGGAATTAAAGATATAGTGGCCTCATTCCAAGAAGCCAGCATTGTGGACCTTCCAATAAATAGAACGTTAAATAACCTCGTCAATATGGGTATTAAAGTATCTCCCAGAGCCTTATAGACTTCTTGAGGTAGACTTTCAGGGCCTGGAGCCTTCCCCTTCTTAAGCTGCCCAATTACCTGCTCTGTTTCGTCTAATTCCATTTTCTTATTTAAGAACTTTACTTTATCTGGAGGAAGGGGAGTTACGGAATCATGTCCTAACCAATCCTTTATTTCTTCTTCTGTTGGTTTTAGGTCATCACAGTATACTTTATTGAAGTGGCTGTAGAAAGTTTGTTCTATCCCTTTCGTATCATCAATTGGAGCCCCAGTTTGCTCACATATCACCTGGTCTATTCGGTTTCTCGCTTGCTCTTTCTTCGCCTTCCAGGCGAACAGCTTATTACACCCTTCGCTATACTCAAAATGAGCTAATCGGCTGGCCGCCCATCTGTTTCTCACCCGGTCTTCAAGAACAGTTGCCAGTTCGGACTTAACTTGTGTCAATTCTAATTGTAACCCTGGTCTTCTTCCTCTGTACCGGAGTCGAATATTAGCTTTTCTAAAGTGTGAAGTCGTTCTACCAGAGCTGATACTTCTGCATGGTATTTCCTTCTTTTCCCTGCCCCCAGGGCTCCTAATCTACCCCCTTAAAAAGGCTTTATAAGCATCCCAGGTTATACCTGGGGGAGCAGAGCCCCAGTTATGTTTGGAAAACTCCTCAGTCTCTTCGCTCAACATTTTAATAACACCCACATCTTGGAGGACCGTAAGTCCACCTTGATTGAACAGCCAACTCTCCAAACTTCATTTGAAGCATCACAGCAGAGTGGTCAGACAGGTGAACTCCCACGTGATCAATACAATGGACCATATTTTTTAGATTACCATCAATAAGAAAATAGTCTATTCTCGACCGGCGCTTGTATTTTTTATTATAGAAGGTGAAACCTTTCTGTGTACCTGCTCTTTGCCGCCAAAGGTCGCACAGCCCCAAATGCTCCATCATCTGTTTAATCAATAGTGACATTTTTGGGTTAACCAGTGCCCTACTGTATGATGATCTGTTGAGCGCATGATTTAGGACTGCAATGAAATCTCCAGCTAAGATGATTGGGTCGGAGGAATTTAGTAACTCTATCAACAGTTCTCCCAAGGGGTGAACATCGTCCTGATTTGGACCGTAGTAGCCTGCAAGAACAAAAGGGCGTGATAAAATCCTAACCTTGGCCACTAACCACCTCCCCACTTTGTCGGAGACATAAGATTGTATCCTTGCTTGTACACCTATAACTATTATTGCTACTCCTTTGGTTACTGCTGTTTGAGCTGTACATGCAACTTGATCAATCCTGTTCTTTGACCTAAAAAGCTCTATTCCCTCCTTCTCAGTTAGATGTGTTTCTTGCATTATCATAATTTGTGCTGGGCAGTCCTTTAAATATTGTAAAATTCTTTCTCGCCTCCCTCTTACCTGGAGACCATTTAAATTCCAGGAGAGAATTTTTATAACGCTCTCACCCATCGCGAATACCACCAGAGTGTGATACTAAAGCCTTGATCAACCAGGAGGCTTCAGAGGAACTATTTTATTCACCCCCCCCCCCCCCCAAAAAAATTCATCCCTAAATCTACACGGCTGAAAACGTTTTTTTTAGTTTCATCTAAGCAAGGTGCTAATTTATTTATTCAATTATTTTCCTATCTTTTTAAATATATTTATTCATATTTTCCATTTCTCCTTTTTCAGAGCTGGTTTTTCATCAGAAAATGTTCAATTTAAATTTGATTACTTATTAATTATAGAATAATAATAATAATCCACATTTGTTAAGCGCGAACAATCACCCGTAAGGGTCTCTAGGCGCTGGGGGCCGTCGGGAAGATTAAGCAAGCTATTGCCCAGAGTCACATGGTGCTGGGCTAATCTGCCACTGGCGATCGAACCGTGATCCCCAGATTCCGGAGTCAGTCGCCCTGGCCGCGGCGCCACACCGCGGCCTATTAGGCACAGTAAATGACAGAAGGAAGGTTTATTCCCTTTTTCTCCCACCTCTCCATACAAGTTTGTTTTTCTCAACTATTTATTTTATTACGTAGTCGGGATCTGTTCAAAGTCACAAGGGATCATAGGTCTCCAGCCTGTAGGACTTTGATAAAATAGTCGACCTTTGCAGCGGAGTGGAAAATAGACAGCCTATTCTTGTACATGACCTTCAGATGGGCCGGAAATCTTAACTGAACTGTGGCGCCCAAACTAGAGTGTGTCCATCCTTTTGCCCAGTTCCCATTGCCTATTTGAAGTAGTGTTCAAAACGTCAGATCTGAACTCATATCCGATTCCCTAGACTTCTATCCTTTTTAGGCTCAAGGCTTTTGACAATATATTCTCTTTCAGGTAAAAGGTTAAAAAAAAATAAGCAACATTTTTCTGGGTTTTGTCCTATTAGTATTTAACCTGAAAGGGTCTCTGTGCACCCTTTGCAAATCTTTAGCTATGTCGTCCTCTGACTCTTCCATCTGTAGTTCCTTTTTAATCAACTTTATCACAAAGGATTTTACATCTTCACCTTCTTTTCCTTCGGGTACTTTCAGAATCTTTATATTATTTCTTCTTTGGAAATTCTCCATCCTTTCTAATCCGTCCTGTTGCAGCTTTTCTTCCGATTTTAACCATATTAATTCAGCAGTTTGCTTGAACTTTTTCTCTTAATTCTTTCCCCTCCGCCTCTAGCGCTGTTGTCCTACAGCCTAGATCGCCTATCTTTTTCTCAAGAGTTTTGCAAGCTTGTCTAATTTCTTTCTGATTTTCTTCAGAGGTTTCGAATCTATTCTTGAACTCCGCAGTTAGCGCCATCAGGAGAGTTCCGATAGCTGGATCCTCATTCTCCACCTGGTTTAACCTCTGCTCCGGAGCTCCATCAAGAGTATTACTTGTTTGTTCCATTTGAATTGTTAGAATCTGCCCCTTTTCGACTACAGATTGTTTTTCAGGCTGATTTTCGGAGGCTTTTCCTTCTAGAGAGAGTGACGCCAAAGGCTGATATCTATTTGGTTGTATATCCTGACTCCAATCCCCACCTCCTGCTAAGTCCCACTCCTTAGACACTGCAACCTGTTCTATGCTCACCTTTTCCCTGCCTGCAAGTTCCTCTGCGCATCTGTTTCTGTGTCAGCCAGGTTTACTGTTTTGGGTAAAATTTTGAAGAATGTTTTAAGAGAATTAGTGATTTTCACTTTGAGTTCTGGTGTACGTTTCCTTATCTTTATTTGATTTGCATTAGCTTTAACTTGAACCTTCACTGCTAAGGGCTCCTAGGCTATGGCAGTAACTAAAGAGCGTTCGGGTTGTGCATTAACAGAGTTATAAACTTTTTCAGAAAAGATTTTCTCTAATTTATCCTTCCCCCTCAGGCTCCTCAACGCATAACGGGATAGCACCTCCCTCTGGGTTGCCCCACTCACCCCTTCTCTTCTCCTTCCAGGCACTCGCGGTCAAGGGCAGTCTGGGCTTTCTGCGTCTTCCCCTGCCACTGCCGCAAAAGGTGGAAACGGGATCGGCGCTCTTGAAGACCTGCTCCTTTCCCCCAGTAATGGCTTGTCCCGCTTGTCAGCTTCCCAGCAGTTTCCCCAGCTGTGCACTCGGTACCGCTGTTCCCGTGGCCACCTTTCCCCCGGAAGGGAATACTCACAGCCGCTCCTCTTCCTCTTCGATACTCCAGGGCCGCTCTGGACCAAGGGCTTCCGATCACTGAAGCGGACGCCACGTCAGACGCCGTCTTTGCACTGCTCACTCGATCGCAGCCAGAGTCCTGTGCCTTTTTCGTGAGTGAAAGTATTATTTTAAAGAATTTAAACCGTAAAAATTGTGCTTTCCTGTATCTTAAGGAGTCTTTTATTAAAGCGTGCCGCACCATCGCTCACCTAGATATTTCCATTCCAAGGTGGCTCCCACGACCTGCCGGCCGCCATATTTTCCCCCTAAAAAAAAAATCTCCCAAGATATTATTTGATTGACATGGAAGTCCGATACTACTTTGGGGATGAACTTAGGGTGAAATCTCATAACTACCTTGTTCGACTAGAAGCCAGTGTAAGGTTGATGAGAATAAAGCTTGAATTTCACTAACCCTGCGGGCTGAAGTGATCACCACATGGAAAGCCGTTTTCCCAAGACAAATGTTGGAGATGCCTTGTGTATGGGTTTGAAAGGTTGCTGCATAAGGTGTGAAAGTACTATATTAAGCTCCCGTGGAGGAGAAGGGCGTCGGATGAGAGGCAATACCTTTTTAGGCACTAAGAAACCCTTAATTACAGGGATTCTAAAAAAAATAAAAAAATAAAAATAAAGTAGGTTTGTGAGGGACTTTTTCTATAGGCAGTCGAGGCTGCCAGGTGAACTTTTATTGAGGAAATTTGTAAACCAGATTTTGCTAAATGGAGTAACTATGGAAGAATAACCTCTTCCTGGCAAGTGGTAGGGTCCTTGTTCTTGGAAGAGCACCATATGCAGAACCTCTTCCACTTGAAAGCATAAGCGGAACGTGTTGAAGGCCACTTCGCTTCTTTGAGAATTTCCATGCAGTCCTGAGGTAGATTCGAGTGTCCATATTTTATGAGCTCAACCATGCTGCCAAATTCAAAGAGGAGAGATCGGGGTGCACTATCTGGCCTCTGAATTTCGTCAGCAGATCTGGTCTGCATAGCAGCCTCAGATGTGGATGGATAGACTGGTGAGGAGGTTCGTGAACCTACATTGGCATGGCCACTCTGGAGCTATAAGGATCATCTTTGCTGAGGAATGAGTGAACTTGATGAGAACTTCCAGAATCAGGGGGGAATGGGTGGAAAAGCGTAGAGATATTTGCCGGACCAATCGATACATAGGGCATTCACCAGAGTCCCTGTCTGGTAGAACCACGATGCGAAGCTTTTGCATTTGCGGTTTCCTGCGGTGGCGAACAAGTCGACCCTGGGAGTAACCCATCGCTGAAATATGTCTTGTACCATGTCGTCGTGCAAGACCCACTTGTGGTTTTCTTGCAGGAGTCTGCTGAGCGAGTCCACCTGAGCATTTTGGACACCTGGTAGGAGTACTGCTGTGATAGTCAGGCTCCTGGCAAGAAGTCAGTTCCTGATTGCCTGGGACTTCTGAGATAAGAGACTGGACGTTGTCGTCCCCCTCCCCCCACTTTGAGGTAGTACATAGTTGTGTTGTTGTCCCTCTGAACAAGCAGGGAAGGAGAGGGGGGGGGGGGTTTGGGAGCTGAACGGCAGGCAGAAAGCTTTCAACACCAGATGGACTGCACGTAGCTCCCAGAGGTCGATGTGGTACGAGGCTTCCTTTTCCAACCATTTCTCCAGGAGATGGTCCATATGGGCTTCCCAGCTCAGCAATGACGCGTCAGTGACTATAGTTTGAGGTGGAATCTCCTGATGGAAAGGAGTACCTTGGAGAAGATTGGATGGGGAGCCCCACCATTTGAGGGACAACTTTGCATGGAGGAATAGTTGAATCCTGTCCTCCCAGTTTGCTGTCAGTTGGTACCACTGATCTTAGAGGCCTCATGTGTAGACAGGCATTTGGTGAGAGAAAAATGGAAGAAGCCATCGAGCTGAGAAGAGTGGAAACTGTCCTCACTGTTGGATGGAAAGTTTTCATGACACCCTGACATTTCCGAAGGATCGATAAGCGTCTCTCCTCCAAAGGAAACACTTTTGCCTTTAATGCGTCTGTGGAGGCTCCTAGATAGTGCAAGGTCTGTACTGGGGTAGAGATGTACTTGTCGTGATTGATTTGAAGCCCCAGTCTCTGTAAGAGATCGCAAGTCCAGTTTTAATGAAGCTGTGCTTCTTGGGCCGAGGACGCCTTGATGAGCCAATCGTCTAGATATGGATAGACGAATACTCTGTCTTCATAGATGGGCAGAGACCACTGCTATGCATTTGGAGAATGTTCTGGGTACTGATTTCAGACCAATTCAGAAGACCCAGTAGTGGTAATGGTCCTGTCCCACCACGAACCTCAATAATTTGCAATGCTTTCTTGCAATTGTAATGTGAAAGTACGCACCTTGTAGGTCGACTGAGCAGAGCCAATCCCCTTGATGTAGTTGAGGATAAATTTGGTGTAGTGCCAGCATCCTGAACTTTTCTCGTCAATACCCACTTGTTGGTTGTCTTGAGATCTAGAATGGGTCAGAATTAGTTTCGGTCTTTCTTCTTGACAAGAAAGTATCTGGAATAAATGTTGCTGTTGAGGAGGAACTAGCTTCATCGCCAGGATTTTTACACAATGGAAGGTGCACTCAAATAAAGTCCAAATCGATATATATTCCAAAAAATTTTTCTTGAGCTTCTTATTTATTAAAGAGAATGGACAGCCAACGCGTTTCATTCCTATAACACAGGAACTTCTTCAGGGCTGTAATCAATATATAGAGCAACATGTATAAACAACAACATATATATATATATATATATATATATATATATATATATACACACAATACATTTACATCACAACATATAAAAATGACTGAAAATACCACATTGAAAACAAATCAGAAAAAAACAAAACCAACCTAAAATACAACATATATATACATACATATCAATATGTTAAAATTCTATATATATATAGTATCTTTCTGATCTGAATTCTTCTGTCTCAAAGAGCAAAAAACCAAAATTATATATACTAACTCTATATATCAAGATAATAACGCGAGAAGAAAGGGAAAAAGAAGAAAAACCGGAAAGAGGAAAATACCACAGAGTCACAAAGGCAATTATTAATATAATAAAATGAGGAAAAGGAATAAGAAGAGGAAAAAGAACAGATTCATTTTATATATACCAAAATAGAATAAACATCTAATCCAAAAGCTATGGCTGAATAAAGGCAGAAAAAGTAAAAAACAAACAAAAGGGGGGGGGGGGGGGGGGTGGGGGGAGGAGGCTCACCATGGAGTGGGTTACATGGAAATGATCTCATTCCATATTCGTTGAGTCAGGGAATTCCCAGATCACAATGACGTATCGCACATAAAGTGTATAGCAACACGTCTGAAACACAAATATAAGAAACCCAATAGCATCATGGGCGCACAAGAGACCGATGGCATCATAAATAAAACGAAACATACATGACAATCGTATGTGAATTAAAAGTCTGAAGTCACCTTGCGGTACACTCACCTTCAAACTTAAAAGTAAAGGCAATATCACTTGACGGTATTAAGTAACGTATTGCAAACAGTGTTCACTCATAGTGATAAGGAATCCATTGTTGGACCAAATAATCTGAGGAAAACGAGAAAATATTCTCACCACAACTATATATCAATGTAACATTGTCAATTAGCGTATAATACTCACACACTGTTCAACCTCTAAACGGGTACTTTCTGCCTCTTATTGACTAATTCTTTCGTCAGCAATGCCTTTAGGTGTAGTTATGTGTTAATATGCACATTTACATTCACCTTTTAAATCAAAAGACATGATACTTTGATCTTAGTTTTATATCATGTATTTTAATTTGTATTACATTGATATATAGTTGTGGTGAGAATATTTTCTCGTTTTCCTCAGATTTGGTCCAACAATAGATTCCTTATCACTATGAGTGAACACTGTTTGCAATACGTTACTTAATACCGTCAAGTGATATTGCCTTTACTTTTAAGTTTGAAGGTGAGTGTACCGCAAGGTGACTTCAGACTTTTAATTCACATACTATTGTCATGTATGTTTCGTTTTATTTATGATGCCATCAGTCTCGTGCGCCCATGATGCTATTGGGTTTCTTATATTTGTGTTTCAGACGTGTTGCTATACACTATGTGCGATACGTCATTGTGATCTGGGAATTCCCCGACTCAACGAATATGGAATGAGATCATTTCCATGTAACCCACTCCATGGTGAGCCTCCTCCCCCCCTTTTGTTTGTTTTTTACTTTTTCTGCCTTTATTCAGCCATAGCTTTTGGATTAGATTTTTATTCTATTTTGGTATATATAAAATGAATCGGTTCTTTTTCCTCTTCTTATTCCTTTTCCTCATTTTATTATATTAATAATTGCCTTTGTGACTCTGTGGTATTTTCCTCTTTCCGGTTTTTCTTCTTTTTCCCTTTCTTCTCGCATTATTATCTTGATATATAGAGTTAGTATATAAAATTTTGGTTTTTTGCTCTTTGAGACAGAAGAATTCAGATCAGAAAGATACTATATATATATATATAGAATTTTAACATATTGATATGTATATATATATATATATATATATATATATATATATATATATATATATATATGTTGTATTTTAGGTTGGTTTTGTTTTTTTCTGATTTGTTTTCAATGTGGTATTTTCAGTCATTTTTATATGTTGTGATGTAAATGTATTGTATATATATATATATATATATATATATATATATATATATATATATATATATATATATATATATATATATATATATGTTGTTGTTTATACATGTTGTTCTATATATTGATTACAGCCCTGAAGAAGTTCCTGTGTTATAGGAACGAAACGCGTTGGCTGTCCATTCTCTTTAACAAATAAGAAGATCAAGAAAAATTCTTTGGAATATATATCGATTTGGACTTTGTTATTTGAGTGCACCTTCCATTGTGTAAAAATTCTGGTATTGCTCCGCATCTATCAACGACGGATGTTGGAAGTTGTTGCACCACGTACACAAGCATAGCGTACATTATTAAGAAGGAAAACAGTTGGAATCCAAGTGCTTAACCTTGGTCCGTCGTTGGGTTTGCTTTGTTTATGTATGTATTCATCGCCAGGATGTTGAACTCCACTCGTAACAGGGGAAGATGGTAGTTGGTTGGCTTTGTAGGAATAGAAGGTGGAGGACTGATTAACCATAGGCAATATCCATTACGAACAATAGTCAGCACCCAGGAGTCTTTTGTTATGTTTTGCCACTCTACCAGGTAGTGACATAAGCTTCCCCCCACAGGAATGGGGAACAGAACAGGGGAAAGTAATGATTCAGGGCTTCGGCCTAGAGGGCTGTTCCCCCCCCCCCGAGGATGCTGTTGGGAGGATCTCCCTCTAGGCTGTTGTCGGTGATACGACTGGTAAGGCCGTTGTTGTTTTTGTGCACCTCCCTGTTGACCACTTTGATACCATGAGGAAGATTGGCCTCTATGAGATGAGAAATGGCGTTGGTAATGCCGAAAAGATTTTCCTTGTTCCCTAGATCGTTCTAGGCCAACTACCTAAAGAGTTTCCATCTCTGCCTTCATTTGTGACATCTACTCATTGGTGTGGGCTCCAAAAAGACTAGTACCAGAAAAAGGCAGGTTTAGAATCCTTTGCTGCACCTCTGGTTTGAGAGAGGTTAGACGCAGCCAAGATTGTCAATTAAGGGCTATCCCATGGCAGTATTCGTGAGCGGCCAGTAATGGAGTATGCTGCCGCGCGAATACCTGATTTGAAACTATCAGACTTTCATTAAGGATCTCCATGAAGTCTTCCCTTTTTTCTCTGGTCATATGGTCAAAAAACTGATTCAAGGACTCCCAAAGAGCTCTGTCATCTCTGCCTAGTAAGGCAGCAGCGCTAGCTGCCTTCATGGACGTTGCTGCTGTTCCACACATCTTCCGACCCGCAGAGTCGGATTTACGACTTTTTGTCCAGAGGGACCTTAGACGAAGGAGCAGTAGCATGTGGTTTCCTTGCCGCTACCACAATTACAGAATCAGGTGCCGGGTCAGTGCAGAGGAAATCTGGACCTGCTCTGGAGGACGATACTTCTTGTGAAGTCTAGAAGGCGCTGTCTTGACGGAGGCAGGAGTGAGGAAGAGCTCCATGGCTGGTTCAAGGAGACCTGGCATCAGCGATAACATGGGTCTAGCTATAGACCTCTGTTGTAGGGTGTCAAAAATGACAGATGTTGTCAGAGTTGGAGCCGATAAAGGAATAGTTAGTTTTATGGCTCCCCTCACTAGAACCTCTTGAAAAGTGGAGACATCCTCCACCGGTGAAATTTGTGGAGGCAGAGAGTCCATCAGTGTGGGAAAGTAACGACCAGTAGATGTAGAAGATCTTGATCGTGAATAATGATGGCGACGGTGATGAGATCTTTGAGAAGAAGCTGAAGTATGATGAGAGCTGCGACGATGGCACTTAGAATGATGGCGCAACCTTGAGCTCTGTGGTGTAACTGGAGCTTGTGGTGGAGGAGCCTTAGGTGGAGGCCGTGGAGTAAGAGGCGATGGAGGAGGCAGCGGAGGAGATAAAGGAGGCGCTGGTTGATGCTCTGAATGCGGGGAGTATGTTCTGGAAGGAGGAGTAAATGCTCCTGCTCTTCTTCCTCAAGCCTAGGCAACGTCGATAGAGTTCTCAATGTCAACGAATGTCTCAACGTTGACTTCGACCCGCTTGTCGACGGAGAATGTCGAGGTTGGAGAGAGCCTCGACGTCGAACTTAAAGCATGTCTTGACGTCCATCTTGTATGCCTTGTCGTCGATTTTAAAGTACACCTCGACGTCGATCTCCGCCGACGATGCCCTGACAATGACCTGGATGGAGACTTTGATGTAGTTCTTCGGCGCTTGACGTCGTACCTGGAATCAATGGCGAACAGGTCGGCGCCATACCTCTTCTCGACGTCCTCTATGTCGACTGGGACCGATGTAGTTTTTGGGCCCCTTTCTTCTTGGAACGCTCCCTAGAGGCTGTTAACAGAGACCTGGTAGAGGTTTCTACCCTCTCCATGCCCTGAGGTTCCACCTCCAGATTGAGATTGCAGCCTTCTTCGCTCCTCAGTCCCATGAAGGCGAACCTTCATCCGGCCTCTCAAGGTACGTCTGGTAAAGTTCCTGCAGTTTTGACAAGACTCAGGAACATGATCCTCTGGAAGACAGATTATACAGACCACATGTGGGTCTGTCTTGGCCTTCTTTCTCCCTCAGGCTGAGTACTTGTCAAAAAGAGATGGTATTTTCTTGACAAAATGCTTTTAATTTCTGTCAGAAAAATACAGAAAAAGGCGGGGAGAGACAAAAGACATCAAATGAAACAGTAATTATTCAAATTCAATGAAGAATTTTGAAGAAAAAATCCACTTTTGGTTGATGGAGATGGGAGATTTCAACTGCTCCGGGGTCCCCGCACATGAGCGGGAGCACTTAGGACTATACATGGAAATACCCTGCGAGAGAAATAATATTACTATGTCCCAACAAAGACAATCTGAGAAATTACAACAGCCAGGAAATAATTTAACAGCTATTTTTAATAGTTATTAAAATCCAGTTTAATCATGGTGTTAGTGTCTTAATATAGATTAAGAAAAAAACTTTTAGAAAGGTACCTTTTCCTAGCCTGAACTTCGTAGAGGCTAACTAGCATTACTTCTTCAACCTCTCCCAGCCAGCGATTAGCTTTGAATAAGTGTCAAAAAGGAGTAAACTGCCTACCAGGAAAACCCAATAGGCTGAGTGGACAGAGGTGTTGAGTTTAGCAGAATATGCAGGGTGGGAGGTTGGGGGTGCCCTGTCCTGATGCTGAAGAAGTCTGCTTTTGTCCTACCAGATGTCAGTAGGTTGCCATATAGCAATTGGGATGCACTTAAAAGGGAGAGAGTAGGATGCCCAAACAATTCTTGTGTATCTATTGTCTGGTAGGAAAAAAGCAGGGTCCTTCAGCAAACTTCTGTCTCAGGGTTTGTTATTGGCACATCTCTATATCCATCTATCATCTCTATATATCAATCTCTCGTGATCTCTCTCTCAGGTTTAGCTGGGTCGAAGACCTTGGTTAGCTTGAAAATGCCCCAACACATGGGATTTTGGACCTGTTGGCAGTAACAAAAACAAGAATTACTGAAAAAAATGGGTAGAGTGGCCAAAGGAAACTTTGCCTTATTGGTTAGAGGGGGCCAGGAGTCACCCCACCCAGTGCTCAATTTGTAAAAGAGTACTGGTGCCCAAAACTGTGTTCAGAAACCCGCAATCGGTGCAATTAAAATTTAACCAGCCGAATTCAAAGTCTGGTAGTCTTAAACCACATCATGACTCTTTAATCCACTACCAGACACTTCATTCCCCATATCTCACTCTTACTGTCCCTGCTTTCCCTTTTTGTGGCGATTTTTCCACCTATCTCTTCCTACTCTTTTCAATTTGTGCATTTTTTTCTTGTGCTCTCTGTAAATATCCGATGCGGAAAAATAAGAGCCGGTCCCCAAAAATAAGTGCCTGTGGCCCCTAGCGGCAGCCGCCGACTTCATTTAAGCACTGCCCACACCCATTAGCTAGTGTTAGGCGCAAGTGTGGCACCTCCAGACACCCACTTGAGAACACATTTGGGACCTGCAGAAGATCAGAAGAGGACCAGACCTGTTGTCTGACCTGAGAGGAGGCCTGAAGGACTGGAGCTGCTGCCTCTTGTACCCAGGACAAAGAAGTGGACTGCAAGGGTCAGTTGGATGACCTACAGTGTACGTACAACAGACAAACAACGGCAAGAAGCCTTTTCCTGGAAGTACCCAGCTGAGTGGAAACTGCTGATCTTCCAGAAACCCAGTGAATCTCTAGATGCCTCCTTTGTGGTCATACGGAGGGGGGGGGTGGGGTTGCTTTAGAAGTGTACTCCTATGGTAAAGTCAATGACCAGGATGAACTTGGTTGGTGTATCCAAGCAGTGCTCCATCAAAGTCAGCTTCAAATTACACCCTAGTCCCAGACTCCCACAACCATAGACTATCACGGACACTTTGTGGCACCATTTTCCTATAAAATCTTTAAAAATATATATCTTTAGGTCTCCGAATTGGATTTTTTTGTTCATCAAATTTTACTGTGCATTTCGGATTCAGGGTGGTATTTTTATTTTTTGGCATTTTGACTTTATTACGGTTTTCGTACTGCATAAATACTTTACACATTGCCTCCAAGGCAAGCCTGTCTGGTCTGTGCCATAGTTACCAGGGGCTGAGCGCAGGTTAATTTAGTGAATTTAAGACTGCACGCAGACAAGGGTTGTGATTATCCCTGGAGGTGAGTAGTCACCCACGTCAAATTAAAAAAAAAAAAAAAAAAAAAAAAAACAGATTTCTGACAATTAAATGCCCAGTAAAAATATGCATATTGTGTATAATACATAACATTCATCACTAAAAAGGCAACAGGTTTTGCCAGTATATTGGATTTGTCAATGTCTTTTTAAGAAACATTTTTGGAAAAATTACAAAACCCTTCAAAGAGGTGTGCCATGTATGTGAATGTACTGCATGTGGCTATATGGCCAGCCATCTTGGAATGTGCTGTAATGCCATTGAAAGTTGGCTGCCTGTGCTAGCACATGAACAGTTGACCATTTCTGAATGTGATTAAATCCCATTTCAATAACTGCAAAGTACTAAGAGGGCACTCTAAGGAAGTGGAGAACTACAAACAGCAGTAAGTGGCCAGTAGCATTATTGGGTGCACTGTTGGGCCCTCCCTAAATTTAAAAAACATAAAAAAAAAAAAAATAGAAACTAATAAATGGTCAACCAGTCCCTGGCACTGAAAGACTGCCAAAGTGCACAGTCCTTACTGACACTGAAAGAAAAGTCCTGCAACTCCGAAACATAAACGAACGTTGAGGACGACTGGCTCATTGCCTCATACATTATGATATGGTGGGCAGAAGCAAAATGTAAATGACACTAAAGTAGACAATGGATGAGGAGGGCTAGCTGAAATTATAAATGTATATTTATGGTAAAATCATAGATTTTGGCTAACTATAGGCCTAAAAGGGGCTGAGCAAATTAATAAACAGAGGCAAAGTGATAGAAGAAGGACCAAAACATTATGAAACTTTTTTTTTTTTTTTTTAATGGAGGGAGACAGATACCTAAAGGGTGGGTACGTGGCTAGTAAAGCTGGCCTGGGAGGCCAACAGCCCAACCCATTGAGACATATCCCATTCAAATGGATCCCCCTTAAATCAAGACAGACAGTCACTCACACACTCATAACCAGCAGACTGGACTACGGAAACGCCCTCTACGCTGGAATCATCAAGTCTCTGCTCTGCAAACTCCAGACCATACAGAAAACCGCAGCCAGACTTGTCCTCTGCATCCCTCGACAAGAAAACATCACT
The DNA here is from genome assembly GCF_964204655.1 of Triturus cristatus. Taxonomy (NCBI): domain Eukaryota; kingdom Metazoa; phylum Chordata; class Amphibia; order Caudata; family Salamandridae; genus Triturus; species Triturus cristatus. The sequence continues at coordinate 786,443,978 of NC_140583.1, read as the reverse complement.
CAACACCTGAAAGCCCTCCACTGGCTCCCTGTCGAGAAGAGAGTAGCCTTCAAGACCCTCACCCATGCCTACAAATGCCTCCACAAC